>NC_139800.1:64751402-65351402 GCF_965231275.1 Zosterops lateralis | reverse complement strand
ATTGACTCAAATATCAATTCCTTGAGACACTCCATGATCTCTGTCATCTTGCAAACTCTTGAAAATTAAATGTTGAGGTGATAGAAAGCAGGGATCAATATCAATACAACCAGAAAACAAGCCAGAAACTCTGACCAAAAGTAAACCAGGCTTTTACACTGAGTTTATGAACCCCACTTATGCTGCAATGCAAATACAGACTTTCTAAGCGATACTTTGAGAAATGTAACACAGAAACAATGAAAATCCACTCCTTCTACTTTAAGGAGAATTATGTATGACATTTCTTTTTCCAGAACTTCCCAGTCACAAAACTACTGTCCTCTTGTATGGCAAGGTACAGCACTTGCTTCTCTCTCACATGTTTACTGTGTTTCCCCCTACATTGTTGTCTCCCTCACTAGCCTACTGATTTATTCAATTTATATTATTATTCCATTCTATACCTCAGTGTCTCCTTTCTCTATACCATTAGCTCCAGGAACTATTAACTCTACTATTCTTACAAGAATATCCTACCTAATATTCCTTTAAAAACCAAGCGTTTAAAGGATAAGTCACAGTAAAAGGTGTATCAAAGAAATGGGCAAAAGGAACAGAGAAACACTTCAGTTAAACTAGGACAAGACAGACTGCAGATTCAATTTCCTTCAAAATGACCTTAATCAAATGATTGGGATTTCATAGCATAACTAAATTGGCAGTTGTCAGTAAAGCCCATAAGGATTACACATCTAAGACATTTCAGTAACTGACAAAGTATGCCACTTCTAAAATATTTATTAAGAATTTGCATAACATCTGATATAGCTTTAATTTTGAATTTATTAAAAACACATACAGTCATGTTACACAAAAACACCATACCCACAACTGTAAGAAATAACAGCTTTGCTATGGTTTCCAGTGGAAAAGCAGAAAGTTTCTCATGACTTGTTTTCTTTTAGGCAATGAAGGAAAGTAACTTAATTCATCTAACCTAAACAGTATCACCTTGGCTAAATACAAGCAAACACAACTTCTGGCAATGTTGTTGTCTTACCAATAAATATTTGTCATTTTCCACTCACCCCACTTCCCTCCTAAATTAATCACCATCTGTTTAATCTCAACTAAGATCTCCATATTTCCCCTACTGCAAAGATGAATGTTGGGTATAAACACAGCTCTCAGAGGGAAGGCAATCACTGCTGCAGGGTAACAGGAAAAATATCTCTACATGGTTGCAATCGTTAGCCTTTCACCACTCATTCAGAGCAAAGCAGCAAAAAAGTTCAGGTCATTTCCTGGCTGGCACAGCAAGTTATAGCAGAATACACATTCTATTAATTTTTAATTACATTGCTCGTGGACTGAAAGCCCAAATGGGGAATGTTTCTTTTTAAAGCGTAAAGAAGGGCACTGAAACTGCTTACCTCACTCAGCTCTGCAGGGGAGTCATTTCCATATTTCATACCAACTTCAGAATTCATGATTAGACTTCTCAGGGCTTGACAATTTCTGCAAATTTTAATGCTTCAAAGCTTTGTTCAATTCTTTGTTCAATACTTTCTTCTCCGAAATTTTTCTCTCTTACACATTTTGCTCTAGACAGCCATTTTTACTACACATTGAGAGTTTAAGTTAACGATGATCTTCTAAAAGAGCCAAACTCGTTTTGACTTCACAGATAATCCATTGCTGCAAGAGACTTGCTAATAATGTGAAATGCTCAGAGAATGCAGGGAATGAAGTGCTTACCAGGATCCCTGGGCTGTCTTAGTCCATCTACAAGGCATGCTTCATCTGTGCCGTCTGCTTTTCATGCTGTTCTTTTCCATAAGACTGTTAAAGGGCATCTCCCAATGCTGCTGAACATGCTCAGAAAAATTTGACGAGCTTCACACAAGTTCACAGAGAAATTCAAAGGAGAGTGCTGCTACAGTCCTCAGTATTTGGGGAGGCAGAAAGGAAAAGAGAAAAAAAGCTCCACTCCCCGAGAGAAACCAATGCTGCACTTCATGCTAAAGTTTCCCCTGCCAGTGAGCCTGGAGTTTAAGTGGTTTATGATCAAACACAGCTGTCTTGCTGCTGGCTAAAGGGTGCATGGAAGGGGCGGTGCCAAAAGCAGAGCGCAAGTGGGAGGGAGAGAGGGAGGGAGGGAGCTACAGAGGGTTCATTTTGGAACCACAGGCATCTCTCCAGCTTTCTGCATACTAATTACTATACAGAAAACTACAAAACTAAGTAACAGGAAATGCCACCTGGATAACAAGAAATGGAATTCGTAGTTCCCTGTTCCTGGGTGCAATTAAGTAAGGAAGAATGGGGGGCTGTAGGAGGCGTGGCTTGTAATGATTTCAAAAGGTCACAGTAAGCCTGAAAGCACCATTAGAATGCTGCAGATTTTACATAACAGACTGACATTTTACAAAGAGTTCAGGAGATGCTACTGGAAGAAAGGGAGAAAAAAGCATTTGCTTTCAACATTCTGCTACAAATCAAGGAAAAATCTTTAATAAGCTGGATTTGTGGACATGTTGTACCCATTACAGGAAATGATGACTCCTTTCCCCTCTCCTCTGTTCCCTAAAACACAGTGACAGCCTCACACACTTTTTGACTGGATTCTGATTTACTTCTCGAGTCAGATGTACAAAACACAGTCCTCTGCAGCTGAAATTTTTCTGATCATCTCAATATATTATTAAAGTGCCAAATTAGTTCAGAAAAAAACCCCAAATATAAGAATCAGGAATAAATGCCATACATGCTGTGCCTCTATCCTTGCACTCTGGCAAAAACATTTTCATGGGAGACAACACACTCCAAGAGCAGCATTTTGAAAACAATTGCGTGAGTTTTTCTTTCTCCTCTGTTAGTCACAAATTAGTGTCGGCATAGGAATAATTCATTCCAACTCATTACAAGAAGTGCATTAAGATCTAGAACCACGAAAAGAACACCTATTTTGCCCTATGGTACTACAGAGTGGTTGCACATCCTGGGTCCCTGTCCTTCCCCCATGCCCAGCACCAACAACTGCAACACTCCTGTGGTTCATAGGGTAACAGGAATGCCACAATCTCTTTACAAGATGTTTTACATTCACACTTCAGGTCTTCAGTTTACTTTAGCACAGTCTGTATTTTCAGGTTTCTCTTCCTAATTTCATCCCCACCTTGCATCGCCTCCACTCTCTGTTGTTTTCCCCATCCACTGCATCCTCCATGTCCCACCTTCACATTCAGGTCTGCCTCTGTGCTCAGTGCTTCTGTGTATATTCCTCCTTACTAATCTGCTTTGTTTCCCACATATGTTTGCAGTTATGGCCCCTGAAATCCCAGTGAAGGACTGCACTGCTCTCTGCTGGCAGAGGGACAAGGCACAAGGCAACACTGGGACAGACTGCTGTCCCCTCCAGTGCATAGGGAGCCAGAGGGGTTGCAGGGTTCTCCAGATAGCAGCGTGGGAACAGCAATGTTGTACACTGGTCTCCTGTTCATTAAAATGTGATTAACACTTCGTATTATTGAATTTGTACCCAGAAAAAAAGGTGCTGTATAGTGACTTAGCTCATTTTTCATAGGTAAATTAAAACCCCAACAACTTCCATTCAAAAAACTTCCTGTAGCTAACACGGTACATATTAAAATGTTTTATCTTTTCAAAATTATGCCTTCAAAAACAAAGCAGTCTTTTGTATTTTGTATTGCTACCCATTTTAACTTTATTTTCTAATTTATAATCTGCTCTGATCTTATCTTCATCCAATTTTATTGCATCTATCACAGGTTTACCAGCAGAGAGTTGAGCCTCAGTAGTAATACTAAGAACAAAGTTCTGAGGTTTTCTTCTTATAAAGGAAAGCTATCTTAATTATGGGTCCATACACTGCACTTCGCATGCTCTATCCCTATACTGCCAAATACTTCCCTGCTGACTGTAAACAGGCATTCAGAAATTAAAAGTTTAGAATTTTTTTTCTTCAAAATTCACCATTGTTTGTCTATTTCTGGCAGACCAGCCATCAGGCAGACCATACAGAGCACGCAGTACTACACCCCAAGCATAATTCTGGAGTGTCACCGATGACAGCGACAGGAATACGACAAGAACACACCGAGATCATGAGGCAACAACCAAGGTTTTACTGTTGGGCACCCTCTTTTATAGGGGCTTCATTTCCTGCACTTACAAACAGGATTGGTTAAAAGTCTCAGCTCCGCCAGCTCGCTGGCCAATGACATGGGTGCATATGACAGATAAAGCTGGACTATATCTGCACAGATGATTTGGCTCGACCAGCCTAGCTCAAAGTAAACAAGTCCCTGGACACAACAACCACAGGTCGTGTTCAAACCCAGACAGAGGACCTCAGCCAACCCCTTTGGAGCACGGATGCCCCCATATCATTGGGCAGTGAGCTGGGCAGAGCTGAGACCCCTGACCAAATCATGTCTGTGAGCACAGGGAATTTGAAATCCCTATAAAAGGAGCTGCTGGACAATAAATGTAGGTTGTTGCTGCATGAACTCAGTGTGTTAATGTCACATCACTGTCTCTGACTCTACAGCGACATCTGGTGACCTCCTGAAGTGACAGCAACAAGAGGCCACGGTATTGAGGGGAGACAGGGGGCAGCAGAATTTGCTGCCAGCAACGTGTTGGGCCTGCAGAAAGCTGTGAGCAGATAATTGTGGGCAGCAGAGAAAGCTGCAGGCAGAGAATTGTGGGTGGCAGATGAAACAGAGATTTGAAAATTCTAGCTGATCCTTTATAGCAAACTTAAGAACATGCACTATATGATAGAATGTATTTCAAATAGTGCTTCAGGACACGTATTAAATTGCATTTTAGAAAGCATTTAGTGAATACCGAACACTGTGTCTGTTACCCTTTTACATATTTTAAAGCACTACAAGCGTCTGGAGCCCGTCAGTGATAATGAGAAGAGTCAACCTAAACACCATGGGATAATAGGACTAAGAATGCAGATAAAGAGAAAAACACAGACTCTCAAACAGCTGAAACTGAGTTTTCCCTTGAAAAAGTGCCAAGAGGGCCAACGCACAGGTGAGAAAGATAAAGATGAAGAGTTCACTGAAGAAGACTCAGTTTCATTCATCCTTCAGAGACTCCCAGAGACCACTGAACATGCCCAGAAGGGCGTGGAGTTAATTACCATATGAGGAATGTATGGGCGGGGCCAGGGAGTGAATATGTATGATGGGGACTGTGCAATGTCATGTATATGTAAAATCTCAGGGACTAATAAGGGGGGCAAACTCTCTGATATTCTCATGTGTCTTTAGTGAAATTATTCCCCGTGCATCTTGACACTGGTTATATACATACCTCTTTAACAACTATTATTAGTTGTTGAGATCGTTCCGCCCCGTTTCAGCAGAAGATGCTGCAGGCAGCAGAGAGCTGCAGTAGAGAAAGCTACGGGCAGAGAGCTGCAGGTGGCAGAGGGTGCTGTGGGCAGCAAAGAGGAACGGCAGGGAAAGCAGCATGGCTCTAGACTCCCCTTTGTGGATTAGAGACAATGCCAGGAACCCATGTTCCTGGGGCACAGTCTTCAGCACCGGATGACTCCCTCTTACAGCTATGGACACTCGTTTTAAAAAATAGATGGGAAACGTACAACAAACAGGCTTTAGTAGCCCTAATATTGTGGTATGAGAGCCATGGATTGGATGTGTCTGAAGGAGCCTCCCCAGATGCAAAAACATGGGAGCAGGCTGGCCAACATATCCTTTCAGTAGCCTCGACAGGCCAAGAGACCACCATTAACAATGTAAAACCCTGGAGACTCATCATGAATTTATTAAAACCATTGAAGAGAGAGCAGGACACAAGGATGGCAGAGGGATCTCCACTGGCATCACCTGCTGAAGTGAGTGGCAAAACCATGGTGCTGGGGGTGCAGATGGTGCACAAGGCAAGTGGGAGAGGAGGACAGGCGGAGAAGTCACAGTGTGCTGCAGAACTACCTGGGATCTCGCTGCCACCCCCTCCAGATATGTCTCCCCAGCAGAGCATGCCCCAGTCACCCAGGACCTTACCACTGTCCGAGGAGGGGATACACTGCTGGCAGGACGCATCACAGCCAAACCCTGCTGTGCTGCCTCTGTCCAGAACGCTAAAATTGCAACCGGCCACTTTACCACTCCGTGCTCTGCCACCCCGTGTCTGGCCAGGCCAGCAGAGACCCCTGAGCCTGCCCCCAGCAGCTGTGAGACCATGTTCACTCAGCGGCTGCACTATGTATGGCTGCTGCAGAGCCACACCTGCCGCCAGCCGCTGCAGAACGCCGCCTGCTGCTGCCTGTTGCCCGGCTATTGCCTGGTGTGCCTGCCGCTCCATGCTTTGCCTATCTGCCAGGACCCCTGGGACTGCACCCAGCTCCTGCCAGGTGCTCAACTGCTGTCAGTGTAGCCGCTTCTGCGGGAGGACCATGCTGTCCTCCTGTAACAAGCGGACATCCTGTTACCGTGCCTAGCTGTATGGGCTGTGTGATTCCCATGGGAACAGAGCGCCTTCCAGCTCCAACTGCGCCTGCACAGCCACAAGGGCCGTGCGTGCAGGACCACACACACCGCCTTCACCACACGCCTGCCAGGACCGCCTCCTCCTGAGACTGAGTGGGCCAGCTCCAAGAGCAGCCTCCAACCCAGCCTCTGTGGGGCGGGGGTCCGCTCCAAACCAGCCTCTGTGGGGCGTACCTGCCCCTCTGACTCAGCCTCCTCCATGGGACGTGCCAGCGCCCCCGACCCAGTGCCATGGGACACGCCTGCACCGCCCAGCCAGCCTCTGCCAGAGGGTCTGGGAAATGTGTCACCAGCAGCTCCTGGAGATGTAATACCCAGAAGTAACAGCAGACCCAGGGACCCTGGAATCATTGCTACCACTGCTGCGAGCGTGCCCCCCTTACCACAACTGGACCTGTCCCTGGAATGTATACCAGCAAGGGACACAAGGAAGACCAGCA
Source organism: Zosterops lateralis (assembly GCF_965231275.1). NCBI lineage: Eukaryota > Metazoa > Chordata > Aves > Passeriformes > Zosteropidae > Zosterops > Zosterops lateralis. The sequence continues at coordinate 65,344,426 of NC_139800.1, read as the reverse complement.
GAGAAAGCAAGAGCCATTATCCCCCTGTGGAACACCACGATGTTGCCGCCATCGCTGCACTACTGGCAGCCCTGCCCAATTCTGTGAGCGTCTGGCAGAAAGTGAAACAGGCTCTCGTGAGTGGGGACTGCAAGGGGGAAGAACTCATTGATGTACTCATGTTGGGGGCCTGGGAGCCTGAGGATAGGACAGTTGCCATTTATCCAATAATAAGAGGCAACCAAACTACTCCTGACAAGTACATCCTCTTCCAGTGGCCAGTTCTTTCTGAACTGTGTCAGCTTGTGGCCAAGTGCAGTTTGGGTTCTACTCCCAATGCTAATATGCTATGATTCCTAACCACCAAGGAGATAGCTCCTTTTGATATAAAGCAACTTGAGAAATTAATGTTTGCAACAATCCAATATATGGTGTTCAAAACTATATGGAAGAGCAGTGCTGAAAAACAGGAGTTAAAAAAATATAAAGGTTCCATGAGAAGACCCATGTTATGAGGCAGGGATCCCTCAACTTCTGGGATTACCACCAGTGGGGGATCCTTGACTCCAGGCTAGATTGCATCCCTTAATACGGGCACAGGTTAAAGAACTGGGATTGCAGGCACTGCTTAGAGGTAACTAATATGCAAACCCAACCCAAACATACTCCAAAATGAGAGAGGGAGTCAGAGAACCATATCTACAGTTTATAGAGAGATTACAAGATGCTAGGAAAAAACAAATTGTTAATGTTGAGGCCAGAAATCATCTAATTTTACAACTGTCAAAGGACAATGCCAGTGAGGATTGTCATGAAAATCCATCACTTAATGAATTGTTTCAGTGTTTTCCCCATAACTCTTTAAATATTGTCACTGACTCTGCCTATGTTGCTGACATAACACAGATATTAGAATGAGCTGTTGAAAGAAATTGCCAATGCACAATTATTTGACCTACTAAGTGGCATACCATGCAGACAAGAAATTACCTGTACGACATTCTACACATTAGAAACGATACAAATCTCTGAGGTTTTATTACAGAGGGCGACACACGAGCAGATCACCTAGCTAGCTGTGCACGGACAGCACCACAACCAGACATGCTGGCACAAGCAAAAGCCTTACACAACTTCTTTCATGAAGGTGTTTGAGCTCTGCAGAGGCAATTTCTGCTATCGAACACAGAGGCTTGTAACATAGGCAATACTTGTGCTGAACTGCCAAGGCCACACTGCACCACCACAGATGGGAGTTTATCCCCATGGCTTAAAAGCTTTATAAATCTGGTGGACCCATGCCACCCATATTCCCAGATTTGGACAATTAAAATATGAGCATGTATCAATTGATACTTTTTCCTCTGCCATATGGGCATCAGCCCACTCAGGAGAAAAAGGCTGGGATGCCATCGCACGTTGGCGATTAGTCTTTTCTGCTTTGGGTATCCCTCATTGTATTGGAGGTTTGCCCAAACAAGACAGGACTGCTGGGATATGTTCCTTCAGCTTTATTGCAGTAGTATTTTTATTACAGGTTGAGACAATTGAAAGATGGGAACAGTTCACGTCTTGCAAGCAGCACCCAAAGATCTCTTTGTTACAGGGCATTTTAAAAGTTTTCCAGCCAAAAATGCATTGCTAAAGCTTACAAACAATTGTTCTAGACAATGACTAAAAGCATATGTACACCTGCTTCAAACAATACTTGCTTGTACGCTTTCTATTAATAATACACAATACTCCATTACTAAGCTTAAAATGTTCTACTGTCTTGCTAGGTATATTTTTCTGCAGTCTTAAGGTCTATTCTAGCCAAACCTAAAAACTCAAACTTTTGTTTCATGTCCTTGCTTGCTGTAGTATTGGAACTTTTCCACTTTCAGATGTTGCAGCTGCAGCTATCTCCAAGTTCTCTGCTCTTTCTGTTTCTGAGGCTTGCTTTCACAACTTTCTGAAAGTCTTCTTATCTTTACTATTTCCCACACCTCATAACATCAAAACAGGTAATGGACCTGCATACGCATCACTAAAATCTAGACAATTTCTACAGCTCTGGGTGTGTCACACCAAACTGGTATACCCCATATTTAGCAACTGGACAGGCCATTGTTGAACATGCACATGGCACTTTAAAATGCATCTTAGGTAAACAAAAGGGGGGAATGTGTAGTGAAACCCCACAGAGCCGAGTAGAGAAAGCTGTTTACACCTTGAATCACTTAGCAGTAGCAGAACAATCCCAAAACCCAGTAATTTTAAATCATTTTCCATGACTGCAGACTTCTGGAGATGCTCAGTCACCTAAACCCAAAGTAATGGTAAAAGACATTATCACAAACAAGTGGGAAGGTCCATGGGACCTCATTACATGGGGATGTGGGTATGCCTGTGTTTCCATGGACACTGGAACACGATGAATACCCTCCAGGTGTGTTCATCCTGCTCTACGTCCTGTTCAGGACCAGAAACAACATCCTCCTGATGAAGCTGCAGCAGACGTGGTAGAGCAGTGATTTAAATGACTTGTGCAGTTGATTCATGGTGATCTGGAACAACTTTATTCAAAGTAAAAACCTGAACTTGATAAGTTGCTTTCCTTGTTATTTGGTTTCCCCACAGTTCTAAAGTTGAAATGTTTCTTGTTCATGGAGTTAAGTTCTACATTTGTAACATCCAGATAATAAGCCCACCATGTGCCAATTTGAAAGCTTGTATTGTTGATAGTCCTGCCGGACAGCTCCTGGGAATGGATGTAATATTTTCAATGATATGTGGGATGCATTACTAGCTAGGAGAGGCTAGGCTTGTCTAGTTAGGTAGAATCATGTGTCATCATGTTGTCCTGACATTTTATCTGCAAAAGGCCCTTGCACGTAAATTAAAAGAGAACATTTTGCCTTTTTATTAAAACTGAGTGGGGGCAACTGTGACAGATAAGGCTGGACAATATCTGCACAGATGATTTGGCTTAACAGACACCAGCTTTACTGGCCTAGCTCAAAGTAAACAAGTCCCTGGACACGACAACCACAAGTTGTGTTCAAACCCAGACAGAGGACCTCAGCCAACCCCTTTGAAGCACAGGTGCACCCATATCACTGGGCAGTGAGCTGGGCAGAGCTGAGACCCCTGACCAAATCATGTCTGTGAGCACAGGGAATTTGTAAGTCCTATAAAAGGAGCTGCTGGACAATAAATGTGGGTTGTTGCTTCATGAACTCAGTGTGTTAATGTTGCATCTCTGTCTCCAGCTCCACTGTGACAGGTGCATCTGTGGTTCAAAGGAATGGGCTGGGGTTCCCTGTTTGAGTTTGAATTTGACCTTTCAGTAACATGCCTGGGGACTTATTTACTATTATCTTCTAACAAGCCAGGCTGGTCGAGTTTTTGCCTGTTAAGCCAATCTGTCTGTGCAGCTATAGGCCAGCTACTGCTGTCACAGTGCAGGACACTTCAGGATCTGAACTAGATCCACCATGAACTCTACAGTTACATTGCACAGGAATTTTTTCTGCCTTTTTCCTACTCTATGCAGTAACATGGTAGAAAGAGACAGAGACTGAAAAACAACATCAGAATTCACAGCTTCAAATATGCCTAAGACCCTGGGAGATACATTCAGGTACTTTCAGAACAAAGTTTGTTGAAAATTTAAAAATTAATTGTAACTCATGTGCAGATTAATGAAATGGTTAAACCAAACTTTGATGAAAAATTATTTAACTTTAATGCCAGCTGACTCCCATTGCAACCTCTGCATACTTGCACTGAGTGGTAAGGGATTAGACATTTCTCTGTTGGAAAGCATCAATTGTTAACTAACCCATAAAAACTGAGAACACTTGCTTAAACATCCTTGTAATTTTTGCAGGCATTTCTTTACTGTGGAGGTGTAGCTAAGAATAAACCTAGTAAGTCTTCTAAAATAGTTACTATTATATCACATTTTTAAAACCGGAGCATCAAGAAACTTATCCTGAACATCTGAAGATTTAGAACTTGTTCCTGTGTGAAATGTCATTATTGTCTAGCATTTTTCCAAGTCCATTAACTAACCAAATGAAAATGTTACATCATGAAATCAAATTCCCAGATAGACCTGCCCAGCTGTCCACAGGCTGTTTCACCACTTCCAAACACATGTGAGTGACCTAATATAACAGCAGGGTACTAAGAACTTTGTTTAAGCCAAAGTATATTTTCCCACTGGCTTCTGCCAAAGGCAGGCTTGAAAGCCAACAAAACCTCAAGTATGCCAGTTCTGCATTACCAGGAAATGAACAGAGCACCCTGTGAGAGAGGGGCCTGTTGGACTCAGTTCTTCTCTGTTGTTTGGCAGCTGACAGTTCATTCTCTCTCAATGACATCAGTTCCCTCCCTAGGACAGCAATGCTTCCTTACCCTCAGCCTTGTTTCTGCCTCCTTTTTTAGCCTCTATAGGTAGGAAGGGAGTTGGACTGGGAGTGGGAAGAAGAATCTCTTAAACTGCAGATGTTTCTTAGCCCAAGATGACATAGTGTCAGTGGATGCCTTGGTGTGGAGGAGGTAACAAGAAGCGGGTAACAAGAAGATGGACAAACCTGACTGTCACAGAGGCTTTCAGTAACAACTTCCACCACACATATTCTGTCTGAGACAGAGACTGGCCTGGGCTTCCACTCAATTGCAGGGCATTTCTGATCCATTACTGCCTTATGTACCTCTATGTACCTCATGATGCACATACTGCTTGCGGTAAGTGCATTTTGCACTGACAGATTCTTCTCAAGATAATTTCAGAATTATGCAGCAACAATCATTAGTATGGCCAGTTTGCAGACTGTTGAACTAATAATCCTATATGGCCACTCTATTTCATTTGTTTACTCTCATTCAGGAGTAGAAAAAGAACCATTGGCATATGTCTGAGATTCACTGAGGATTTCTAGTTTATTGATTGTATCTGAATAAGTATTTAATAAGACTTGCTCTATCATCTGGGATGAAAGGATTCTTTTGGGACAACTGACAACTCTGTCATCCTTCTCACCTGTACTTCTGAAAGTGCCACAAATATCATTATTTTATAAGTCCTCTCCCTCATAATATGTCTTAGTATTTACAATAGTCGATTTACTTACAGTTACTGGAGCATATGTCATACTTTCCACACATGAATATTCCTTCCTTGTTTCAACAGCTGTAGAGTGAACACTACAGTATAAAAGTGATTATCTACTAAATATGTGTATGTCAGGTATTCTTCAGCATAGTATGCACCATTTTCCGAGAAGCAGTTTCACTCTGCATGCACCTTTAGCTGATCACAATTCCAGGATGTATTACATAAGGCCTTCTTGTTTGGTTCTGTTAAATTAGCTCTGTAATTGGAATGCAACTAATTGAAGTCCACTGAGTATTTAGTTCCTGTTTTTTGTTTCAGTATCATCCATAGTTAAAGCAGAACTCTGCGCAATCCAATACACAAATAAATCACATCTGTAAGTATTGCAAATCTACTACAAATAATTTGAGTACATTTTTTTCCTTCTCATTCTTGTACAAAATACACTGGCATAGTCCCAAAGTCCAAAGTTTCATGGAGAAAATAGCACTCAGATTAGCATGAAAGCTAACCTTGGAAGCAGAAATTTAATAAATATTTGGATGTTTCCAGAAAATTCTTTATTCAACAGCACTAATGCACTGTGATTTAAGACGGAGAGGCTGAAAGGGATAGTAGGTTCATGATGCAAGTTGTTCTCATTACTGACAGTAATGGTTATCCACCTAAGCTGAGAGAAAAAAATCCAACCCATTTGAAACAAGTCTCTGAAGAAAACATGAGAAAATATTTTTTCTTTCCTTCAATCAAACTATCTTGATTAGTCTGAAGCAGATCATATGTCTACAATAATACAATTTCGAAAGAACACTTCAATCAGCTACTCTCACCTGTTCACCCTTCCTCAGCTACTCAATCCACTTATAAAGTCACACCCTTGACCTGACCAGTCTCCTTGGGAGTTCACATTTGATCCCTCTTTCCATCCTTCAGTATTTCATGCCATGAAGTCACTCACTGACCTGTCAAGCAAGCACTCTAATTTCCTGTCATTTCATCCAAACTGATCACATTAATTTGTATTCCTGCTGACCCCACAGAGCCTCAGCATCAGGTCAGGACAGGAAAAGGACTAGGAGTCTCTGGAGGGGCTTGACAGCTGGCCTGCAAGTAAAACTGAGTTAGTAGAAGAAACACAATTGACGAATTATGAGTGTATCCATAGCAAGGAAGAAGACAAGGCCGTCAGCATGGAAACTGATTTTAAAAGATACAGGAGAGATCTTTGTAGTTAAGACCACTGCATAAGTAAATTTGTATACGTGCCTTATTAACTTTTTGCAAAACTTGTGCCGATTATATTGATGCTAATTGCTTTACACCAATGAATATAAGAAGTTACTGTGATGTAGTCAAATACTTAAGATCACACTTTGTTAAGAATATATAAACTGGAGAACATACAGAATAAAGACAGATGCCATTGTTATTCTGATCACCATCAATGTGTGCCTGCTATTTATATTGGTGACTTGTCTGTAAGGACAAGGAGAGACAATAGCCATTTCTATGTCACAGTCACCTAATTATCATCACTTTATTTGCTCCTTGCTTAAAAACACTAACATTCTGTAAGCTAAGCATCATAGTTCTGCTTAGCTTCCCTTCATAGTCCATCATTCCTCCAGTTCTTAACCACAAGGAAATGAGTTCATTTCACTTCCAGTCCCTACTGTCTTGGTAGCCAACTTGTTTTTTCTTTTTCTCCCGTTTATCACTTGTGAACTGAATCTCTTCCAGAAGTTCTCACTTTTATAGAAAGATTCACCAGGGCTCGCCTGCTAAGTCTCTTCTATTATTTCCAATCTCTATTAGTGAGATTTCTTCCATTCCCTTTACTCCTAACCTCTATTTTGGTTTCTATTTTGTCTTTCATGGTCTCTCATTTCTAGCTCCAGTCCTCGTTCCACAGTTATGATTGTGCCTCTGCAAATATTCAGCAGCCCTTGAACTATATCAAGACATCTGCGTGTAATTATTTTTCCTAACTCCATGTTGGGGGTTAGATTTGTTTCTTTTTTACTTATAGAATTTTTCCTGTAAGTTGCTAGGAAACTAACTAGTGGGTACTTACAGGTACTCAAGCAGAACAAAGGGGCCAAAGGAGAGGAGTTGTAGCACCTGACTACAGTTCTTTGGGTCTCTAGGAGTTTCTCATAGAGGGGGAGATAACAGAGATAATGCAAGTTTTGGGGGCAGGTAAAGGACAGGATACTGGGCTTTGTGCCAAACTGCCCCAGGCTTTGTGAAACAAACCCCCTCAGGGTTCCTGGTTCTGTCTATTATTCATGCGGTAGTTGCTGTTGTTTGCTTGCTTTGCTGTATATACTAGTAAAGAACTGTTATTCCTATCCCCATACCTCTGCCTGAAAGCCCCCTTAATTTTCTAAATTATAATAATTTAGAGGGAGGAGATTTGAATTCTCCATTCTGAGGGAGGCCCAGCCCCTCTTTAGCAGACACCTGTCTTTCAAACCAAGATACTCCAAGATTTCTCTACACTCTGGCTTTCATTACCACTGGCACACTGAACACTCAGCTCCCTAAACTGGAGTGTCCTGAACCATGGATCGATGATGATATGAGTTTCCATGAAAAAAGGGAATGGATCCTGGCCCCTGGATTACATCAGAACTGTGTTTTGACACTTCATCCCATTTCACCATCTGTGGACAAGATCTCTGAATATTTAACAGATGAACTGTTGGATAGTTTCTTACTATCAGATACTTACACTTGTTTGTGTAAGTATGTACAGGGTGTATACAAATGTCACACACTGTACATACACAATTGGGTGAAATAAGGGTATACATGTATGTGTGTATATACACATGTATATACTACTACATACTACCCTAGTATATATCCTGTACATACTTACACAAACAAGTGGGCATACATATATACTCTCATACAAGCATGTACACACACTTAGCTGTAGCTATCCATCTATCTGCCTACCTACCTATATATATTTGGATCCACTGAAATGTTCCACTTGAAATATCTTCAGCCTGATGAATTATGGCAAGTGCAAAGCAAGCATCTGACAGATCCCTGCTTGAAGCTCTACAAGACTCTAGTTGGCATGAGCACTTAAATTACAAGAATGTTAACTTCTCTGACCAATTAAAGATTTGGGGTGCTTTATTTTAGTAGAAATTATAACTAAAATTATTTTAACAACAACATGAGCTAAAATAATGTATCGAAAAATTTTAGTAGATCAACCCCCCTAGTTTTCAACCACTTCTATTTTATGATTGTTGTAACTGAATTCCTACAGCCCTCATCTACATTCATTAATTTGATGTATTTTGTGTCTGCATAGTTCAGTAGCTGCTTATGAAAGTCAGCAAGTTGGTCTATAGATCACTTCTCAACTTCCTTCTAGCCAGTAAATACTAGTATTTTTTATTTTTCTAAAGATCTCGTATTTGCTGATTTTTTCTCTCTTGGACAGCTAAATATAAAATCCAAACTCCCTATTTTAACCTGGCATAAAGATCTGGTCTATAAAATCCATTTTTCCCTTCTAACTGCTTTGCCATACACAATTTAAATCTCCCAGTGACATTTTTGCTTTACACCTTCCTACATTTAAGTTTCTCATCATAATCTTCAAGGCTACCTTACCTCAGCCTCACTCACATCTACTTCAGCCTTCATACCTGTCAGTTCCATCTTATATTTTGAGGGACAGTGGACGACACAGCTTCAGCATTTATGATCTCTCTCTATTGTTTTTATTTGATTCTACATCCTAAGACATTTTTCTCAAGCCACTTACTTCAAGCCACTTCAGATGATTACAGAGCTAAAATCCTCTTTCTTTTCAGGCCTCATCTAGATAGTCCCTTACTTTGTTAAGAAATTATATGCTTACTGTTTCTAGTGTTTACTTTCAGATAAGGCTCTATCAACCAACTAAAGTAAGTAAAATAAACAAACCCATGTCTCATATAAAAAAAAAATCTTGTTTGTTCTGCTTTCACAATTCAGAATACTTGCACAAGATAATTCATCATTATGGAAAAAGAACTGCCACCCATATAGGTGCTACAGAAACACTTTTCCCTCCTTTTCTATAATGCATATCCGAAAATCACTATTATGTAAAAATTAGGTTCAAACAATAATATGCACTTGCAATCTCTTAAAAAATTCAGAGAACAGAAAGATTTAATATCTTTTTTTCCAGTCATGTTCCTAAAATTATAGTTTCAAGCAGGTAAATGAATACAAAACTCAGTGCAGGAAATCACAGATGGCTATTTGGCTTAAAGGCACAAACCTCACTTGAGTACCTCAGTGGGGTGAACTTACTTCGTTATGAACTCTTCACAGAACAGACAGTATTCTTGCTGAGAAACAAAGCTTACTTTGGTTGCTTCCTACCAGGAAGAAAGGTGGAGCTTACTAATTCACTGCACCAGAGCTACAATCATAAACTATCTCCCAGATGAGAAGTAATAATGTGGATTTCTAGCCCAAAATGGAGCAATCACGCTGAAACAGTTTTTCACGTAAAGTAAGAACAGTAAGCACAAGAGAGCACATGTGTATAAGTACTACCCTCCCATTTTCGCAGTACTAAAACCAAAATTGTTCACCAAAACAGTCGTGCTGATAACCATACAGTCATTTAAAAAAATCACAACACAAAGAGGAATGGGGTATTTTAACAGTGGCAGCATCTTGCACTGCCTCAGGTCAGTGTCTCAGGCCTGACAGTGGCAGAGAAACAATTCCAAGTATTGTGGAGGCCAACAGCTGGCCTGAAGGCCTCACAATTAAAATTAATCCCCAATTTTATAACTGAAAGGTAACTAATTATATAAGCACCTTGATTATATAACTTGATCGGTGTGGAGTGCTGGAGAGCAGGCCTAGGCCATTGGGGATGTGATCAGCAATTGGGTAGTTGGCCAGGTGGCAACTGGTTTTGCCAGTAGGGATTGACCATACAGACCTTCAGATCTATATAAGGAGGACTCAGTAAAAGTTGGAGGTTGTGCATGAACTCAGTGAGCTTAGTAACTTGTCTGTCTTCCAAGCTGTGACACCAGGGAACAGGAGCATCTTGATGAATTTTATGTGTCTCTGACAGGTTTCTACGGGAACTCTGCCTTGCCTCTCTGGGTTTGCAGGACAACAGTTGATTCCTCCAATATAACTAAACTGGCACTGAATTGCAAAAGCATTTCAGAGAGTCCATTTTCAACTGTGCACTGCAGTTAAGATTTTCGCTTTATTACCAAAATCCTGTATTTCATGAACCCAGAACACAAGGGTATATATAGCATATGTATAAGAAAAGGAGCAATAAGTCACCCTCACCTTTTTAAAAAATGAGGATCCACAGAAGCTTGGCATTGCCAACTTAAACTCAAGTCAGTGGCTCACACTCAGAGAGGAGGCAGAAAATCAGGTAAAAAAGAAAACCCTGTGATAAGACTATGTGGTACCTTTCTGGCACACCAGAATCCAGGAGGGTAATCTTGCTCCACCAGACTAACCCCTGGCCCTCAGACTCAGCTTGCCATTGATAGTAATAATAATAATAATAATAATAATAATAATAATAATGTTAACACCATATTCTGTATAGCTGCATGCAATGATGCTGGCCCATTGGACCAGGTGAATTGCTCTTCATTTCAGACAACTGGGGGGGAAAAAATTGGAAAAGTAAAAAGATCTGAACACCTGCACTGGAGCCAGAGCTTCCTTGAGTCCAGCAAGGAAAATAGGATGCATAATGGCATTTTCTGAGTGATGAGGGGGGAAAAAATACAAAGTCCTTGAAACTAAGTGAAATTAGAAGTTTTGAAACCTTCAAAATATCTGTTTGAACACACTTGTTAAGACTCTCTTTCCTACAGTGCTGGATTGCCATATGCCAGTTCATATCATCCAACTACTACTGTAGAACTAGGTCAAAACCCATTACTCTGCCTTTCAACTTCATCATATGCTTGTAAGAGAGATTGTTCAACTATCATGTAAAAGATAAGTTAAAAGCTTCAGTCAAAAAGATCTATTAATAGTCTGCCTGAATAAATGTGACCTGTGCTGACACCCATCACACTGTGCAATGATTGTCTGCAGATGGAAATAGTAACAGAATTTTAAATATATATATATAATTTACCATTTGCGCACCTCTATGTCTGTTGTAATGCTGGAAATTCAAAAGACAGCAAAACTACATTTCATATAAAATAGATGAGTCCTGGCAGACCTAATCCAGAATGCCCATTTTAAGAGAAAAACTAATAACTGACTATGATTCTAGTGGGCTATAGAAGCCAGGTTTGTATAAACAAATTGCATAATCCCATTACAGCTGATGCCTGCTTGAGACAAACAGGATCCATTACAATGCTGGCTTGAGATCAAAGAGCTAACAGCTTCCCACACCCCTAAACATAAAAAAACATCTGTCAGACAAAACTGCCTTTGTGCCTGCTTTTGGACAAGCCAAACCTCCTGAATCTGTATTCCAATAATCAGTTCTTGCTTTAATGGAATTCTTGCGTTCTATTTTTAGCCTGGCAGAAAAGAAATGACACTTGGTTTGGAAGCACATGCACAGAAGGCAAGGTTATCCTGGGCACAAAGCTTCTGTAGTAGGCTCAACTGTTCACATCACTGGAATCTTCAGTTTTAGGCCTTTCTATTTCAATTCCAACTGAAGGCATGATTAGGCTACATTTTTACAGCAATCATTTTTTATTGGCATGAAAAAAAATTGTAGTAGAAGTTGTGTACAGAATATGGGAAAAACATGGCTGCAAGGAGAGAAGGGAAGGAGATCCAGCTTCTGTGGTTTATTGTATGTACTGGTTCCCAAACATGGAACAGAGTCCTCAGCCAGTAACTCGTGAAAAATCAATCTCTACACAAGCAACCAAATTCCAACACATCCCACAAATTCCTCATAAATAAATTAGTATTTATTTATAAATTCCTCAAAATACACAAAATCTAAGTATTTCCTACCTCCACTAGCCTCATGCAGAGGGGCTAGAAAGGCATTACCTTCTCCCACACAAAAAGAAGTGCCTTGAGAGCATGGGATGGATACCTGATGTTTTGGGGCCCATTCCCCTGACTGTAAGGGAAGGGGTGGGGAAGCTGAAGGAGCAGAGCTTCCCACACTAGGGCAAAAATAAAATTATTTTAAAACAGAGTAGATATGGAGAGAGAGCTTAGAATAAAAAGGGGCAGACTTTGCCAGAAAAGGACATACCAGTATTAATAAATTCTAAAACCACAAAAGCATCAGGAAATAAATGATGAATTTTGAAGTAGATTCTCATTAACAGCAACACCAAACAAAAGCAGCCTACAAACCAACCACGGAATTCCCTTTCTCACAGTACAGTTCTATTTTCAGACTTCCTTGCTACCTTCCCTTAAAAGATCATTTCCCAAAAGAATTTCCACCGGATACCCATTTAATTTACAGCTAATGCCTGTAAATTAGCAACAGAAAAAATGGTTCACATTTAGGACAGATACAAGAGTATCCCTAGGTTGCCACAAATCTCTACGAAGCTCTTTTTCCCTCATTCCCTGCAAAAATAACTTTCTTTGGCAACCAGACAACCCTTCCTCTTTTTAATGAGTCTATTTTAAAATCTGCATTTACTTGCTTTGTTAAAATGAGCCCAAAATGTAACCGTAAAAAAAAAAATCACAGTACACACACAAGGTGAACATCTTTTTGGGAGGGTGAATGATACTGTGTTTTTAAGCACTGTAATTTTTAATCTCTAAACACACTAACATTACACTGACTTGTGCCACATAAATACTTATATACATAAGATGGACAAGCAGATTTCTTTTATCATCAGGTGATCTGAATTTCAGTCTTTGTAATGAAAGACTGTTGGATATGCAGACACATGCCCTCATAGTCACACAGCAAAGGACAGTAGGCATATCAGCTGGCCATCCAACAGTCAAGGTAGGAGGTAAGGTAAGAAGTAACAGAACAATTGATGTATTGTCAAATTGCTTTAAGTGCTGAAGAAAGGACCAGACAAAGAGATTAAATTCAGTGCTTTGAATTCCATGAGAGAATATCATGTGAATATATGCCATATACCAAGCACCTTTGAGATATTCTCCTGCTAAAGTACTATGTACGTTTTATAACATTAAGGAATTACAAGAAATTATTATATGCTCAATAACATGACAGCAATATGGAATTTACATATAAATCATTTAATTTACATTTACATGTATCTCAGAGCACTTGAATGCTTACTGTGACTCAGGATGAAGCAGGGCAATAATGCTGTTTGAAGCAGTTATCCAGAACAAGCTGCACTACAGCCTGACATAAATGTAAACACAATAATAATATTAAGTGTGCTTTTTTAATACACAAAAAGGTATTAATGTAAGTAGACCACAGCAAATTACATTTGCCTGATTAAGGAGTAGATCCAGGTAGGAAAGGAAAAGTCATGTTCCTGACAAATGTAATAGTGACTTTCAGAATACTATTGCTCAGTATAAACTATGTCAACTAAAAAGTATAGCCCTCTCAAAATAGTGGTTCTGTCTGTCATGACTTGCAGCTCAATGCTCTTCAGGATGAAAAATTAGCATGGCAAATGTTCACTGAGTCTGACTAATAAAGAGGTATTGCAGTAAGAATATCTACTGTCAGATAACATGATGCTTCCTAAAACAAAGACATTGAATTCTCATCTGCTAGTGATCATGCTGAGAAACTAATGCTAACACAACTGTATGTTGATTTGTTACACATATTTTCAGTTTAACTTTGTATTTCACAAACTTTTGGGCTGTGTACCCAACAGAGATGGTGTCTGCATTTGATACAGAGAGTCTATAGCCAGAACTAAGTCCAGTTTAGTTGCTTTAATTCTGCTGTACATCAAGGATACTTTGTCACACAGATGCAAATAAATAGTCCATTCTCAAGCCCAATAGTATCTTTAGTACCTCCAGATGAGGTACAGACATAAAATCAGACAGGGGGAGATAAGAAAGAGCATATACCAGAGCAGTTACAAGAAGAGGCATTAAGAACATTTTTGTACTAGTTTGCAGTTTATTCTTGATGGAGACATTCCAGCAAACAGTTCCTCTTGACATGAGAAGTGCAGATTTGACAGGTGGAAGAGTCTGCACGAACACCTTCCCACCTAGACACATCCATCTTGCATTGACAGCCCTGCACAAGATAAAAAAGCAGGATTATGCACACTCGGTGGTTGGCCAGAAGAGTGAGATGCTGCAGGAAGTAATTCTGTCAACTCTGGAAATAGGTCTTTCTCCCTGACTAAGAATAACCACATCTGTGGCATGGCTGCTTTGAAGAAGAAATAGCAACACAGCCTCCTAAGCAGTGGTCATAATGAAGTTCTACCACACTCTGTTCTTTTCCAGATAAAAAAGCTCTGGCAAGGCAGGTGCAGTCAAAGAGGTTCTAGTATAGCTGGAATGTCTTTGGATGAAAAAATCAGAGAGATCAAACTGTTCTGTATCTCACCAGACCAGGGAATAAATAGTTAAAAAACCACAACATATCAAGATCTTGGTGCAAAGACTTTTCTCAGCAGACCAGATGTATTTCCAACTAAAATAACAGAGATCTTATCAACGTGGCAAATTAAACACACCCAACAGGTTTTTATTTATGTAAATGTAGTTACTTCTGACAACAAATACATTCATCTTCACACTGAATTCAGGCAAGAGAAGCCAACATTAAGCACACATACAAGCATTACCACTTATATGCACACGTTCTATTAAATAAGTTCAAGTATATTCTAGGAGAATACACTTGCACATGTGCAAGGAGAATACAAAAAGGGAATTAAACCAAATCTTATGGCTTCTGCTTATTAAACTTCAGTGGAATTTTAGTGTGAAATATGCCTATCATACTGAGATATTTCCCACATAATGTTTTCAGAGAACAGCAATACTTCATCTCCTGGAACAGAATTCCATCCCTCCTTGTGACACTGTAGGGTATACACTGAGATCCCACTGCTGCTCCTAAACATCCACATGCACCAACAAATCCTTCAAAATGCTTGCATTGTTTCTTCTTCCATGAAGAAGATTTAAATCATTTACAACACCCAAACACACACACACACTCCTATTGGCACAAATAGGTACATCATCAGTAAGTGGTGACAAGTCATGTGAAAAGTTAGTATTTTAGTCATAAATGTATTTACCAAGGGAAAGAGCTATAAAGAGGAATGTGTTCCTAATATTTAAGAATAAAAATGCAAATCTGGAAAACGCTGCAAGAAATTAACACCCTATAATGATTACAGAATAAATTGTTCAAGTGAAACAAAAGCTGAATCTGAACATGGCTTAATAAACCAAATTATAGCAAAATGATGCAAAATTAACAATGATAGAGACATACACAATGAGTATAAATGGCTAAATTTCAAATAGCACTGTTTTAAAAATTGCATCACACCTGTGATGAAGAATAATGCTTCAGAGCAGGCATTGTGTTTGGATAAAATGCTGTAGAGCGGCATGTTCCCAAAATTACAAAAATGCATTTTTTTAAAAAATCCCCTTATAAAAGCTAGGCAAAGTGGACTGATGTTCATTTAGCTTTTGCAAAGAGAAAACCTAAATGTTAAGGACAGCATGGAGACCCTATGTCTTGTCTGAGCGATACAATCTATGCTGTAGGAGTACATAATCATCACAAGAACGTCTTTAGCCTGACTGCACAGTTTAAAATCAAAAGGAGGCCAAAAAAAGGCTGCCAGAAAGTAAACTAGAACATTAATAACAAGAATTGACCCTTGATTAATTAACTGAATTTAGGTTAAAAGAATAGGAAAACTGAGACCTGGCATTTCTGAGAATGAATGCTAGGGAGCAGCTTGCTTGTCATTGTGGGAAACGCAGCTCAGTAAAAGGTTTGATAAGGAGAAGGAAGAACCTATATTAAATCTCAGCTCTGTGAAGGCTATGTTTATCTCTTTGAAGAGCCTAAATTTAGACTGCAGAAAGCATGCCATATAGTATTGAAAACTGTGGAAAGATTAATAAATACTGAAATCCAAAGTAAAAAATTCTCTGAATTTTCTCCCGCTCATTTCCTTCTCCATTTTAATAAAGCCAAAGCAAAAATTTACATATGACCCCATGACACCATAGGGTTATCATCAGGATTCAAATGAAGGTGTTATTGTATTCACCTACATATAAATGAGAAACTGATGACTCTACTGTCATTTTGAAAAGCATAGAAGAAATACTCTAAAGCAGAAGTATAACAGAATAAAACAAAGATCATGAAAGGCATCTTTCTTGACAGCAGGCATAGAAGGAATTTAGAGATCACCAAATCATAGAATATCCTGAGTTGGCAGAGACCCAGTCAGGATCATTGAATCCAATCACTGGCCTGCACAAAACACTCAAGGAGTCACACCACATGGCCAGGGGCATTGTCCAAACACTTCTTGAACTCTGTCAGGCTGATGTCATCAATCCCTTTCATTTTGAGTACAATGTTGAACCCGAAAAGCTCCTGAGGTTTCCCTTACAGCTTGAATTACCTTACAATATCATGAACTAGGAGTTTATTTCATCAAGGCCAAGCATGCCAATGGAGGGTAATTTTTGTAATTAGAAATTTTTCACTTTCACTTTAGCATCTTTTACTTCTCCACCTAAGCTTCTGTGTAACATAATCCAAAAACATGCTACCAAATAGGTGGTCTTTTCTAAGATAAGATGCCTGGATTAAAATTAAAATACAAACATGATCCCAATACAAATGGGGAAGTACTTTTACTCCTTCAAAAGTGTCACCCAAATCACAGTTCCACACTAGTCACTGTGAAGAAAATTTGTCTTTCTCCAGCCAAAACCAGCACACATGCTTATGTGGGCTTTTTTAAATGGAGAATAGTATTTGCCTGTAGAAATAAAAAAGCACACTAAGGGCTTAAAGAAAGTACCAAATAATTTAGTGCATAATAATGAAATTACATGTGAGGAATTCTGCTGCACAACACTTTTGAGCAATCTGACACCCTTAAATTTAATTGGGAGGATGTTTTTATAAACAAATCTTCTTCTGTGAAATTGTATTGGTTAGGAACTTCAGTTTGACCACTTACAGATTCCTATATTTTTTGACACAACTTGGTTATCGAGGTTTTGAAATACTATACACTACATTATTGCTAAAATCACATTGCTTTTCTGATAAATAAAGTAAAACTTGTTTCCATAAGGGCTGTAAGACTGGAATAAACATGCTTCTTCAAAACCAAGACCAAGACCAAAACCAAACAACAAAAAAAGTCCTGTTACAAAACTTAAAAGCAGACTTAAATGTAGAATGCACTTACAGTGTTGGCAAGTTCTAAGCAGCTTCCTCCAACAGAGCTGCTAAAATTTGAGGCCTGAGCTAGAAGTCTTTGCAGTGCCGCCTGTTGAGTCACATTTTTTCCACCATACTCCAACACTTTTTGTAGTCTAAAATTGCTGTGGAGATCTGGACTCTGAAGGTCTCTCGCTCCTGAATCATACTCCCAGCTTTCTCTGGCTCCTGATAAGGCACCTAGAATGCAGAAAAAAGAAAAACATTCTAGCATGGACTGTCTATAATGAAAACACAGAATCTCTCAAGTTGGAAGGTACCCATGAGGATCATTTGGATCACTGAGCTCTCTGGTCCTCACAGGACTGCCTAAACCTAAACCACATGAGTGAGAGCATCATCCAGGTGCTCCTTGAATTCTGCCAGGCTTGGTGCCATGACCACTTCCCTGGGGAGCCTGTTTCAGTGACCAGCCATGATTCCAGAGAGAAACCTTTCCCTAACATCCAGTCTGAATTTTCCCTGATATAGCTTCATTTCTTTTCCTCA
Organism: Zosterops lateralis; assembly: GCF_965231275.1. Taxonomy (NCBI): domain Eukaryota; kingdom Metazoa; phylum Chordata; class Aves; order Passeriformes; family Zosteropidae; genus Zosterops; species Zosterops lateralis. The sequence goes on along the minus strand of NC_139800.1, from coordinate 65,326,412 downwards.
TGTCCTGTCACTGCTCACCAGAGAGAGGAAATCAGCACCTCTGGGGTCACCCCTCAGCCTTCTCTTCTCCAAGTGAGCAAAGCCAGTGACCTCAGCTGCTTCTTGAAATATTTCACCATCTTGATCTCTCTCCTCTGGACACACTCCCACACTTTGATGCCTTTCACATACTGAGAAAACATTCCAAAATGCAAACAGTAGTGCGTGTGGGGCAGCAACAACACAGTGCAGATTAGGACCACCATGTCCTTGGACTGGTGGATGGTGCTGATACACCCCAGGACACAGCCCTTCTGGCTGCTGGCACAGGAATAACCCTGACTGTCATTCCAGAAGGAAAAAAGAGCAAAACTTTCACTGTCATTACTGCACATCTTGGATGTGCTGATAATATCAGAGAAATAAAACTGTAACACTTCTAGTGCATAGGTGAATTACTAGATTACAAGATTCAGAAGGAAAACTAAAAGCATTTACATATGTCATTTAGTACGCTGCAAAACCAGTGTAGTTTAAAACAGCTAAGGACTACAAAATGAGTACCAGTAACTTATGTCAGACTGAAAAGCAGCAGAGATCAAAGAGCAAAAGAGGAAAAACATAATTCCTCTAATTTTGTTTACTGAATGCCAACAAATAAGTGTATCCTTTAGCTGTATAGTTACCACTTTTGATGTTATCACTGTCTTTTTTATTATCTTAGGATTGCTTGTTTCAATTCAATTTAAGTTTCAGACACATCAATCACAAGGTGTTTCATTACAAATCAATGCAAGGATATGATCCTGTGGCAAGTGACAAACAATGAATGCTTTGAGAAACTTTCTGTATCATGAAGCTGTAGGGCTCCTGTTTCTTCATGAACAATCCTTCCAATTCCCTATGCATAGAGATGGGCTTAAACCATAAAACAAATAGAAGAAAAAATTCTAACTTTGTCAGTACATATTTCATCCCTGGCTGCTTTTGGTTCCCTTACAAATGTCCCACTCCTGTTAAAATCTTGTTAAGTTTTAGATTCAGCTGTTTCCTATGGCAAAAAAGTCCAAAGCAGGCACTAGATTATTAAAAACCCTGGGCAGTACTGTAAAATTTCATGTACAGTATAATGCAGATTAAAAACAAATAAGTGACTTGCCCAAGCTTACATTCTAGTTAATAGAAAAGTCAGAATAGAATTCAGAGCTATAGACTAGATCAAAATTCTTAATCAAACATGCAATTATCAAACCATAAGTAGTTACTTGCAATTGCATCCCATTATTTTGAAAGCTTTTCCTTTTTTAGAGCTAGTTTTCTCTCTCAAATAATAATCAGCAGGGAATGCTAATCAGTGGTTATTACTTATTCGGTAAATTACCAGACAAAGCCAATAAACTACACAATGCACTATTAAGAGAATGTCTCCCCTTTGCCAAGAAAAGTTTGAGATGCAAAAGTACAAGTGGAAAACCAGCCAAAAGGGCTGCAAGGCAGCAACTGATCTGTTGTTTCAGGTCAACACTCTAATACCCTGTAAAGTTATTATGCATGAAAAGCAGACTTAGGAAACCTGGAGTTAGTTTCCCTGCCTTTCTGCAATGCAAATATTCTAGTCTTGAAACATCTTAGTAGAAAATAATGCATAATAATTAATTTTATACTAATATAATTACCATGGTTCCTTACCACGGGTAGAGGGAGATTAATTAAAGATTAATTCACACCACGAGCATGCACCACTGTACTTCATCTACCTACATGCTGCAAGCTTTCCAACAGATTTGCACTGAGATACTGGTACCAGCAATATTTTGTACAGCAGGCAGGGCACTGTGGCTGTGCTTGATGTTGGGCATCTCTGCCCTCATGTGGCTACAGAACACCACAGAGCAAAAAAATCAGCAGCTGGCAGACCTGAAGGCACTGGAATGTCTCAGGCATCTGAGGGAGGCTGAGGAGTGATTCTGCCACTTCCCAGGCCTGCCAAGAACATTGGAAACAAACCTCTCTGGGAAAGCATAGTCAGAGAATTAAGAGAGCTGGTTGTATCATATAGCTACATCTCTTTCCACAGAGCTAAATAATGGCACGTGTTTCTACAGAGAGTGTGCACTACATTTCTATTACACAAAAAATCATTGTTCTGCAAAAGAGCTTCCATATTCCTGCAATTAACAACTGCAGCTCTGCTGAAGGCCCCAAGTGTCCTTCACAGATTGCACCATCTGCTATCAGACCCAACACTCAGCTGGCACAGAAGTCACCTGTCAACCAGAGGTGGATCAGAAAACACGGGAGTTTTATGCCTGTATTATGACTGAATCTTTAACCCAAGTTTTCTTAAAACTTCATGTTAATACTCCTAATTTAAAACATACATACTAAAAATGGAAGGAGAAGTGACTGGAAGGCTTTTGCAGTATTTTATTTTGGGCTTAACGCTAATCCCTAAATTTGCCCACTGTTTTCCCAACAGATTCCAGAACTCTGGTTGTTAAGATGCTGTCCTGGGTCATGCACCTCTCAAATCTCAGCTTTGCATGGAAACTCTGGAGTCAAAACTGAGATTTCACTTCTAACTGAAATTCAACCAGGAATTAGCAGACAAGTCTTGTATCTTGCTGTAATTAACACACAATTCCTTCTCTTACAATACTAATCAGAAATAAGGAAACATTAGGTATGACAGCTGATAGCTGACCTGGTAACTAAGAATCTATAGTTAAAAAATCTGTGTTTAAGATTAGTCTTCGCAGAACAACATACGGTAGCTTTTCCCTGTTCAGCTGCACTTAGAATCATGAAATTTCTGTATTAAGTGAAATAAAATTATCATGAAAATTCCCAGGTAACAAGCATGCTGGGAAGTTGGTGTTACTACAATAACTAGACAGAAATAAAACATAAACAAATAAATTAATTGCACAATATTTGTATTAGACAGGTATAAGAGGACATAATAGTTTTCAAATTATGTCAGTGACACTTTAATTCCAGAGTAAGAAAGTTAAAACACTTTCTGCAGTGAATGAATACACAGCATATTAAAGAATAACAAAGGACAGCTTAGTTTGATGGCACATGAAAGATTCCATAATCCCATAAAATTTGGTTTGTGAATTGTACCAAACCTGTTTAAAACAACTTTAATCAATTTGCTTGACAAATGCCACTCTGAATAGTGTACCCTGCTCAACTTCACTGAGAATTCTTGCTATCTAAATCTTCCTTTATCACCTGCGAAGCTCTCTGGTCTGTCGTCTGGTACTGCTGCCATCCTGCTGCTCTGATCTGAAAGAAAATGGCATTTCATCTTATGTTCCAGCAGTTACCCTTCTGCCCAGAAGGCTTATATTCTGCAACAAAGAAACATGTCTACCAAAAATACAAGTCTGCCATACAGCCAAGATTTTTGGTTTGGTAAAACCTAATTTTACCGGGCTATGCTGGTGAACCAAGCATTATGTGGTTTCTTCATTACTCACAGAGTAGAAAAGATAAACCACCAGGATGGTAGGAAACTGAAGATGTATTTGTTTCTGAAAGGACCTGAGGCATCAGGAAAAGCAAAGTACTGTAAAATTAGCCCTGCAGCAAATTCTGAAATGAGTCTGGCTTGTGAATGGCAAACATGACAAAAAAAAAGCTGACGATATAAATGCACAACCAGCTCCCTGGTCACACAGCTTCACCTCACTCAGTGAGGAATCTGATCACTGTTTTCCATGAGGCAGCCATGACATTTAGCTACCTAAATTTATCTGCATTATATTACAAGAAGAATGACTATTTTTCAGCATATTTTTTTTTGCTCATCTTTCATTCAACAGTTAAATTGTGATAACCTATCACAAAGAGTTGGAAATTTGAATTATTATTATTCAGTGAAGGCAACAGGGAGCTTTGTGAAAAGCACTAGCGATTTCAAAGCTCCCCGCCAACTTCTGTAATAATAGTTTTGGAGGTAAATATACTGAATGAAGGGGGAAATGTACAAAATTAGCAAAGAATGGTCATTTTGCACTTGCTAGTCAAGTCAGGGCCTCAACGAGTAGGTCTAACTATAAATGGAGGCTGTGCAGGAAGCCAAGGAGAACAAGAGTAAATCTTTGGGCATTCAGACAATTCAAATCCCCCAAGCTGATGCAAACATTACAAAACCCAAATGCACTTTAAAGAAAATTTAACAGGAACTGAATAGAGCTCCACTTGCTCAAGCAACATACCAAGTATGGTAAATCAAAACAACTGAAAAGAAGCTATGTTCTGTAGCGGGATCAACTTTATACTAATCCAACCTGATTAGGAAAGTGAAAATAATAATAGTCATAATATCAAAACACTTCTATACAGGAATCAAAGGCCAAAGGTTCTAGCTTCAGCTGGTAGCCTGACAGCTAATATAACTCCTTCCTATTTAACAGGAATCACTCTTTAAAAATTATTTATTATTTTGCATTAGTTGATAAAACAATATGAATGACACCTCTGAATGGCACAGCAGCAGTGGTGATGATAATAACGGATCCTCAGATGCAGAGCTGGGTGAGGATATTTATTAAATACAGAAATCTATCAGTACATCCATTACAAGTCCTAGGAGAATTCATGGGGAATAAATGTATTCTCAACTCAGCATTCCATCCTGGAGATACTTCATATCAGAATTTTCTGCAACATTTGTCCTGAGGAGGAAATAATTGCTGTGGGCAGAGCAGAAATGGAAATGGCGCATCTAAAGGCAAGGGTCTGTGGGATCACTGTCTAAATTTTTTTCCTCCCACCATACCTTTTTTCTGGTTTGATGAACACTGCACACAACATACTAGGCTGTGTTATTTCAGTCATTTTCTCATTAGTCTTGGGAGTGAGGGTAACAAGCTCCAAGAGAAGGAAACCACAGCTACACCCCACCCTGACTAACTGACACGACTTACACACATGGGAAACATCTTTTATGAAATTAGGTCTAAGAAGAAAATTGAACCATATTGATAATTTCTGCTCTAAAAGACTGCTGTCAGCTCACATGTCATCTTCCTTTGTCCCTGAACTACAAGTTGACACATTTGCACTTTCTACTGGTATATTTCTCAAAATCATCACAAAACCTCAACTGTATTTCAGGTTCAGTGAAGCATCCCCAACAGTGGTACATTCAAAGTTCAGAAATTCTCCAATTTTGTGCTGCTCAGCTTACTACAGGGTATCTTTACAGCATAAATTTCAGAAATACTTAAATGCATATTAAAGAAATTGGTAAAATCTACAACATAACCAGCACTTTTACTTACCAGAGTAACACTATCTTTCTTTCTTTTCTTTTTTCTTTTTTTTTTTAAGGTTCTTGGATTTTCATTTTTTATATTCTATAACATATTTTTCTAAGCAGATTTTTATCACTTGTAAAAACTACATCAAATCTTAAGAAAAATAAATCAAATGGCTACATGAAATTTAGGATAGATAAGTGAATAAGCTTGCCAAGAGCAAAACCATAAAGCTGACAAGGTAAGCCATAAAATATTGAGAAAGTAAAACACAGAGACACACCTGGTAAAAGAAGAAGTTTCTCTCATTACAATTTCCCAGTTATTCAACACAGCTTTTGGATGAAGAAGATGGGTTTGTTAAACCAGTAGTCCAAACCATATATATTAACAAATGTTTGTGGAATTTCTGTCAATTTACCTTCTTCAAATTTATCATGGTTTCAGTACTTGCCAGCAGACTGGCATTGGCCATATAGGAAATAGTAACACAAAAAACAAAATAAAAGCACACTACTCATAACACCTTCATATACCTGTCCTTGACTCTGAAATTATTTTAGATCATCCTTGAGACCAGACAACCATTTGCTCAATTCAGACATAAGAAACAGAGGATGGGGCTGCCTTCCCAACAGTCTAGAAACCAAGGTCTCCTAGTATCCAGTATTGTTTAAGCACCTAAACTAAATTTTGCCAGAACCCTGGTGGCAAACAACTGCATTGTACTTAGGAAGTCAATCTAGAATTTAATTTGAAGTTTCTATTAAGACAGAAAACAATCCTTTTCCCCCCTGAAAATTAATAATCTCTGCTAAAGAGGGGAGTATATATTATATAGGAAAAAGAGTACATAAATCCTGAAGTCATACAAAAGGTAGAGGAAGTTCCAACATACCTTTGAAGTACAGTATTTGTACTGTATGCATTGTACTTCTAAAAAATTTTGGCTTTCCTTACATGGAAATTTACATGTGAATTTACACAGCTTCCTCCCTGATTATCTTCCACTCAAGACGACCTCACTTTAGATCTGACTTGAATACACATGTAGCCAAGCAAACAAATGAAACATCCAGAGTTTGTTGCCTGTCAGTTTCATTTTGTTCCTGTTTGATGAACCATAGTATGTCAAAGCCACATTAGAAGCAGGCAGGTGAAGAGTACATCACATAAGTCAGGAGAGATAAAGCAGAAATGTGCTGAGAGGCAACCCTTGATTTACGAAAGCTGAAGTGGAGGATGTGTGACAGCACTCGTCTCGAGCCAAATGAAGCATGCCTTCTATGAAAATCCCAGCTGCAGCCTTTTGGTTTTTCAAGCTGATCACAGTTTGCATGGAAAGCATAAGCTGGGACAAAACTGAGGATGTGATGTTGTAATCCTGTTCCAAACCACATGGCAGACGCAAACCACAGCTCCGTGTGTTACCACTAGAGCTGACCAGGAGGCATAGAGAGCAGTGCCCTGAAACAAGCCTGACCTGTGGTGCTCTGCAGAGCTGGTCTATCTGCAGAGCCCTTCTATCAACTCTGGGCAGCAGCAGCTCTCAGGAAAGCAGCTTTCTGTTTCCTCCAATTCTACCCACTCAACTGTCTGTCCTTCCCCTTTCCTCTCAAAATTTTAAGGCATTTGGTAATTTCAAGGGCATTTGATAGCAGTGTCAAAGTGTCAAATACACTGAATTCCTGTAACTTTTATGGAAGGCACAGAGTGACTGGCTCTGTTAGTGCTTCTACTGAGGTAGGTAACAGTGCAATGCAATGCTTAACCTTGATACACTAAAGGAAAAAAAAAAAAAAAAAAAAAAAAGAGAGAGAGAGAAAACCCCCTGCAAACACATGGAAGGAAGGAAACTTGAGGAAAGCAAAAAGAGTTTGTTCCTTATACCATGGAAGGGCAAGATGTGCTGCTCCTGGCAGCAGGCCATGGTGAACACTAGAGATTTTCACATGTTCAGAGACTCAGTTCTGTAAGACAGGGTTAGAGGGAGGGAAGCCATGTGTGCATGAGCAAGTGCAGTTATCTCTAATTCTAAGTCCCTGAGCTGAAATTTAATATGCAAGCATTGTTACATGATACCTCAGTCCCTACTATCTTCTCTAATGATTTTCTTCTCACCATGCTAAGGGACAGAATTACCATTTGAGAATAAAGTCTGGTCTAATACAGATTAGCTGTTCTCACATTTTACAAATATTCAAACCAAAATAAGGCTTCAATCAAGTTTGTTTTTCTATTAGACACTAGAAATCCCTGCAAGGACTCCTATCCTGTATGGATTCAGTGGTGTTTAATACATATTATGATTTTACTGAGATTCATCAGCTGTGAATCATAAACCTCTGGAAATTCAGGTTCATTTGTAAGGATGCTAATAGAACTTAAACTCTGTTTTTTTTAAAAAAAAGAAAAACTACCTATATTCTGCTGCTTTGCACAAAGATAGTGGTATCAAAAGATTAATTAAACATAATAAACTAAACCACTTACAGTTAACAGGAGCCTGTATATAAATAAATTTTTCCTAGCAGAAACTCAAGGCTTGTCTAGTTAAATATATCTAAGGGTGAAACTTTGCTCATAAATCTCAAGAAAATATGCAGCATGCCTTTCAGCTCATATGAACTCTGTAGTTTTTAATTAAATACAGCATATATAAATGTAATCACTGCATCAATTTCTTGAGCGCAATTTATTTGCAGTAAGATCAAACATGGAATTAATGTAAAGCAAAAATAATGATTTTTCAGCCCCACTGCTCTGCCTCTCCTGTTTACTCATAAGCTTAATTTAAGGCTGAATTCCTACCAATCCTTTGATTATTTCTCATGCTTGACCCACTATACAAATAAATTATCATAGTAAGTTCTCAGGGGACTTATTTTCAGTAAAGAAAGGGGAGTTGGCTATGAATTTATTACTAAACACTAACCTACAACAAAAAATTAGTTTGTATTGTAACTTGTATTCGTAACTGTTTATCTAGAATAAGAAATCAGATCAATAAATACATGCAATAAATACAGGAAGCCAAGAATTTACTAATAAATAGGGCCATTTATTGTTCATCCTCCAAGTCAATGGGTGCTAGAAATGGGCTGTTTTTTATCAAGGGGAAAAATGTAAAGACCTAGACAAACCTATAGAATGCATAATTTAAATAATTCTAATGTTAGGTTTATAAAAGACATACAAAGCTATGAAACACTGAAAACACTAACAGAAGCCACAAGCATCTCCCTGCCTTAAATATTTAGAGATGTAGTTCTGCTGGGTTAGTTTTCATGTGCCAAGCAATCCACCTCCATCACTCACTGTTATTCACACAGATTTACTGTACCTGTCATGGCCCTCACTGTCCACAGCTGGACACAAGACCCACAGTTTTCATAAGTAACTGACATTCTTCCTACATTTCCTACTGAAAGGATATAATAAAGAGTCAGGTCACATATGGTGACTGCAAGACTCCAGCAACACTTCCAAAAGTTATTTCACTATTTTTTATTTTTTATTGTACTTTAAAATGCAAGAACATTAACAAAGCTTACATTCCATTTCACTTATAGAAAAATACCTGGTTATTGCTTGTAAATTATTGTTAAAGCTCCTGCTGACATTAATAGCGTAGGGTAAGAACTACAACACATTATAACAGCTTTGAATTGCTGATTAATAAACATCAAAAAGCCTAATTCTAGTAACTTAGAAAACTTCCTTTTTTGTGCACTTGAATAAAACATTAAGCTTTTAAATCTATACACTCATTTGCTCATCAGGATGGTAGATATGGATGCAGGTTTGGCTTACTAAGGACATACATGAGTGAGTATTAATGAACCTGAGCCCTGTACCTTGATTAAAATAGTCAACCAATTTTCCACACCCACCTGGAAACACAGGTGTGAATATTTGTTGGGCAAAGTTGGGCAAAATTATTCAATAACCTTATCAACGAGAAAAAAGATGAGACAAAGTTCAATAGTAAATTAGATGCTATTACTTCTTGCAACTGATTTGCAAGTTATTTTCTTCATAATGAAAAGCAAAACTTATAGGCAGCAAAGGTAATGTTATATTTAAATAAAAGGTTGTGGTTTGGGGGGTTTTTTTGTGGTTGTTTTTTTTTTTGTTTTTTTTTTTTTTTTTTTTTAGTTATTTGGAACAGTTTCAAGAAAAGGCAGCACAAAATGCTGCCTGACTGGTAATCTCTGCACAGTTATACACAAACGGGCAGTGTAAAAACATTCATGTCAGAGGCTGGATTCCTTTGTTTCAGATCATTAGGAACCCTGCTACTCAATACCAGTCAAATGAGTTTTGAAATTCTGTCATTCATGTACCCCACATCACTACATGATACCAGCTTGAAATATTATAAGCAGCTCATACATTGTGTAGAAATTAGTCTTGAAAGAAAGGCCTGTAAACTATCTTTGAAAATAAAGTTTAATAAAAAGTGTTTTGACCAGGAAAAAAACCCCAGCAACACAAAAAATGAACATCCACCAAGTTCATGTTTGAATTTATACATGATGTCTCATCTCAAGCAATGCTTATAAAGCAACAACAAAGACTCAAAAATAACATAATTAATTCTTTGATCACTAATGAGTACATAAGTGAGCCCTCAAAGACATGAAAGGCACACAAACAGCAGAAAGGCACAGAAAGCTGCAGGTCATAATTCAAGCTTCACTGCAAGTGCAATACCTCAGCTGTCATTACGGTCATACCACAGGCTAGGTTTATATCATAGAAATACATGGCAGTGCTATTTCCTCAACTCTTTGGAAAGAAAGCTATTTAGAATATTGTGAAGAGTGCTGCTACAATTGTTTTTAGCAACCAAATAAAAACCAGTTGCATCCTAAATACTCATTTTTAGTATTTTCTCCCATCCTTTTTGGGAGGGGGGAGCATCTCCATTTGTGCTCTAAAAATTCTTACAAGAGTCAAGGCAGGACAAGGACAAATCCCATAATTCGCCATAGCTTTAGAAGTACAGTGCAGTAAGATAGTCACACTTGATCAGCAAAGCAAAATGTATCAAATAAAATATATCAAAACATCTTCTGAATGTAACTTTTTGGGAAAAAAAAAAAGGAAAAGGATAATGGGTTCACTCACCAACTTTAAAAATGGATTCAATTATGGTTGTAAAACTAACAGCAATTGGAGAATAGGGGAAAAAAGTAGTTGGGATTGAATTCTAAACACTAATAAATTTGGAAGTTCATCTATGAATACTTTTTGGCAGCAATTACTAAATTTTCTTTGTGGGATAAATTTTGAGACTATTATGTTGGCCTTTCTCTTATAAAGTTTAGGAGCTGTCTTTCACCTTTGACTATGACAAATCATAATTACTTGGCTGTTTGGTCTAAGAAAGATTTTAAACCTCAGAAATCTGGTCAGCAAACAGGGAAACTTTGTACAGCCACCTGAGGCCAGGACAACAGCTCTGTTCTGCAGAAAAATACAACTGTGTCAGCACCAAAAAAGCAGGCAATGGAAGATAATTGTATGAGCAAGGGAACACACAATATCCTTAAAGAAAAAAAAAAAAAAAAAAAAAAAAAAAAAAAAAAAAAAAGGGCAAAATCTTGGCTTTGAAATATTGTCTGACAACCCCAGGAAGAGACTCACAGGCTGGAAATCAATCGGGCACAAGGCTTATGAAGATTTCAATACAGAAAATTATTCGAGAAATTAACACAGAAACTACAGAGTTTTGCAATTCAAGAATATATATGAAAGAAGGATAAACAGAAGAAATGCTAACAATGAACTACCTCTATAACAAAATATGACTATGAAACCATAAAAATGAGATGGAAGATAAACTGAGCAATGAAACAGATCTGCTATGCTGGAAAGCCAAAATGAAAAGCCAAGGAGCATGAGATGATGGGATGATAAAGGAGTAGTATAGTCCATCTAAGAGGCAAAAAGATAAGGAGTTCACCAAGGATACAAATCAAACAAGGAAAATCTGAATTTCTGAGATGACTAGCCAAAAACATATGCAAAGTGACTAGAAGACCGAGGTATGCTAACCCCATACCTCCAAAGCAAACAAATTAGTAAATTAATAGATAGACCAAAACACCAAAATCAACGCATGCCCAGTTTTACTGTCTATGAAGCTGACTACTAATGAGATAAAGACAGGTGTAACTAATCAGTAAAGCCTTATCATCAGAGATGGGCCAGGGTGATGTGTCCAATGAAGCTCCGGGAAGGATGTGAGCTGGGACTGATCACAGATGCTGCAAAAAAGCTGGCTTGATCTCAACACCAAGAGGACCTAAGGGTGGGTTTTACTTTACATAAACAACTGAGAGAATCAACTGGTGCTGTATTTCTCCCTGAGTTCAGAAAGAGTGTGAATGTCTCTCTGAGTTAGCCAGGCCAGTGTGGGGTACTTGTATACGCAGCTCAGCCCCACGGGTATTATGACTGAGCTGTGTGCCCTGCAATTGCTCTCTTCTGCTATGTGTGACTTTTATCTGTATTATGTTTCCAGTGTGCTTTGCATCATGCTGCTAAAACAGAAATCCCATGTACCATCAACTACCTTCAAATAAATAAATAAATCTGATGTTAAACATTACACCTGACAACAGGTCAATAACATGAGAAGCTGGATTAACACAACTCTCCAGAAGATGTATGAAGCACATCTGGCAGTAAAAAATATTCCCAAATTAATTAAGCCACTTCAAAGAAAAACTACTGGGAAAACTAATGGAAGATTTCTAGTTTAGAAAGCGTTTTAGAACATAAAGGCCTAAAGAAAAGGTTGAGGAGACATAGCTCCAACTAAACACCATCAGAGGCTGGTGGTGTTTTTGTGAAGCATGGATGCAGGTCAAATCCATGTCACCAGCCAGCAGTCGTGCTTAGCCAGCATGCACTCTTGTAGGGAGCTGGGGAATGGACAGCATCCTCAGCTTTTTCCATGAGACACCATACTTTGCCATTTTTGACCCCAGAATCCGTGTCCTTTAGTCTCTTCCATTGTTTACAGAGTGAACACAAGTATTCTGCAGGTGTTAACATTTCTGACCTAATGCTGACTGGTCACAGTGCTATCAAGGACTGGGCTCAATGACACAGATAATCTCTTCCTACATCCCGTTTTCCTATAGAAAGAATAGCACTCTCTCTTTCTTGTTGTTGTTGGTTTGCATTTTTGGGGGGTGTTGTGGTTTGTTTTTGTTGTTGGTTTTTTTTTGTTTGGTTGGTTCTGGTTTTGATTTGGGTTTTTTTTGTTTTGTTTTGTTTTGTGGTTTTTTTGTTTGTTTTTGTTTTTGTTTTTGTTTTTGTTTTTTGTTTTTTTTTTTTTTTTTTTTTTTTGTTTTTTTTTTTTTTTTTTTGTTTTTTTTTTTTTGGTTTTTAACCAGATGGGAGAGTATTTTTCTATTCTCTAAACCATAGAGCTCTTCCAGCATTCAGATCTCCCACTAAGTGGAATGATTTTTAGAGCATCCAAGAAACATTAATTCCTACAGCATATTATGACTGGAACCAAGATTAGGTCTCCCCTCATTTTTCAGTTTTACCTACATACCTACCTGGGCTTCACAGAGAACAGAGAACTCCCTGGATTTTCAGTTACCAGTCCTTGTCCTTCCACGAAGGTCTGTTCTCTTATGCAAGTTGCATTTTTAGAAGAGGATGCTCTGGACGCATTCTAGTTTACATTTTGATGACAAGTCTGCATCCGTTACAACAGCACTCTAGCATATGATGAAGTTATGCCAAGGCAGATACACAAAGCCCTTTAGGAACAACCCTAATGCCAGTAAAATCAGTAACAAACATCCCACAGTTCACCTTTTGTTAATTTACACCAACAGGACATTTAAAAGTCATACCTACCTAAACTGTTATTGCTGCTAGTTGGGCAGGAAGCTACTCGATCCCTTAACTTTTTCTTTTTACAAGAATCATCCGATTCCACAGAAACCTCCACTTCCTCCTTCTTGATTTCCTGTACCAGTTCCATGTGGCACTGACTAAAATCCTGGAAGGAAATTTTTCCATTTTCATCTGCTCCCAGCTGGTACATGATCTCTGCAACAGACGCCTCCATATTCAGCTGGCGGCACACCATCAGCAAGTCATTCCTAAAGATATTTTTCAGAGGGAAAAGGGGGCAGGGGAAGATTGGAAAAGTGGGAATAGAGAAAACAAAAAAACTTCATTTAGAAGAAAAGGAACACTAGCCCTGTCTAATCTGGATGTGTATTAATCCACAGGCATTTAAAACCAGTAAAACAACTACTGAAGGAAACAAATTCTTGAAACAATTTCTCCAGCATCTGAATGATGACAGATGTGTATTTATCAAATGACAAATAATCAGATTCTAAATAAAATGTGGGCAAACAAATTCAGTCAGATCTGAAGCAACAGCTGCTCTATACTATCAAAATCTTCTGGGTGCCTCATTCTCTCTGATTAGAATTTATTTTTTTTAAAAATTACCACTACTTTGCTACTCTCACACTTCACTGCTTCTTTCCTGCTATCCTTTTCCTAAACATTTTTTGAACCGGATTGCATAGCACTACCATACCAATTTATACCACAAATAGCATGAGTCTATTTCTATGTTATGGCTTCTTTCAAGAAGCTTAAAAGCATATTCCTTATTTCTGTGTTGTACAAAATCTTTCTGTAGAAGGAAGGCAGAGAAAGGTGTAATATTACTATCATGTGAATTATTAGCAGATTTTTTATTATTATTATTACTATTATTACTACTATTATTATTTCATTATTAGTATCAGTGCATCATTCAGAAGATTTCTAAGAAAACATGATACATTTACATATTCAAAGTTCTTGCATGAACAGTATCACTGAAGTAATTTATTATCAGATTCAAGGCCCATTCTATTCTACAGAGAGAAGCTGTACATTGGGTGGAGCTCTGTAAATCTCTTCCATGCAGGAATACCAGAACTGCAGAAACAGAATTCTTGTCAGAGTCGTTTACAATAAAATTGTATAATAATGATCATACTAACAAACGTAATAGTAGTGGTGATGAGAATTATCATAACAACAATAGTGATGATGATGATGATAACATAACCATGTAGTTTAAAAACAAGCAAACAAAACCCCAATAAAAATAACAGAAAGCAACCATATCTCTACTTATGACAAGAAACAACTTTATTACAGAAAATTAATCACATAGGCCAAATCTAAGCTATTATTACCTGCAGCTCAATTTTTACTCAGAGTTTTGTTCTTAGATTTGAATCTAATCAATTAATAAATAATCTCCATGGCTCAGTTTCTTGTTTTTAAAAATTAAAACAGTACAATCTTGCAAGGGTGCTGCAAAGAAAAATAACTCTGAGAGCACATTTAAATTTTTACATGGGGAGCAACAGATACAATTTAGTGATGTCTATATCTGTTCTCCTGGAACAGATCAGACAGAGGATCAGATTGAGGGACTCTGCAGAGGTGTGCTAATTTTGAAATGAGTCCCAGGAGAGGCAGTGCAGGGTGATTTTGCCATGGGATTCTAAGACACAGGTCTGTTGCCCTGGCTCCAGAAGATTTAATCTGCTATACTGGGGCAGGAGGAGGCTGTGGCACTGGTAGCAGACCTTACACAGCCCTGTTCATGGCAACTGTAAAGCTTTTATTTCACTACAGCCCACAGGGACATGTCCAAACCCAGTTCTGGTTCCCTACAGTCTAAAAGTGTTACACAAATGCAAACTGATTTATAAAGAAAATCTGCAAAGATTATTCTGTCAAAATTTTTTCGTGGATGGCAGGGACAAGGAACTCTGCAGACCTGAGATGCTCTAGAAACACGTGGCTTTATTATTACAAGGGTCGTGGGTAAAGCGGGCTCTGCTTCCAGCCACCAGCCTCGGCTGGAGCAAAGCCCTAATGAGAGAATGGGGAGAGAGAGAGATAGAAGAGAGCTATGGGGTAAAAATGGGGTAGGAGCAGGGGAAAAACGTGGGGAGAAAGCAGGAGCAAGGGAGGTGAGAGAGAGGAGACGAGATGGGCCAAGAGAGGTAAGGGAAGAAGGGTGAGAGGGCCAGAAGAGGAGAGAGGTAAGGGCAAAAGGTAGGAGAGCCAGGACAAGAGAGGAGAAGAGAGGAGAAGAGAGCGATCCTCTTGTTACAATACATTATATCTCTTTTTGTGTTGAATATTCTAATTTACAGTGACCAACCGGCGTGAGATACAAAACCTACAAACTTTGCATGCAGCCTATAAGAACTACTACATTACCATGTAATTTTATATTCTAAACTCAATAGACTTCTTTCTTATGCACTTGTTCCCTGATGCCTCTGCCAAGGTGGAAAGGCAACATTCTTGTCATTTGTTTTACTGTCTTCAGCTAATCACTGTCTTCCTGCCTGCCATGCACACATCTCAAAACTGGCTTTCATTCCTATTTCACTCAGGTTTTATATCAGCAGTAGTTCTTACCATGCAGTCATATTCATAAGTCCTTCCTGTCCCTTCTTTCCCAACATTATTCCACTACTTAACACCAAGGAGAAACCACATATTTTCTTTAAACTATTCAAACTTTCAGCTAGTAAAAAGGTATAATAATTTTGCCAGGAAACATTTAATCTTTGCTTATGCAACTTGCAGTATGGGTGCACAAACACCTTTGAAGAGGGAAGTCAAAATTATAAATGCAGCCAAGTTCCCTAGAGGTAAATAGAGTAAATAAACAAATAGTGTAAGAAAATCTGTTTCCAAGCAGTTGTGTCATGAGTCACTTCTAGACCAATACTGTATATAAACAGCAATATATTTGAGACATTAATTTTAAAAGGACTAATCTAAAGAGCACTGACTAGTGGAGCACTCAGAGACAATAAGAAGTTGCTTGTGGAATCCTCCCGTTTTAAAGAGGCTGAAATCTGATCTTACTCTCCTTATGTTACCTCCTCCCTTCACCCAAACCCGAGACTCCTCCCCTGCAACATCCGATAAAACCCCACCACCCTGCCCCTGCGGGTCTCTTCTTTGTCTTCTCCTCCCTCCCCGGCTCGGGGTAGGTGTGTGCGTATGGAATAAAATGAACTCTCGTGCTTTACAAAACAGAGACTTGTTTCGTCTGTACCTCCGTGGTCACGGTGTTCACTGTAGCCACGCGGTGCTACAGTTGCTGATCTAAAAGATGTACTAAAATCACTCCAGATCACTTTTGTACTTGGTAGGAGGGTGTTTAGTTTAGGTCCCTGGTGCAGCCACCAATCTCCAGAGCATCCTGGACCCATTGCTCCATTTGCTCTGACTCTTACAGCAAGTCAAGCCCCAGATCACTTAAACCACAGAATCACATCAGTTCTCCAGCTTTGACTTTTCTATGAGCAACTGCAAGGAAACAATCCTGGCAGCAATCCCAGAACTGTGCTCATCTGCAGTCAAGTCTTCCAAAAAGCTCACAGAGTGACACCTTCTGTTCTGAATAAACTTTTAACAGAGTTTTAGGTGGGGAAAGAAATTATAATGTAAGAGGCTTCAAGCATCATGAGGCAGGCTGTATCAAAATGCTTATTTCTTAATCTGGATTAACAGAATAATTGCACAATAATTCCAAAGTCATCTGAAATGCCAAGAAAGAAGAAACCACAGTGCATATGTATCACAGAAGCCCTCTATGACACTATAATCATTGGCAAAAAAAGGATCTCAAGGTTAGCACCCAACTACAGAGAGCACTTCAGAAGGTTACCAGACTATAAGACAATGTCCACTGCTGTCTGGAAAACACGAATAAAAACAATGTCCTCACCTACATGGGGTCCTGGATGGAGAAGTTATGTAGTTTTGTGGTCCACCCAAGGCCTGATAGATGTCTTGGCTTTACAGAAGAGAAGAAAACTGTTCAAGAAGTTCACTAGCAGACAGAAGAGTCTGATAGACTAGGAAAGATGACAAACACCCACAGCAGTTCTTACTTAATATGCTTTTGTGAAGAAATAATTTCTAGAACCAGCAGCAACAACAAAGAAATTTCTGTCCATCTAATGAATTTAGACTTGGAAACAGATTTCATTACCTTTGTCCTAATCTAAACAATAACATCTCCACAGACCTTTTCACACATAAATACTTTAAGAGGCCATTTTTTACTCTCCAATTTCCTCAATTTTTACCAATTTTGATGGTTTAACAATACAGAAGCTATTATTTTATCAGGTACAGATCATCCTGATAAGACTAAGTCAGCATTTCCACATAATCTTTTAAGGGAAGTGGTAAGGCAAGACTGAAGTTACAGCTTCTGAAGGAATAATGAGGACAGCTTAAGAACTGCTGGAATTTTCCACCTGCTGCAACCTGGATGTCCTTACAAAAGGGCAAAGAATGAAGAACCACAAGTTTCCTGAACAATACTGCCTGAAAGTTATTGTTAGGAAAAAAGGCTTGCAGATCTCATCTCAGTTTAATAAACTAACTGCATTCACGACCATCATTGCTATTCATACAACTGATAAATCGACATGCAAACAAATTTTTAATGTATATTTGGAATACTCTCTGCATTGCTAAACAAAATGCATTTTATTTCAAGAATATTTTCTTTGGGTTTACTTCCTAGTGCCAGAGTATGTAGTAGTATTAATCAACCCTTTTAAAATGAAAGTATAAGATATGCAGTAACACACATTTTGTTCACTTTTAATGTGAAGTTCCATTTCCTTATGGCTGTCCCAATGCTCCCATTTTCTGTGTATTAAATACATTGTCAGCACCAGGCAATAGTTGTAAATGAGCCATTTTCAGTGAAGCTGATGTGTTTGGCAAGGCATGAATAATGTGAGGCAGAATGGGATGGAGAGCAGCTGAACATGCTTGTTAAAATGCTGAGCAGCAATACTATTGATACTGGGATCTCAAAAGTCACACTGAAGCTTCAGTTTTAACATCTCATTGTGATCAGGAAGAGAATTCATGCAGACAGGTTTTTTCATGCTACATCAAAACTTAGGAAGACATAAGAGCATTGACTGACACTTTGATAGTTTTATAGGCCTTTTTTCCCTATTAGTCCCCAAATATGAAGGAATGAAAGCAAAGTGAAAAGTTGAAAGAAATGGGGAGAAAAAAAAGGTCGCTATATCCACATATCCACTGAGTTCTGTATAGTGGAAGTTTATATGGCACTATATGGAATCTCGCACATTTGCCTGATTATAAGCACAAGAGACAAATTTGTACAACTCTTAAACAGAGAAAGAGGCAATTAAGTCTTACCAGTGTATAAAACATATCAGATTCAAAAAAGTGTCATCACTCATGGGTGGGTGTCTAAACTGCTTTTAAGAATGTCACAACCTCCACGTGTGCTCTGTCCTAGCACTTCACTGTTCTCTTCTGCAAGTTTCCTAATTTCAATTTCCCATATACAATTCAGATTGCTAATTCAAGAAGGCAGTTAACACTGCTTTCTGCCATCACAGTGGGTGAGAAAAACAATCCTTATCTATTTAAAGCCCATAATCAGATGTTCCACCTTCTTTTGCGTAAAGAAGCCCATTTTTTGTATCTCTAATAATCTTCCATAAGCTCCTCTTGTCTTTCTCTAAATGATCCACCAACTGAATGGATGACAGCACACAGAACTAGACACCAGCTTAAAGCATACACTGAGAAGAGACTAAAAGTTGAAAGCAGAAGTCCTGTTATGCAACAGCACAATTCTGTTAATTCAAGTTTAACTGGAGAACCACTATAAATCTCATCAAGTTTTTCATCAAACACACATCCTTTATGTGTACCACCAAATGTGCTATTGTCTGCTTAGCCCTGCTTTATGTCACTTGATTTTTTTCAAGCAATAGCTTGATCTGTCAGCACCAATTGTGACTCTTATTCCACAGCAAGTCTCCAATTTTCCTTAGCTTGATGTCATCTTAGATTTAAGAAAGTTTACCCATTATCATGTCATCCAGATCATTAATCTTTAATAATGCTGATCTGGTCCAGCCATCTTTCTGATTTCAATTTGATATAGTATTTTATTTATCAAACAAAGCACAGGTTTGAGCACTAATGAGCTCCAAGTACAGCTCGGGGAAAAAAATAACCAAACTAAAGTCTCCCTTAGTCTAGTTCTTTGGCTTGCCTACAAGTATCATAAAACATCATCAAAAGTCTTAAAATAGACAAGACAAAGGGCAACTCTTGTTTCACTCCCACAAACTGCTGACACTACAGCTAGTTTAGATGGGTTCAACTTAACTTTTTCTTAACAAATCCATATTCAGCAAGTTGCCTGTTGACTGACCCCCATCTCAACACACTTTTAAAGAAAAACAGCATATTTTTATCTTTCTGCATTTTCTGTTACTAGTATCTTTTAGAAGAGCTCAGGGAAAAAGAATGATAAATAATTCGAGGTTGTTTTAAGGATTATTACATCAAAATTGCCAAGTACAACTAATTAAAACAAATCCAAGTACTCTTCAACTTCTTTCTTTCCTCTTCCATCTAAGGTATTTGTTACCAGTCCTATTTGCATGAACAATCTCATTACATGTGTTATTTTCAATGTAGAAAGCAAAACAAAACAAAACAAAAATATCACACTTCTTAGTCTCATCAGCAGCTCACTGACTCCCTCTCTTGGATACTCTTTCCCTGTTTTTTCTGTCACTTTTTTCAAAACTGTTTCTATATTGTGGGACAATTTTACACTTGAAATTCCCTGCTAGTTTCAATTTCTGCATGTTCTAGTGCCTGTTTGCAACTAACTTGCAACTTGATCTTGATCCACAACACTGGATCATCAGTAAAAAGGGTTAACAATCAGCCAGCCCCAAAACCCTATATGCCTTATTTATAATTCAACCATCTGAGCTTCTACTTCACAGCTCTGTCCTGCCTTGGTGCCTCTCTCGATGCTATTCCAGGTATGCAGGCTACACCACCACTCCTTCCTCTGGGGAAGCAGGGGATGGTTCCCTCCCCACACCTCAGCGTGTCTGTGTGTGTCCCTCCCCCATTTCACACCAGATATGGACAAGACAGACAGCCTGCAGCAGGTACTTCTCAGAATAGAAATGTATTTTATAGATGACACGACAAGTGCATATTCTACTCACTAGAAACAGCTTAAACTTTGTGCTCTGATCACCTACTCTGTACTGATAGCACAAATTGCACCTCTCAACCTGTGAATAATCACTAATACTGCATAAATACTGTTCTATATTAAATATAAAAAGGTACTACTGCAGAAAACCTCTCAGAAGAAAGGAAACATTGAATGTGCTAATTACAATTAAGCATTATGGTGATGTTAATTAAGACATGTCAATGCATGAAAAGTTACTGCACTAGATATGGGAGACAGGACAAAGAGTACAATGCAACTGATAAAGCAGCCTGACATCTTAGGCCTGATCAAGCAAAAACCATGGGAGAGACAGACACAGATAACTGATCCCTGGGGTAGAAGTGACCAAGAAACATGTTGTGAAACTTTGTAATGATTACCAAGTAAATGATGTCATAAAGAATGTATAACCAATGAGAAATGGTTACCAAAAATAGAACCCTATGTAAGTGCCATACAAGAAAAACCCTATATAAACACCTTGTATGCTCAATAAATTTGCTTTCTGATCAGAACTCAGAATGTCCCTGTCTCTCAATTGCTGATACTAGGATGAATTCCATATATGGATTATTTATTCTAAAAGATGCATGCCAACATTCACAGTAAAAATATGGTGGATTTGAAAAGCCATGTATTCACAGCATAACTTTTCCTTCAGAAGCCCTTTGGAGCCCATCCTTTGGGCAACACTCAGTTAGGCACAACGCGAGCCTTCTTAATGCCTTTCATCTCCCAGCTGAGATACCAGAGTATCAATAAAATCTCTGTTGTCCTTTTACACTTCTGAAAATGAATTCACTTCTACAGGGATTTCTTAGTTCAGATCATTCAGAGTGAAGCATGTTTAAAAATCAAGCGTACATAAAATAGAGGGATCACAATTAACCCCCCTGCTCGTTTCTTATCCCCCTCCACCATCTTGTCCCAACATTAAAAGTCACACAGCTGGATTAAAAGTCACAACTGTAAACTGGCCATGATGCAAAGAAATATTTTTTTCCTGAGCTAGTGTACAGCTAAGGCGATTCTTTGAACAAATTCTAGTTCATAGACGGAGTGAAACTTCAGGACCATACACAGCAGAACATCATCTGGCAGAACAAGCCGACTTAAAAAATCATGAAACTGTCCTCTAGGTATTCACAGCTCATTGCTTAAGGAGTGTAGCTGCACAGCTTAGGGGTGTATATTCACAAGAAAGGCCAGGTGCCTGAGTATTTTGTGATGTTCCTTACTCCCAGTCTGTGATAAAAATAGGGTAAAAATTCGTGTATAAAATAATAATTCGATGTATAATGAAACAAAGCTAAAGTAAAATTGTAAAATCCAATAGAAGGGTAACCGTTCTCTCTCAGCCTGCTAATCTCAGTTGCAAAGACAGGACGAAGGTCATCAACTTAGACAAAAGACACTGGCCAACCCTGATAAGAATCACTTCCTCGCCAAGGCAAGGAGAAATTCCTTCCTGACAACGATGCCAATTTCACCAACCTTCTGGTGCCACAAGCGGAATGAAATCAACATAAGACGGACTTTTGGAATTGACATAAGAAAGGAGCCTTCCCGGAATGAGACAACTAGACTTAATGAGGTCCGGGAGGGCCATCGAAAAGAAATCCGGACTATTCAACCCACCTTGGACACCTGGACTGCCTAAGGGCAGAAAATTCCTATAAAACGGTGGACTGAGAGCTGCACTGGCGTGGACTAGGGCGTCTGGCACATCGGTGCGGACCTCTATCCACCCAGCGCGCGCTGACAATTTCCTATTATTGTGGTTTTTCTCTTTTTCAAGTGCTCGATATTCTGTTATTAATAAATTGTCATTTATTAACCTGAAATTTGCCTTTGCATTTATAACAGATTTGGTGCCGTGACTCGGATTCGGAGGAAGCTGCGGGGACCTGCGATCCAGGAGGGTACCCCCGCTGTTTTCGGCGGCCTGGTGAGTGAGAAGACCCCGCGGCTCCACCCGAACCTCCGAACCAAATTTAGGAGCGAGAAAACCACAAAAATAGGACAGGGGAAAGAACGGATCCGGGGGCAAAGAGAGCTCGGGAAGGCAAAGGGCCTTCGGAAAAGCCGCGGCTTGCAATTGCTCGTAAAACGTCTACGTGCACGAAGACATCCACGCAGGAAAAGGAGCTGTAAGTACTGCTGGTTGAGCGGGTGATCGGGCGAGTGTGTGAGACGTGATCTGATCACGGAGCGAGTGTGGACTTCAAGGTCGCAGTTCCGTCTTTTCCCGCGAGGGGAGCGGTCGGCCGCGAAGGAAGCGATTTCGTGTGAAACTCTCTTACATCGCTCGTCAAAACCGGGACGAGGGAAGTCTCGGGGACCGATCACGGAGTGGGCAAAAAGGGGAAGGGTACGTCCTGTTGAGCTCGGGAATCGGTAAACCCTTTTTGCCAGCGGACCAAGGTAAGGGTCCAAAGAAAATCCGAAAGGATTAGAGAACCGATCAGGAACCCTCGGCACAGCTCGCTAGAGGGGGAGTGATCGAAAAGCCCCATCCCCTGAGAAACAACCAAAGACACAACGCACAGGCAGAAAAGTCGACTTGCAGGAAATTTCGAAGATTTGGTAAGGAAATTCGCAAAACATGGGACAGAAAAAGAGTAGACCCCAGAAAAAAACCCCAGAAAGACCCCCCACTGGTAAGGGAAAGGGAACCATGAAAATCCCTCGAAATAGTCCCTTGGGGTAGATGTTGGAGCATTGGGGAGATTGTCCACAGAGGAAAGAGAAATCTAAGGAAAGAATGATTTACTATTGCATGGATGTGTGGGGTGGAGAGAAATTGGGGGAACACCTCACATGGCCAGTAATGGGATCATTTGAAAGCTGGACATGTAGTGAGTTAAATCACTATGTGAAAAACAAGAGCCCCTCGGATCCCGAGAAGAAGGAATACGCCCGGCTTTGGCTAAACACCCGAGCTGGTTTGTTCCCGATAAAACAGAAAGGGCGGCCCGGAACCGGGACCGAGCCCTGGGAGCCCCTAGATCACCTCCCACCTCCCTACATTGGGCTGAATTCCCCACCCTCTCCAGAGCAAGTGGTGCCCACAGCCCCCTCCGATCCTCCAAACCAGCTTTTGGGGGCACAGGCATCTCAGGTGGGGAGTCATGCCTCCCCTCCATTGTCCCCACTGGCAGCTCCCTTACTGCCACTCCCGCTCCTGCCTCTCCCGTCTGGCCTGGGTCCGTCGGCGGCGCCCCCGCCGATAGATGCCATGGCCACGGGAGCCCCCTCTGAGATCCCGTCTGCGCCAGCTTGGGGGCACTCTCGGTCACCTTTTCCGCCGCCACCAGGGTTGCTCCGAGCGGAGGAAAGACCCCCCTCTGCTGCACAGGCGGCAGTCCCGCCCCCGCAGTCCGGGAAAGGGAGACAACCCACTGCTACCAGTTCTCCCCCTGCTAGCAGAACCCGATTGAAAGCAAGGATGGTGGGTGATGAATGGGGAGAGAATGAGAATGTGGGACACAGTTTACTTCCATTAAGGGAAGTACCAACTGCCCCAGGGATCATTGGATTTGTAAATGTGCCTCTCAACACAAGAGACGTAAGAGCGTTCAAAAAGGAAATGGGGCGATTGTTGGATGATCCTTTTGGTGTGGCGGACAGGTTGGATGAGTTCCTAGGGAGCAGCATTTATACATATGAGGACCTGATGGCAATCCTGAGGTCTTTATTCAATAGTGAGGAAAGAGAGATGATAAAACAGGCGGGTATCAGAGACTGGGACCGGAGGAACCCACAGGGGACACCTGGGGATCAAAAGTGGCCCAGCTCTAGCCCAAACTGGAATGCACAAACAGAGGACGGGAGAAGGAGCATGATAGATCTAAGGAACATCATAATTCAGGGCATCCGGGAAGCTGTCCCAAGGGGTCAGAACATTAGCAAGGTTTTCAATGAATGTCAGGGGAAAGATGAATCCCCCACTGAATGGATTGAGCGATTAAGGCGAAGTCTACAGATATATTCTGGGACGGACCCTAATTCCCCTGTGGGGGAAGTTCTGCTCAAAACTCAGTTTGTGGCAAGGTCATGGGAGGACATTCGGAAAAAATTGGAAAAGATAGAGGGTTGGCAGAACAAAAGCTTGCAGGAATTGTTGCGGGAAGCCCAGAAAATATACATGAGGAGGGAGGATGAAAAACAGAAAGTACAAGCTAAGGTTTTGGTAGCTGCGGTGAAGGAGGTCCAGAGACAGGAACAGGCTTTGGGGAAATATAAAACCTTACCCCGAAAGTCTCAAGGCCCCCGAAAAGCAGCCCCAGACACAAGAAGGGAACTGCCCGAGTGCTACTATTGCAAAAGGGTAGGACACCTTCGGAGAGACTGCAAAAAGAGAATGAAAGATAAAAAAGTATTTCAGAAAGATTAGAGGTGTCAGGGGCTCTTCACCTTGGGGACCAGGACATCTAACGAGCCCCTGGTAAAACTAAAAGTAGGTCCCCAGCGTCAAAAAACCGTTTTTCTGGTGGATACCGGGGCAGAAAGGAGCACTTTACAAAATCTACCAATAGGGTGCACGGTCGGTAAGGAGAAAGTTGTGGTGGTGGGTGCAAAAGGGGATCCCTTTAGAGTACCTGTGATAAAAAGTGTGGAAATTGAATCAGAAAATAAAGTCTGCCTAGGGAATTTGTTGTTGGTAGAGGAAGCTGATTACAACTTGCTAGGGAGAGATATGATTATCGCCCTTGGAATTAGCATAGTTGTAAGAAGTTCCGATCTTGTGGTGAAAATGTTTAAACTCACTGAGAAAGATGAGGCAGACATCAATCCAGAGGTATGGCACTCTAAAGGGGAGGTGGGGAAGCTAGAAATAGACCCTATTCATATTATAATCGAGAACCCCAAGGACCCTATACGGGTCAAACAGTATCCCATTCCCCTGGAAGGGAGAAAGGGATTGAAGCAGGTTATTGATGACCTCTTGAGGGGAGGAACAATAGAGCCATGCATGTCCCCCCATAACACCCCTATACTGGCTGTAAAGAAGGCAGATGGAAGCTATCGGTTAGTTCAGGATTTGAGGGCAGTGAATGCCCGAACCAGGACCAGGTTTCCGGTAGTGGCCAATCCGTATACTTTGTTGAATCGGCTCACGCCTGAGGATGTGTGGTATAGTGTGATTGACCTGAAGGATGCATTTTGGACTTGCCCTTTGGATGAGAAAAGCAGTGATTACTTTGCTTTTCAGTGGGAGGACCCCGATACCAACAGAAAACAGCAGTTGAGATGGACAGTGCTTCCGCAAGGATTTGTAGAATCCCCTAATCTATTCGGGCAGACCCTGGAGCACCTCTTGACTCAGTTTACCCCAAAGGCAGGGACGAAATTGTTGCAGTATGTGGATGATCTGCTAATAGCAAGATCTTCAAAGGAGCAAGTGAGGGAATGTACAGTGGAATTGTTAAACTTTATTGGAGCTAAGGGTCTGAAAGTTTCAAAATCCAAACTGCAGTTCACGGAGCCCGAAGTGAAGTACCTGGGGCATTGGCTGTCCCAAGGGAAAAAGAAATTGGACCCTGAGAGAGTCGCGGGAATTATAGCGTTGCCCGCGCCAAAAACTAAAAGGCAAATACGCCAATTATTAGGGCTCCTGGGATACTGCAGGCAGTGGATTGAGAGTTTCAGTGAAAAGGTAAAATTTCTGTATAAAAGATTAAACACCGACAGGGTGAAGTGGACCGAACAGGATGAATTAGACTTTCAAAAACTAAAAGAGGTTCTCATGACAGCCCCAGTACTGACCCTTCCAGATGTGAATAAAGAATTCCAGTTGTTTGTAGATGTTAGTGGGCAAACTGCACAGGGAGTCCTGACTCAAGAATGGGCCAACAAAAAGAAACCCATAGGATTTTTATCAAAAATCCTGGATCCTGTGAGTCGAGGTTGGCCTACGTGTTTGCAGGCTATAGTTGCAGTGGCACTCCTGGTGGAAGAGGCGAGAAAGATTACCTTCGGAGCCTCTCTGGTAGTTTACACCCCTCACAATGTGAGAAACATTCTGCAACAAAAAGCGGAAAAGTGGCTGACCGATTCCAGGCTTCTGAAATATGAAGCCATTCTGATCAGCTCCCCGGGATTGGAGTTGAAAACCACCTCGGCACAAAACCCTGCACAGTTCATGTTTGGAGACCTTTCTGAGGAACTACTGCATGATTGTGCTGAGATCGTGGAACTTCAGACAAAAGTAAGATCAGATTTGGAGGATCAGAAATTGGAGGGGGGAGAAAAATGGTTTGTGGATGGGTCGGCAAAAGTAGTCGAGGGGAAAAGAAAATCAAGATACGCAGTAGTGGATGGCAGAACAGGAAGAGTGGTGGAATCGGGTCCCCTAAGACCTGAATGGTCGGCCCAGGCTTGTGAGCTTTATGCTCTGCTGAGAGCTCTCAAAGGGTTAAAAAGAAAGAAGGGGACCATATTCACTGATTCTCGGTATGCGTTTGGGGTGGTTCACACTTTTGGGAAAATTTGGGAAGAAAGGGGCTTGATAAACACAAAAGGGAAAGGTTTGGTCCACGGCGAAATGATTCGACAAATCTTGGAGGCAATCAGGGAACCAAAAGAGATTGCGGTGGTGCATGTAAAAGGGCATCAGATCGAATTGCAATTTCAGACGCGTGGGAATAACCTGGCTGACCAAGAGGCAAAAAGGGCAGCATTACTCACAGTAAGAATCCCCGAGGTGATTGGAGAGGAAAACTCCGGAATCCAAATATGTCCCTCTGAAAGGGACATTGAAGGATTTAAGGAGATGGGAGGGGCATTGGAGATGGGAAAATGGAAATTGCCGGATGGAAGAGAATTGGTCCCGAAAGGTGTGGCCAGAGGGATCCTGAGACGCCTGCACAAACAGACCCACTGGGGAACACGAGCATTGGCTGACCAGTTTCTGAAATTCTTTGGGTGCAAGAGGATCTTTGAGTTGGCAAAACAAGAGGTACAGAGGTGCGTGACTTGCCAAAAAGTGAATCGATCCAGATCCAGACAAGCGGCTTGGGGAGGTCATCCTCTTTCATACCGGCCGTTTGAAAGGATCCAGGTGGATTTCACTGAATTACCAAAGGTCGGGAAGTATAGGTACTTATTGGTTATTGTGGACAAATTGACACATTGGGTAGAGGCGTACCCAAGGGCAAAAGCCACGGCTCAAACGGTTTCCAAAGTATTATTAGAGGAAATAGTCCCCAAGTATGGAATCGTGGATTGCATAGATTCAGATCAAGGGACTCATTTTACCTCGAAAATCATAAAACAATTAACCGAAGCCTTGGGAATCAGATGGCAATATCACACCCCCTGGCACCCTCAAAGTTCAGAGCAAGTAGAAAGAATGAATCAGACCTTAAAAACTCAGTTGGCAAAACTCATGCTGGAAACTAAGATGTGTTGGGTAAAATGCCTTCCCCTTGCTTTGTTGAACATAAGAACCATGCCTCATTCTGATACGGGACTGTCCCCCTTTGAAATGTTGTATGGGATGCCATACAAACACGGAATGCCTGTGGGACATCCCCGAGTCGAGGATGTGCAGTTACAACCTTATCTCATCACTGTAAACAAAAATTTACAGGAGCTCAGAAAGCGTAGACTCATCCCCCAAAGTGCCCCTCTCGGATTTGCGATTCATCACATTCGGCCCAGAGATAAAGTGTTAATCAGAACTTGGAAAGAGATTCCTCTCGCCCCGCAGTGGGAAGGACCGTTCCTAGTACTACTCACAACTGACACCGCAGTTCGAACCGCTGAGAAGGGTTGGACTCATTCATCAAGGGTGAAAAAGATCGAGGACTCAAAAGCCTCGGACTGGAAGGTCACCACCCCTCCTAGAGAGCTCAAAATCAAACTCAGGCGTCAACCTAGATGACCGACCAGATAAGTTGTAATACCCCAGGTTGTGAGTGCTTTCCTTTCATTCACTTTGAATGCGTGTACTGTAAACAGGTTTAGGTCACCCATTGTTGGAGAGGGAGTCGACCTAAAGGTCTGTGCACTAACTGTCTAATCGAGGAGCAGGTTAACACAGACCGCCTCTTAGTACTTGCCACTCGGGCCGGACTTTTTGAATTAGATTCTCCTGAGTGGTATCAGATTTTCAAAAAGGGAATAAAGGGAAAATTGGACGCTAAAGCAGAACCCTTAGCAACTGAGTGCCAGAGGACCATCAAAGTACCTTGCCGAGGAGATACAATCAAATTATCCCGGTGGGCAACCTATAAGAGAAGGTTTGCCATCAGGACCACACGGGCCCCTGAAGCAAACCCTTGCTGTCGGGAAGATGGTTTACCCCGCCGTATGTTCACATACGGGCGATGGGCAAGGCAGAGGGGTTTTTCGGTGGAGAATCCTGACGGTCCTAAGCCTAGCCGTGTGCTGGGCCAAGGGGGCCCTTCCAGGGGCGCTCCTGGGGGAGAATCCTCCCGCAAAGTGTGAATGGTGCTTAACAGCACCAGAAACCGAGCCGATAATGGATTGTCCTCTAAAAAGGCAGTTGGGTGATTGTTGGGCTAATGGCACTCGATTTCACCTTTGTGAATTAGAAGGAAGGGTCCGGTGCCAACGCTCAGGGGCAAGTCCTAAGGGCGGGCTGTTCAGGGATCCTGCTCACTCACTCGTTAGACGAAGGCGGGAGCTCGAAACTCCTCACCCGGTACCAACATGTCAACAATGTAACAAAACTGTATGGATGGGAGGAAAAAGGCAATCTACCTTCCTTGCCTACTATAAGGTGAAACCCCTGTGCTACGACAAAGCGAAACTAAAAATATGTAATATGGGTGGAAAATTGTATTGAGAAGGGAGGAATCTCAAACATGAGGAAACGCGTTTCTTGGACTCAGAACCCATCATTTTCGAGTTATTGCCTCCGGGAGATAAGCGTGTGTGTTTGCAGTTTGACCAAGTTTTTTGTTTTTCAAGGGACGAGGAAGGGATGGACCCTGAAAGTAAAATGAAACAGGTAACATTGGAACTCAAGAAAAAGGAAGCTGAGGCCAGAAAGAGGAGAATTGAGCAGGAAAGGTTGAAATCGCTCAGTGAACAGTACGAGCAATTGGAAAAGCAATACGGGGATGAGGGATTTCCGGCCCCTAACCAAAACCTCTTTGTAGAACTAATGCAGAAGATAGCCAATGAATTGGGGCTGACGGATTGCTGGATTTGTGGGGGATTAAAGTCAGCCGAAAGGTGGCCCTGGAAAGGAGAAGGATTAGCCCCGGAACAACTTCTAAAATGGGAAAGCTCTAAATTGTCAAAAATAGTAAAGAGACCGGAGGGATGGATTTTGGAAAAAAGGATAGTAGGAACTATCTGCATCAGCCGGGAGGGGAAGGAGTTCACCGACCTGGTGGGTTATACTCCTTGCATAAATACCCTAACGGTGAATGACAAAACACGGGTCTGGCAACCTGAACCACCCTCCGGATATTGGAGCCAAATTCGAGAAAAAAATTGTGAGTGGTTTGAGACTATGGGACTTTGTTGGCACAAAAGTCCCGGGGCTAATCCATTTCAAGCACTAGCGGGACTGAGAGAGTACTGGGACGAGCCGGGTAGAACCAATATAGGCTGAAAAGCTCCAAATGGGATATATTGGATTTGTGGAAAGAAGGCCTATAGCAAACTTCCCCGGAAATGGAAGGGGTCCTGTACCCTAGGAATGATAAGACCCTTCTTTTTCACCTTGCCCAGAGCCGAAAGCAGTTTGTTAGGAGCTCCTCTGTTCGAAACATTAAACCGACAGAGAAGGGAGATAAGACGAGTGTTACCCATAGCCGGAGGCAACCAGAAATGGGGGGAGGAGGAGTGGCCCGCTGAAAGAATCATTGAGTATTATGGGCCAGCCACCTGGGCTAACGATGGCAGTTGGGGATATCGAACACCTATTTACCTCCTAAATAGGTTAATTCGGCTGCAAGCAGTGGTAGAAGTGGTTTCTAACCACACCTCAAAGGCCTTGGAACTCCTGGCAAAACAGCATTCACAAATGAGGGCTTTTGTGTATCAAAATCGGCTTGCCCTGGACTACCTGCTAGCAGAGGAAAAAGGGGTCTGCGGCAGATTCAATGAATCAGAATGCTGCATTGAAATCGATGACTATGGGGAGACTATCAAAGGGTTAGCACAAGAAATAAAAAAGGTGGCACATGTGCCAGTCCAGAAGTGGAATTCAATTCTTCAAGCTTCATGGTGGGACCAGCTGTTCGGACAGAGGGAATGGTGGAAGAAGGTAATATTCTTTATAACGTGCTCCATTGCAGGCATTGTCTTCCTCCCGTGTCTGATCCCTTGTTTCATTCGACTGATACATTCAGTCGTCCAAGGGATGCAAATAGCATCCCTTCCCATGGATCCAAAGGCAGCACAAAGGAAAACTGTGTCCAAAATAATGAAACTTGAGGAAGAAAAAGGTAAAAGAAGGGCTGCAGAGGCCCTAAAGGAATTCGAAGAGGAGCGGAAGCTCCAACAAGGTGATGAATCCTCCCAGGAGGACTGGGAAGAATGTGACTTTTTAAACTAAAATTGAGGTCAATAAAGGGAGAAAAGCGAATTTTTAATTTGATGAATTATTAGGTGGGGGACTGTGATAAAAATAGGGTAAAAATTCGTGTATAAAATAATAATTCGATGTATAATGAAACAAAGCTAAAGTAAAATTGTAAAATCCAATAGAAGGGTAACCGTTCTCTCTCAGCCTGCTAATCTCAGTTGCAAAGACAGGACGAAGGTCATCAACTTAGACAAAAGACACTGGCCAACCCTGATAAGAATCACTTCCTCGCCAAGGCAAGGAGAAATTCCTTCCTGACAACGATGCCAATTTCACCAACCTTCTGGTGCCACAAGCGGAATGAAATCAACATAAGACAGACTCTTGGAATTGACATAAGAAAGGAGCCTTCCCGGAATGAGACAACTAGACTTGATGAGGTCCGGGAGGGCCATCGAAAAGAAATCCGGACTATTCAACTCACCTTGGACACCTAAACTGCCTAAGGGCAGAAAATTCCTATAAAACGGTGGACTGAGAGCTGCACTGGCGTGGACTAGGGCGTCTGGCACATCGGTGCGGACCTCTATCCACCCAGCGCGCGCTGACAATTTCCTATTATTGTGGTTTTTCTCTTTTTCAAGTGCTCGATATTCTGTTATTAATAAATTGTCATTTATTAACCTGAAATTTGCCTTTGCATTTATAACACAGTCAAAATATGTATGACCTGCTGCTTCAATAAATGTCAGGTAACCTCTAGCCTACCCCAGCATACCCTACCCCAGCAATCAGAGACAAAAAGGATTTAAAAAAATATTTAGAATCCATCCACAGCTACCAGTGAAGTACTTGCATGTGGCACCCTCAAACAATAAATACAAATAAATACAAGGAGTTAACTGGAAGAACTCTTCTCTCATTCAAGTGCCTCCCAACACAATCCATCAATGAATTTCAAACTATAGGTTTTGGCAAATTAATTCTAAAAACATACAGAGAGTTGCTCCCTAGGAACACAAGCTAACCAACAGTGATTAAGGAGGATGCCAACTCCCTTGTCTGCTGTAAATGGAGGATGCAATCACACATGAGCTAAACAAAACCAAGTATTTACCATAATCCCAGTCATACTGCTAGAACAGCTACCAGTGGTTCCTATGTTATAAACCCAGGGCTATGGAGTTGCTAGAAAGACCAAGCACCAAAGCATCTTATGAGGGCCTGAGCTCCCTGCCACCCTTGGGAAGAAAGTAACAGAGTATATTTGTGAAGTTAATCTTTCAGAATTGCCACCAAAAAACCCAAGAAAACAGAAAGGAAAAAGAAATCCCAGTTAAACAATTCCCTTTTTTTTAATCTAGAAAGGAAATTACTGACTTTAAAGAGTGATTAGCTTCTCTTATAGTAATAACCTAACTAATATAGTATTTAATAAATAAATAAAAATAATTAATAAAATTAATAAATATAACAAATAACTACATTGCTTAAAAGCCAGCTGGATGGTAACTTTCAAAGGGATCAAACATTTGCATTTTCAAGTGAATTACTGTTTGGTCAGTATTCCTACTGTACAATCTACCTGGACAACAAGGTCCTAAGAAAGAAAATACAGTAATACCATGTAACAACAAGTCTGAGATACGTACTTTAGTCCCTTTTACAAGACTAACAGTGTCAATGAGGAAAGAAAAAAGCAATATATAAAACATACCAAGTAACTTCACTAACTCTAAAACTTTAACAGCTCCAGCTAAAACACCTTTCAGGTCTCTGATGTTTACATAAGAACTGGATTAACCAATTAAAAAATATAATGTTCAGAAAATTTAAGTTTTGACTTTGACAGTGTACCAGTTGTAAGAAACACAGACATTGAAATATGTGAAAAATGAATGCTCACTTTAAAATTTCAAAGGCTTATTAAAACCTTAAGAAAATGCAACAAAGGACTGAATAAGGAAAAAAAGCAATGCTGGGAGTGTGGAACTAAACCACCATGTGCTCACCCACAAAAGGGCTGCTCTGCCTTTTAAACCCCCAGGGTTGCATCAGGTAACCCTGGCCCTTCCCAAAGTCTGACAATCAACTCTCCTTCACCATCCATTGGTGGAGACTGCATTCTTGCAACTTGACTGGAGGTCAGGTGTTGCCATGCTGTGCCTCCTAGTAACCAGCCTGCCTTCCTCCCAAATGCCTCAACTACCAAGGCCATCCAGTAAAAGCAACACAAGGGGGAGGGGAAAATCGATTTATGTGGAGAACAAATCACAGTAACATAACTGTACATCAATAAAACTTCTCTTAATATACACGCAATATTAATCCCTTAAATGTGACAGCCAACCATCGCATTACTCATCTATAACAAAACACATAATCCTTTAATGAATGTTGATTCTTAGTGTATTTTCTAGACACCATATTTAACAAAAGGGATACCTTTTCCTTCATCCTAAACTAAACATGTCTCTCTGGCTTTTCATACACATCCAACCGCCTGGCTTTCTCTGTAATTTATTCCTTTTTTGGTTGTGATGCTCCAAGAGGACCTGTGGAAGACAAAGCTGGACTAAAACCCCACAAAATTCTATACAACTGTGGCATCATTGGCTAAGGAAAGTTTCCAGGAGAAACCTCAAAACAGACTACAATCATGTGAGAAACAGCACAGTGCTTCCCGTCACCATTTTACTTGGCATAGAGTAAGTATTGTGCTGTATCCATATAAAAGCAATCCTTCAGTTACATGGATCACAAACCCTGTGACAGCCTCCTAATGGAGATGGATGAAGACTGAAATTAGGTCTAGGAAAAGAATCTGGGAGCTGAAACTGTTTTCAATGCAAACTAAAGCAGTAGTGCAAGGACAAAGAAGAACATTTTACCAAGGTTTGGGGGAGTGGTATGGGGGTTTTGGAGATTTGGGATTTTTTTTCCCCTGGAATTCCTAAAACTGAGCTGATTTAAAGAAAACACAGAGCAAATAGGCCAGACCTCCAGTGAGAACAAAATCCTGTACTCGAGTCTTAACTGTTTTAGCTTCATGGTAAGAACAGCCCGACTATATGAAGAGCCAGACTGAAGGTAAGGACTATGCAAAGCTCGGTCCCAATCTTGCTGACATTTTGCAGACTGCTTTTAAAGGAGGTCTCCTTGTTAGACAGCTGGATTGAGGCCAGACTTAGGACTGTACAGTACTGAAATCAAACTTCTTTTGAAATTTGAAATCCCAGTAGCTGCAAAACTAACAGAATAAGTATTACTTCTCTCACAAGACTTCAAAGGCAATGAAATTTCCATCTGTTCTGTAAGAGTTGACCTTTTGTAAACCTCTTGCTTGTAGGATAAATGGTTTTATCACTCCCTAGCCTGATGACATTTGAACACTCTCAACAGCTTGCTCCTGATACTGCTTTCAACCAGCACAGAATACCCTGCAGAGACTAGAAAGCCTCTACATGCAGAATATTAACTCATGCCCAAAGTAAATTTTCAGAGATCCTTTCTGAACATGTTCACACTACTTCATATCTGGTCATCTTATGGATTAAACACGTGTTTTACCCACAGTGGTAACTTGACTGGTCACAGACAACCCACACTGATTTTGCTGCTTCATTTTATCAATCCTTATGTGCTTCAGTAAGTATCTCTAAATATTAAGCACAGAAGTTGAAGCACATTATCAAAATCAAACACTTGGGAAAAAGTTAAATGAAGTGATAACGATTGCTGTGGAGAGTAACAGAGACCATAGAAGAATAAATCCCCTTTAAAAAGACAATGAATAGATGAATCCTTTGTCTTCTTGAAAATACTGGGGTTTTCTCTTCCAATAGCATGTACCCACTAGGTGCAGAAACACTGAACGGGGAGGGGGTGCCAAAATACACTCAGCAAGAAAGCTGTGAATATCCTACTACTCTGACAACCCATTAAAAAGGGAAGGATCAGCCTGTACCTGCAAAGGTTTTGAGCTCCCAAAGCTACTTACCACTAAAACCACTCAGGTAACAAATCAAATTCAACTAGTTCCTTTAAACTGCTTCTATGCAGGGCTAGAGAAGGCAGACATGCAGCACGTCCTTTTAAAAGGCTGTATAAGCTCATTACAAAGTTAGTATGTTTACTGGGTTTTGAACATCTTATTCTACTTTTACCAAGACTTTCTGTAAGACATTGACCCAGTGCAAAAAAACCAAAATATATTTGTGTACAGACAATACCATTTTCAAACCAACTCTACAAACAACCCTTAATTCCATTATTGTTAATACAATGACAAAGTTCTAGCTGAACTAAACACTAGCTTTACCTTTTTTCTTCACAATCCTAAAATTCATCTTCAAAATTCTAAAATTCAATCTATGCTGAAAGTTAAAATTGGAAAACTAGCATATCTGTAGCTTAATAATGAAATTAATTTTTTCTTCACCCATTATTTCCACAGCTCATGCCTTCATTTTTTAAAAGCAGAAGTATTTCCTACAGATTCAAAGTTACCCTTACACTTTACAGATTACAATAGAGTAATCCAAAACTCATTTAGTGACTTCTGCAGTGACGATGCAATTCATTATGTGCTAAATGGAATTTCAGTACAATCCATATAATAAAGCTACAAGGCAATTAAGTTTCTGAAGAAGACACTAATCCAGCCTGTCACCCATAAAACCCAGAAATCAAGGCTACATATGCAGACAGCATCAAAAAGAAAAAAAGCACACATGTCCTCCACGATTCACCAACCCTTCTGAAATTGAAAATGTTTATAAATGTAACATTAGATTCTGAAACTTTTCAAAGCAAACAGAATAAAACAAAGGAAAGCAATTACTGTTTTCTTCAGTTAACAGGTTTTTGTTAATAACAACACAGTCCAGCTACAGCTGCAAAACTGAGGTTCTGCTGTAAACAGTTTTTAAAGCTGCCTTCTGCTCTCAGCAATGCTCATCCAGCTG
Organism: Zosterops lateralis; assembly: GCF_965231275.1. Lineage (NCBI taxonomy): Eukaryota > Metazoa > Chordata > Aves > Passeriformes > Zosteropidae > Zosterops > Zosterops lateralis. The sequence goes on along the minus strand of NC_139800.1, from coordinate 65,290,541 downwards.
ATCTCAAGAATTCAGAATCCTTAATTGTGGACTGCTTTGCAACTGAGTTGGGGGTATGGTACAGGGCGGGTTGGAGGAGGAGGGTGGTACTTTTTGGTTGGTTAGTTGTTTTTTTTTTAAATTACCTCTTGTTGTAGAAGCATCAGAAGAATGCCAAACATTTGCAAGATATTAAAATAATTACATAACAAACATTAACCCCAAAAGAATCAAAAGCCATTTCAGTACAAGACAACAAGTGAAAACCCTGGTGTTTTCTTAGTACTTTTCTCTGGCTGGAAGCTGCAAAATTTCAATATGTACATGTCAATGCAAGGCTCAAAGACACTAGTTTAGCATTTCATATCCCATAGTTCAGTGTCTTATGAATTATAACCACCAATGGTACATCCTTAATTATGCTTTATCTTTTTGATATCAACCTATTTAGAGCCTGAAAATTAATCAATATCTCAGGTGAGAGCCTGAAAATTAATTGGTATCTCAGGACATGCTCCTCCTCTCCATCTGTGCCTGTACTTCCCTGCTACTATTTGAAGAGGTTTATTACAGTTTGATGCACAACAAAGCATTTCCACAGCTGAGACACCATGTTATTTCATTAGGAATGCAAACATCTCTTTTCCCCATGCAATAGAATTAAATACACACACACATGAAATGCCTGCCTTTGCTGCAAGTATAAAGATCCTCTTTTCCTTAACAGCTCTGAAGCTGGAAAAAAAGAAACCTTATAAACAAACTGCTACATGTGCTAGGCAAAGAAGTGACTGACCAAGCTGCAGGCCTGCAAACAGAAGGGATACTAATTTTCAAAAATAAAATTTATATTCAGTAGCAACTGCAAAACTGCAAATTTCAGCCCCATTGCATTGAAAATAAGCTAGTTTTTAAAAAGAAGCTCATGCTAGCAATAGGTCATCAATCACAGTCATGTCTACTTCTAGTGCAGAAGGAAAGAGATGATTTTACAGTGCTAGCTTCTATGTTTTCAGGTCTTTATACAAATGCTTGGGCATTTATTGCCCTGTTTAACCTGCTGTGAAAGACATCATGACATGCAGAAGTCAGCTTCCAACCTCCACTTCCAGAGAAGTCCAAAGAGGCAGGGCAAGAAGGAACAGGAAAACCAAGCAACAGGCCCGTATAAACTAACAAAAAAACCCTAAAAACAAACAAACACAGAAGCCAGACAAACACCACGCAGAAATTTAGTGTAAAAGCAGCTGTAACTTTTTTGCCGTTATTTTAATCTGTTACATTTAAAAGAATACACTTACCTAAACACTAGGGCTCTAAACAACAACAAATCTCCAGCTGCTATACTTTTAACAGGGACATTGTGAGTCCATAAAACTGACAGTTGCCTATAATACTGTGGTGGTACATACTAAAAAGACATCCAAATCCAACTGGACAAGTTTCCTCCTGCAAAAGCTACTGCCATAGAACAGATTATAAGCAAAATTAAGTAACTACAGAAAGTAAGAAAGACATTCCATTTATAGAACTCACCACCCAGGCTAGCTAATGAAATAAAGTAATGTCAAAGATAATTTCTGAAATATTCCTTCGCTACTTTGTCACACATACAGAGATGTAAAGGAAGACAGTAATTTGTAACACCACGTTCTCTGATAAGGGCCACAGCAGTTCTGCCTTGAAGGCACAACTCCCTTCTGAAGCAAAGTATTAGCAACTTTCAACAATGAACCCACCATCTCCTGAAGGATTTCCAACCACCCCCCAGCCCTGGGCTTTGTTGCCATTTCCTCATGAAGTCCCATGTCCTTACTCAGACACACCCTGGCGTTTTCAACACTGTAGTTCAAGCATCACTCTGAAACATCTACTTTGAAGGACACAGAATACAAATCTGGGACAAAAGTTAGGGAATGTGGACTAGTCAATCAGAACTTAGTCGCTTGTGTCATTGTAACATCTCTCAACTGTCTGTATGAAACACTAAACCATTAACATTCCCCGAGTAAGGTTTTAAAATTATAAATAGACAGAGAGTTTACATTGCAGAAAAACATGACAGTACAGAAGAGCAAGTGTGCTCTGAGGAGACAGTGAACATCACAAGTTTTCAGACATCAGAGTAAATTCCATGAAGACCATAAACAAATGGAAAGGGAGCAGTCTTAGCACAGTGGTTGGAAAGTACACATTTTCAAAGTTTGTATTTCAAAACCACAACTGTCAAAATAATCATTAGACTGAGGGGGGGAAGGAGTGTTGAGGGAGCTGTTTAGATAAAAAATATCACAACCCTTGAACTTCATTTTTAAAGTAACTGCCAGTTGTTACAGATTTTCAACAACTTTCTGGCTCCAAAGAGATGGCAGTGGGGATTGAAGTTTACTTAGCCGTTCCGTGGGGTCATATTTGCAGGTTACAGGTTAAATGGCAGACTTAAGGAATTCCGTCACTGAGCCTGTTCTCTAGAGGCATTTGCTAATTGCAAGGAACAGCATAAGTTTTATTTAGAAAATAAAAGATTCCACGGCCTCTGGCAAATCCTGCCTTTTGAAGTTCAGTATTTTTTAAATTATGGCGTGAGAGCTCAGAAATACCATTACCACAAAACCAACTCCTGACCAAAACACACTGCCAGTGCTCCCAGACACATAAACATTCCACTGTGGCTTATTTCCAACTATCTGCTCCAAATGAACAAGCTCACCCTTTCCCACCAAAATCCACCAGCTCGGGTGACACTGCTCAAACCCTCTCAGGAACAGCAGATCCTCATTTAAACGAAATTTAAACGAAACTGTGTAACAGGAATATTGATTAAAACGTCTGACAAAACAAAATCATAAGATCCAGGAGAACAGTACAAGTTTTCTCTTAGATTACCCACGACTTTTCTCTTAGATCACTCGCCGGCTTTTTACGTGTTTACTTGCAAAAACCACCTGCCCGGGGCACGAGGTGATAAAACCCAGGATGTGAGGCGCCGCCTTTCAGCCCCGGCGGAGGTGGAGGCGGTGCGGGTAGGGCTCCCGCTGTCCCGGGACGCTCTGGGTGCCGGAGCCCCGCTGGAGCCGCCGGCTCCGGGAGTTGTCCCGACACTGTTCCCACTCGCCCGCAGGCTGAGCGCCGGGGAACGCGGGGCGAGGGGAAGGACGGATGGCTCCGCACCAGCAAAGAGCCGCCTCCCGCTGTCGCTACCTGCTGATGAAGCCATCCCCGTCGCCGTCGCAGGTCTGGAAGAGGCGCCTCATCCTCTCCTCCTCGCCCGTGCTGGAGGTGTCGGTGCTGCTGCTGCCGGCGCTGCTCACCTCCGCCACGGCGGCTGCCGCCATCATGCGCCCCGCTCTGCAGGAGGAGGAGGGGGAAGAGGAGGAAGAGGAGGAGGAGGAGGTGGAGGAGGCGAGGCTGCCCCGGGCGTCCGCGATTCCCGGTCCCGTCGCGCCTGCGAAAGGCCGTGGCGGGGGCGCTGCCGGCCCCGCACCCACCGCCCGCGAAGGGACAGCCGGCCGGGGCCCCGGGGGCTCGGGGCTCGGAGGGGGCGGCTGAGGCTCCGAGCTCCCGCCCGCGCACGGCATCGTCCGGCGCCGGAGCACGGCGGGAGCCCCGGGAGCGGGCGGGCGGTGCCACCGGCCCGGGGCCAGCTGCCCTCTCCGCCGGGGGCCGCTGAGTGCGGGACGGACCCACACCCGCCCCGAGGGGCACTGCTTCTCCTTGCGCTGGGCAGGGCCCGCCCTCCTCATCCGGGGGTGCTGCTTTGGCCGCGGCTTTGGCCGGTCCGTGGAAGCCAAGAAACCCCAGCGTTTTCTGTAGCCCTGCGTTTGCACTCCAGGATGTTTGATGGGGTACTGGTCGGCTTTCTGAAGAACAGAGCAGCAGCAGCCCCTCTTGACTCATCCAGTTCCTTTCCACTGATCAAATTTTATCTGCGAAGTCAACGATTCGTTTTTCTGTCCCTGGACATGTTTGTGCCCTATACCTTTCCCTGTATGTTGGTCTCCTTTTCATTTAAAGAAAAATTTTCTTTGCAGACATCATGTGGGCAGATGAAAAAAATAAAATCGTGCCTGTATAGTACAGCTTCGTCATTTCCTTTTGTATCTTTGATACCCTTCTCGATACCTAATTAAGTTTTAGTCAGTGCTTTTTATTCTTATTCGTATGAGAAGAAGTGATACAGCACCGATCTGTTTTATCTCTACTGGAAACAGGTATTTTGAAACACTCTAGAACAGCATTTTGGTTTGCATATGCGTTGTGTTTCTTACTCCATCCTCCTGAGATTAATTTGGGTCAACTAGGTTTTTTTCTTAACCTATTTCTGTGTTCGGGGAAAAAAAAAAAAAAAAAAAAAAAAAAAAAAAAAAAAAAAAAAAAAAAAAAACCACCCAACAAACTTTGTTATTAAGGATACGCATTTGTCACATAGTATCAGGTATTATCCTTCACCTATTAATTAAATCTTTGAAGATATCCAGTTCATGCCATAAAATATCTTGATCTTCCTTGTTGCTGACAGGGATATATGAATATATATGAATATATAAATTCAACAAAGTTATCACACTTGCTGCACAATGCCTTTTAAGTACATTTACTGATGGCAACAGTTCTAATTGTTAATATTTATTGTACCTTGATACAAGGTAAAGAGGTCCTCTGGCATTTTATTAACTAAAACTACTTGCAAGTGTAAGCATGTGAGAGGAATGACAGACTTGTCTTTACAAACAAGCAGTGGGGTCTGCTGGTAGATAAAATTAACACAGAGAGACAAAAGAAACAATGGGAAGGATTCTGCTGATTGATGAATGGAAAAGAAGATATTTGCCTTTACCAACAAACTGTAGGTTTTCTGATAAATGAAATTGGATATTGAAAGGTGAAAGAAACAATGGGAAAACCCATAAATTCCATAGAATTAAAAATTAAAAGGGGGGTTATACATTAAAGGGGAATTTTAGGTATTAGACACGCCGCAAAGCCTATAACTCTCAAGTGTCTCAGCCAATGGGGAAAGAGAGAGGGAAATGTGGCCGGGAAATTAGGATAGAATAGGAGTCTGCGTCCTCCAAAATTTGAGAGACCCAAGGGAGAATGCCCCATGGCCTCTCCTTTTATTCAAATAAAATAAAAAGACTCCTCTGTCTCCTTTTTGGACATAAACCTCTGGCGTTTGTGCATTAATTTTCCTAACATATGCATACACTCACTCTTGTATTGTCTCAGTCTCTGCAGATTTCCTAATTACGTTGCTCACACTAATTCTTGCTGGATGACCAGGGCATTGTAGTATGGAGCCAGCACACTTCCATACTTTTTCAAGGCACTGAAATCAGCGAATATTGCAACTACCCTTTCAGATGTTCCACCTCCTGACACACAGTGATCTGACTCTTAGTCTTAGCACATGCTTTTTCAGTCCTGGGTAGGATGCTGCTCATGTGTGATATCAGCTGAGAACTGCAGCTGTTTGTTTACACTGGGGACAGGAGGAGATGTGAAGTCACAAAACCATTTTCTTCAGCCAGATCCCACAGACAGTTAAATACCATGCACAAGAATCGTTGCACACATTCTGCAAATATAGCATACACTGTTTCTTACTAAGAACGAAAATTCTTAACCACAGGGAGATGGATTCTATGTATTCGTATGTGTCCCTTTTGTTTTGATTTCGCCTTAGATATTCTTTGATTCTGTGATTCTTTACAGAGTGCTAAAGCAGTGTTCCTTGACAAGGCCACCAGTGTCAGCAAGATCGGACCCAAAATACAAGAGAATCTCCAAGAAGAATCTCTTTCCATCCTGATGCTATCTGCCAAACCTCACAGTTGTCCAGTTCTCACCTTTTTTTAAAACTCACGTCCCACTTCTCCTCTAATCTAGATAACACTTCATCTTTTGTTCTCATCTTAGCAGCATGCTTCACGCAGTGGCTTTCTTTGTGGATCAGAAATTCACCCATTCCTTATCTTCTCTGTGCTCATTGTGAACAACTTTTGAGTTGGTTGAATTGAGTTTCTCCTGCTATTTTTTTTGGTTTCTGGAGATCAGCTGTATATTTTTTGCATTTGGACCAGTCCCAAGAAAACCTGGTGTGGTGGTTTTTGACTTTCCCTGATAACAAATCACCCATACCAGTTCCTCCTTGCTGATAGGAACAGCCGATATCCTAGCTGTGGTATGGCATGCAAGACTATAAAACCAGCTGAGCTTGCTGGTTTAAATCATGGTGCCCATTTAATTTTTTTTAAAAAAGATGCATCACATCAGTTGGAAAGCAATACCCTAAGTTGCAGTCACATTCCTGTGCTTGCTGTAAGTTATGTGGCACACCTACAGCCAAGAATGTGAATTTCAGATGGCAAACCCCCCCACATTTAAAACACAAACTATGCTGTGCAGCAGAAAATACAATTCTGCCTGAAGTGTCCCTGGTGTGAGGGGGGTGTGGTGCCTATAAAGTTATGAAGAGAGAACACGGAAGGAGGGCGAGGAGTGAGAGTTCCGTATGGCTGTGAGAAGCAAAATAGGCTTGATATTTCTCAAAAGAAATATTTTTAAAGTTTGTATCTTTTCTATTTAAGACTGTGTGTTTTAACTGTCAATATGTTGGGTATTTGTTTGTCTTCTTATGTAAGTTAAATGAATCTGTAGTTTTTTAATATTAATCTATATTCTACAATATGAACTTTCCATAATGCCCTGATTTATAAATGCAAATAAGCATATACCAGGCAGTCAATGCAAATGTAAATAAAAATGCTGTAGCACTACTAGCTGCACTTACTCTCCAACATTTATATACCCAAAATCTGACATCTCTGAAGAATGGGCAGGAGACACCTGATTTTCAGAGATGCTAGACTTAGACTCTCCATCAAATCAACTGGACACTTAGGTTCGTGTGATCTCTGAAAGTCATGTCTACCTCAAATTAGGTGTTGAACAATAGGAAAAGCACTGTAAACCTCTCTAAATTTAACTATAAATAGTTTTGCAGTAGAAAACAGCTTAAGTCACTGCATTAAAAGCTGCCAGATGACCAAAATTGATTGACCAAAAAAGAGAAAAACATCATTCTAGATAACATTCAGCCGTGGCATTTTTCAATTAACCTCTTTCAAAACCCACCAACAAAACAAACAGTAACTTAATTTGCAAGCAGGAAGTTTTAATTTAGTAATATTCCCTTGAGCAAGGTAGCCACAGTGTGCAATGCAGAACTTTCTAATTTCTCAGCATCCAGAGTCCAACTGCCCAGAATGCCACCTCTTTCAATTTCCTAAATGCTACATCCAGCCCTTTCCATACACTTGCTGAAAAGTTCCCTGTTGCTCCATGAGGTTCTTGACCAATAGACTGTCACTGTTATCTGAGTGACACTGTCACCCAACACAAATAGGTTCTCTTGGAGACATTGACAGAGTGAGGATGGCACTAAACCGTAAGTACAATTAAAAGTTTGTTTTCTTAACAGGATGTTATGATTGACACAGAAGAGAATTTATTATTAGAATGGCACAGGATTTCTACAAACAGAGTCAATATAATGCAATCTGTAACTAGCACCGTAGGGAATGTGTAATACGATTTAACTTATAATTTCTAATTACCTGGATCCTCTGCAGCTCAGGTGAGGTCCCAATCCAGGTTTGTTGTATCAGTATCACAATCAAAATCTCGAGGGGCTGAGGAGCCACAGGTTGTGGGGGCTGCCTGGGAAAGCACAGCAGGGCCTGGCAGCCAGGACCCACCCAGCCATCCCAGCCAGGTCAGCCGAGGACATCAGACACCTCCCTGGGGATAACAAAGGCAAGGCTGGGACACGGGACCGGGGTGGAGCTGGCTTGGCCACCAGGCACTCACATAACATGACTTTGCAAATGTACACCAAGTTACTAAGATGTGGATGTGATCAGATCTAAATCTGTTCCTAGCCTATATAAAGCATACCCAGGTAATATAAGGGCTAAGTAAAAGTGATTTCCTATGTAAATTATTTTTTTTATTAGGAAAGTGAAATAAAAAACATACTGTATTTTCTATTATATAACTTACAAAATGCATATTTTTGCTGCTGCTGTAAGATAGATGGGGTGTTAGCTATTCTCATTGCTGCCATTCCTTAGGTATTCAGACTGAAGATTTTGATGTACACTATGATCAAAAACAATTCCTGGTGGTATCAAATGAGAGATTATCCTGTGTTTCAGTCAGCTTCAGATAAAGACCATATTTTTAAATTGATCTTGATTGTAACAAAATTTAAAGTATGAGACATATAATGTGAGTTTAAATTAATGTTATTTAAAATATCACTGTGTACAGCAAACTGCATCTGTTTCTAACAGGGCCACAGTTTAGCTAGGAAATTGCTAGTTAAATTCTCCTCAAAATCTTGTATCTGAGGTCACTATATTGTCTTCTTCCCATTACTTTGTTTAGATCTACTTCTCATCACAGGCCTATGATTTCAAGCTCTATCTAGAAATAAAAGTCTTATGCAGTTTTTTCTGTGGAATTCTGAGCAAGTAGAGCTGTTTGAAAACTCTTAACACGGTATATTAGAAAGACTTTGTTTTGGTTTGGTTTGGTTTGGGGTTTTTGCGGGTTTTTGTGGTTTTTGTTTGTTTTTGGTTTTGTTTTCGTGGTTTTGTGTTTTTGTTTTGTGAGGACAATTTTTCTTCTCCTGCTCCCAAAAGAGATCTGCAAAACTGAGATATTTTATCAAGGATAGAAAATATTTTAGATAGAATATTAATGCCTCTTGAGAAGCTTTCTACTCATTCTTCACCTTTATAAATGCTCAACCAGCTTTAAAACTCTTCTACAAGTGTACTTTTTTTGTGATGACAATGAATAGAAATGACAGCAGGTTTTCCCTTTTTTACAAAAATATGCTAAACTTCTCTCCTACTCAGACAGGTTCCTACTCCTGGATCTTACAAAAGGATCCATAATTTGGATACAGAAAATTGGAAATTAATTTTCTCATTTCTTGTATATCCATGTAAACAAAGATATTGAATATTTCCACTATTTTTTATCAAAGTATTTTATTTGAAGCTGTATCTCTGTTAACAAAATACTACTTTGGTCAAAAAGTGGGGGCACATGTAAAGATAAATAAATGGTCTTTTTGTAGACTTTTTGTTTGACTATGAGGTAACCTCAATAACTTTTTTCTGCAGCCTACTGATGACAGTGATAGTTAAATGTGTTCTGTGCTCCAGAAAAATTCTACAACGTAGGTATTATTTTAGTCAAAATATTTGAAACAGTATTCTAACAGGAAATTACATTCTGGATAAATAAATATCCACAGGGAGCAAATCAGTTCCACTCAGTTCCAGTTTCAGCAAAGACACAAGCACATGAATCCCAGGTATGAAATCCTTCTGCCTTCAGTCTAAGCTCACAAGACATGGGACCCCTGCAGTTTTCATGCTGCCTTTATAATTTGTTCTAGACACAGGGAGATGTGTTGGCACAGGATCATTTCCACTCACCCTCCTGTTCTCTGTCATTTGCTCACCCTGGAAATCGAGTTTCTCAGTTTAGGAGGGAAGAGTAGTGGAGAAAGCTGTGGGAAGAACTGGGGCATATCTAACCCTGTTGGGAGTCATGCTCTTCCCAGCCTTCCTTCTGGATTCATTGCTGAACTCTGTGGATGCCTTGAGCTCTGCAGGGAAGGTTACAGTTTTCCCCTGGAAGTTCAAGAGCCCAAGCTCTGGACTGCAGCAAGTGAGGACCTGAGAGAGGTTGTTTTACAAGGACAGAACTGATGAAAAGGCTTTTTCCTTGATGTCTCAAAAATAAATAAAAATTGAAGTGAGTAAAGGAAATGGAAAAGACTGATAAGTAAGATATTATGTGTCAGTAGATGATGAGAGAGGTTACAAAAAGGGATGGTGGCAATCACCCAGATAGAGCCCACATCAGCAGCCAAAGGTCTGGAGAACTATCAGTGTATACAGCAGTCTGCAGTAAAGCAAGAGATGCCCATTTCCACTGCAGTTCATTTATTTAAAAAAACCTCTTCATATAATTTGACATCAGTCTTGCTTTCCTAAATGTGTGTAAATACAGAACTTACTTGATAGGATCATTAATAATCACAGGAGCCAACAGCTGTCTGCTTATAAATTTACTATGATGCTTAAAAACATACTAGAATTCCCTTTTTAAAAAATATATATAATCAAGGAACTGAAAAGAGAAATAAATCTTGTGCTCTTTCATTAACTTGATCTTAAAGAATTGGCTCACCAGTGATCCTTGCATTATATTTCAACAGCTAATAAGTCTTACAACACTTAAAATCTTTTAAAAATCCCAAACAAATAAAACTCAGGAAGACTAACTATTTTGCAGTCAAACCTGACACAAACCTGACACATAAGAGATAATGCTGTTTCACCAACTTCAATTGCAGTTCTTTTTCTCTTAGAACTAGCATCTTTTGCGGAACATGAGAATATTTATGAGAGTTTTGAAAAATTGGAAGGATCCCTGTTCTTTAATGAGCAGGCTGCAAATCCCCAAGTGACAGTCTGCCTTTCACACCATCTTTTACAGTCTTTGGTAGAAGGAGAGTTATTTCCAAAGGGAAAGATGGACAAAGGCCAACATTGACTCAGCATTCCCTTTGCTTCCCAGATATCCATCTGATCTACCTTGCCAGGAGGGCTGCCCTGCGTGGGAAGAAGGACCAGAGGGAGAGCCTGTGATCATAATGGCAGATGAAATACCTCTGCTTATACATAGATTTATAGATCTGTAGTTATATTTATATTTACATATATTTACATTTAGAGTTTTATAGAGTTTTTATACATCTATATATTTATAGATCTGCATAGTTAAGTGTGTATATAGTTATAGATGTGATAGAAGTGTATTTAAATATATGTAGTTACATTTATAGATTTGCACAGTACATTTATAAATGTGTAGAGTAATATTTATACATCTATGAAGTTGTATTTATAAATCTCCATAGTTATGCAGTTAAGAGTTATAAGGATGTTTAGACAGATAGACTGATATTTGTGTAGGCCTAGGCTGCATTTTTAACTCTTTCTCCCTTGGCTGCCTTTTTCATCTATTGCTTTTCCCTGTCCTCCTCTGTCCTCTGTCCCTGTGCTGGGTCCGAGCGGCGGCGGAGCAGCAGTTCCAGCCGCACCTGGAGCGCCGGGAGCTGCCGGGGGCCCCGGGCAGTGTCCCCGGAGGAGCTGCTGGAGGAGCAGCAGTTCCAGCCCCAGCTGGAGCGCCGGGAGCTGCCGGGGGCCCCGGGCAGTGTCCCCGGAGGAGCTGCTGGAGGAGCAGCAGTTCCAGCCCCAGCTGGAGCGCCGGGAGCTGCCGGGGGCCCCGGGCAGTGTCCCCGGAGGAGCTGCTGGAGGACGGTGAGACAGAGGGGGCTCAGGGGGCTGAGGAGGCGCTGGCGCTGAAGAGACGGTGACCTTGAGGTGCCGGGGGACTGAGGGGAGTAGAGGGCCACGGTGGCACTGAGGTGACAGGGAAGGGGCACAGGCTGAGGGGGGCGGTGGGTCTAAGGGGATGGGATGGGTCAGAGGGGACTGAGGGGACTGTGAGGGGCTGAAGAAACTGAAGGGGGCTGGGGGTTTGCTGAGAGGACGGCGGGCCTGAGGGGATGGAGGGGCCACCAGGGAGCACAGAGGGGTCCGGGACTGCAGCTCTGCCAGGCCACGGAACCAATTCCAGAGCCTCCACTCTTGTTGCCAGAGCTGCCCTGCAGACCTTGAGGACAGCGGCAGAGTGACGGGAGCCAGCAGGGAGAAGCTGCAGAGCAGCAGCGAGAGCAGCGCCCAGCCGAGAGCCCGGGTGAGGCCCCAGGGCCGGCGGGGCAGGCCGGGGCTGGGGGCGGCGGGGCCTTTGGCCGTGGCACCGCCCGGCTGGGCAGGAGCGGGCCCTGCCCGTGCTGGGGCTGCTCAGCGCGGTGCCCCGGCCGGCACAGGGGCTGTCCTTGGGCCGGGGGCTGCCCTTGGGCCGGGGGCCGTCCTTGGGCCGGGGGCTGTGCGGGCACAGGGCTGTCCTTGGGCCGGGGGCTGCCCTTGGGCCGGGGGCTGTGCGGGCACAGGGCTGTCCTTGGGCCGGGGGCCGTCCTTGGGCCGGGGGCTGTGCGGGCACAGGGGCTGTCCTTGGGCCGGGGGCTGTCCTTGGGCCGGGGGCTGTGCCGGCACAGGGGCTGCCCTTGGGCCGGGGGCCGTCCTTGGGCCGGGGGCTGTGCCGGCACAGGGGCTGTCCTTGGGCCGGGGGCTGTCCTTGGGCCGGGGGCTGTGCGGGAACAGGGCTGTCCTTGGGCCGGGGGCTGTCCTTGGGCCGGGGGCTGTGCCGGCCGTGCCGGGCTGTGCCGGCGGCTGCGGGACGGTCCCGCCGCGGCCGCGCTCCCCGCACCCTGCCCCGCTCGGCTGCTTCTCCTTTCTAACCCTCCGGGGGGGCTCTGAGATTTTCCCTTCCCTGGTGGAAGTGCAGGTGCCGCCAAGGGAAACGTCCTGATACTGATTCAGTGTTCCCTTGGCCTCCCAGGTGGCCCATCTGCTGTCCCTGTCCAGGAGAGCTGCTCTGCACAGGAGGAAGTGACAGAGGCTTTGAGGATGGGGCAGCTGGAATCCCGCTGCTTGTAGTTCATTTTAAACTTTAAACTATGAGCAAGTATGTACTTGTTCACAGAGAGGGATAATTATATGGATATTTATAGATGTGTGTTGCTATTTGTATAGGAATATTTCTATATGTCTGTTATATTTATGGATGAATACTATGTATATACGTATGTGTATATATACATATATGTTTGTAATTACATATATGTGTATATATCTAAGTATACATGTATGTTGCTAGATGTTTTTAGTTCTATTTCCTATGTATCTACTTCTATTGATGAAGTTATAGGCACATGGCTCTTTAAATACATACATTGCTATTTGTTTAGATATATATGTCTATTATAATATTTTTATATGTATATTGACCTATTTCTATATGTAATTATATTTACATATCCAGATGTATAGCTTTATTGATGCAGTTGTATGGATATTTAGCTGGCCTTGGCCTAGTGATATTTTATATATATACATAGGGGTTTTTTATATTTCTGTGTATATATATATTATATATATACAGTATGTAATATGTAATATTTAATCAATACTTACATCTGTAGATTGTAATAGTTATATATGTATTTATATATTTGTGTATATTTAGTTCTAATTAAACATGTATGGAGTGGTATAGTTGTATTGTTCCATCAGTTGAATTCTTGATACAGTTACTTAGAGAGGAAATATTTTTATATTTCTATATGGGCTGTCCACTTTTAGTAATATGTAATAAATTAAGTTGTTAAGCACCTAATTGATCTTTGTGTATATTGAGTTGTTGTAGAGGTTCACAATAAATTTAGTTAACTGAAGTATTTGTAAACTTTTACATAGCATTGTTGTAGTAATCTAATAAATTCCCTTTTTTAAGCTTAAGATTTGTTTAGTTCTATATTGTCATTGTGGGTGTAGCATTTTGTAATAAATTTCAACTGAAATTGATTCTTGTGTATTTGTCCATCAGCAGTGCAGCTGTAGCAATCTGCAAAAAATGTCATTTGTCAACTGAGCTGGGTGTTTTGTGATCCTTGCTGCCCAAAGCAATGAGCAGATGTGAAGGTGATGCTGGAGGATTCTGGCCATGAAAATCTCCAGCCACACCCAGCACATGCCCCACTTGCCCTCAGCTTGGGCAAGGAATGCACAGATTTGGGATGGAGCAGAGCCACATGTTTGCTAAGGACTCTCTGCAAAGGCCTGCTGAGGAAACTCTGGGACTCCACTGAGGATGGAACTCCAGCCAGGGAGGACAAATCCACCCTCCATCCCACAGGCAGCTCTTCAGGAAGCGTTCCAAGTGTCCCTCTAAAGGCCATCCTGGAGAGCAGAAGCCAACAGGGATCCTGAGCCAGCCCCGCTGCCTTGGCAGCACTTTGGGAAAGGAGCTGGAGCAGGGGGAGGAAACAATGACTGTAAACTGCTGCAGGCTGGGCATGAAGGAAGGGCCATGGACACAAGTGCTGAAATGCTCCAAAATCCAGGAGAACGGGGAAGCAACAAGTTCTCACAAGCACTAAAATGATGGAATCCCTTTGTGTGAGGTTCCCTGAATGAACTTCCCACAGGAGCTGGTGGTAGGATCAGCAGTAGCAAAAGCCAACAGGATCTGCTCCTTTTCCTGGCTCTATTTCCAGGACACAGGCTGTGATGGCCCCTGTGCTCCCACAAAGCCCTTGCCCATGGAGGCTGCAGGGCAAAAGCAATCCCAGTGCAAGGAGAGGCTTTGCAGCTCAAGTGCAGTGCCCTTGTGTTTAGGGAATGAATGATTGCCATGCCAAAGCAACAGCAGTGGGCTGCAGGGCCCCTCACAGCTCCGTGTGTGAGCTGCAGGCGCGCCTGATGTGCAGCAAGAAGAACAAAGTAACTGGATCATCTTTTCAGCACAGCAACTCCAGGATCTGATGGCACGTCCTGACCAGCCAGGGCCAGGTTTGGCCAGAGCCCAGGCCTGGCCTGGGAGGGTCTTCCCCTAAATCACCCTACACAAACAAGCCTCTATTGCTGTCAGTTGGGAAAATCTCCTGAAGTGACACATTTCTTGCAGATAAGTGCACAGGGTTATACAGAGCTGGCATAAGTGTCTTTGTTGTCTAGTTTTCACTGAATACTGATGGGGTCAATGGCACAGTGCCCAGAATTCATCTTCTAAGTCAGCTCTGGCTCAGGTCTGCTGCTCAGCCCTCAGCACATCAGACACTCAATTCCAAGAATCTTTGATAAAGGTTGTCATCCCTTTACTTCTTTTAGCCCAATACTTCTAGTTCTGATAAATTTGAATTCTTTCCATACATTCTGGCAAACAGACCATCTAAAATTTTCACTGTTTCTCAGTGCTTAAATTCTATCCACGAAGAGAAACTCCGTCACTTCCAAAATGAGTTTGACAAGAAGGTATTATGTTCAAAAAAAGCCAAGACTTCTTTCTGGATAAGGGAGGAGTATCCAAAACTCCTCTGTGAAACTCATGCAGATGAAGTTCATTTCCTGCCATGAGCTGAGGGAAGCCAAGCTGGGCAGTGTGCACACAAACCCAATTCCAGTAGAAAGGTGATACAAGAGTGTCTAGGGAAGGACAGAGGGGCCTTGCAGCTCTGCTGGGGCTGTTCAGATTGCTGTTCACAGCTGTAAAAGGAGCTCTTGCTGCTGTAGCAAAACTGTTTGAAGATGCAGACAGTTTGTTCATGAGCCAGGGCCTGGTTGTGATGAACAAGCATTTGTACCCCAAAATCCACCAGCAGCATCAGCACACCATTCTTTAGCCAACTTCCTGCCAGAACCTGTAATCCCAGGAGCAACTTCCAGAGAAAGGGAAGAGGCTTCTACTCTCTTTTCTTCTAACAGCTCTTACACCATGGCAGAAATTCTCAGCAGCCCAGATTCCCCTTGGAAAGGCAGGATGATGTGTTCCTTCTCACTTTTCAGGATTCCTCATCTTTTACAAGGCTTTATTCATATATTCTGAATGTTTTCCCCAAGATAATAATTAATAGTGTAAGGGCCTGTGATGAACTCCTTTTGCTTTGTATCTGTTATTTCCTGCAGAGAGGGGATACAGGAGGGCAGGAGAGATTCCATGCTCCAGGGAAGGGACAGCCACGAGACAAACCTCTGACAGGTGCACCTTCCAAGCAAACTAAGTTTACAGGGAAAACACTACACTCTAGGAAGGAATGTTGCAAATCAACAACTTCCCATGTTGCTTTTAGGAGCAGACTTCAAATGCAGCCTCCAAGCAGAGGGAGCACTGAGACTCTAAGCCACACCACATCCCTGCAAAATTCCCAGCAGCCATGACAAAATGACTGCAGAAACAATGCAGCACCCTGGCCTTCCTGTCGTGTCAGGAATAAGCTACTGGGGATACAGCCAAAGGGCCAAAAGCTGTTCTAGTTGAGCATATTCTGAAAGCAGAGGAAGGAAGGAATTAAGTGTCTCTACTGTCGAAGTTTCAAGCTTGTGAGAAATGTTTCCAAGAACTGGACAAAGGATGGGAGCACAGACACATAGTACCAGAAGCAAGAGAACCAGAAAAATAAACCAAACAACAACTTTAATAAGACTTTGTACATAATAAGATCAATCTTTGTGGTAAAGTTGCAGCAAAGGAACCACTAAAAGTCCTTTTCTGAGAAGGACAATGACAACAATGCCTCAGCCTAGGGGAAGGTGAGCACATCAACCAGGGCTCATCAGTGGCATGCTGTTTTCTAAGGGTCTCCAAGGTCTTTCCTTTCTCCCCTTCTGGATAGTAAGATGTTTAATGTTTGGGGCTCAGGAGGATGTTCCTAGTGCACCAGCCCTCAGGGGTTCTTGCCCTGACTCAGGAAGATACACAGGTACCTAAGGAGTTGCTCCACTGAGTCTACTTGAGTTCCTTGGCCTCCATCGGACCTGGTCACTGGGAACCACTTCCCTCCCAGGAGCAGTGCCATCCCTTGATGGGATTTAATTAGCATCCAAAGCAGAGCCCTCAAATGAAGCCCTCACTAATTGCTGCCACAGCTCAGCTTCCATCCCACCAGGGCAGCACTTCAGCTGCACGTTCTCACCTTGGCAGTGGGAAAGCGAGTGACGGGAAATTTCCTCCCAGGCACAAAGAGCAGACAAAATCTGAGGGCAAGACCAAAGGGACAGGGCCAAGGAAGGAAGCAAGATCCAAAGTCTGTTTCTGTAGAGCCCCTGAACGCACCTGGAGAAGACAGTGCAGCTGAGGCAGCAGCAGCTGGCAGAGAGGAGGGGCTGGCTCAGCACAAGCAGAGGCTCTGTGAGGCTCAGCCGATGTAGATCCTGTGGAAGTCGTTGGCCCCAAAGGCCGCGTTGCACTTGGGGCACTTGCGCTGCCGGGTGTCGTAGCGCGTCTTCACGCACTCGAAGCAGAAGACGTGGAAGCACTTGGTGAGCACCGCGTCCTTCTTGCGCATGTTGCAGCACGGGCACGTCAGGCGGGCCTGCAAAACACACACACACACACACACACACACACACACAGAGCTGGGAGAGGCCCCAGCCCGGCTGCTGTGCTCACAGATGGCTCAAAGTGAAGGTCCTTCCCTTCCTCAGAAGGACAATGTGGTTTCCTCATGGCCAGAGTACAGATGAGAGATGGCAGATCTCATCTGTAAAGTGTGCTATGCACTTTGTGACTCAAGTGAAAAGGGAAGTTACAGACACAGATACTCACCTTATAATCCTTGATTTCCTCCATCAGGATCTCATCACAGTTGGGAACCATGTCAGGCTTCTTTGTGGTCTCCAGCTTCCTGCGCAACCTGGAAATATCTTCCTGCACAAAAACAGAAGACCAAGTGAAGGAGCAGCACATTCTCTGTCACAGCTTCTTCAGGGACCAAAGAGAACATGCACCTGGCTGGCTAAGTCATGCCACCCATAGTTTCATCCCCTAAAATCCAAGGGACAACATGACCATCTGATGCCACAAGTATTGTCAGTTATCAGTGGACAAAATATGAAAGAGCCAAGACCTGACAAAGAGAGAATCAAAGTGAAACTGGACACCAAGAGCATTTAGCTGAAACTCTCTGCAGGCTCAATGTACAAGAAGGACACTAAAGCAGACAGATCTTGAAGGATTGTGCATAGGATATATACCTCAGCCCTTTTGAAGTTGAACATCTCTTTTTCTCGAGTTACTCTGTTTTCCACTATCTCCTCCTGAAAATCATGTAACTTCTTCTGAGCCAGCTCTAGCTGGGCCTTCAGATCATCTGCAAGCTGTGCTGCATCCATGGCCTGAAAAAGAAAACCAATATAAAAAGACCAAAAGCCAGAAGAACAGCTCTCATGATTTCTAGTCCCTGTTATTACCTTATTATTAACAAGTTCTAATCATTCAGCTTCAAGGTTCCTTTGGGCAGAGCCAAGCCTTGGCACACTGCAAAGCATGTCACTTAGAAAAACACTAATGATTGTCCAATTCTCTCAACGTATTTTCAGCCTTCCAGCCTGCACGTTTTCTCAATAAATTGTTCAGAGCCAGTTCTACAGCTGAATTAGAACTGTAGGATACCTATTTCTAACCACCTTCTATCTTCACCACTTCCCTTCTAACTTTATAACCAAATGCCCTTAATACCATGAATTGTTGTATTAAACACAGGTGACTCTGCTGAATTCTCCCCAGCTCCTCTTCACAGGGATATTCCTGCTTCCCTTTCTGCCTCTTTTAATGTAACTTCTGCATTTCTACTAAAACTTAACAATAAAGGCAGCATCAGCCGTAAGACTTAGTCTCATTTTACTGGTAACACATCTACTTTTTTGATCTTAGGCATTTGTTAGAAGTGTTCACATTCCCCAGCTCTATTTTCCTTTTGCTTATCCTACCTTTCCTACAAAACCTTTGACCACAGTTAACTTCATCTGGCTGCTGTCTCCTTTTTCACCAGAGGTTCCACAGAAACATGTATGATCTGCTCCCCCTCATCAAAGGAAAACATCAGTCTCTAGTACTTACATCAGAATTCTCTCCAGGACTCCTCAGCCTTCTGATACACCCATCCAAAACCAGGGAATACCAGTTCTGTAATACCTGTGAGAGCTCACTGCCCTCTGTGCCTCCCTCAAGGCAGCAGCTCCACCTCAGAGCCCAAGAGGAAAGGAAGGGGCCCCTCACCTTGCGTTTGTTCATCTCCAGGGCCTGTGTTCGCAGACCCAGCTCTTTCTCTCCTGTTCCAATACTGCTCTGCAGCAAGTGCTCCTTCTCCTCCAGCTTACGTACAACCTGCAGCTGGGCATCCACCTTGGACAGGAGACACAAGGGACAGAAGGAATGAAGGCCCGCTCTGTGGGTCTCCAGAGCTGTCACTCAAGCTGCAGGCTAAAACCACCCCTGCTTCCCCATCAGCAGTGAGCACACCTTCAGCTTGCCTTTTTCTCCCTGAACAGCCCTGCCTGGATCCAGAGAGCTGCACCCCATCTCTCTGCTCAACACCTGAAAACTTAGCAGTCAAATATTTGCAACAAAGATGTCTTAATTTTTGGACAGTGGCTTCAAGACTTGCTGCAAGGCACTGAACAGTTCCACAGTGGTTCCAAGGATGACAGGATACAGAGCCATGGAATGGCCTGGATTGGAAGGGACCTTAGGAGATCATCTATCCCAGCCTCCCTAGGATAACTTCCACTAGGACACGTTTCTCAAAGCCCCATCCAAGCCTGGCCTTGAACACTTCCAGGGATGGGGCATCCACAACTTCTCTGGGTAACCTCTAGCAGTGCCTCACCACTCTCTGACTGAAGAATTTCTTCCTAACATCTAATCTAAGCCTCCCCTCTTTCAGTTTAAAACCTCTGCCCCTTGTCCTGTCATTATATGTTCATAGAAAAAGTTCCTCTCTCTCCTTTTTCTAAGTCCCCTTCGGGTACTGGAAGGCTGCAATGAAGTCTCCCCTGAGTCTTTTTTTCTCCATGCTGAACAAGCCCAGCTCTCTCAGCCTGTTCTTGTAGCAGAGGGGCTCATTTCCTCTCATCATCTTTATAGGCTCCTCTGGACTCCCTCCAACAGGTGCCTGTGTCTTTCCTGTGCTGAGGAGCCCAGAGCTGATGCAGCACTGCAGCTGGGGTCTCATGAGGGCAGAGCAGAGGCAGAATCCCCTCCCTCAGCCTGCTGCCCACACTGCTTTGGAGGCAGCCCAGGCTGCAGTTGGCTTTCTGGGCTCCCAGTGTGCACTGCTGGGTCATGGCTGGCCTCTGATCTACCAGAATGTGCAAGTCCTTCTCTGTTCCAGTGCTCCCAGTGCCTTCTTCTCCCAGCCTGTCCCCATGTCTGAGGTAGCTCAGACTGAACCATGGTTTCCTACTCCTCCTGCTTGTTACCAATATATACAGGCACAGGTAGAATATACAAGTAGAAGCTGCACTATAACAGGAAAAGGACTTCCCACTTTTCCTCACCCATCTGCTCCCTGTGAACCTGTAGGACATTTTAATGCTCATACAGCAGCCTCAGTTTCTCACAAAGGCAGCCCCCTTTGAAGCCTGATGCAGTCCTAGGCTGGTGAGAGGAACACTCTGTCCTGGACTGATTTTGGTGAGGATAATTAATTCTCTTCAGAGCAGCTCACATGCTGCTCTGTTTCACATTTGGGAGCAAAACACTGTCAGTAACACAGCACTGTTTTAGCTGTTGCTGAGCAGTATTTACACAGCACCAAGACCTTCTGTGTCTCATGCTGCCCACCAGCAGGTAGGCTGAGGCTGCCCAAGGAGCTGGGATGCCACAGAGCCAGGACAGCTGATCCAGCAGGCCCAAGGGGTGTTCCTGTGCTCAGCAAGAACAGCTGGTGCAAGGGAGAAGGGGGAGGATGTTCAGAGCTGCAGCATTTATTAAATAACAACAAGGCATGATGAAGCTCCGCCTTCCTGGAGATGACTTAACTCCCACCTGAAACAGGAAGTAATCAATTAATTTTTTGTTTTGTTTGTATGGACATCTTTGCTTTAACTGTTAAACTGCCTTCATTTCATCTCACCTGTTTTCTCTCTGCCTTCTGATGCTTTCCCCTTCCCCTCACTGGTGGAGTGACCAAACAGTTGTGTGCAGCTGCCTAAAACAGCTACAAAAAACACCTCCCCTTCCCCACCAGCTATTTTGTCCTCTCATTTCTCTGTATTACCTGTGTTTTCAGTGTCAAAACTTGGTCTGCCAGCTCTTCCTTTTCCTCTTTCAGCAGCTTATGGATCTGGTTGGACTTGATACGTTCTGACATCAGCTTGAAATTGGCATCATCCTTCTCCCGCAGCTGCTGCATCAGGCGGATGTTCTGCTCTTGCATGTCTTCAAAGGCTTGGCCTGTGACATCCATTTCTGACAGCAGGGCCTCTTCTTCCTGCAAAAGAGCCACAGGCTCTGGCCAAACTGTGCCCTGGACCCCCTACAGTGACCCTGAACATTTTATTCAGAGACACCAAACCCAGTGAAGATGAAGGAAGACTCTTGATGTCAGGGAACGCTACTGTCATCCCAACAACCAGAAAAACACTCCCTACAAGTCTGCACCACAGCAGAGATATTCTGAATTTGAAGGTGCAGAGAAAAGATGGGTCACCTATTGTTTGTCTGGAAAAATCAGCTTTGACACAGTCATTGCCAGAGCTGGGCAGGAGCCAACTCCCCATTCCCAGCAGCTGAACAGAGGTCAGATACACCAGGCCAAAAATCCTACATGTGGACAGCTTGACAGCTTCCAACTAACAGGCTGCCAAGTGCCTTAAACTCACTTTGGCCATTTCAGCATTGACAAGCTAGAGCAGTTCTGTTCTACAATAACAAGTATTCTAAAAAAGTACATGTCAATTATTGGCTTGCCTCTGCCCTGCTGAGGTGGGCCTGCTCTCTCATTGGATTAAGCCTTTCTTTGGCAGAAGGTATGTACGAGTTCCATACACATATTCACCAAAAGAACTGAGGAGATAATAACTCTTAAAAAATTGTAATCTCTTCCCCTAATGGCTGATAAAGCCAATTCTCCTCTGTGTGCTTCACCAAGGCTACATGTTTACTTGTTTTTTAAGGTTTACTTGTTATTAAACATTTCCCACCATGGCCTGCCTGTGATACCCCACAGCTGAGGGTGGAGGGGGTTATTTTGTTGGTGGTTCTTCTGCTTGTTTTCTTCCCCTTTGGTAAACAAGGATCAAACTCATATCTCTGGCCCATACAGATATAAATTCCTCCTCTCTTCCTGGATGTAACCTGAAGGCAGCTCCTTCACAGGTGCTCCAGCCAAAGAGAATTTATCAGAAGCTTCTCACCTGCTTAGCCATGGCCAGTTTCTTCTGTAAATATTCAATCTGTTCCTCCACTGCTCGGATCTTGCGCAGGGCATCCTCATCAGCCATCTTTTTACTCTCCTTTTTTTCCTTGTCTTCCAACTCTTTCACTCTCTGCCTCAGTTCTTCAAGCTACAAAAACCAACCAGAAATGACACTAAACACAAGGATGTGCCCTGAGCATTGTTAAGAGCCTGTTTTCCCCAAAATTCTCTGAAACACTCAGGACTGTTGTCCTGGGTTGCAGTGTAGGTGTACACAAAATGTTTATTCTTTTACCATCTTCATGAACTGTTAAACAAGTGGGGCAGTGCTGTACGGTTCCCAAGCCCCTTACTTTGGGGTGTCTTCTGCTAATGGCCCATTAACGCCTTCCCAAGGCTCACAGGTAACTCCCTCCAGGAGTTATCTCTGTTTAATGGGCCATCGAGGACCCACTTCACAACTCATCATCCCATTGTGAGATGCTATGCCCAGGGGGAGGAGCCAAGCATTCTCACCTGGATATAATCTGGAATTCGGGACAGTGCAAACAGCCCTTACCTACTGGATTCCCAGAGGAGCAGGGCTACCAGACCTTTCTACAGGATCACTGCTTCAGGAAGAGCACCTCATCTGGACTGTTTCCACCATCCTGCTCAGGTTGTATTCTGACTCTGTCAGTGGTCCTTTGTGTTATTGCATTTACTTTATTTTATTTTTACCTTTTAACCTTTCTCCTTATTAAATTGTATCTCTGACCTGGAGCCTCTCACTCCTTTTGCTTTCAAACCACGACAACTGTCTTCAAAGCATAGCAAAAAAAACCCATGTCATTTTGACATTACAGGCAGATGCACCATTTGAGATGGGCTGTAAGCCCAAGATCTTGACTTCCACACCTTTGAAAAGTTCACAGCATCTTTTATCAGAGTAGGAACATCAGTCTCCTGCAATGGTACATGTAGGGATATGTGGATAGAGAGCACCTGCTCCTTTGAGGGCATCTGGTCAAGGACCTTCTTCCACATAAGAAGGTGGTAATGGGGAAAGGAGGAGGTGAAATAAAACCTACAGAGACACAAACTTGGCAGACAAATGGTAAGGGAGGCAGTGGTGAGAAGGAAACGGGGTTAGTCACACTAACTGATGAGAGCACATGAGAATGTGAAAATGTTTATTCCATCAAGGTCATCTGAGTGTGGGACAAGGAGAAAACCCAAACTGAAATATACAGAGACACAAACCTGACAAAACAAACACAGAGACAAAGAGAGGAAGCAAACCTCTCCTGTCACAACAGCTGACAGGCTTCCAAGAAACTACAGGAACCACTTCCAGGAAGATCAGCTGGGACTTTCTAACTGATGACACTGTAAAGCAGGAATGACTCCTGAACTGGGAGGGCTGTGGGAATCAAGAGCTGTTCAAATCCAGAAGCAATGTGCAGAGAGAAGGAGATCAAGGATGAACAAATTGGTGTTAGACATAGAAGGGTATAAAAGAAGCCAGGCCCATGGAAAACATGGGCAGCCAGAGCACATTTGTCTGGCTCAGCCTTGCACATGATCATCATATCCTGTCCTAACCCATCTTCTTGTATCTTTTTATTGCTCATTCTCCTAAGTCTAGTCGTGTAATCTATCTCTTTACCCCATGCACGTGCTGCACAGAGTAAGTGCTGCCTCTAGGTGAGAGCTGCTTGTGAAAAAGGCAAGAGGGGCTTGGAACCACAGGGATACCCAACAGAGGGACATGCTGGTACCTAAGGGATCTGCAAATGGCTCTGTGGTTATGAACCCAGAGATTGTTGTGTGTGTGTGTGTGCCTGCACTAGCAACTTGTCCCTGTTTATCTCCAGACCATTCCAATCCCTAAGTGACAAAGCTGAGAAGACAAATAATCCTTAGCTCTGAGGAGAGCAACAACACAGTTCTGAAGCAGAGTATCTGAAAATAAGTTTAAGTAACACATTTAAAAAAAAGGGAAGAGAAATTAGAAATACCTCAGCTTTTGCCTTCTTCTCAGCTGCCATCAGCTGCACCTTGTCTCTCTGCTCTTTGGGGGCAGAGCGGTACATATCCAGCAACAGTTTCATCTCCTTCTGGCTCTCCTGGGCCTTCCTGGAGAAAGGGAGACAGAGCACGGTGAGAACACAGCAGCAAAGCCACACTGTTACACAGCCAGCATGAGAGCCTGCCAAGATTCTCTCCATCTCCCACACGGATATGGAGTTGTGGCTCATCTTATCCCGGTAACATAAAACACCACCTGAGCTACAGGCTGGAACAGAAACATGTTCAGGCACATGGGTTGAAAGGCAAGAAGTGGGGTGCAAATGAAATATGTATCCTAACAATAAGCTACAAACCATCCACCTCTGCTGGGGGAACCATCCAGGAGCAGGAACACTGATGTGTCCTCTATTAATAACCTGCTGCTCTGAACTTCTATGCTGTTGTTACAACAGCAACAAATAAACATTACTTGACCCACACCAGGAAGTATCTAGTTTGGTAATTCATGCTTTAGGCTACTGTAGGAAAAACACTTCAACACTGACCACATCACAATCAGATACAGAGTGTCAAGAAACTCTCTTGGCTCCAAACTTCAGCGATGCTGATCCCATAAAAGCAAGAACATGTGAACACCCCAGGCTTGGGCACTGCTCCCACAGGAAAGGGAGAGACAACAACTCTTACTTGAGCTCAGCCTTCAGCTGCTTGATCACTTCAGCCTCCTTCTTTCTGCCATCTTCATGCTTCCCTTTCTCCTTCTCTTTGGACTCTCTCTCCTTCTCCGATTCCTTTTGCTTCTGCCTTTCCCGCTCTCGTTCCTTTTCCTTTTCCTTCTCTCTCTCTCGTTCTCTCTCTCTCTCCTTCTCCTTCTCTCGTTCCCTCTCCCTTTCTCGTCTCTCCCGCTCCCGTTCCTCTTCATCTCGCCTGGCCTTCAGTTCATGAACATCTTCAGCAGCAGCCTTGGCAACAGGCCCTTGGGCAGAAGGATCATCAGGCTCCTGCTTGATCTTTGCAGGTTCCTCCTTTGTGTCTTCAGCGCTGGACTGGGACTGCAGGAGAGCACTGCCACTGCGAGAGCGGATCTGGCATGGAACAGCAGGAGAGATGATCAAGAAAACAAACATTTAAGCTCTTAGTCAGGAATCTTCCTTCCCCCTTGTTCCTTGTCTTCCCAGACCCACACTTCCATGCCCCCTTTTCATGGAGCACTGCACAGCTACAAAGGAAGAGCATTCATTTGGTCAAAGGAAGCAGCAGAGGGAAGAGCTCCACAGAAAATTTCACTACATCCTGCACAGAGTATCAGAAAGGCTGATATTGCTGGCAAGGGTGGCAGCATTCCCCCTTCTCCTGAGCACTTTCCCCTCTGTTCTGGCATTTCCTGCTGTGTTACCTTGCTCAGGTCAGCCTGGGCCTCTCTCAGTTTGCGCTTGTATCTCAACACCTCTCCCTTCAGCTGGTGGTTGTGATTCTGGAGGCTGCTGATGAGGTGACGCATCTCCCGGTTAATGGGGCCTGCAAAAACAGAAACACCTCTGTAAAAAACACACTTCTGTCAACCTTCTTCAGGACTTTCATGGAGATGAAGAACAAAATAAAACTATTACCATTCTGCCACACAATAGGGCAACACAAATACTTGCAGAAAAAAGTCATGCTAGTTTTATATGCCTTACAGGTAAGGTGTATTTATAAGTCCTTGCAAATTTGCAGTCCTAAGCTCCCACCTAACATTATTCTTATACTCATGATCCTAAGGGAAACATGTCACGTTACAAAAGAAATCTGATTTAAATGCTACTTCAGAAGTCATCTATTTCCTCTGATGAAATTTAAGAATTACTGCTTTGCTATCTAGATTGTCCTTACAGACTTGGAAATGAATCCTGCCTTCATAAGTAATTTTTAATAATGCAAAATATCCTGCCATTAACCAAACTGTTAGCAAAATGTATCTATTATGCAGCATCGAGAAGGAAATCAGATAACATGGAACTGGCCTCCCAATAAAACAGGTGATAAAACAGGTGAAGAGCTTTGTTTGTTGAGATGAAGACACCTGCCAGAACAAGTATTTAACAGTAACAAAGAATCAAGCCAGGTGTTCTAGTGCACTGTAGCCCCAATGGGCACTGGTGGGTAGGTGGTGGTTGTTTTTAGGCACAGCAGAGCAACATCGTACCTGCTTGCTCATTGGCAGCAAGTGTCTGCTCAAACTCTATCCTCAACATCTCATATTCTTTGCGGACTTGTGCCAGGGTGTCCTCCAGCTGAATCACCTCCGTGCGCAGCTTCTTGTGAAGGCCGACCTCATCCCTCTGAGGAACAAAAGGGAAACACAATTGGTGCTCTGAACCTGGACTATCTCTCACCTCAGCAATATAAGCCACCACAGCAGCCTGAATCATTGCCAGAAATGTCAATTCCCTGAGCATTCCCAGAGGCACACGCCCCCAGCAGTGATGGCTGCAGGCACAGCAGAGCCCCAGGCTGAGGGAGCAGAGGCGTTACCTCGATCAGCTCCACCTGGCGCTGGTGTGTGGCGCGGGTGCCGTGGAGCAGCGTGCGCGCCTCGTCAAGGTGTGCCTTCAGCTGGAGACTCTCGTTGTACAGGACAGAGAACTGGGACTGCATGCACCGATATTCCGGGGTCTCCTTCACAGCCTCTTCCACTGCTCGGCGCAGATCAACCTGGGTCACACACGGGAAAATGCCACAAAGAGGAATATTATCCCCTTGCCTTTGGCTCCTGCCTCTCAAGGCAGGAGAACAGTGAATCAAGCTGCCACAAGCAAAGACAAAAGTAGAACTTCAGCAGCCTTGCTGTCAAGTAGGTCCCAGTGATATGCTTCAGTACCATGTTTAAAACCTCTCTGTGCTCTCTGCATACATAAGGCTGCTTCTCGTGCACAACCACATCATGGAAGTTTTTGACTCTTGGGTCCTGAAATAGTTTCTCTCAAAGATATGAACTTGGAAAATGTAAGAAATTGCAAGCACCTAGATCAATAAAGATGGGCACATAGAAGAGTATGAGAAAAAACACACATGCAAGTAGACATTATGTTAGTCTTCTACCAGTAAGACACAATGACTGACAGAAAGAGAAATGAAAAAACAATTCAAAAGGTATGGAACTGAATTCCTAGGGAAAAAAGTTAGCAAACAATTGTGACTAACAGCAGTGAAACACGCTGTCACAATCGTGCTAAAATAGATACATGCATTCAGCTTAAAAGTAGTAAGAAAAAAAAGTTGTAAGCTAAAGACCATTTCTCTCTAAACAAACCCATGTGGATAAACAGAATTCAGAGGTGCCTCAAGACAGTTCCCAGCATCAGATCTTTGAAATTTACATTATCAAGACAGACATTTGGATTATTCTCCCCACCATATACTGATCTACCACAGAGTCACAGCTTCTTGTGTTACCACCTTTAAAACATCACAAGCTCACAGGCTGTTTTCTATCTATCATCCCCCACAATGGAAAGACATAAATTCACTGACTCCTTCAAGAGTCTGTGCCCCAAACAAGTTCCCTGATTGTTTCTGTTCTCTGGTTCCACTTGCACAGGGAGTGGGGAAGGTGGAAGGGGGTCACTACTTGGAAAGAGGTGAAAACACTTTTAACCAGACATGGTTAAAATGGACCCAAAGATCAGAACGGGGCACGGGCAGGAAACCATTACAATTTCAGCGGTGACCACACGGTGTCCCCAACGCACCGAGCTGCAAGTGGAGCCACAGACCCGACGAATTGTACCTGGAGCAAAGTGTGACACAGCTAAAGAGGAGGCTCAGAACAGACACTGCTAATGAGGTTTTTGGAGACACAGCACTGCAAAGCTGAGGGCAGCCCATCCCCACACAGCTACAGATGTCTCACCTTGAGCTTTTCATTCTGGGTTGTTACTTGTTCAAGATCCTGACGTAGTTTTTCCAATTCATTCAGGCGATTCCCAGCAAGCTCTTTATTCTCTTCCAGCTCTGCATTCATCTCCTCAAACTGTTGGGACAAACTGCTTGTAAATCCTGCTGCTAATGTGTCTCCTGAGACTATCTGCTAATGAACTATCTGTTCATGCAGTAACAGCAATTACAGACTAAGCAGTCAGAGATAGAGTCTAATTCCACCAGGTGTTTCTTAAGTAGGAAACTTGGACATAGACAAAACAGCTTGCCCAGAGTCACCCAGCTTTGTGGCACAGGATCTAAAATTATCTAAAATAAGTATCCAAACTCTGTTCAAGTTGTGGCCCTTGCTCTCCTTGACTTTATCCTTCCCCTTGCTCACACCCAAGCTGGCCTTACCTTGCGGGCATTAATGGTGATTGTTCCCCCATAGAGGCTGCTCCCAGCTCCATACACCTTGTAGCCTTTGGAATTTACCTGCAAACAAAGCAAGAGATTTCCTCCAGACCCAGTGAAATACTAACAGGAGTGAGGGAGCAGATTCAAGAGCAAAAAAGGTACACTGCAGGTCTCAGTTCTCCCAGGACAGGCCCAGAGAGGATGTCACACACCCACCCAACAGCACCCAGCACTCCCAGGGCTCCTGGCCAGCAGGGCAGCCCTTACTCGTTCCAGGACATCGGCCAGGTGCCGGTTGAGCCTCTGCTCCCTCTTGCGGATCTTGTCGATGTCCCACTGAAGGTCATCAATCATGGTCTCCAGGACAGACACCCGGGATTCTGCTGTCTCCACCCTCTCTTGCAGCTTGGAGAACTGCAATCAAAGGACTGCTTCAGCCAACATATGCAGAGAATCAACTTCTCCTAAGGCGGCCCAGGAGGAGTTTTCTTGTATTCATCATGTGTTTTTCATCTTTTGCTGTGGTGACAGACTATTTAATGAACTGTCCTGAATTTGACACTGGCCAAATCCCAAGGCAGCAACAAAAACAACACAAAACTGAAAAATGGAAAAAGAGTAGGAAGCCAGTAATATCTGCCAGAACACCGAGGCAGCCACCTTAGCTTATCACAAGGCTTTTTTGATTTTAATCTTTTCAGTTCCTATGTCCATCTACTTTACAGAGCACCTAAGTGCTCAGAGGTCTAACACTGAGCAAGAACAGCATTAACACAATTTTTAAACCTGAACTGAACTTGAACTGAAGCCTCTCAGACAAATGCTGCTAATAATGTGAATCCCTTATAAGTGGGATCATCTTGTAACTGATATCATTTCACTGTGAAATGACACAGAGAAACCAAGGAATTCAGATGGACAGGGATGTCACCTCGACTCTTCCAGGTGTCCACACGAGTCACCTCAGCATCACCTGCTGCTTCCCTTTCCTGCAGGTTCCTCTGTTCTCCCCTTTTCTTTAACAGTTCAATCCATTCAAATCACTGACTTGCTTATATCCTTTCCTCTAGTCACGTAACAAGCAAATCAATCTGATTTATATAGAAAATCTACCTATAGCTCTCCACAACAATAACCATTTTTGTAACTTTTCAAACCATGTGCTCCTGTACCTCTCCAAGGAAATAAGTTGCTTTCCAATCTACGGTAACCACAAATTATGCTAAATTTATGGATCCCAAAGCAGATTTCTTTCTCTCTCTCTCTCCTTTTAATACCTCCTGAGACATGACTCTGTGCTTCTCCTGAAGAACATCAGCCAGTTCCTGCAGCCGTCCATTCTCATGTGACAAGTAGGAATTCAGCTCCACCACTGCTTCTTCCATCAGAGAAATATCTGAAAGGTGCACAAAGAAAAGGAAATTCATGGAAATCAATGAACACTGATTCCAATTCCTGAATAGCAAAGAGAGAAACAAGAAAACAGAAAAGGAGATTTCTGGGCCTAACTTCAGTTTACTCTACCTCTCCCACAGGTGCAGCTTCCTGAGGGCCTGATCTCCATCCACAAAGAGCTTGGACTTGCACTCCCTGAGCCAAAGGCTCTGCAGTTTAACAGTGCTGCACATTCCTGACCTGGGGGCGTCCCCTCACACCCCAGACACTTCAGCTGTGTCTGTACCAGCAACCCAGAGCCTGCCCTTGGGGCCCAGGGACACCTGAGTGCTGCACAAATGCATAAACCCCTGTGACAGGTGGCCTGGGAGGACACACCAGGCCAACAGACTGTGACACCAGGTGACAACCACAGCACCTGGGGGACAGGGAAACCAGAGCCCCTGAGGACAGGCTCTCATGGCACCATGTCAAAGCTACTTGCCAAGGACAGCAACACTCCCCTGCACCAACGCCAGACCTGGTCACAGCACACAGAAGGCACACCAAGCACGATCTTCCACCCAAGTTTTCCTTCAAAACATTAAAATTCTAACCTTAAGCTAATCGAGTTTTTTCAACAGTCACCTGAGTGTAAAGTGAATCTGCTACATTCACTTTTAGAGGCTGGTCATTTGCCTTTCTCTGCAGAACTCTGCTATGTTCAAAGATGACAGCTACACTAAGCACACCACACCATTAGATGGGCACCATTTTGCTCAGGACTCAGTGGAAACTGAGCACTTGGTTATTCCTACACCTTCTGCTCAACTGCAAAGAGGACTCCACCATCAGTTTGCAATGCTGATCTCACTTCTTTACTTCTAAGTGTGAAGCCTTTTATGTGGTGGCTGAGGACAGCTGGCTGCTAAGATTCAACTCTCCCCTCTGACTTCTCAGGCACATGAACAGCACTGGCAGAAACAAGCTGCTTCTTAGCCCAACATGCTGGGCACAGCCCTCAGCATTCCAATACAGAAGTAGCTACAGTACACTTCTGGCACCTGGTCCTTTAGTAAAGGTTTTGATAACAAGCGTTTGGAAAGCCAAACAAATTCATTTTGGAAAATAAATGCACATGAGAAGGACAATGCAGGCTCAGGTCTAAGGTGGGGCAGATAAGCACCCTTGAGTACCTGCCATCTTGGCCATACCTCCACTGTTCAGCTTCTGAGACAGCACATCCACCTTCTCCTGCAGCTTGTCATACATTGTCACAATCTGGGCAACAGCCCGGCGGGAGGACTCCACACGCTCCTGCAGCTGAGATTCGATCTCCTCACTGGTGCTGCTGGCCAGAGTGGCCAGGAAGGAGAATGCTGGCTCCACTCCTTCTGCTGGGAACACAGAGAGTGAGAAAAAGTCAATGTGCTCTACAAGGTACCATATCACTGATCTTTACAGTCACAAAAACAAGTCTCTGTCAGCCTTTAGAAATGGACATCACCATTGTCCACAGCTGAAATCCATCTCTCCCACTGCCCCCAGACACCTCGTTCCCTCACCTCGTTCCCTCTCATCTTTGCGCTCCTGATTACTGTCAGAGTCTGGTTCAGGTTCTGGCACCACCAGTGCTTTTCTTTCAGACAAAAGGTCTCCCACACCTTGGTCCAGGTCGAAGCGTTTCAGGATGATGCGGATATTTTCATCAAACTGAAGGACGGCACGGGCAAGGCAGACAAGAGAAAGAACGGACGTGAGCCAAAGGAGTGCAGTGGTCCAGCAGAGACAAGAAAACAGTGAGCATGAAGCAAGAGAAGCTGTCCCCAACCTGGTTCCAGTAGCGGTTGATGATCAGCAGAGAGGCATCGTCGGTGGCCTGCCGACGCTCCAGCTTCTCAATGTGCTCCCGCAGCTCATCCTCGATGGCCTGGCGCTGGTCCAGCATCTCCGCCAGCTTCCGGTTCTTGCTCTGCAGGGTGCGGATGTCCAGCTCCTCCTGGGCACGGCACGTGGGACAGGGGCCAGGTCACAGGAGGGCCCAGACCTCAGCTCATGCCTGAGCTCACACTCCTGACCTGGAGACACTTTGGCCTCCAGATGAAGGAAAACAAAAGGTGCAGTGGGGGGTGCAGCCAAGACCTACCGTTGAAGAAACACCCCCGAGTTTAATGGTCTCCACAGTGGTGCCCGAATCCTCCACCCCTGCCTTCTTCTCCGGAGGTGCAGAAGTGCCAGGCTCTGCAGCCACTCGTTTATTGCCAATTCCAGACATGGTGGCCAAGGGCACAGAGTCCCACCTTCCCCGAGTTCTTCCTGAACATCAAAGAACACCATTAAAAGATGCCAAACGCACACCTGTGCAGTCAATTGGATTTGGGGTTTTAACATGCTGACCCATCATGGTAACAAGATGCCCAAAACAGAGCAGAGCATGGAACTCAAAAGATTTGGAAAAACATTTGTTGGGAGGAATGGATTAAAAGGGGAGCACTGGTGAGAAGGACTGTAAATCACTCAGGTGACCTTGCAGAGGGGAATAACCCCTGATAAACCAGGGAGCCTCTGGCATGGACTGAGTTTAAGGCTGCCCACATCTCTAACACTGCACCTCTGCCCAGCTGTTGCTTTGGGGATCCCACAAGTGGCCAGGTCATGGAAACAAATCCCCTCCCTGTGTCCTAACTGGGAGTTTGTGCCAGCCCGTGCTGGCTCACACATTCTGGTCCAGCATTAAGCTGTACAAGACACCAGCAGGGTCTGCACTGCAACAAGAAAGTTGATGGGGAAATATCCACTGCTCTGTAGTGTTAAAATGGAAGCACTGTACCTTATTACCCTCTTTGCACACAGATCTTCATGCAGGCTCCGTCGCTGCTCTTCTGCATGAACAAAAAACAAACCAGGTTAGACTTGAGCAAACAACTGAGACAGTGTGTCTGTGGCACCAGGTCACTGCACAACAACCAAACTGCTCCAGTGAATCCACACACAAAATCAGCAAAAGCTGAGGGCAGCAACACCCTGGACACAAACGAGCCCTGGACTCAGAGAGCTCACAAATCCTACACAACTGAAAAGCAGCTCAGAGCCAAGGCTTGTAAAGACTCTTTCCTCTCCATCAGGAGAGATGCAGACACGTTTGAAGAGAGCCCATTCCTACCCCAGTGCAGTCTGAAGAGCTCTGGGCTAACAGAGAGTCACAGAAGAGCTGAGGCTGCAGGGGAGGGCTGGAGGCACCTGCCCCTGCCCCTGCCTGGAGCAGCTCAGCCACAGCAGGTGGCCCAGGGCCTGTCCAGGCAGCCTGAGCATCTCCAGGCACAGGAACTCGGCCGTGGCTCTGGGCAGCCTCTCCAGGACCTGATCACCCTCAGCATTCAAACAGGTTTTTCTCAGGTCTGAACAGTATTTCCCGTAGTTCCCCAAAATATTATTGGGCAAAACTACAAGTGTATCCTCAAAGGGCTTCCAGCAGAAATGGAGGGGCTGGAGATGGAAAATGGAACCAGTCAGAACCTCAGCAGACACGAGCTGTGTCTTCTGCCACAGTCACTGAGCTGTGCCAGCCCCTCTGGTCAGACCACACCAGTAACACTGATTTGTTCTATTTTAGCCTGTCATGGCATTTCCAGCCAAACCAGGGGGTATGAACTGAACCTGCCAGTTCTTTCTGCTTTAACTGAGCAGTTCTACTGAAAGCCACAACACCGCTGCATTTTGAAGATGAAGCTGGTACACTGCTTTGCCAAAGCCCAGCATTTCACAAGCATCTCAGCTTGGCATTGCCCCTCAGCACACAGAAACAGTAAAAAGATTATTTCTCAGTGAGTTACTGAGACAGCACATACGGGGATCCTGTGAGGTGTCTTGTAACAGAGACATTAAATTGCATCTCTAATTAAAAACCAAAGACAACGGCCACGGAAACATTTTCCTTCACTCAGCAGCAGCACTGACTTCAGCTGGAATTCCAGGAGCATTGGAAGGGAAGAGCTGTCACTAAAAACAGCTCATGTGTCCCGTCACTCCAGCAAGCCACTGCTGTCCACTGCCTTGCACACCTCTTGTCCACAGACAAAACACAAACACCCCTTTCCTGCCTGCTGGCACCCCTGCCCTCAGCTCCAGCTCCCTCCCAGCCCCTCCTCACACTCTGCACACCAGAGCCCAGCCCGTTCATGTTTCATGGCCACAGACTCTCTCTTTCACAGAACCAGGTCATCGTTTAGAATGGGAAACACCCCTGAGATGGAGCTCACCGTGAACCAACAGCTCCCTGTCCCTGCCCCAGGCCCTGAGTGCCACCTGCAGCCGGGGACAGGGGCTCCAGCCCCTCCAGAGCCTGACAATCCTTCCTGCTGCTCACACACACAAGGGCAAAGAGCTCTAAGCATCCAGGTACATCTCTCTGAATGTCAGATTATTTCCTTTGGGACACACAACAGCTGCTCTGCTCTGCTAAGGAACAAGGTTTTACTTACTCAGTATTTACTTAAAAAATATGGATGGATTTCTGATGACAAGCCCTGTAGACTGAAACTCAAATTGGATTTTCTCTTCTCACCAACATTTCACAACTAACCCCAAATCTTTGTTACCTCTGCCACCACCAGATGTTCCTGTGACAGCACAGAAACTGCACCACACACACATTAACCTCTATTTATGTACAGACACAGAACAACAGAAATAAAAGCCCTGGGCAGAGTGAAAAGCTGCTATTTGAGTTTACCCTCCCCAGCAGGAACTCCAGTCAAACACTGTTCCATCCACAAGCCTAATGGGGATTTTTCCATGGGTTCAGGTCAGGCCCAGCAGGAATATCTTACACATGGAAGGAGAAAGGGGAAAAGTGCCGAGGCCCTGCTCTACCTGGCCCTGGCACGGCAGGGCTGGGGTGCCGTGTCCGGGTCTGGACTCCTCGGCACAAGGACAAGGAGCTGCTGCAGAGGGTCCAGTGGCAGCCACAGAAATGATCAGAGGGCTCTGGAGCATCTCTCTTATCAGGAGAGACTGTGACATCTGGGCCTGGGCAGTCTGGAGAAGGACTCAGGGATCTCATTAACACACACAAACACCTCCAAGGTGAGGGCCAGGAGGGCGGTCCAGACTTTTTCCAGCAACAGGATCGGGAACGGTGGCCATAAACTAAAATACAACAAGTTCCACCTCAACATGAGGGAGAACGTCTCTCCACTGAGGACAGCAGAGCACTGGAACAGCTGCCCACGGACGTCGTGGAGCCTCCCCCTCTGGAAACATCCCAAATCCACCTGGATGTGCTCCTCTGTCACCTGTTTCAGGCGACTGCCTTGGCAGGGAGGCTGCACCGGGCGATCCCAACCCGAAGGATGCTGTGATTCAGCTCCCCGCACCCTCCAGCCGCTCCCACACCTCCCCCGCTCTCCCACATCCCGCGGGGGTTCTGCCCCTGGCCCGGCCTCTCCCCACAGCGCGGGGCGGACACGCCGCGGGCCCGTCCCTCCCTCCGTCCCTCCCTCCGTCCCCCCGCGGGTGTGCGGTGCCTCCCGTCCCCCGCACGGCCACCCCCGGCTGTCCCCGGCCCGCCCCACAGACCCGGGGCCGCCGTGCCCCGTCCCGCCGGCGATGGCCCCGCAGCCGCCGCTCCGCCCTCGCCCGTCACGGAGGCGCCGCTCCGCCCTCGCCCGTCACGGAGGCGCCGCTTCGCCCCCGCCCGGCGCCGGCACCGCCCGCACCCGCAGCAAAGATGGCGGCGGGGCGGAGCCGCCCCCGCCCACGGGCGGCCCCGGGGAGCGGCCCTTCCCTGCCCGGCCCTGGAGCCGGGCCCGGCTCGGGAAAGGCGGCGGAGCTGCTGAATGTGGGCGGAACGTTCTGTGCCAGCCCCGGGGTGGCAGCGGGGCCGGGGCAGGGATTGTCCCCTGCACTCGGCACTGGAGGGGCTGTGCAGGGCCAGGAGTGGGACTCGATCGTCCTGATGGATCCCTTAAAATTCTGCACGTTCTGTGGTTCCGTGAGTTTTCCAACACCTTGACATCACTTACAGCTTGTTCCCTGCTTCATTAAATCCCCCTTCTTGTCGGGAAGGCCCGAAAGCACACAAGGACCAAACACCAAGGAACGCTTTCCTAAGGAAACCTTCACACGTTCCGTGTCCCAGCGAGGGGCGGCCTGAGGGGCCGGACTACATTTCCCATGGGGCTTTGCGGGGCGCGGCCGAAAGGCGTCACCCGCGGGGCCGCGGGAAGGCGCCCCCGGCATGGCGGCGCTGCGGGCGGCGGGGCGGCGGAGGCCGGGGCTCGGCCCCGCGGGGCTCAGGGCGCTCTGGGGCGGCCGCAGGTACCCGCAGGGCACGGGCTGGGCTGGGGGCGGCTTCTCCCCTTCTCCGCATGCCGGGCCGGGACCCTCTGGAGGTCACTCAGCCCGACACCCCCTGAGCGAGTCCCTCAGGATTTGTCCGGGCGGGTTTTGCGTGTCCACAGGGAAGAGACTCCACAGGTTCTCTGGGCAACCAGCGCCCCCCGAGGTGCTCTGCTGGCGGGCGGGTGCAGTGTGCAGGGCTGGGGCCTTTGGAGGGGATACTGCTTTTGTTAGGAGTGGCAAACGAGGGATTTCACAGGAATGAAAAATAATTCCTCTGTAACGTTTTCCGTGGGACCGTGCATGGGTTGTTGACTAGATTGTGGCATAAAAGGAGGTAATTTTTTTTTACTTGAAACTAGCGATGACGTTTTTTCTACACTGTGGGCACTGATTTTCTTCTGTTACAGTGGTTATTTTCTGTTATGCTTTTCATTCACAGCGAATTAGAACATGGAGCTGTGACAGTAATTAATCTCTTTTAAATGCTCTTTTCCCTCAGAGCAGTGAACTAAGGTGGGTGGGCGATTGCTCTGCAGAGGCTCCAGTGGGGAGCAGCACTTGGGGAAAGCCTGTGCACTCCTGGGTACACACCTGATGGTGCACGGGATGTGGGAATGTCTGGATTGAGTCTGGCTTAAAACACCACGAGTACAAAAATGTTCTGACCCTGTCCTGAGTAGGCCAGAGGCTGAACCTGTTTGTGTTGTGGTGGCAGCAGGAAGGAGGAAAGAGAAGTGGAAGCAGAGCCAGCAGCTGCTGAGCAGGAGGAGAGGAGCGAGCCCAGCCTGATCTGCCCCCGGCCCCCCAGCCGGAGTTACCTCCCTCCCCAGGACCTGCAGAGCCGCCTCGAGTCCCACGTCAGGGAGGTCTTTGGGCCCTCTGTTCCCCAGGACTGGCAGCAGACTCCGCTGGAGGAGAAGAGGCTGAAGCACGGGCTGCTGGCCCGGCTGGCAGCAGAGCTGGGACATGCCGTGCCCAACTCCCGACTGCACCGGCTGCGCCGCGCCGGGGACGTGCTGGGTTTCTACGGCCGCGCCGTGAGCGACGGGACCGGCATCCATGAACTCGTGCCCAAAGAGCTGCCCCCAAACCTGAAAATCATCTGGCAGCAGTGAGTCCCCCCATGGAGCATCCCCTGCCTGGCCTGTGCTGCAGGGCAGCAGCAGAGCCCTCTGGCTGGGGTGAGAGCTGGGAATTTCACTAATAAAGGTTCACTGAGCTGTGCTGGGGTTTGGCTCTCTGTGTTCTGCTCTTTTTTCCCTGCAGACCTTGCAGTCCTTGCAGGGCACTGGTGCAGTCTGGGCACTGCCCCCTGCCCTTTCCCTGCTGCCAGGCACTGACACAATCCCGTGGGGATCCTCTCCACAGTTTCCACTCTGCACCCCTGTGCTGGTTCTGGCTGGGGTAGTTAATTTTGTTCCTCGGGGCTGTTACGGGGCTGTGGTTTTGACCTGTGCTGACTCAACGCTGATAATACAGAGATGTTTCTGCTATTGCTAAGCAGGACTTGCACAGAGCCAAGGCCTTTCCTGCTTTTCTTACTGCCACGCTGGTGAGGGGACTGGGGGTACATGGGAGGGGACACGGCCAGGACAGGTGACCCAAGCTGAGCCAGGGGATATTCCAGACCAGACAGCATCAGGCTCAGTGCGTAAAATGGGGGAAGAGGAAGGAAGAGGGGACATTTGGAGTGATGGCATTTGTCCTCCCAAGTCACTGTGATGTGTGATGGGACCCTGCTCTGCTGAAGGTGTTGAACACCAGCCCAGCCATGGGAAGCAGGGTATTAATTCCTTAATTTCCTTTGCTTGTGTGTTCAGCCTTTGCTTCCCCTATTAAACTGTCCTTATCCCGAGTTTTCCAGCTTTTACCCTTCTGATTCTCAGGACCATGGCAGTGTGCTCCTCACTGCTCACACTGGCTCACACAGATCTCCTGCTTTCCTTCTGTTTCACTGCTGTGAAAGCCAGTGCCCGTGTGGCCACTCCTGGGATGTGCTTGGCAAGCACTGGAACACAGATGTCAAGCTCTAGGATGCTTTTTCCAGGACTGAGGAATGGCACTGTAGCCTGTCTGCCTGGCTGGATTCCTTTGTACTGCTCCTGCCTGGCCCTGATCTGGCTGTCAAAGCTGCTGAAGGAATTGCCAACAGGAGTGGTGTGAGGATTAGTCTGGGTTACCTGTGCTAGCCTTCAGGATGCTGTGATCTTTCCATTTCCCTTTCTCAAAAGGAAAAACCAAAAGATGAAAATTTGTTCAATTGAGCTGTTTCATATCTTACTGTATGTCAACAAGAGCTCTCATGGAATGAAACACTCAATGTAGTCAAAATTTATGTTTTCTTTCCAGAGTATGAAGCTTGGTGGGTTTTATAACACACAATTCAGTTGAGTTTTACTTCTGCTTTACTTACACTTGAAAACATCAGAACACTGCATAATTGCAGTACAGTGTGGCCTAAGTAATCCATGAATTTGTGGAACATGCTGTGGTTTAGCACAGATGTGAGGCTGGAGATAGGTTCTGGCTGACTCATAAGAGTGTTGTTCACGCTTCTGAAGAATGCAGACTTAAATCAGAGATCTTAGGTGACTCAGCTCTTTTACTTTTGGCCAGAGATGGGCACATAGCTCTGAAGAGAGGCCCAGGCTGGCCAGGCCTTGCTGGTTCCCCCCTGTGGGAATAATGGAAGCCCCCTCACTGGCTGCCAGGTGGTGGGGGTGGAGGCTGCAGCTGAGATCCCTGACTGCCCAGCTGCTCTGAGCTGCTCGGATAGATTGGGGTGAGTTTCCTCCCTCCACCCCTGCTTCCCCCATTGGCCCAGACAGCAGGGCCTTGGAGTCAGCCGCTGCCTGGAAAAAAACCCAAACTGAACAAATTTAACTCTTTCTTGACACAGATGAGCTTTCCAAAGCCCTAATCTTTTTCTTAGTAAAAGCCACAGCCAAATTGAAGACATGTATAGAAACAATATAGAAATCTCAAAGTCAATAAAGAAAGAGTAATTTTTAAGTAAAAGAGATGACAAGCTGCCTTAGTTCTAGGCTGAAAAGCTCCTATGAGTTATAGTAACAGACTGTAATGTGCAAGAGTAATCCTTTAAATCATAGACAATATAAATTCAAGAGATGATTTGTAGATTTGAGCGAAAAGTATCTGTGACAGACTGAATGAATATTGAATTAATAGCTGTAATCTTGTGATCCCATGAGAAGTTAGAACAGAAAAAGATAAAAAGAAGCCCCCCCTGTGCCAGCAAAAGAATACATCTCTGTTCCCTAAGCTGAAAAATCCTTTACCTTTAAAGTTGTTTATCTTTAAAAGTACCACCCCAATATATATGAATCTATGACCCATATGTGTAGTCGCAAAAAAGGCTACGTGATATAAAAAGTTCCATAACTGCAGAAATTTCCTAAGTGAAAAGTTCCACAACTGCAGAAATTTCCTAAGCGAGCTGCTTTTGTGTAAAGTAGAAACCACAAACAGACCCTTTCTCTTGTAGAAAGTTACCAAACAATAGAATAGACTTCTCTCTGTTTTATAAATGGTACTGACCTGAAATTCTGAGTTTTATCTCTTTACATTGTTTGTAAAAAATGAACAATTTGTGGTAATAAAAAAAGTTGGTTTAGAAATTAATTTGTGTTTTTTTCCTTTTCCTTTGCTTCTCTTAGTGTGTTTTAATAAAATCTGTTTATCTTAAGTTAAAGCCTGTTTTGCTTTTTTCTCCAAAAATCCTATCTCCCAGTGTTAGAGTCCAAGGCATAGGGAAAACCCCTCAAATTGCCCTGGGGGGTCCAGGACCCTTGCCAGGACTCCAGGAAAGCATTGCCTTTGACCTTAGTCCATGGGAAAAACTGCCAACACTTATGGATGAAATGAGAACAACAAAAATTTAAATTAGATGGTAGTTTAGTTTGTCACAGGGTGAAAGTTTGTAGTTTTGGGTTTTTAAAATGGAAGTAGATAGAGGCAAGATGGAGAATATTGGGCAGTGTCATAAGCTCTTCTTTTTCTTCTACTCCATCTTCTACTGTGACGGTGGCACAAAGACATTGGTAGAATGTGGGTGATGCAGAAAACTGCGTGTCTGGAATTGGTAGTAATTATCAGTACAAAATTGTAAATATAGTACATTTTAAGAGTTAATTGGATTAGAAGACTTTAAAAGACCTCAAAGACCAGGTCTCGTGTCCTTGGCAGTGGTGTTTTTCAGCGCATTAAGCCCGGTGTTAGGCGGTACGCAGATTTTTGAGATAAAAATTTAATTAACACCTTTTAAGACCAAGCTGCAAGTTCCACTTTTCTTTCAAACCCTGGCACAGGACTTTGAAAAGGAAAAACCCCTAATTAGGGGGATCTTGAACCCGAGATACAAGAATGTAGAATATCGGAGAAAGCAATGGTTTTCTCAGCCGGCTGGATGGTATTTTAATAACAACGGTGGTCAAGGGATGGATAAAGTTAAATGAGTTTCCCCTGCTTCCTCAAGAATTAGACAAGAGCCTCAAGAATTAGACATTCTTGGATCCATGCAGTTCTTTGAGTGTTTCTTTTTAAATTACACCAGTGGACCTTATGTTAATGAAGTACCTGGCACTGATGTTTCAGGCACAGGTATTAATGATAATACCTCTGCTTGGTGTAATCTTACTTTACTATGGCAAGTTACTCCAGGAGAATATACTATTGGATTAATAGATAATGTATTTTTAATTTGTGGAAATAGGGCATGGAAGGCAATACCAGGAAGGGCAGTAGGAGGCCCTTGTACTTTTGGGTGACTATGTTTCACTCCTCACAGGTAAATTTAACATTTTTGCATAAACCAGGACGGGTGAAACACAGCGCACCTCCGAACACCCTAGATTGTGATGATAATGTAATAATGATAATGGGGCACCTCAATGCGAGTATTTGCCTTCATTATTCTGTTGGCACAGCACACTTATTAAAGACTTTAAACAAGCTTGGCTGCTGGTTCATGAAACAAACTAATGTTACTACCACTGCTCCATCAGGCCTATTAATAGATATTGATAGAGTAAGGCATGCAACATTGCAAAATAGGGCTGCAATTACTTTTTTACTTTTAGCACATGGACCTGTGTGTGAAGACTTGGAAGGCTTCACAGCTGCATGAATGCTGCATGATGCTGCATGAATCTGTCTGAACACTCAGTCTATTCATGCCACTATTCAGGCCCTTCAACAAAGTTTAACTAAATTACAAATTAGTGAAGGAGATTGGCTTGAACAGGTACTTGAGGCATGGGGCTTATTGGCTGACCTAAGAATTTCATTAAGGTAGGATTTTATAATTTAGTTGCAGTATTGCTTATGATTATTTGCTTGCCATGTATTTTTCAATGTGTTCAAAAACTGATAGGTCTATGAAGAGAGTTTTACTGGTAGAACAGAAAGAGGGAGATATGGGAGGCAGCTGGGCAGTGGAGCAGGGAGTACTGTGGAGATGATGGATTGTGTAGACATCTTGGCTCTTGTGGGACAGAAACTATGGGAGCATAAAACAGAAATGTAAAGGAGGAAGCAAAAACAAATGTGGTACTTTGTTTTAAGGTAATCATGTAAAACTGCACCTGCAAGATTGTGGTTAAGCAATATTGCTAAGAAACAATAATAATGTAGATATTGCTTAGCAGTGGGAAATTTTACCTAGAGCTGTAAGGGTATATAAAC
Organism: Zosterops lateralis; assembly: GCF_965231275.1. Lineage (NCBI taxonomy): Eukaryota > Metazoa > Chordata > Aves > Passeriformes > Zosteropidae > Zosterops > Zosterops lateralis. The sequence goes on along the minus strand of NC_139800.1, from coordinate 65,248,900 downwards.
CAAGCTTTTAGAAACAATAGTTGACTTCACAACTTCACAGCTTTGCTATATCAACAGTAAACAACTTCTTGCACCTAAGTGAAGTCCTGTCTCTCAATCATCAACAAGTGGCAGCTGCAGACAGTCTATGCTGACTGCTCCCACCACACAACTGCTCACAGGAGACCTTGGCAATGTGTCAGAAACAGGGACAAGACACACAGCCATGAATGTGTGACACAGGTGATCAAGGGAAAGCAACATGGAAACCAGAAGTTCAAACCAAGAAAATGGTACTTCCTTTTTCCTCCTGGCACTGTGCACCTGCAGGGGAGAACATTCTGTCTCACATCTTGATGACATCACAAGTGGCAGATTGTGACCTCACCAGAGGATGGATTCTGACATCATGCATCTCACTGCTCATATTTGGGCACCAGCAGAGCCTGGGCCAATGGGAGCAGATCCTGATCCTTAGCTCTCCTCAAAATGCTGCCAAGCACAAAAATGGCCAGAGAAAATTACAGCAACTGCCACATCTGCCAGGACACTTCAAAGGACATGGCTTCTGCTCTGCCCTGTCACCACCAGTTCTGCCTGGGCTGCATCCTGCGGTGGACACAGACAAATCCATCATGCCCACTCTGCAGGACACCGATAGAGACCATCAGGTTTTCTGAGCGGGGTGAACAGGACTATCTGCTGTTTGCTGTCATCTCCCCTGAAGAATCACCAGAGACCAGCAGCCACACAGAGGCAGCTCCTGTCCTCCTGGATGAAAACAGCACCTATGGCCCTCTGGCGTCCCCTGCACCTTCTCCCCAGGGAACACTTTTCCCAGCTGAGCAGGGGGCTGCAGGACCAGAGCCTGTGGGTGGCCTCCTGCCTGAGGTGTGGGCAAAACTGTTCCAACAACGACAGCACCTCCTGGATCCTGTGCAGCCCTGGCTGTGTGAGAGGCTGGAAGCAATATTCCAGGACCAGTGGTGGCTGGTACAAGTTGCACAGAGCAGCATCCTGCATGATCTCTGCCTCCATGGTCTGAATGTGGAGAACTTGGTCCAGACACTGCAGAATTGCCTTGGGGAACACACAGCTCAGCTGGTCCATGGCCTCATCACTGTCATTGTGGCCCAGTCCAGCGAAGAGGCCCAGAGGCTGCTGCTTTTCCACATTGGCAGGGAGGAGATTGACAGCCTAGTGGCCAGCTCCAGCTCCAGCTCCAGCTCCATGTCCAGCTCCAGCTCCAGCTCCATGTCCAGCTCCAGCTCCATGTCCAGCAGCTCCAGATCCAGCAGCTCCCAGGAGAGGATTTCTGCCGGCATCCCAACAGGATTAAACGTGGAGGAGATAGCAGGAACATCAGAAGCCACCCTCCCAGGGGGTTCCAGGCAGTGCTCACCTGTGCCCATTCCTGCAGAGTGGGACCAGCCCCAGGAGGAGCCAGAGCAGGCAGTGGTGACACGTCCACCCACCCAGGGCGGCATCTGCAGCCAGGTACAGGGCTGGGACCAGTCTCACAGAGATCCTCGGCGTGCCCAAAAGAGGAGAGCCCCCAGCCCCCAGGATTCAGCCCCACCCAGCAAGAGGCCAAGGCACCTGTGCAACCCTGCAGCCCTGAGGGGCTCTTGTGAGAGGAAGTGATGAAACCTGGACCAAGCAAGCCTAGAGCCACTTTGGGAAACAACTGCATCTTCCCAGGTCTTGCTTCTGTGCAATGGTGAAGTCCCTGTTGGGGCAATCCTCTGGTGCCAGGGGTCTGAGCTCCCTCAGTAACTGAGAGAATTTGACACACTGAAATGTGAGAACATTTGAAAATGTAGTCGCAGATGCAGCAGTGGTGCTGGAATGACGGAATTGACCTTAATAAATTAACCTTTTATACTCTTATACAATAGCTGATAGTTTTGTAATATTACACTGTAATTATTGAACTGCAAGGAGTTCGGTCAGGTGGAATAATGGACAAGGAGTATGGGGAAAACTTGCTTTCCTAAATGAATGCTTTCTTCATCTAGCTTGCTGAAAAGCAATTGCTGTAATTGAACGGAAAGCCTGCTTGGTAAAAATTATTACAAAGCATAGATTTAATAAAGTTATATATAAAGCAAAATATGAATATTGACAAAGAATCTAATACTGTTCTGTATACATTCTATGGTTGGGAAAAATTCTTCAGTCTTTTTTTCAGTCCCAAGGGGATATCTCCTCTGAAATATCATGCACACTGATTACAGAATAACTTCTCTTTATATATTATATTTTACGTACATATCCATTGATTTTCCTGGAGTAAACACACATTTCATAATCATTTTTCCAAATCATTAATATTTTGATTTCTCCACTCTGCACGTGTGATTTTCTGTCCCAGGGGTCTGTCTCTTTGTTGGTCCCTGATGACCCCCAAGTCATAACTGACCACCCAAAGAACTGGTCCTTCTTTCCAAATTAGCAGAAAAGCTGGTGTAACTGGACTGGTAACTCTCCTGTTCTTCTTGGTTAATGTTCAACACAATCCTAGAATAAACGTTGTGCAGTTCTGTAGGCCAGTGATTTTGGAAGAATAAGCATTATATCAGCCCACCAGCTGTGCAAACAGTTCTTCAAATGGCAGAAATGTTAATCCTGTGGTGATAACTCTTGATAGAAAATACTAGTCTAATTTTTTTTGTAATGCTGCGATTCACTCAGAGCCTTGAGGTTTGGAGGTTGGCTGGGGTTTTGTTGGTTTTGATTTGTTTTTTGTTTTTTTGTTTAAGATGAGAGACTAGTGTTCAGCAGGCCAGACATTTTCTGCAACTAACCACATTCTGGAAGTTCCTGTGCAGACCCAGAGAGGCTGTGCACTCTCCTTGCTTTGAGTCTTCAAGAAAAACTGGACAAAGCCCTGAGGAATCTGCCATGGCTGATGCAGTGTTATGGAGGAGGTTGGGCTTAAGACTTTCCAAGGTCCTTTCCTGCCTCATTATGTAATTCCAGTGCACGACTTCAGTTTGAGTGTTCCTACCACAGTGGAAGATTGTTAAGTCTGGTCTAACAGCAGCCAGTCCCATTCCCCTAGAGTGCCCTTTGGAGTCCCTGACTGTCCATAAGAGTAAAGGAGGAGTCAGGCTTGCAGGAGGATGCTCCTCGGCAAGGTCCAAGGGCTTGGGGTCAGTAGTATCGTTATGGGTTAACACACTTTGGTTTTTAGTTAAAGAGGAATATAGAATATTGCCCTGTCAGGACCTTGGAATTGTTTTGGAAAGGACAGGGACCTATCAAAAGCCAATTCTTAGCTACTGGCATGTGGTTTGACCACTGAATATGCTGAATGCAACTTTTGGTAATACCCATATAAAGCTGAGACTGTGTCTTGGCCAGCCCTTTTGCCTTCTGGCCAGTGCAGTAGGTAACATCAGTCTGGATGCTCTGTTGGAGTGGTCTAAGCCACCCAAGCCCTGCACTCCCCGCTCCTGGGGTGGGAGCCAGCCAGACGCACAGCCGGGGAGGGGAGGCTGCAGCTTAACATCAGCTAATTTTAAAGCCTATCCCTGGAGCTGGCTAAGCCAAGAGAGAAGTCTGCCAGCCCCCCAATAACAGCTGTAGGCCTGGCTGTCACTGATGCATGGGCAAAAAGCATTTTTGAACATTTATGATGCTTGACTGCCCAGCCGCTCTGACCTCCGATCTTTTGGTGTAAGTTTCCCCATTGGTACAGCCTTGAAATCTGACACGGTGAGCTAGCAGCCCAGGGAGAGAGGACCTGAACCAGATTTAACTCTTTTCTGACACAGGTAAGATAAAAGCAGGGAAGACCCTTAAAAATAATGGGAAGTTGGATGGGAGCAAAAATGCAGATCTAATCACTATGATTAATTCTACATTCTCTGTTTATTTTGTCTAAAATAGCAGGTTATATACTCTTATATAGTTTACAAATGCAGATACATTTTCATTGGCACACAGTGCAGAAAGAATGTAAATAGATACTGTGTCACTTGTTCCTTAAGATGGCTAAAGGGTTCACACTAATAACTATACCTACCTGGAAAACCCACTATCTCTCATTAACACCTTAATGTCTAATTTAACTGAGTCACCACTTCACCAACTAATTTCTTACTGCGCCACAGGCTTCAGAGGCCTCAAAGTGAGGCTCAGGCTAGGTTAGTTCAAACCTTACTCCAAATATAAATCATGTCCTCATTCTCTAAGAAAATCTCCAACAAGTCCCCCTTTTCCTTTTTGAACTACCCAGACTGAGTCAAAAGCACAGCTGACTATTTTTCACGTACATGCTAACAAACAAGGCATAATAACTAATATAACTACAATTATAACATAAAGAATAATACCAAAATGGACCAAGTCTTTCATCCAACCAGCAAAACCCCATGAATTGAGCCAGTTATCAAAAGGAGTATCAACAACTACAAGTTTTCCCATGTTACTCTTTAACTGTGAAAGTTGCTTGTAAATTGATTGAGAGTGGTCAGACAGATTCATGCAACGCATACCTTCAAATTCTTCACACCCATGTCCTTGGGCAAGAAGAAGGAAGTCAATGGTGGCTCTGTTTTGAATCACTGCACGGCGGATGCTTTTAACATCTGTGGCAAGTTCACTTAACATATTAGATGTTATATTAATTTGCTTTCCTGTCCAACATGCTAAGGTTCGTAATTGTGTGAGGGCTTGCACTGAAGCAATTCCTGGGGAAAAAATTGAAGCTACTATTACAGTTGGAGGCTTCCACAATAATACAATGTCTTTACAATTGGGGTCTAATTCCAAAGCACTGCATTTAGATTGTCAGGACTTTTGAGGCAAATCAGAAATTTGGTGAATGCTGGGAGCAAACAGGGTTAATATTCCAAAATAACATGGATCTCCTACAGCTCTTTGCGGTACTGCAGACCAGGCTCGGTCCCCACAAATGAGGAAAGTTCCCAGTGGCAATTTTCTTGCAACATCTTTTGATGGTATTACAGGTATTCTTTTAGGGTATGATTGGCTCTTTCCACAATAGCTTGACCTGTAGAAGAGTGAGGAATTCTGGTGGTATGTTTCACCCCCCACTTCTGCATAAACTTGGCAATTCACTGACCGACATAAGCTAGACCATTGTCGGTTTTAATTTCTACAGGTACACCCATCACTGCAAAGCATACAGATAAATGTCTTTCAACATGCAGAACTTTTTCTCCTAATTGTGCTGTTGCCCAAATAAATTTTGAATAAGTATCTACAGTCACATGGGCATATTTCAGCCTTCCAAACTCTGGAACATGAGCTACATCCATCTGCCACAGTTTTAAAGCTTTCAGTCTCCTTGGGTTCATGCCTAGCCCAAGGCCAGGCCCATGATGGCTACATTGAGGGCAGGCATGCACAATCCCTTGCACATAGTTCAGGGGAATCTAAAACTGTCAGTACAGGGCCCTTGCGTTTTGATGGAATGTTTCATGATTGTTGCAAGCTCTTTCAAACTTGTTCTGTGGGGGAACATGGACAACACCGCTGACTGCAGCATCTGCTCATGCGTTGCATTCTCCCAAACCACTGTTGCATTGATGACTCCGAATGTGCATGACACAAAAGGCATGCTGACGCTGCTTCAGGACACTCTGCAACTGCAAAAACAATTTTCCAAGGTGCCGGTTCTGGGTTTGTCTAATGACTGCATCTTCAATTCTTTGCACAACTCCAACTACATCCAGAAAGTCTGAAATGACATTGAGTAGTTCTTTATTCCAAGTTTGCAAGGCCCAACACACGACCTTCAATTCAAGGGTTTGCAGACTGTCTCCTGGTTCACCCTTAATTAAATGCTGCAACCATTTTCCTTGTTGTTGCCAAACACACGCAGCTTTTTTTGTTCTTCAGCTGGCATCTGTGAACACTGTCCTTCCTTCCACTAGTTTCAGTGAGCACAAAGTCTCTCCAACCATCAATGATGCTTGATCAAATGCCACATTGGGCCTTTTGGTTGCCTGTTGTGAACTACACCTACAAAACCCAACAACGCCTCTTGCAATGCAACAGAGTGTCTCAACAGCCATTCTAAATATTCATCTTTCACAGGAACAGATAAACAGATTTAGGAACACAAGACAGTTACAGAACCTCCCATGCCCTGAAAGCCATTGAAAGTCATGCAGCCAGGAAACAGGAGTCCTACCAAGGGTTCATTTGTCACATTTGTATTGAAAAAGTAGAAAGATAAGAACAAGGAAGACTTTTCTTACTTCCTCATCCCAGATGCCCTCCCCTTGAAAAGGACCACCGACCCATTTCAAAGGACAAACTACTATTTTAGCTAATTACCATACGAAGCAGACAGTGGGACATATCAGGGTTAGGAATATGCATTTGCGTTTTGGGTGTTCAATACTTTTGTAAATAAAAGGACTCTGTGATCATCTTTAAATTGCAGTGCGTATTTCGGAGCTATCCTGCAAGCCACCCATGTCGTAATAAACATACACTTTCTAACTTTAAACTGTTAGAGTTTTTGTCCATCACAGTTGGTATCAATACTAGATCAATGTCCATATTTTTTCAATAAATCACCTGGACATCCCCTGCCTGGCAGTTGCTGGGGTCTGGCCTGATTGGGACGGGGCCCGGCTGACTCGCCAAGAAAAGGGGCCTGGCCCCTTGTCCAGGTCTGCCTGGCCCAGCCCGGCCATGCAGAGGAGGGCTGGACCGGCCGGTTACCTGTTCCCAGGTAACAGGTTCTACCTGTTGGAAGAAAGGAAAGCTTTCCCAGGGTTTGTTCAATTTTTAACATGTGTGTTCACAGAGACCTGTTCGGCTTCCTAGTGGTTTAACAAGGTGTTAATATTCAAAACTAGTCATTGATTGGTTTTGTCAGGCACAAAGGAAACTCTTAACAGCTCTTCTTAGAAAAATCACTTCCATAGGTGGCTTCTTCCTTGCTCACTAAGTGTCAATCAATGCAAAACCACCACGCCTCTTTAGAAATGTTTAGAGAATAAAATGTCACCCTGCAGAAACTGAATGGAAAATCTAATGTCAAAAAACTGAATGATTTACAGCCATTGCTGACACCAATTAGCTGAGTGAGGCCTGTAGTGGATTTAGCCACTCAGTAATCAAAGCACTGACTTTCCCATTAATGTTATCTACAGGAAATATTTGTGCTTTAAAAATAATTAGCTCACAAAACTCCACTGCACAAGTGTTCCAAAGACAGTGTGGTCTGGAGAGAATGAACGAAGAAAAACCTTCCCCAGTCTCAAATCATAGCAAAGAATCCATAAATGTCACTTTCCACCTTTAAGAAACAAGTGATAATTCAGAAGGAAATCTTGAGCTTATTCACAAGAGTGAGAAGGAAGTGAATCTTCAAGGTGAATTGTGGTGTCAGACATTTTATTAATTTACTATCCTACTCTATATTCCTACTCTGCAATCCTACTCAACAATTTCTACCCTACAATTAATCTTACTCTACAATTCTACTCTAATGTGGTTGTGGAGTAAATGGTCCTGGTGGTTTTCTTCTGATGGTTTTCTTCTCCTTCCTCCTCTTCACTGACATTATCAGTGGCACCAGGCTGGACGCAGGCTCAGCTGATGTCACAAATGGATGCTGCGCAAAGGAAAGAAAAAAATTAACAAAACCTAATAAACCATGACTTTTCAAGCTCAGTGCTTCACAGCCTCAATCAGGATTCCTCTGGCTCCTAGAAAGATGAAGAAAGAGGACCAACAAGACCATCTGCACCTCAATCTTCATATGCAAGACCTTGCCATCACAGGCAAACCTGGCCGAAAATCCCACTCATCCATTTATCCAGATGTCTTTGTCTTGCTGGGATTTTTGCCCTGCCGATACTCTACTAATGGTGCTTTCTCTCCCTGAGGTTTCTTCCTTTCAGGAAACTAGAATGACTTACATATGTCCCTCTCTTTGAAAGACAGGCACTGTGCTAATTTCCACAGGGACACAGAGCAGTATCTACCTTTCCATACCCTGCCCTTCCCGTGCTGGATGGCACCTTCCTTCCCAGCAGGGACAGCTGAGTGGCACTGGGTCCTGCAGCTCCCTCTCTGCCACACAACCTGGCAGTAACCCTGGGACAGTCCCCATCTGCTTGACCATGCCAGGCAGCAGATGGGGCTGGGACAAGTCCCTCTGAGCCGTCCCTGTTTGTGTGGCAGAAACCTCCAAGAGTGGAGTGGGGAGCACAAACCAGAGCCCCTCAGAGTTTCAGAGTGAGCTCCTCACAGCCCCTTCTTCCCACAACCAAATCTCTGACTGCTTGGCTGGAACTGGTTTCCTTGGATTCCTTCACCACCATTTCATGCCTCTGTATCCCACACTGCTCTACTTCAATTCTTTTGCCATTAGATAAAATGGAACACTCCACCAAATTACAAAACAGGGCAACAGAAACAGTCAGAGGACAGAGCACCTCCTGTCTGAGGAGAGGTTCAGAGACCTGGAGTTACACAGCTTGGAGAAGACCAGGCCCCACAGAGACTTTATTGTCATGCTCCAGTACTTCAAAGGGGTTTCTGAGGAAGTGGGGGATACTTTTTCTTAACAGGGCCAGTTGCAATAGGACATGGGCTAATACTTTTAATATATAATGGGGATTGAATCAGATTAGGTGTGAGGAAGAACTTGTTTCCTTGGAGCATGGTGCAACACTGGCACAAATTGCTCTGAGAGGAGGTAGATGCCCCATCCCTGGAAACATTCCAGGTCAGGTAAGAAGGGGCTCTGAGCAACCTGGTCTCTTTAAAGATGTCCCTGCTCATTGCAGGGCACTTGGACCAAATGACCTTTACAGGTCCCTGCCAGCCCAGGTCAGTTTAGGATTCCTCACCGTTCTCAGCTGAACAGCACCAAGAGTGGAGGTGAGGAGGAGGGGACCTCATTTGATGTCTTGGAGGAGGAGCCCATCCCTTGGACACTTCAGTTTCACCTGCAGCCCCTTGGCATTTTACCTGCAGCAGCTCCTTGGAAGACCAGCGCCGTGCCTCGTCTGTCTGTAGACAGCAGCTCAAAAAGTCATGCAGCAAAGCTGAGAAGAGCTCGGGCTGCTGCAGCTTTGGTATCCCTTCTGTGACTATCAGGAGTTGAGGCTGGAGAAAATGGAAACATGGGGCTCCACCTGCTTCTTTCCCATCTGTAACTGCTCTCCCAGACCCCATTGTTTAAGCTCCACTCTGCAGTGGTAGTTTCTGCCCAGGCAGTGCCAGACATTACTTTTCCATACTAACAAAAAACCCAAACCATTAGGCAGACACAGATTTTCCAACATCCAGCAGATCCTGCCTATTTCATTGACTGACCTAGAACTACATCACCAAAAGCACATTTGGCTCCTCTGAAGACTCACACCAGCTTAACAGGCTATTTGGAAGGGGGAATTTGCTCTATTTATACTATTTCCAAGGATTATTACATGAAAGGAATCTCTGCAGTGCTTGTTGGTCCCTAAAGCACAACTTCCATAAAACAAAAATCATCAAGTGTTTTGTTCTCTTCTTGAAAAAATGCAGATGCAGAATTAATCTAAAATAGACAGAAATAACAGTGGGGAGAAGCCTAGGAGTCTCCACAAAAATGCCTGCCACCACAGTAACAGCTCTGTGCTGGTGGCACTGAAATAGATGGTGACCAAAGAGACTTTGTTACTATCCTCTTTAATCCAGAGGAAAATTTCCTTCACCACAATTTTCCCACACCACCAGAGGTCACAAAGCGGGGTTTATCCTGTCCTTCTGCAGCTGAACTCAGCCACTGGACATGGTGGGGAGCTGGAGTCCTCACTGTCACTACAATTGTGCAATCCTGGGCTGGCCCTGCTCCTGTGGTAAAGGAACACAGCACACCTTGGATCCCAGCCTCAGGCACCTGACTGCAAGCCCATCAACTTAAAGTACCAAGAAACAGCCAAGGGTTTGGTATGCAATCCTAACTGCAGTCAGAGCAAAACACATCCTAAACTTATCCAGGCCATCAAGACACATGACAGATGATTTGAAAGTTTGGAAGACCCACAGGATTTGAAAAAGATGCTACAGTATGGAGGAAAATTGATGGTTAAAAAAGGTCCTGTGGTTAAAATGATGATTTTGTGGTTAAAAAAGGAAAAAGCAAGCAGAACTGCTTTGGGATTGTTTTGGTGCTTGTCTTTTTGTCTTTTTCTTTTGTGTGTTTTCTTTCTCTTTTCATTTTCCTTTTCCTCTTATTTTCCTTTTTTTTCTTCCTTTTCTATCTTCTTTTTTTCTTTTCCTTTTTTAGTTTTCTATAAAATTGAAACTGGGAAGGTCTAACCTCCATGTCCAAGGGTATTTATCACACTGCTGAACTCTCCACTGAAAAAATTCTTCTCCCTCAGAGACAGAGCTCCAACATTGATCAAAAAGTAAATGAGAAATGTCGAGCATGGCTGCAGGCCAAAATGGCAGGTTTCTGAACTGGTTACCTGCCACTTCCCTTCTGATGCAACTAAACCTACAGCAGATGCTGATGTGCATGTGAGGGACATTTCTAGAAGGGGGCTTTGGTGGAAGTAGTGCCAGCAGACGGCAATGGGATTTTGTCCAGTGGCACACAGAATATGGGACTGTTGAGAAAAACAGTGGAATCAATATTTGCACCTTACCGAGACAGAAGTTTCATTCCAGTAAGGAACTTTTCGTTCCACCATTTCAACGCCAACAATTCCAAAAGACCAAACATCCACTTTTGGGCCGTATGGTTGACCTGCCATGATTTCAGGTGCCATCCACCCAGAATTGGAATTGCCAGCCACTGAGCTCTGTGTACTCTGCCCACGGGGGAGCTGAGCAAAGAGGCCAAAATCAGCTGTGGAGAAAACAACATACCTTGAAAGCCAGCTCAAATTAGGAAATCAAGCAAAAGAATTCCCTACTCTGTCTAAGAATGCAATGTGTCATCTGCTGGAAATCTGTCACGGCTCTATTTCCTCAGGGCTTTAACCAAGGAAATAAATATGGAATTGGCCACTTCAAAAAAGACCTCCACATTTTTTACACTACCTCCAGCAGTGACCTTTATTTTTCTGAAGCTTTAGATTGTAGTTCCCTCCCTTTGGAAGGGACACACACAAACCATTCTTGACTGTTTCTTCCTTGTGATACTTCTGTGCACATCGCAACTGTGCCCACAGTTCACAGCAGGGGCCCCTGCGCTGCCAACAACACCATTTTTGTGGAGCTGGCACTCACTCAAAGCACCCACACCCCACATTCCCAGAATGATCTGCCTAACCAAGAATATACTGACCCAGCTTGACAGAGCCATCAGTTCTGAGGAGGACATTGTGGCTTTTCACATTTCGGTGGATCATGTGGTTTGAGTGGATAAAATCAAGTCCTTGCAGGCACTGAGAGAGAAAACAGAAACAGGAGGACAAAAATTAGTGATGTGATTTTATCACACAAGAAAAGAAACAGCTCTAGAGGGAAAAATTCCCTTTCCAGGGGAATGGGGAGTCATGGCAGGACACAGTGCCATTCAGAGGAAGACCTTGCTGCTCCAACACTAGGAGAGCAGGACCTTTCTAAGGGAAGGCATGTCAGCTTTTGAAAGAGCAACAGCAACTGCTATTGTAGACTGTCCCCTGCAAACCAGTCAGAATGACTGGTGTTGCAGTCTATGTGCTCTCCCCATCCAGAGGACAAATGAGGGTTTGCCAATAAAGAGAATATGCCTCCCTTTGGTGTGAAGTGGATCTTTAGGGTGGGAGGCTGCATGACCAAGGTTTTATTGCTGGCCTCAGCACAGACTTGGAAGTATCACATCAGTCACCTTTCAGAAGCAAACAGCATTTTGGCTGCACTACTATCCTTTTTGGCTGAGACTGTGAGAAATGAAGCTCTTTTTCTTTGCCATTAGTTAGAAAAATATCCTGCCACCAGCACCTTTACTTTTACAGCAAGGAATGCAGTGCAGACAGGCTCGAGGTAAACATTTAGAGAGACAAGGTGGAGAACAGCATACACAAATACAAGAGACAGAGTGAGAATACAACAGCAGGAGATAAGAGTACAGGAACAGAGTACAGTGAGTGCAGGGGCACTGGCAGGCAGTTCACTTGAGATGCTCTTTCTTGCCCATAGCATAGCAGCAACACAGAAACAAAGCTTGGCAAGAGAAATCACTCCAGTTTTGAGCCCTGTTTCCCAGAAAATCCTGCCCAAGCCCTTGGAAGCACAGGTGGGATCCCTGACCTCCCGACTGACAGTTGCAATGTCTCCTTCAAACATCTGAGTCTCTTTGATGATATCTCTCAGAGTGCCTCCGTCCATGTATTCCAAAACAAGCCAGAGTTGCTCATGCAGAAGGTAGCTGAAAAAAGGAAACAAGGGTGTGGAGATGAACATACATGGCTATGTTGCTGTTTGGAAAAGTCAACAGCTGATTCTTGTTTCTGGGTCCCCTTGAGACAAGGACAGAATAAAAAGAATAGACATTCCCTCTTGACTGTGCAGTGTTTGCAATCTGTCTCAAGGAGAAAGGCACAGCTGTGAAAATGGAGATGTCTTAGACAGCCAGCAAGTGAAAAATGCAGTTTAGTAACAGCCCAGATAAAAACCTGTCATGCATAGTATTTCTGGAAATAAGCACCTAGTCTTCCTGGCATGCAAAGCAATGGAAAAAGGGCAACAATCCAAGGGAAATTCTCTATAGGATGCTTTATCAGCAGTTAAAACGCACTCATAAAAACTTTACAAAATCAAGCCTCAAAACAATGTGGAGGCAATGAATGTACAGAGTCAGTAAGATAGGGCTGATCCAGGTTTTTGAACAATTTTCAAAGTGTGTTTGCCAGGGTAGATAAATGCAGACAAAATGCACTTTCTTCCCATCCATTTGAGATAAGTAGAGAAATAATATTTAATCAATAATAACAGCTCTATTTTCTGCCAATGATCAAAATGGGTTTTAACTTTGCATGCTTGCAGTATGTAAACAAACATATGATGGGAGAAAAAAACAACCACTCACTTCTCTAAATAGTTCACAATGTTGGGGTTCTTACTCATCTTCACAACCATTAGTTCATTAATGGTCCCTTCCTTCCTGATCAGTCCTTGAAGAGTTATTTTCTTTATAGCCACCTAAAATGAAAAAAAAAAAAAAAAAAATCAGTAACTTTAGAAGATGATGGCATGAGATGAACTTCTCACATGGATTGAGTGATTTTGCAATGACACAGCTGAGCCCTGCCAAAGTGCCTAGTGATTAGACATCAGAGTAATTAGGAACTGACATTCCAACAGCCCATTTCTCTGCTTCTTTGGGGGCCAGTTGCAGGACACATGGCCACTGATGTTTGTCTTGTCCACTTGGTAACAAAGGTGCCTCAGCTATCACCCACAAACATCTGACAACACTCTCTGATGTAATCTGTGCCTTGGGACTCTGAGGATACATCTTGGGCTATGGGCAAGGCTTAGAGCTTTTAGGGATCTCTCCCTGCATGCAGTTCCCAAATGCTCTCTACAACTTCCTGAAGGGAGGTTGTACACAGCTGGGGGTTGGTCTCTTTCTCCAGGCAGCAACTGACAGAAGAAGAGGACACAGTCTTAAGCTGCGTCAAGGGAAATATAGGTTGGATATTAGGAAGAAGTTTTTCCTGGAAAGAGTGATTAAATACTGGAATAGTCTGCCTGGGGAGGTGGTGGAGTTGCCATTACTGGATGTGTCTAAAAAAAGACTGGATGGGGCACTCAATGCCACAATCTAGTTGAGCTGTTGGGGCTGGGTTGGACTCGATGATCTTGAAGGTCTCTTCCAACCTACACATTCTGTGATTTTGTGCAGCACTGCTAAAGAACCACCAGTAACATTCAGATGTATTTGCTGGCAGCCAGAAATGAAAATTCAGGACTCTGAAGCTGTAGCCCCAAAGAGCAGTGAGATGCTCTATAAGGCACCACCTTTGTTTTAGCAATGGAGAGTGAGTGAGCGAGTCCTTATCTGAAAGGAGCCGCTGCCCTCCTTGTTTTCCTTCTGGCAGCTGAGAAGGATAAAGACTGTTCCTAAACGTAATTTGCACACTGGCACCAGTCTGTGATTCTTGTGCTTTTTCAGTACAGCTCCACCCAAAGCTCCAGCCACAGCTCACACCAGAGAGAGCCCTTGAGAGCTGCAGAATCTGCAGGGTCTGGTGACATTTACCTCTCCTCCTGTGGAAGTGTTGAATGCTCTGCAAACCTCTCCAAAAGTCCTAGAAACAAAACAGCAGCAAAGAAAGGAGAAGGCATTTAGACCTTGGTGTGAAAGCTAGTCCAGACAGGAGATCTCTGTTCTAAGTGCCTAAAAGCCTCAGGACGTTGGCAGCATTTGACAATGCCTTCTTACATTTACGAATTCCAACCAGCACTGACAATCTAAATCCAGTATCTGAATGTATTTGCAGCTTGCCTGACTTCACAGTTGATAGATATTCCACCAGAAAAACACCTGCCCCATGGTTGTGTAGAGGTAACTGTGGTTGGACTCACCCGCGGCCAAGAATTTCCAGTTCAATGTATTTCATCATAGGATTTTCCATGTTCACCATTGTCCCTGAGGGAAACAAAATGGAAAAATGCAAGATATTCACTTTAAAGCAGAGATCCCACCTTCCAGGAGATACAAAAGGCAGCCCCACTGTCTGGGGCTATAAGCCCTTTGTGGTCAGCTGGGTAACAACAACAGCCACAACAACAGCAACAGGATCAACAAGAAGACAGGCAACTCCACAGCAAAAGCGGCTGTCACAGAAACTGATTTTCTACAGTTCTTTGAAAAGAAAACTAAACACAGGGAGATGCATTCATAGGAGACAAAGACCAGAAGAGAACAGGTACCAAGGCAAGTAAGTTTGCCATCTATAAACATTAAGGAGAGCTGGAACTAACAGAGCCTTTGTTTTCTTGGGAATAAACACTGTGAGATTCAACAAAAGGTTTCATACTTCCTAAGATTAAACACGCTCTGACATCTAGAATCAATTCCTATAACAGATGCAAATTTTCGAACAGGAAGAATATTGCCAAATGTTCCCATCTTCTCCACTTTGCAGCAGTTTGCCAAAAGAATGCCTTTCCATTTGTAAACTAGAGCAGCTCATGCTACAAGCAATCCTAACAGGGCTTTCAGCATCAGGACCCTCACCCTTTATCAGCAGGCTGGGCTCAAAGATGCCTTGCCTGTGCCCCATGTGAAGAACCATGCTGCTTCTCTTCACGCTGACAGCACGGCTCAGTGCTCCCACTGGACTGGCCTTCTGGGCACCACACACATCCCCATCTTCCCAATCCTGCACAGTGGGCAAGGGCAACAAGGACAGCAGCGCTCCTCAGGTGCCAGCGTGGCACAGACAGATGCCCAGAGGAGATGCTGCCCCTCTCGTGAGTGCGGGCCATGCAATGCAGGAGCCAGCCCAGAGCAGGGAGATCAGACACACCAAGGTGCAGATCAATGCCCTTTTTGTCCCAAAGGGTGATGGCAGACACAGAATCAGCTGGGCTCTGTTCTCAACCTCACCAGGTCTTATCTGAGAGCACAGCACTGGCAGTTTTATGGGCAAGAAGAAGATTAAATGGGTTGTGCTGCAGAATCACAAAGGGCTTGATGTGTGGTTACCCTAGAGACTGATCTGAGCAGAGGTTGGGCCAATGGGCCAATCAGCCTTCTGCTGATCCAGGAACAATTTCGGCTTCTGCCTTTGGCACAGAGGGAAGCCCAGGCAAACTCCAGCCAATCCAAGTAGCCCAAGAGGCAGCAGCAACACCCAGAGTGCTCTCCCTCTGCCTCAGAGCATAGCAGCTTCTGGGGGGAGTCCTAAATGTCTCTGTGACACCAAACTGAGGAGGAACATTTGGTACAGCTATGCTGACATGTGCACACAATACACTGTCCCTCAGACAAGAAACACACAAGACATACTCAGTAGCTCCAGGGAGTCCTCCTTGATCTCCTGTTGCTGAGCAGCATCTGTGTCAGCACTGGAGATGAATAAAGTGCCTGGGCTCCACTTTTCAGGTTGGGCAGCAAAGGCTCCTATAGACAACACTGGTGCTGCTGCTGCACCATGTACAATAGAAGAGTCTGTGTAGATCTGAGACAAGAAATGAGTTTGTGTCAGAAAGACGGCTGGCAGAGATTGCCCCAAGTTCCCATTTCAAATGCAGGCCCTTAGGAGGCTGATGTTAGCCACATGCAGGCCTCTTAGACTGGATTTCTTTGGATGTCCACTTCTGAAACCAAATGGTCAAAACCAAAGGCTGGTTTTACTTGATTTCATAGCCAGTTTCATATATCATTTTCATGGATTTTCTGAAGGATGACTGCAACACTGACCACTCCACTTCCAAGGATTTCTCTCCCCCTTCTAGGGCTGCAGACACATTTGCAGCTCCTTGTTCTAATGTTTTACCTCCTCCCATTGAATTCTCTTTTCCTTCACTTTCTTCGGGACGTGCTCAAGCTGCAGCATCTCTGGCTGGGACTGTTCCAGTGCCTCATGCCAACCCTGGGGGTCTTCATTGCCAGTCATCTGCTGGATGCCTTTGCAGGCTGCCAGGTGAGACATCAACATTTCCACCTAAAGTCAAACAGAACAAAGCAGTCAGTGACTACAGCTTGTCCCTGTCAGCTAAGAGTCATCAACTGTGAGGAAAAGGAAAGAACAGAAGAGGACCAGATTCACAAGGGACACAGAGCACTTGTAGCTTGTATTCAAAATCTATCTGAGTGACTTGTTCACCTGCAAAAATACCTCAAGAAACAAGGAGAGCAGGAACAGGCCAGCAGTAATCCATTCAAATGATTGCTGACTAAAGGGCCAAAGGACTAATTACACTCTCTAGGACAGCAGCTGAGATTAAGCAGATCAGGATATTTCTTTCAGAGCAGTTGTGATAGAGGCCACAGCAGGATGGCACTCAGAGGCATCACCCCACCCCCTGCCTGTTCTGCAGAGGAAAGGCAAGAAGGGCAGAAACCACCAATTTGGTGACTGCAGTGGCTATTGCTGTTTAACTCACTCGCTTTTGTAGAGCCTTTTGGTCCTGAAGGAGTAGGTGAAGTTTCTCTCTGATGATTTCCAGTTCTTCCTCCACGCTCATGTCACTTGTGTTGGTCGTAGCCTCGGTTTCCTGCCGCTCTGCCTGCAGCTCTTCATTGATATTCTGTAAAGAACGAGGGAGAGGATGTTTCATGAGTGGTGTGGCTGCCACTCTTACTCTTACCTGGGTTGGTTGGTCGCCTCTCTGCTGAGGGAGATTCTTCTCATCTTGGATGCCTCTCCTATCTTCCCTGATCTTCCTCCTCACTGCCATGTCACTCTGAGGTTCAGGCAGCTCTGCTTGTGGCTCTGCCGTGATGTTCTGTACACACAAATGCAGAGCAAGTGACAGGGAGCTGCCATCAGGCTCAGCTTTTTCCTCTTTCAACTTCAAAATTACATTCCTTCAGCCACTGCTTTCTGGTTCCCTACCCACCTCTGCTTCCATTGTAACCCTCCCATCCCAGGGCTGATCTCTGGAGATAACAAGACTCTGTGCTTTCCGTGCCTGTGGGATTCCTGGCCTCCTCAGTCCCAAGAGCTCAATTTTATTCCCCTGTTCCTGCCCTTCACTCTGTCACCTGGCAAGTCAGGCTTACCTGGCCATTCTCTCGTGGCTCTTCTACCTGTCTGAGCTGTTCTTCCTGTTCTTGGGCTGGGAACAGCTCTCCCTGAGTCTGGCATGGCATCTCTGATGAAATAGTCTGCTCATGCTCTCTGTCTAGAAGGACCTGTGTGGAAAGCAAGAGAAGATGGTTTCAACATCCTGTACAACATTTGTGGGCCAAGACTCAAGGACTGATGGGCTCACATGCTCCCAAAGCACTGTGCTGCTGCTCTCCTGGGTCATTCTCTGCCTGTGGGAATGCACAGATTCTAAAGTGACATTGGCAGTACAATCAGGGTCCATGTGGGACTGAGCCTCCCAAGACAGCTGACAAGGAGGGTGTGGCAGTTCTCAAGGGTCTGCTGAGGGCCTTCCTCCTCTTCTGCTATGTTCTGTTTGTCTTTCTGTAGTGATTAGCACCCAGGCCTGTCCCACAGTTCCATCCTAGCTTTGCAGGTGGCTTCTTGTGTGAGTTAACTCTTTGTAAGAGACACTTCTGGAGTTTGTGTTTCTTCAGGCCTGCACTGCCATTCCTGCCTTTCTGACATCTACATTTTTGTTAGAAATCCTGCTTATTCAGGAGATAAGGCTGTGTGCAAAGATCCTCTCATGGAGGTCAGAGGGCCTCTACAGCAATCTCAGTCTATGGAAGAGCACCAAGGTGTTTATTCTCCCTCTTTTGTCAACTGAGAATTCAGACCAACAGTTACAGAGATCCTCATAAGGCCTCATCAACAAATTAACTTACACATCCCTGGGGATGCCAGTGAAGGAAACCATGTGTCATGTAAAGCATGTATGACCAAAGTCACCAAACCCCACCTAGAGCATGGGATTGTTCCACTCCCTTAGGACATGCAGAAATTTGTAGAATAAAAAGGAAGTTTCAGGTCAGAAAATGCTGGAAGAGGAAAACACCTCTGAGGGGAAAAAAAATATCTGGAGGTGGAAATATCTCTGCCTGCTTGGGATCAGTCAATGGAACATGTCTCTCCTGAAGGAATGCCTTCCTATGAGCTTTGCATCTCCAGCTGCTTTGGAGTAGTCCCAGGAAGATGTCGATAGAATAGATAGATAGATAGATAGATAGATAGATAGATAGATAGACAGATATAGATAGACAGATATATAGATAGACAGATAGATCTCACTTTTATAATCTCTCTCTTACTATACTTTCTGTTGCTATACAGATCAACACTCAAAAGCCAGTGCCCTGAATAGCAGCAATCCTGAACTTACTCTCCTGTTCCTTCAATAAACTACACTCTTGGGGAATCTGGAGTGTGTAGGTCCTTATGGAATGCAATCAGACCCAGAGCACTGCACTGGGAACTGCACTCTTTGTGCATCTGTGCTGGGGCAAGTTCTTCTCTTGGACTCAACCTCAGTGACAGCGCTGAAGTGGCTGCAATGACTAACGAAGCCCAGCCCCTCCCAGCTCCTCTCATCTCTGAGGACCAGATGGAATTGCAAGGGCATTGACTTTCTGCTCAACTGCCAAACACAAAACACGCTGATCCCCTGGGCTGCCAAAAGGCACAGGCACTGTTAACATGAAAGTGATGTGCAAGCCTTACTGGCTGGGCTGGCACCAGAACAGTTCCTTCTGCACCGATGTCCCTGCCCCAAACTACGTGTTCTCATGCAGAAATACTGCATCTTCCAGAACTGCCACCTTGCAAAGTAAAATTCTAGCAGAACGTGTCCTGCTGCTGGAAAAAGGCAGGAAGGGTTGAGCAAAAGCATCTTTGCTTGCTAGAGAAAGTAACACAGGGCTTTTCCACCTAGCAAACCAACAAACCCACAAACCAAAAGATAAAAATGTCACCTACTCCAGTGTCTAAAGCACTTGGATGCAGTGAGGGGATGTCTGGCAGGAAACAGCCCTTCTGCTGAGCAGTGTCAGGTAGGGATTTCTGGAAGTCTGCCTAAAGGTCCCTCCCTGAAGGCCTTCTGTTCTCAGACTAAAGCTCCCTCAGCACCTCCTCATTTGGCTTGTCCTCCACATCCTTCCCCTGCTCCCTTGTTCTTCTCTGGACACGCTCCAGCCCCTCAATGACTTTCTGTTCCTGAGGGGCCCAGAACTGGACACAGCACTGGAGCTGCAGCTGCAGCAGTGCCCAGCACAGTGGGATGTCACTGCCCTGCTCCTGCTGCCCCACTATTGCTGACACAGGCCAGGATGCCCTTGGCCTTCTTGGCCATCTGAGTACACACTGGCTCATGTTCAGCTGCTGTTGACTGGCACCCCTGGCTCCTTTTGTCCCAGGCACCTCCCCAGGCATAAAGTTACACATTTGACTTAAAATACAGCATCCAGAATTTTAAGATGTTCTTCCTGTTCTTAGCATTACAGGACAGCAGTCAAGGACTTGCAGCTTTGCCTCAGCCTCCAGTGGAGTTTTCAGAGCTGCAGACTTCTCAACAAAAGGTATCAAAAGACACAGGCAGCCTCTAATTTTTGCCTTGGAAGAAGGGTTGAGAACTACATGGTTTGTTTCTTCTGCTTCATGGGACAAGAATGGCCCCATACAGATTCATGGACAACACAATCATCTCTTAGCAGCTTATCAAAAGCCAGAAGACAGGCAGACTCAGAGCACCTGTCAGCTCTGCAACTGACTGCTCTGCCTGAAGAGGCAAAAGAACAACCTGGCAGCAAAGACACCAAACCCCCTGACTTCAAGCAGCAACTCTATGTCCTCAGTGTGTCTCTGAAATACTGCCAGGTAAGCACACACAAGAAGGTTGTGGAGACAAACCACCCCAAAGAGCTTGTGTGGTCTGATCAACATTTTTAAGCCTGTAGTTGCTTGATCAGTCTGTGCAGGGGGTTGGGTCTCTCCTGACCACAGTGTCCCCCACGTACCCAACAAGGCTGAGCACAGTGTCTTTGACATGCTCCCTCCTCTGGGGATAGGGAGCCTTCTTGTTTCAGGCTGGATCCTATCAGAATCTCAGCAGGCTGGAGCCTAAACATGACAGGTCAACGCCCATTTTCCAGATATCTCTGGGTGGGGGGTATTGCTAGATCCTGGCAGGACTCCAGCACTCAGCATCCTCAGCCACCAACAGCAAGTGCTGGCTGGTCAGAAACTTGCAGCTCTGCCTTGCACTAAAGACAGCAGCCTCCAGATCTAGCACTTACAGGCTCAGGATGTTCAGACTGTGGGACCACAGCTGGAGAGTTGTGGTCATTTTGCTCAATTTCCTCCTCATTGGCCTCTTCTCCAGGAGTAGAGGGAGCCAGGGGAGCTCCCTCTGTTGGTTCTGTCCTCTGTGGACAGAGAGTAGCATGAGGGACAGGCTGTGATTTATAACCTTAAATCTATTCAGCACTTTTTTTCTATTCAGCTCTATTTCTACAACCAACTCTACTAGGCAGAAATCATAACTTTTGATAGCAATGGGATTTTAAGTGACTCAGACTAAATTAAAATGGGCTACTTCAACTGTACTGGAAAATGTTCTGAATTAGATATTCCACCCTGGCTACTATCAAGATGCAGTCTTCTCTCTGCAAAACTGGGGGTTTAGTTCTTTCAAAGCTCTGAAATGGAAAATTAGGAAAAACCCACCCAGGCCTTTGCTATTGCTGCTGCAGACATGGAAATGGGTTTTCTTTCAGCCTACCTCACTGCCCCTCTACACTCTACTGCCACAGATGAAGCTCACAGCTTCCTCCACAATTCTTAAACAGCAAGAACATCAAAGGTTCCTTTCTCACTCACCTCAAGATTGGTGCCTCCGAATATACGGATCAGGTGACCTGCAGTGGGCAGTGGAAATTAAACATATTCTTTAAGAAAACTGCCTGGGCTGGTGAATCCCACAGAACAAATCAACACAAAAAGAGAGTATTTTCTATTTCACAGCACCCCTCAGGAGACACAGTTCTTTCACACAGCCATCAAGAGAACAGGGCAATATTCTTGGTTGTGCCTACAGTTTGGCCTGTTTTGCCAGTAAATGAATACAAACTTGATGAAGATAATGCAGATTATTCTTCAACATTCAATGTTCCTGTTCTGTCCAACAGATAAAGCAGCTTTTGTTCTCTTTTGGGTACTTTTCTTAAAAATAAGTTGCATGTGCTAATTCCATTAACTTGCTGAAAACAGTTGCCCAGAAAAACTTCCCCAAAATCCCTCTGAGCTATGGCAGTTCTATTGTGAAATGGCACAGCAGCATCTCCAGGGTTCAGGAGCAGAGACACTCACTGCTTTGGAGTTTGCACTTCATTGCAAAGGGAATCACTATTTTAGCACTCAGTAAAGGGTCAAGTTAGACAGTCAAATCCTTTCATGACAAAATTTAGAATAAAAGAAGCTTTCCCTCAATTCCGAGGAAAACCACCAAGTCTTTAGGAGGCCTACTGAGAAGGTCTCCCAGTCGGCATTTTCAAAGGTTGCAAGGTCCTGCTTGACCCAGCAAACTGAGAAAATTAAAGGCCCTGCTGCCACAGGGTCTCCCATGGAGGGAACAAAACCCCTGCAGGTTTCCCCCCAAATGCTGCCCACAGACCCCTGGCTACAGACAGACCCTTTTTAGCTGAATGTGTTGACAGGAGCTTTACCAAACCAGTAAAGGTAAAGGTCTAAATGGTCTTTCTGTTTCAAAATCAATTCACTCACTAAGAAAGAGCAGAAAGACATACAAAAGCTAGGTTAGGTTATGCCCAGAGAAAACCTCTACTTACAAGCCAGGTTAGTGAAGTAATAGCCGGAATAAGCAATACCAAACACAGTGCAAACTGCAGCAGCAAGTTGCTTAAACATTGTAGCACTGCTGTGCAAATTTGCAGCCTGTGGTCCAAGAAAAAGAAAAAGAAAAGACCCAAGAAAAAACAAAGCTCGTGTGAGTGTGCAACTGCTCACTGCTGAAAGCCACAACCAGGAGCACGCTCCTGCACTGAGAAAACCCAAGAGCTCCTCTGACACTGAGGCTTTCTGTGCACCACAGCAACCTTCTGATGTCACCACAACCACATGGCAACCATGCCCTGACATCACAAAGCAAATGCTCTGTGTTGGTCTGTGAACTTATGCAAAGCAACCCAACCTTCCCTACAGCAAACACAAGATAGCCTGGGAAGTTTTCCTCTGTCACAAAGCAGCACAAACACCCTGGTGGGCCAAATCCTGTTGTTTAAGGGACCCAAGAGTAACTCCAAGAGTGCCCCAAACACCTACAGCCTGTACCCCAGCTAAGCAATCAGATGGAACCAAAGCAAAAGAAACTAGAACACAAAAATGACCCAAAGCACTGCACAGAATCAGGAGAGAGAGAGCACTATTGGCACAGCAGCTGAAATAATTCCTAAAAAATCTCCTCACATATTTGCCCATTTATTGGATGTTCCCTGGGCTGCTCTGTATGTACATCTCTCTGCCTTTATTCCTGTTTGGAAGCAGTCAAACTGGCAGGATCTTTCCTTGGAGCAGCTGCTCCGAGCTGGGAACATGACTGGCGGTGCTGACTTCCAGAGGCTTCAGTGTCTCAGGTGAAGTCAAGACAGGAGCAGGTTGAAAGGTGCTGCTGCTGCTGCTGCTGCTCTGTGCAGAGCTCTGGCAGGGCAGGGCACGGTGCCCACTGTGCTGTGTGCTCTTTCCTCTGCCAGAGCTGGGCACACCTGGGAACAAGTCATGATGACTTGTGGGAAAACCAAAGGGTTTGTGGAGGCTGCATTGCTCTGCACACATTCAGGCCACCTGCAGCACAGAGCTTTGACTCTCCAAAAGGTAAACAAGATGGAAACAGCTGGAAAAGGTTTCCTTTTGACCTTTCTTTATTCTTCAATAAAAAGACCAAAACGAAAGTTACCAAGCAGGGCCCAATCCCCTCTGCCAGCTCAGTGTGACAAAAGAGGCATTAGTTTATTTTAGTGCTGGGTGCGTGGGGAATCACTTCCCTAACACATGCATACCCAAGTCTTTGTATCCATGTGTTATAAATGCAACGGCAAAAATCGGATTAATAAAGAAACAATTTATTAATAAAACAATCCCAATCACCAACAAAGAGAGAAAACCACAAATAGGACGGGCAGCGCAGCGCTGGGTGGATGAGGGGTCCGTACTCTAAGGTACAGATTTCCCAAATCCACACGGAGCAGATGGCAGCTCGGGGTTTTATAGGGTTTTCGTGTCCCGAGGCGAGGCAGGTGCATGGAATAGTCCGGCAAATAGTCCAAATACATCTTTGGATGGGTTTCCCGGATTTGTTGAACTTTGCAAATTGTATTCCGGGAAGGTCCTTTCACATGTGGATGGAGCTCATCGGTCCATGTTTATTCCAATGTGTATTCCTCGGTGGAGAATTCTCTTTTCGTTAGGGGAGGAATTTCTCTGTCTGGGTATGATGCCGATTCTTATCTGGGTTGGCTAGTGTCTTTGTTCCTCCTGATGACTCCTGTCCCGCCTTTTGTCTCGGGCTGGGAAACGGCAGCAGCCTGGCTTGGAGGAAATTTTCTACAGACTATACCTTTTCACATTTTTATATTAACACCAATCTAACATATATTTCTATATTCTTTTATCACAATTTTTTACCCCAATGTCACATTTATCACAGTCCCCCACCTAATAATTTTATTAAATTAAAATTATGTTTGTTTCCTGTGAAGAGGACTATTAATACCAATTGGGATCATAGTCCTCTTGAGAAATCTCACCACATCCCTGCAGTGTCTCACTTTCTTCATTTATTTTCTCTTCAAATCTTTTCAGGGTCTCTGCTGCCCTTCTGTTTCTTCCTTTCTCTTTTAGTTTCTAATAAAGCAAGGGATCAAGCAAAGAAGAATAATAATACCTGCAACAGAACAGGCTATGAGGAATACCAAAAAAGGGTTTACCGTGGAGTATACCAGGGAAATTGATTGTCTTTTTCCTCCCACCCATACAGTTTTGTTGCATCGAACACAAGCTAGGATGGGAGGAAGCATCCTGACTCTACGTTTACGTATGACATGGAGAGCTTTTTCCCTTCCCACACCAGGAATTCTTGACTACCCGTCCTTAAGACTTACCCCTGCGTGGTGGCACAGGACCTCCCCCTCCAATTCACAGAGACTGAATCGAGTGCCATTAGACCAACAATAACCTCTTTGTTGCCCTGGAGGGCAGTCAATTATCTGTCCAGTTAATGTGGCAGTCAGACACTGCTCACACTTCCCTGGGGAACTCACCCCCAGAGGCACCTCGGGGATGGCCCCCTTGGTCAGGCACATAGCTAGACTCAGGACAGTCAGGATTCTCCACAGATGTACCCCTCTGCCTCGCCCTTCGCCCGTATGTGAACATACGGCGGGGTAAACCATCTTCTCGGCAGCAGGGATAAGCTTCAGGGGCCCTTGTTGTCCTGATAGCGAATCTCCTTTTATATCTCCCACCGAGACAGCTTAATTGTATCACTTCTGCACGGTACTTTGATAGTCTTTTGGCACTCAATTGCCAAAATCTTTGCCTTGGCATCCAATTTCCTTTTTATCCTCTTTTTGTAAATTTGGTACCACTCAGGAGAATCGAGTTCCAAAAGCCCGGCCCGTGTGGCAAGTATTAAGAGACGGCTAGTATTTTCATGTTCTTCGGTTAGACAATTGGTACACAGTCCCTTCGGTCTGTTCCCTCCCCAACAATGAGTTACCCAAACCTGTTTACAATATACACACTCAAAGTGAATAAAAGGAAAGCAATCACAGTTAGAGGTGATACAACTTATCTGATTTGTCATTTATGGTGACACTGAAGCCTAATTTTCAGCTCTCCCGGAGGGGTGGTGATCCTCCAATCCAAGGTATTTGAGTCCTCAACCTTTTTTACCCTTGATGAACGAGTCCAGCCTTTTTCTGCAGTTCAGACCGCAGTATCAGTGATGAGGAGAACAAGGAAGGGTCCTTCCCAGTGTGGGGTGAGGGGAAGTTCTGATGGATTGCGAATCCCAGAGGAGCACTTTGGGGGATAAGTCCACGCCTTCGGAGATCCTGTAAATTTTTGTTTACAGCAATGAGATAAGGTTGTAATTGTGCATCTTTGACTTGAGGGTGTCCCACCGGCATTCCATGTTTGTAGGGCATTCCATACAACATTTCAAAGGGGGACAACCCGGTCTGAGCGCGGCATAGTTCTTATGTTAAGCAAAGTGAGAGGAAGACATTTGATCCAAGACATTTTTGTTTCCAGCATAAGTTTAGACAATTGAGACTTTAGGGTTTGATTCATCCTTTCCACCTGTCCCAAGCTCTGAGGATGCCAAGGGGTGTGATACTGCCATCTGATGCCCAAAGCTTCTGAGGTTTGCTTGATAATTCTTGAAGTGAAATGTGTCCCTTGGTCTGAATCAATATAGTCTATTATTCCATACCGAGGGATAAGTTCCTCTAGTAAAATTTTTGACACAGTCTGTGCAGTGGCTTTTGCCCTGGGGTAAGCTTCCACCCAATGAGTCAGTTTGTCCACTATCACCAATAGAAATTTGTATCTCCCGATTTTTGGTAATTCAGTGAAATCTACCTGGATCCTTTCAAATGGCCTATATGAGAGAGGACGACCTCCCCAGGTAATTTGTCTGGATCTGGATCGATTTACCTTTTGGCAGAAAACACACCCTTGTACCTCTTGTTCGGCAAGTTCAAAAATCCCTTTGCACCTGAAAATCTTCAGAAACTGTTCTGCCAATGCCCGGGTTCCCCAGTGCATTTGTTTGAGCAATCTCTGCAAGATTATTCTCGCTGCCCCCCTTGATATTAATTCCCTCCCATCGGGCAGCCTCCACTTCCCCCTTTCTAGGACCCCTCCGATCTTCTTGAATTCCTCGGTTTCCTTTTCAGAAGGGAGCAGAGGGAATTCAGGGGCTTCCTCCATTGTCACCTCAGGGACACTCACCATGAGCAGGGCTGCTCTTTTTGCTTCCCTGTCGGCTAGATTGTTACCATGGGTTTGGAATTGTAATCCTGTTTGGTGTCCCTTTACATGGACCACTGAGATTTCTTTCGGTTCTTGAATGGCCTCTAGGATTTGTTTAATTATTTCTCCATGGATTAAGCCTCTTCCCTTCATATTTATCAGCCCTCTTTCTTCCCAAATTTTCCCAAAAGTATATACCACTCCGAAGGCATACCAGGAGTAGGTATAGACAGTTCCCCTTTTACCTTTCAGCCGCCGGAGGGCCCTTAAAAGAGCATAAAGCTCACAGGCTTGGGCTGACCAACCCACTTCTACGGGACCTGATTCCACCACCTCTCCCGATTTACCATCCCCAACCGCATATCCTGACTTCCTCTTTCCTTCCACCACCTTTGCAGAACCATCTATGAACCACTTCTCTCCTCCTTCCAATTCCTGATCCTTCAAATCAGGTCTTACTTTCGTCTGAAGCTCCCCAATCTCAGCACAATCATGTAATAACTTTTCTGAGGCTTCTCCAAATAGAAACTGAGCCGGGTTCTGTGCAGAGGTAGTTTTTAATTCCAAACCCAAAGAGCTGATTAGAATGGCCTGGTATTTCAGAAGCCTGGAATCAGTTAACCACTTCTCTGCTTTCTGTTGCAAGATATTTCTCACATCATGAGGGGTATAAACTACCAAAGGCGCTCCGAAGGTTACTTTCTTAGCCTCCTCAACCAAGACAGCAACAGCCACGATTGCCTGCAGGCATGTAGGCCACCCTCGACTGACAGGATCCAAAATCTTTGACACAAAACCTATAGGTTTTCTTTTTCCTGGCCATTCTTGGGTTAGGACTCCTTGTGCTGTCTGTCCACTCACATCCACAAATAACTGAAATTCTTTATTTATGTCTGGTAACGTCATCACCAGAGCAGTCATGAGGACATCCTTTAATTTCTGAAAATCTGATTCGTCCTGCTCAGTCCACTTCACTCTGTCAGTGTTTAACCTTTCATACAGAAATTTTACCTTTTCACTGAAGCCCTCAATCCACTGTCTGCAATATCCCAGGAGCACCAGAATCTGCCTAATTTGTCTTTTAGTTTTTGGTGCAGGTAATGTTATGATACCTGCCACCCTTTCAGGGTCCAATTTCTTTTTCCCTCTAGTTAACCAATGTCCTAAATATTTTACTTCGGGCTCTGTGAATTGCAGCTTGGATTTTGAGACTTTCAAACCCTTCTTTCCCAAAAAATTCAACAAAGCTACAGTACATTCCCTGACATTTTCCTCAGTGGGTCCAGCTATTAACAAGTTGTCCACATACTGCAAAAGCTTTGTCCCCTCCCTCGGGATGAATTGGGTCAACAATTGTTCTAACGCTTGTCCGAAAAGGTTTGGGGATTCTACAAACCCCTGGGGGAGGACCGTCCACCTTAACTGCTGTTTTCTGTTTGTATTCAGGTCCTCCTACTGAAAAACAAAGTAATCTCTACTTTTTTCATCCAAAGGGCAAGTCCAAAAGGCGTCCTTCAGATCAATCACACTGTACCATTCATCTTCGGGAGAGAGTCTATTTAGCAGGGTATAGGGATTTGCCACCACCGGGAATCTAGTTTGGGTTCTGGCATTCACAGCTCTTAAATCCTGTACCAGTCGAAAACTTCCGTCGGTTTTTCTCACAGCCAGTATGGGGATGTTATGTTGAGACATGCACGGCTCTAGAGTACCTCCCTTCAGGAGATCATCTATTATTTGTTTCAACCCCTTTCTCCCTTCCATTGGGATGGGATACTGTTTGACCCTTATGGGGTCCTCCGGGTTTTCAATCTCAATGTGAATAGGTTCGACTTCCAACCTCCCTACCTCTTCTTTCGAGTGCCAAACCTCTGGATTGATTTCTTCCTCGTCCTTTGCAGTAAGCCTAAACATTTTTACCACTAGTTCTGAACTTTTTGCAATCACACTAATTCCGAATGCAATGATCGTATCTCTTCCTAACAAATTATAATCAGCTTCTTCTACAGCAACAAGTCTCCCAAGCAAATTTTATTTTCAGACTCAATTTCCACATTTTTTATTACAGGCACTTTAAAGGGATCCCCCTTAGCACCAATCACCAACACTCTCTCCTTACTAATCTCACATCCACACGGCAAATTTTGCAAAGTACTTCTTTCTGCACCAGTGTCTACCAAAAAAATTACCTCCTGTCGTTGGGGGCTTTTAATTTTACCAGGGGCTCTCTGGATGTTCTGGTCCCCAAAGTGAAGAGCCCCTGACACCCCTAATCCTCCTGAAAAATTTTCTCATCCTTCATCCTTTTTTGGCAGTCCCGCCGAATGTGCCCTGCCTTTTTACAATAATAACATTCTGGGAGTTCCTTCGGGGTGGCCGGGGTTGCCTTGCAAAAGCCCTGAGGCTTTCGGGGCATTGTTTTATACTTACCCTGTGCCTGTTGCTTCTGAACTTCCTTTACTGCAGCCACTAGGACCTTAGCCTGTAACTTTTGTATCTCCCCTTCCCTTCTCATGTATACTTTTTGGGCCTCTCTTAGGAGTTCCTGCAAGCTCTTGTCTTGCCACCCATCTATCTTTTCTAATTTTCTCCTAATGTCCTCCCAGGATTTAGCAACACACTGAGTTTTTAGCAGAACCTCCCCCACCGGAGAGTCTGGATCGGTTCCAGAATACATCTGTAAACTCCGCCCAATCTCTCAATCCATTCAGTGGGAGATTCGTCCTTCCCTTGACAATCACCAAAAACTTTGCTAATGTTTTGGCCCCTTGGAACCGCTTCTCTTACACCTTGAATTATGATATTTCTCAAGTCTACCATATTCCGCCTCCCATCCTCTGTTTGCGCATTCCAACTTGGGCTAGTGCTGGGTCACTTCTGGTCGCCTGGTGTCCCCTGTGGATTGCGCCGGTCCCAGTCTCTAATACCCGCCTGCTTTATCATCTCTCTCTCCTCGTTGTTAAACAAAGTCCTTAGGATTGCCATGAGATCATCACAGGTATAGATACTACTTCCTAAGAACTCATCCAACCTCTCTGCCACACCAAAAGGATCATCCAACAACCATCCCATCTCTTTCTTAAAAGCTCTTACATCTCCTGTGTTGAGGGGAACATTCACAAACCCGATAACCCCGGGGGCCGTCGGAACTTCCCTTAGGGGAAGTAAACTGTGTCCCTCATTTTCACTCTCTCCCCATTCATCACCCATCAGCCTAGCTTTCAAACGTGTTCTGCTAGCAGGAGGGGAACTGATGGCTGTGGGTTGTCTCCCTTTGGCGGGCTGTGGTGGTGGAACCACCGTTTGTGGGGCAGAGGGGATCCTCTCCTCCTCTCGGGCGGACCCTGGTTGTGGCGGCAGTGCCAGCAAGGGTGAGAGAGGCTGTTCCCATCTTCGCGCGGACGGGATCTCAGAGGGGGCTCCCGTGGTCATGGTGTCCACTGGCCGGGGCGCAGCTGACGGACCCAGACTGGACGGAAGGGGAAGGAGAGGGGGTGGCAGCAGGGAAACTGCCAGTGGGGACAAGGGACGGGAAGCCTGTGTCGTTATAGACATAGGGCTTCCCACTTGGGATACTTGTGCCCTCATAGGTTGGTTTCGGGGGTCCAAGGGAGCCGTGGGCACCACTTGATCCGGAGAGGGTGGTGAGTTCGGCCCATTGTAAGGGGGTGGGAGATGGTCTAGAGGTTCCCAGGGCTCGGTCCCGGTTCCAGGCCGCCCCTTCTGTTTTATCGGGAACAATCCCGCTCGGGTATTCAGCCAGAGCCGAGCATATTCCCTCTCCTCAGGATCTGAGGGGTTTTTATTTTCCACATAGAAGTTCAATTCATTACATGTCCATTTTTCAAATGTTCCCAACACCGGCCACATAAGGTGGCTCCTCAACTCTTTGCCTCCCCACACATCAACACACTTCGTCTTCACCAGGAGTATTCCATACCCAGCTGGGGACTGTCCATGCTGCATAACCAGCACTGCCAGCTGGAGCACGGGGGGCTGAAATGCCCAGGGTGGCTGCAAGAATCCAAACACATTGCTCAGGCTCCTGAATGCGGCTTTGGGATGCAGAGCTCTATTGCTGCCTTGGATCAAACATCACAGACAGCAACCTCAATTCCAGAAATGTATTCAAACTTCCCAGGGAATTGGAAGAGTGATTCTTCCTCTTAAAAATATTTATCCTTATTGATGTGTCATAGATTAAAGTATGGATTGGAAAACTGATTAATCCCTCATGTAAAGCAACATCCTTCCGGGGGCAGGATTTTAGCTTTGATGAAAATGCTGACAAAACTGCCCCTTCCTGTTGCTGCTTCTACTCCCAAAGAATGAGAAATGTGCCAAATCTGCTGAAGACAGTGAGAAATCAGCTGCCAGGTGGCTGGAAAGGGGGCAAAAAGAATGTCTTCAATTCTCTCCTTTTCACCATCTCCCCTTCTCCCATTTGTCCTGTCTGCTTTGAAGTGGAGAACTCTGCAACTCCAACCAAAACAGTGAAGTTACTCAGCTTAACATCTTCTCCCTCCCTTCAGCCATGCAGAACACAAAGTGATTTTTGCTTTAACTGGACAAATAGGAAGAATTTCCCATGGGATTCCTCAATTTGGACCCCTTTCCGAAAGTTCCTGCATTGCCTCGGTGGTTTGGAGTTGAGCTGCAAAGCAAAGGCAGAAGGACGATTGAAGTCAGAGAAAGAAAGGGTTGGCCCTTGGCCCCGGGAGCCGTCCTGCCGTGCCGTGCCGTGCCGGGCTGAGGGGCCTGTTGTGATTTGAAAGCAAAATGAATGAGAGGCTCCAAGTCAGAGATATAATTTAATAAGAAGAAAGGTAAAAAGGTAAAGGTAAAAGTAAAATAAAATAAATGCAATAACACAAAGGACCACTGACAGAGTCAGAATACAACCTGAGCAGGACGGTGGAAGCAGTCCAGGTGAGGTGTTCTTCCTGAAGCAGTGATCCTGTAGAAAGGTCTGGGAGCTCTGCTCCTCTGGGAATCCAGTGGATAAGTGCCCTTGCACTGTCCCAAATCCCAGCTTATATCCAGGTGAGAATGCTTGGCTCCTCCCCCTGGGCAGAGCATCTCACAATGGCATGAGAAGTGTGAAATGGGTCCTTGATGGCCCATTAACAGAGATAACCCCTGGAGGGAGTTACCTGTGACTTATGGGTCATTAGCAGAAGACACCCCCAAAGGCGTTAATGGGCCATTAGCAGAAAAGGCAGGGGGCTTGGGAAAACACTAGCCCACCTGGTTTCAATAGTTCATGAAGATGGTGATAGAATAAATACTTTGTGTACATCCTACACTGCAACCCAGGACAGGGCCGCTGGTCCCGCCGTTCGGGCCGCGCTGGGGTCAGCCCGGCGCCCCCCGGGGCCGTTGCCCGTTGCCCGTTGTTGCCCGGGCCGTTCGGGCCGCTCGGGCCGTTCGGGCCGTTCGGGGCAGTCGGTGGCGGGGCCATGGCGGAGCTGCCGCTCCCCGCGGGGCTCGACGCCGGCACCTTCCCCGCCAAGCTGTGGCGCCTGGCGAACAGCCCCCGCGTCCGCTCCGTGCGCTGGGACGGCCAGGCCCGGGGGCTGCTCATCGAGCGCTCCCTCTTCGAGCGGGAGCTGCTGGGCCGGGCCGACGCCCGCGGAGGGGGCGGCGAGGGGCCGGGGCCGGCGCCGGACGCTTTCCAGGCCAAGCACTTCGGCAGCTTCGTGCGGCAGCTGAACCTCTACGGCTTCCAGAAGGTGCCGGGCTGGGTGGGCGCGGCCGTGCCGGGCGACGCCGGGGGCTGGCTCCACTTCAGGAACCCCAACTTTCGCCGCGACCGGCCCGAGCTGCTGCTGGGCATCAAGCGGCTGACCAGGGCCAACAGGCAGCGCCTGGCGGCGGGGCTGGAGGTGCGAGGCCGCCGGCCCGGCCGCTTCCAGCAGCTCCGCACGGAGCGGCCGCTGCCCGCGCTGCCCGCCCTCCCCGCCGGGCCGCCCCGGGCAGGTGAGACGGGCCGGGGCCGCGGGCGCCGAGGGCGGCGGGGCTTTGGCCGCGGGCGGGAGCGGGCCCTGCCCGGGCTGGGGCTGTCCTGGGGCAAGGGGCTGTGCCGGGCTGGGGCTGTGCCCGGCGAGGGGCTGTGCCGGGCGAGGGGCTGTGCCGGGCGAGGGGCTGTGCCGGGCGAGGGGCTGTGCCCGGCGAGGGGCTGTCCCCGGGCGAGGGGCTGTCCCCGGGCGAGGGGCTGTGCCCGGCGAGGGGCTGTCCCCAGCGAGGGGCTGTCCCCGGGCGAGGGGCTGTCCCCTGCGAGGGGCTGTCCCCTGCGAGGGGCTGTGCCCGGGCGAGGGGCTGTCCCCTGCGAGGGGCTGTGCCCGGCGAGGGGCTGTGCCCGGCGAGGGGCTGTGCCCGGGCTGGGGCTGTCCCCGGGCGAGGGGCTGTCCCCAGCGAGGGGCTGTCCCCTGCGAGGGGCTGTGCCCGGGCGAGGGGCTGTCCCCAGCGAGGGGCTCTGCCCGCGGGGCCCGGGGCTGTCCCCGACGGGCCGGTCCCGCCACGCCCTGGCCCGCCCTGCCCGCAGCCGGCCCGGCCCCGCGCCCTGCCCGGCGCTGCTGCTTCTTCTCCCGGCCCTGGGACGCTTGGGGAACTCTCCGGGAGTGCCGAGGGCTCGGTCGGGGTCAGGCCCAGCGGGACGGAGCTCCTGTCCCGTTTGGAGCAGAGGTGAAAAGCGCCGGCAGTCGGGTTTCTGGCAGTTGCCTCCTGCCCAGGAATGGCAGCGGGACAGTTCTCCCAGACAGTTGAACATATAAAGGAGAGCTAAGTAGACAAGGTTCTGCTTGTTGAATAGCCCCAGAACATCGGTGTTTTTTTCTTCTTTCTCACCCTGCTTGGGAGGATGGGAGCTTTTGCCTTCCATGACAGAAATACAGCTGCTGCCAAGGGAAACACACCTGAAGGCCAATAGTGACCCAGTCTTCCCTTTCTTCTTCCCTCACAGCACTCTTGTACCAGGACCTCGGTGCTGCCTCACCTGAGGATTCAAAGCTGCCTCCAGGCCCTTTCAGGCAAAATCCAGGTCCTCAGGGGTCTGAGGTTTGCCTAGCATCTCCCAAAAAAGTGTTAGCCACATCAGGACTACTTGGGCTTTCATCAGAGGAACCGGGCACATGCAAATTTCAGCTCAAGTGTGAGCTCATCATTCCACTGGTTTGCATGGACCTTAAATGCCACCCTGAGCTCGTTGTTCCACTGGTGCCTGTAGAGCATCACAGCACTTCCCTGGCCTCTTCAGAGAGCAGCAGCTGCACATCTTCAGAGCAGCACTCGCCAGCCAAGGAGCCACCAGGTGGGGCAAGATTTTCTACCCTTCCTTTTCAAATGGGACCTGGTTAGTGACCCTTTGATGTGTTTTCCCCCAGTGCTCTGTCATGGGTAAATGTCAAGTGAGAACCAGGTAGAAAGGGTAAAGTGGCCTAGGAAGAGGGACCGTAAAACCAGAAAGATTCTCTGTCTGTTTTTCCTGTCCTTCCTGCAGATTTGGAGGGTGTTCTGGGCATTTCCCAGACACTGCTGAGGTGCAAGGGCGAGGTGAAAACTATTGCCTGACAAGAGGAAAGGGTCAAGTGAACTCCCCTTTATTTGAATGAAGCCAGACCAGGACAGTGATAGGATCTTGCAAATGTTTAAGAATGACTGTCCTGCAAATCAAGCAGTGCCATTAAAATGAGCTCTGTGTACCCCAGAACAGCTGCAGCTGTAGAATATGGACACACCCAAAAGGTGGCTTTTAGAGTAAAGTCCCAGTTTAATTTCAGCATGTGTGTCTGAAGATCTGGGTGAATCCACTTTCTGTGGTCTTTTGTGATGAGAAACCCAAGCAGCCAAATCCCAAAGCTGCTGGGAAGATGCAAAAGGCTGTGATTGTAAAGTGTTTGTGTGTGTCTGTATCAGTTTTCCAATCCATACTTTAATTTATGACACATCAATAAGGATAAATATTTTTAAGAGGAAGAACTCACTCTAACAATTCCCTGGGAAGTTTGAATACATTTCTGGAATTGAGGTTGCTGTCTGTGATGTTTGATCCAAGGCAGCAATAGAGCTCTGCATCCCAAAGCCACATTCAGGAGCCTGAGCAATGTGTTTGGATTCTTGCAGCCACCCTGGGCATTTCAGCCCCCCGTGCTCCAGCTTGCAGTGCTGGTTATGCAGCATGGACAGTCCCCAGCTGGGTATGGAATACTCCTGGTGAAGAGGAATTGCCACCCCTGGATCTGGACCTTGTGCTTGAGACACTGGAGGAGATGCTTTCACCATCCCTGCCTGAAAGGTCTCCCTGTGCTCAGGTAATTCCGTTGGACATAAAGGGATAAAAGGGGCTGGACTGAGAGCTTTTGAATGTTGTTCCATGGCTGAGAAGCAAAGGCTTCTTGAATTCAGCTGTGAATGGACAGGGAAGGATTTGCTTGGTAAAGCAAGATTTCCTAAAGAAGAGGGAGTGAAAAAGTCTCCCCCCGAGTAAGGATGAGAGGTGTGAGCCTGTGTCGGGCACGTTTGGGTGCTCCTGTTTCTTGGGAAGATTCCCTCCTGCAGGGGGTGGGGTATTTGTGGTGAGGAAGTGGAAGAAGCTTTGTATGTTCTAAGAGGCTTTGTTTGATGGGAAATAAGAGAAGAGTGTTTGGAGAATTGCCACTGAAGGCAGTGTCCGTGCTGGGAGGAGCATGGGAGAGGTGCCTCTGTTCCAGCAGCAGATGTGGCCTCTGCCTCTTTTGGGTTGGAAGGGCAAGGCAAAGTAAGGGCTGGGCTGCAGCTGCTGCTGCTGTGTGAGCCCTGCTGGGCGTGTGGGCACTGCCAGAGACATGTGAGGGGATGGGCTGGAGCTGCAGCTTCCTTGTCCTCTCAGTAACCTGCTCAGTAAACTGCAGTCCAGTTTCCATCTGAGACATCCTCAGCAGGGCAAAGTGGCCAGTCCTGCTCTCCATGTTCCAGAGCTCGGTCCCCTTGCTCTGGGCCATCTCTGTGGGAAGAGATGTGTGCCATGCATGCAATCCCTGCAAAGCTGCAGCCTGGATGAGACTGTTCTGCTCAGGGCTGTGGAGGGAGGAGCACATCCCTGTGCCAGGAGCTGGCAGGACTCTTTCCTTAGCACCCATTCCATGGGTTCAGTGTCACCCCCACATTCAGCATTGTCAGCTTTGGGACTGTATTTGAGAAGCCAAATCTTTTTGACTGTTGAAGGGCTTTGGGGGCCAGACTTCTTGTTAGGAACAAGGGATGAAAGTGTGTGAGCCCTGGTGTCTTTAGGGAGCAGATGTGTTGGTTTTGAGGCTCCATGACTTGTGTGATTGGTGAGAAGGACAAAGTTGGTGCTGGTCATGAAATGGTTAAGGATTCCTTTAAGCCCAGGGGCTTCTTCTAAGTTGAAGAGCAGTTCAATCAGAGACCATTAGTCCTTGTGTTTGACAGATTCCCTCTTTGGATTAGGAATCCACTTTCACTTAACTCTTGCCTCTTCCCAGACTTGCCTGGAGTGTTCAGTTCCTGTATTGGCACAGGCCTTTTGCATATTACTATACAACCTTGCCAAAGGATTTCTCTGTTCATTTAATATGCAGACCCATTGCCTGCTGTAGATTCGTTATTGAGAAGGGGCAGACTCGAAGTGGGGAGGGGAATACTTTGGAATTGCCCAAATCTTATTGCAAAGAATGATGATCTTTTATTTTCTGCATACTCACACATACCAGTTTTCAAAAGCATTTTCTTCCTTAAGAAAAGGAAATGTTGCAGGGTCTGAACTATTGTGTCCCTGCAGAAAATAGCAACTGATCTTTGGGTTTCTTTCTTCCACTTTTTCTTTTCAGGTCAATATTAGTGTTGCCCCTGAGTCTTCAGGAGGGCAGCCTGTGAACAAGGCTGCAGCAGAGGGAGCTTTGCCTGGTGCTGTGAGCTACAGGAACAGTTCTCAGGAGCCCGAGGAGCTTGGTAAGGAGAGAGCCCACATTGGTTTAGAGAGGTGTGAGACAGCTGCTCTGAGCCTGCCCTGACAGGAAGGGAGATGAGAGTTCTTGTCTGCAGGGTTGGTGCTTCCTGGTGCCTTTAATTCAAATCCTGCACTGGCACAACCTTCCCGAGGCTTGTCCTCCATGGTTCTCCAGAGACTCTGACACTGAATCCTCTGCTGTGGCAAGAGAACAGGGAATAAACCTGACCTTGTGGGAGCTGTGTCACCAACCTGTGTGTCCCAATTTTGTGCTGGGATCCATGGATAGGTTTGCTGCAGGCTGACAGTGCTCCGGAGGCAACACTGAGTGACTCTTGAAGCAAGAGAGGAAAACCCCAGCAGAAAGTCAGTGTAGAAGTCTGAGCATTTGTCTCCAAGCATTAAATCAATGCAGTACCAGTCTGCTGGTGGCTGTAGTGAGATACATTAAAAATACAAGCAGCAGAAACTCTGAGGCCAAACAAATCATTAGTCACAAATCCAGTAGCTCAAGGAAAAACTTGAATTAGTGCAAATTCACAAGAACTAATAGGAGAGAGAGAGCTCTTTGGATCTGCATTCTTAAACAAAGCTGGTGCAGTCTGCAGGCCTGGAAGGGAGCTCTTTCCCTCCCTGCTCTTCATCCCAGAGCTGGTGGTGGTGCTGGAGGAGCTGTTGCTGACTGCAGAGGCAGTTTGTAGATGGCAGGGAGCAGTGCTGGTTCATAACTCAGCTCACAGCACCCTTCAGCTTCAGCCATTTCAGTGAGGACTGAGGTCTCTGTGAGCTCAGAGAAAGAACAAGGCTGGGCTTCTTTATGGGCGCTGGGAGTGTCTCTGTTTCAAGCTGTCATGGGTGCCACTTGCAGTGCAAGTGTTGTGAGTTTATTGGGGTACTTCAAATCTTCAGAAGTTTTGAAAATTTGGAAGGATTCCTGTTCTTTCAAGAACAGACCTGAAATTCCCAAGTGAGAGTCTCCCTTTCAGGCTGTCTTTTAGAGTCTCTGATAGAAGTACACTTACTTCCAAGGGGAAAGATGCACGAAGGCCAATATTGACTCAGCATTCCCTTTGCTTCCCAGATATCCATCTGATCTACCTTGCCAGGAGGGCTGCCCTGCGTGGGAAGAAGGACCAGAGGGAGAGCCTGTGACCATCAGGCAGGTGGAATCCTTCTGTTTATAGATACATTTAGAGATTTCTATAGTTTTATTTATATATCCATATAGCTACATTTATAGATTTATAGAGTTGTGTTTATATGTGCATGTATTTCTACATCTATATAGTTAAATCCATATATATAGTTATAGATGTGATAGAATTGTATTTATATGTATGTAGTTACATTTATAGATTTTCAGATTTACATGTATGTATGCATAGAGTACCATTTATATCTATATAGTTATATTTATAAATGTGCATAGTTATGCAGTTAGAGCTATATGGTTTATATACCATAAGTTTATAAGTTTATATATTTATATATATATATAAGTTTATATAAGTTTTATAAGTTTAGATACATAGATAGAGCTGTGTAGACCTTGGCTGCCTTTTTCACCTTTTGCTTTTTCTGCTTTTCTCCCTGTCCCCCCTCTGTCCCCTGTCCCTGTGCTGGGTCCGAGCGGCGGCGGAGCAGCAGTTCCAGCCCCAGCTGGAGCGCCGGGAGCTGCCGGGGGCCCCGGGCAGTGTCCCCTGAGGAGCTGCTGGAGGAGCAGCAGTTCCAGCCCCAGCTGGAGCGCCGGGAGCTGCCGGGGGCCCCGGGCAGTGTCCCCTGAGGAGCTGCTGGAGGACGGTGAGACAGAGGGGGCTCAGGGGGCTGAGGAGGCGCTGGCGCTGAAGAGACGGTGACCTTGAGGTGCCGGGGGACTGAGGGGAGTAGAGGGCCACGGTGGCACTGAGGTGACAGGGAAGGGGCACAGGCTGAGGGGGGCGGTGGGTCTAAGGGGATGGGATGGGTCAGAGGGGACTGAGGGGACTGTGAGGGGCTGAAGAAACTGAAGGGGGCTGGGGGTTTGCTGAGAGGACGGCGGGCCTGAGGGGATGGAGGGGCCACCAGGGAGCACAGAGGGGTCCGGGACTGCAGCTCTGCCAGGCCACGGAACCAATTCCAGAGCCTCCACTCTTGTTGCCAGAGCTGCCCTGCAGACCTTGAGGACAGCGGCAGAGTGACGGGAGCCAGCAGGGAGAAGCTGCAGAGCAGCAGCGAGAGCAGCGCCCAGCCGAGAGCCCGGGTGAGGCCCCAGGGCCGGCGGGGCAGGCCGGGGCTGGGGGCGGCGGGGCCTTTGGCCGTGGCACCGCCCGGCTGGGCAGGAGCGGGCCCTGCCCGTGCTGGGGCTGCTCAGCGCGGTGCCCCGGCCGGCACAGGGGCTGTCCTTGGGCCGGGGTCTGTGCCGGCACAGGGGCTGTCCTTGGGCCGGGGGCTGTCCTTGGGCCGGGGGCTGTGCCGGCACAGGGCTGTCCTTGGGCCGGGGGCCGTCCTTGGGCCGGGGGCTGTGCCGGCACAGGGGCTGCCCTTGGGCCGGGGGCTGTCCTTGGGCCGGGGGCTGTGCCGGCACAGGGGCTGTCCTTGGGCCGGGGGCTGTCCTTGGGCCGGGGGCTGTGCCGGCACAGGGCTGTCCTTGGCCCGGGGGCCGTCCTTGGGCCGGGGGCTGTGCCGGCACAGGGGCTGTCCTTGGGCCGGGGGCTGTCCTTGGGCCGGGGACTGTGCGGGCACAGGGGCTGTCCTTGGCCCGGGGGCTGTCCTTGGGCCGGGGGCTGTGCCGGCACAGGGGCTGTCCTTGGGCCGGGGGCTGTCCTTGGGCCGGGGACTGTGCGGGCACAGGGGCTGTCCTTGGGCCGGGGGCTGTCCTTGGGCCGGGGGCTGTGCCGGCACAGGGGCTGTCCTTGGGCCGGGGGCTGTCCCTGGGCCGGGGGCTGTGCGGGCACAGGGGCTGTCCCTGGGCCGGGGGCTGTCCTTGGGCCGGGGGCTGTCCTTGGGCCGGGGGCTGTGCGGGCACAGGGGCTGTCCCTGGGCCGGGGGCTGTCCTTGGGCCGGGGGCTGTCCTTGGGCCGGGGGCTGTGCCGGCACAGGGGCTGTCCTTGGGCCGGGGGCTGTCCTTGGGCCGGGGGCTGTGCCGGCCGTGCCGGGCTGTGCCGGCGGCTGCGGGACGGTCCCGCCGCGGCCGCGCTCACCGCACCCTGCCCCGCTCGGCTGCTTCTCCTTTCTAACCCTCCGGGGGGGCTCTGAGATTTTCCCTTCCCTGGTGGAAGTGCAGGTGCCGCCAAGGGAAACGTCCTGATACTGATTCAGTGTTCCCTCGGCCTCCCAGGTGGCCCATCTGCTGTCCCTGTCCAGGAGAGCTGCTCTGCACAGGAGGAAGTGACAGAGGGAGAGGCTTTGAGGATGGGGCAGCTGGAATCCTTCTGCTAATAGTTCATTTTAAAGATGTCTGGACTTGCTCATAGAGAGGGATAATTATATGGATATTTATAGATGTATGTTGCTATTTGTGTAGGAATATTTCTATATGTCTGTTGTTATATTTATGCAGGTACTATGTATATATATGTATATGTGTATATATACATATATGTTTGTAATTACAAATATGTGTATATGTATCTAAATATACATGTATGTTATATCAGTGTTTAGTTCTATTTCCTATGTATAGAGCTGTGTAGGTATCACTTTCTATTGATGCAGTTATAGGTATATGGCTCTTCAGGTGTATTTGTATCAGTAGATATGTCTATTTTTGTATTTTTATATGAATATTGATCTGTTTCTGTCTGTTTACTTATATTTACATATGTGTCCAGAAGTATAGCTGTATATTTGTATTGATGCCGCTGGATATTTAGATTGGTACAGTGATAATTGTGTATTTATAGATAGGTTTGGTTTATATACCTACTTACATATATATAGTGTGTAATATGTAACACAATCTATATTTACATTTGTAGACTGCTCGAGTTATATATGTATTTTATATATGTGCATACATAGATATTTAATTCCATTTAAACATGTATGGAGTAGTAGAGTTGTATAAGTCCATCTATTGAGTTCTTGAGGCTATTTAGTGAGGGAATGTATATTTTTGTATTTCTATGTGGGCTTTAAGCCTGTAGTAATAAGTAATAAATATAAATTGTTAAACACCTAATTTACCTTTGTGGATAGTGAGTTGTTGTAGTGTTTGGCAATAAATTAAGATTTTTTTAATCAGAAGTTGGTAGTTGTAGATTTTTACATAGACTGGTTGTAATAATCTAATAAATTCCTCTTTTTTTAACCTTAATTGAGATTTGTATAGTTCTGTATTGTCAGTGCGGGTGTAGCACTTTGTAATAAATTACATTTTTCAACTGAAATTGATTCTTGTGTATTTGTCCATCAGCAGTGCAGCTGTAGCAATCTGCAAAAAATGTCATTTGTCAACTGAGCTGGGTGTTTTGTGATCATTGCTGCCCAAAACAATGAGCAGATGTGAAGGTGATGCTGGAGGATTCTGGCCATGAAAATCTCCAGCCACGCCCAGCACACGCCCCACTTGCCCTCAGCTTGGGCAAGGAATGCACAGATTTGGGATGGAGCAGAGCCACACGTTTGCTAAGGACTCTCTGCAAAGGCCTGCTGAGGAAACTCTGGGACTCCACTGAGGATGGAACTCCAGCCAGGGAGGACAAATCCACCCCCAGCCCACAGGCAGCTCTTCAGGAAGCGTTCCAAGTGTCCCTCTAAAGGTTATCCTGGAGAGCAGAAGCCAACAGGGATCCTGAGCCAGCCCCGCTGCCTTGGCAGCACTTTGGGAAAGGAGCTGGAGCAGGGGGAGGAAACAATGACTGTAAACTGCTGCAGGCTGGGCATGAAGGAAGGGCCATGGACACAAGTGCTGAAATGCTCCAAAATCCAGGAGAACGAGGAGGCAACAAGTTCTCACAAGCACTAAAATGATGGAATCCCTTTGTGTGAGGTTCCCTGAATGAACTTCCCAGAGGAGCTGGTGGTAGGATCAGCAGTAGCAAAAGCCAACAGGATCTGCACCTTTTCCTGGCTCTATTTCCAGGACACAGGCTGTGATGGCCCCTGTGCTCCCACAAAGCCCTTGCCCATGGAGGCTGCAGGGCAAAAGCAATCCCAGTGCAAGGAGAGGCTTTGCAGCTGGAGTGCAGTGCCCTTGTGTTTAGGGAATGAATGATTGCCATGCCAAAGCAACAGCAGTGGGCTGCAGGGCCCCTCACAGCTCCGTGTGTGAGCTGCAGGCGCGCCTGATGTGCGGCAAGAAGAACAAAGTAACTGGATCATCTTTTCAGCACAGCAACTCCAGGATCTGATGGCACGTCCTGACCAGCCAGGGCCAGGTTTGGCCAGAGCCCAGGCCTGGCCTGGGAGGGTCTTCCCCTAAATCACCCTACACAGACAAGCCTCTATTGCTGTCAGTTGGGAAAATCTCCTGAAGTGACACATTTCTTGCAGATAAGTGCACAAGGTTATACAGAGCTGGCATAAGTGTCTTTGTTGTCTAGTTTTCACTGAATACTGATGGGGTCAATGACACAGTGCCCAGAATTCATCTTCTAAGTCAGCTCTGGCTCAGGTCTGCTGCTCAGCCCTCAGCACATCAGACACTCAATTCTGAAAACCTTTTGATAAAGGTTGTCATCCCTTTACTTCTTTTAGCCCAATACTTCTAGTCCTGATATATTTGAATTCTTTCCATACATTCTGGCAAACAGACCATCTAAAATTTTCACTGTTTCTCAGTGTTTAAATTCTATCCACGAAGAGAAACTCAGTCACTTCCAAAATGAATTTGACAAGAAGGTGTTATTCTAAAAAAAAGCCAAGACTTCTTTCTTGATAAGGGAGGAGTATCCATTGCTGCCACAGCTCAGCTTCCATCCCACCAGGGCAGCACTTCAGCTGCACGTTCCCACCTTGGCAGTGGGAAAGCGAGGGACGGGAAATTTCCTCCCAGGCACAAAGAGCAGACAAAATCTGAGGGCAAGACCAAAGGGACAGGGCCAAGGAAGGAAGCAAGATCCAAAGTCCGTTTCTGTGAGACCCTGAACGCACCTGGAGAAGACAGTGCAGCTGAGGCAGCAGCAGCTGACAGAGAGGAGGGGCTGGCTCAGCACAAGCAGAGGCTCTGTGAGGCTCAGCCGATGTAGATCCTGTGGAAGTCGTTGGCCCCAAAGGCCGCGTTGCACTTGGGGCACTTGCGCTGCCGGGTGTCGTAGCGCGTCTTCACGCACTCGAAGCAGAAGACGTGGAAGCACTTGGTGAGCACCGCGTCCTTCTTGCGCATGTTGCAGCACGGGCACGTCAGGCGGGCCTGCAACACACACACACACAC
Organism: Zosterops lateralis; assembly: GCF_965231275.1. Lineage (NCBI taxonomy): Eukaryota > Metazoa > Chordata > Aves > Passeriformes > Zosteropidae > Zosterops > Zosterops lateralis. Next base: position 65,206,056 of record NC_139800.1, on the reverse strand, counting down.
ACACACACACAGAGAGCTGGGAGAGGCCCCAGCCCGGCTGCTGTGCTCACAGATGGCTCAAGGTGAAGGTCCTTCCCTTCCTCAGAAGGACAATGTGGTTTCCTCACGGCCAGAGTACAGATGAGAGATGGCAGATCTCATCTGTAAAGTGTGCTATGCACTTTGTGACTCAAGTGAAAAGGGAAGTTACAGACACAGATACTCACCTTATAATCCTTGATTTCCTCCATCAGGATCTCATCACAGTTGGGAACCATGTCAGGCTTCTTTGTGGTCTCCAGCTTCCTGCGCAACCTGGAAATATCTTCCTGCACAAAAACAGAAGACCAAGTGAAGGAGCAGCACATTCTCTGTCACAGCTTCTTCAGGGACCAAAGAGAACATGCACCTGCCTGGCTAAGTCATGCCACCCATAGTTTCATCCCCTAAAATCCAAGAGACAACATGACCATCTGATGCCACAAGTATTGTCAGTTATCAGCGGACAAAATATGAAAGAGCCAAGACCTGACAGAGAATCAAAGTGAAACTGGACACCAAGAGCCTTTAGCTGAAACTCTCTGCAGGCTCAATGTACAAGGAGGACACTAAAGCAGACAGATCTTGAAGGATTGTGCATAGGATATATACCTCAGCCCTTTTGAAGTTGAACATCTCTTTTTCTCGAGTTACTCTGTTTTCCACTATCTCCTCCTGAAAATCATGTAACTTCTTCTGAGCCAGCTCTAGCTGGGCCTTCAGATCATCTGCAAGCTGTGCTGCATCCATGGCCTGAAAAAGAAAACCAATATAAAAAGACCAAAAGCCAGAAGAACAGCTCTCATGATTTCTAGTCCTCTGTTATTACCTTATTATTAACAAGTTCTAATCATTCAGCTTCAAGATTCCTTTGGGCAGAGCCAAGCCTTGGCACACTGCAAAGCATGTCACTTAGAAAAACACTAATGATTGTCCAATTCTCTCAACGTATTTTCAGACTTCCAGCCTCCACATTTTCCCAATTAAATTGTTCAGAGCCAGTTCTACAGCTGAATTAGATAGAACTGTAGGATACCTATTTCTAACCACCTTCTATCTTCACCAGTTCCCTTCTAACTTTATAACCAAATGCCCTTAATACCATGAATTGTTGTATTAAACACAGGTGACTCTGCTGAATTCTCCCCAGCTCCTCTTCACAGGGATATTCCTGCTTCCCTTTTCTGCCTGTTTTAATGTAATTTCTGTATTTCTACTAAAACTTAACAACAAAGGCAGCATCAGCCATAAGACTTAGTCTCATTTTACTGGTAACACATCTACTTTTTTGATCTTAGGCATTTGTTAGAAGTGTTCACATTCCTCAGCTCTATTTTCCTTTTGCTTATCCTACCTTTCCTACAAAAGCTTTGACCACAGTTAACTTCATCTGGCTGCTGTCCCTTTTTTCACCAGAGGTTCCACAGAAACATGTATGATCTGCTCCTCCTCATCAAAGGAAAACATCAGTCTCTAGTACTTACATCAGAATTCTCTCCAGGACTCCTCAGCCTTCTGATACACCCATCCAAAACCAGGGAATACCAGTTCTGTAATACCTGTGAGAGCTCACTGCCTTCTGTGCCTCCCTCAAGGCAGCAGCTCCACCTCAGAGCCCAAGAGGAAAGGAAGGGCCCCTCACCTTGCGTTTGTTCATCTCCAGGGCCTGTGTTCGCAGACCCAGCTCCTTCTCTCCTGTTCCAATACTGCTCTGCAGCAAGTGCTCCTTCTCCTCCAGCTTACGTACAACCTGCAGCTGGGCATCCACCTTGGACAGGAGACACAAGGGACAGAAGGAATGAAGGCATGCTCTGTGGGTCTCCAGAGCTGTCACTCAAGCTGCAGGCTAAAACCACCCCTGCTTCCCCATCAGCAGTGAGCACACCTTCAGCTTGCCTTTTTCTCCCTGAACAGCCCTGCCTGGATCCAGAGAGCTGCACCCACATCTCTCTGCTCAACACCTGAAAACTTAGCAGTCAAATATTTGCAACAAAGATGTCTTAATTTTTGGACAGTGGCTTTAAGACTTGCTGCAAGGCAGGGAACAGTTCCACAGTGGTTGCAAGGATGACAGGATACAGAGCCATAGAATGGCCTGGATTAGAAGGGACCTTAGGAGATCATCTATCCCAGCCTCCCTGGGATAACTTCCACTAGGGCACGTTTCTCAAAGCCCCATCCAAGCCTGGCCTTGAACACTTCCAGGGATGGGGCATCCACAACTTCTCTGGGTAACCTCTAGCAGTGCCTCACCACTCTCTGACTGAAGAATTTCTTCCTAACATCTAACCTAAGCCTCCCCTCTTTCAGTTTAAAACCACTGCCCCTTGTCCTGTCATTATATGTTCATAGAAAAAGTTCCTCTCTCTCCTTTTTTTAAGTCCCCTTCAGGTACTGGAAGGCTGCAATGAAGTCTCCCCTGAGTCTTTTTTTCTCCATGCTGAACAAGCCCAGCTCTCTCAGCCTGTTCTTGTAGCAGAGGTGCTCATTTCCTCTCATCATCTTTATAGGCTCCTCTGGACTCCCTCCAACAGGTGCCTGTGTCTTTCCTGTGCTGAGGAGCCCAGAGCTGATGCAGCACTGCAGCTGGGGTCTCATGAGGGCAGAGCAGAGGCAGAATCCCCTCCCTCAGCCTGCTGCCCACACTGCTTTGGAGGCAGCCCAGGCTGCAGTTGGCTTTCTGGGCTCCCAGTGTGCACTGCTGGGTCATGGCTGGCCTCTGATCTACCAGAATGTGCAAGTCCTTCTCTGTTCCAGTGCTCCCAGTGCCTTCTTCTCCCAGCCTGTCCCCATGTCTGAGGTAGCTCAGACTGAACCATGGTTTCCTACTCCTCCTGCTTGTTACCAATATATACAGGTACAGGTAGAATATACAAGTAGAAGCTGCACTATAACAGGAAAAGGACTTCCCACTTTTCCTCACCCATCTGCTCCCTGTGAACCTGTAGGACATTTTAATGCTCATACAGCAGCCTCAGTTTCTCACAAAGGTAGCCCCCTTTGAAGCCTGATGCAGTCCTAGGCTGGTGAGAGGAACACTCTGTCCTGGACTGATTTTGGTGAGGATAGTTAATTCTCTTCAGAGCAGCTCACCTGCTGCTTTGTTTCACATTTGGGGGCAAAACACTGTCAGTAACACAGCACTGTTTTAGCTGTTGCTGACAGCACCAAGACCTTCTGTGTCTCATGCTGCCCACCAGCAGGTAGGCTGAGGCTGCCCAAGGAGCTGGGATGCCACAGAGCCAGGACAGCTGATCCAGCTGGCCCAAGGGGTGTTCCTGTGCTCAGCAAGAACAGCTGGTGCAAGGGAGAAGGGGGAGGATGTTCAGAGCTGCAGCATTTATTAAATAACAACAAGGTATGATGAAGCTCTGCCTTCCTGGAGATGACTTAACTCCCGCCTGAAACAGGAAGTAATCAATTAATTTTTTGTTTTGTTTGTATGGACATCTTTGCTTTAACTGTTAAACTGCCTTCATTTCATCTCACCTGTTTTCTCTCTGCCTTCTGATGCTTTCCCCTTCCCCTCATTGGGGGAATGAGCAAACAGTTGTGTGCAGCTGCCTAAAACAGCTACAAAAAACACCTCCCCTTCCCCACCAGCTATTTTGTCCTCTCATTTCTCTGTATTACCTGTGTTTTCAGTGTCAAAACTTGGTCTGCCAGCTCTTCCTTTTCCTCTTTCAGCAGCTTATGGATCTGGTTGGACTTGATACGTTCTGACATCAGCTTGAAATTGGCATCATCCTTCTCCCGCAGCTGCTGCATCAGGCGGATGTTCTGCTCTTGCATGTCTTCAAAGGCTTGGCCTGTGACATCCATTTCTGACAGCAGGGCCTCTTCTTCCTGCAAAAGAGCCACAGGCTCTGGCCAAACTGTGCTCTGGACCCCCTATAGTGACCCTGAGCATTTTATTCAGAGACACCAAACCCAGTGAAGATGAAGGAAGACTCTTGATGTCAGGGAACGCTACTGTCATCCCAACAACCAGAAAAACACTTCCTACAAGTCTGCACCACACCAGGATATTCTGAATTTGAAGGTGCAGAGAAAAAATGGTGACCTGTCGCTTGTCTCACAGAATCAGCTTTGACACAGTCATTGCCAGAGCTGGGCAGGAGCCAACTCCCCATTCCCAGCAGCTGAACAGAGGTCAGATACACCAGGCCCAAAATCCTACATGTGGACAGCTTGAGAGCTTCCAACTAACAGGCTGCCAAGTGCCTTAAACTCACTTTGGCCATTTCAGCATTGACAAGGTAGAGCAGTTCTGTTCTACAATAACAAGTATTCTAAAAAAGTACATGTCAATTGTTGGCTTGCCTCTGCCCTGCTGAGGTGGGCCTGCTCTCTCATTGGATTAAGCCTTTCTTTGGCAGAAGGTATGTACGAGTTCCATGCAAACATATTCACCAAAAGAACTGAGGAGATAATAACTCTTAAAAAGAAATTGTAATCTCTTCCCCAATGGCTGATAAAGCCAATTCTCCTCTCTGTGCTTCACCAAAGCCACATGTTTACTTGTTTTTTAATGTTTAATTGTTATTAAACATTTCCCGCCATGGCCTGCCTGTGATACCCCACAGCTGAGGGTGGAGGGGGTTATTTTGTTGGTGGTTCTTCTGCTTGTTTTCTCCCCCTTTGGTAAACAAGGATCAAACTCACATCTCTGGCCCATACAGATATAAATTCCTCCTCTCTTCCTGGATGTAACCTGAAGGCAGCTCCTTCACAGGTGCTCCAGCCAAAGAGAATTTATCAGAAGCTTCTCACCTGCTTAGCCATGGCCAGTTTCTTCTGTAAATATTCAATCTGTTCCTCCACTGCTCGAATCTTGTGCAGGGCATCCTCATCAGCCATCTTTTTACTCTCCTTTTTTTCCTTGTCTTCCAACTCTTTCACCCTCTGCCTCAGTTCTTCAAGCTACAAAAACCAACCAGAAATGACACTAAACACAAGGATGTGCCCTGAGCATTGTTAAGAGCCTGTTTTCCCCAAAATTCTCTGAAACACTCAGGACTGTCTTCAAAGCATAGCAAAAAACCCCATGTCATTTTGACATTACAGGCAGATGCACCATTTGAGATGGGCTGTACGCCCAAGATATTGACTTCCACACCTTTGAAAAGTTCACAGCATCTTTTATCAGAGTAGGAACATCAGTCTCCTGCAATGGTACATGTAGGGATATGTGGATAGAGAGCACCTGCTCCTTTAAGGGCATCTGGTCAAGGACCTTCTTCCACATAAGAAGGTGGTAATGGGGAAAGGAGGAGGTGAAATAAAACATACAGAGACACAAACTTGGCAGACAAATGGTAAAGGAGGCAGTGGTGAGAAGGAAACGGGGTTAGTCACACTAACTGATGAGAGCACATGAGAATGTGAAAATGTTTATTCCATCAAGGTCATCTGAGTGTGGGACAAGGAGAAAACCCAAACTGAAATATACAGAGACACAAACCTGACAAAACAAACACAGAGACAAAGAGAGGAAGCAAACCTCTCCTGTCACAACAGCTGACAGGCTTCCAAGAAACTACAGGAACCACTTCCAGGAAGATCAGCTGGGACTTTCTAACTGATGACACTGTAAAGCAGGAATGACTCCTGAACTGGGAGGGCTGTGGGAATCAAGAGCTGTTCATCTGCAAATGGCTCTGTGGTTATGAACCCAGAGATTGTTGTCTGTGTGTGTGTGCCTGCACTAGCAACTTGTCCCTGTTTATCTCCAGACCATTCCAATCCCTAAGTGACAAAGCTGAGAAGACAAATAATCCTTAGCTCTGAGGAGAGCAACAACACAGTTCTGAAGCAGAGTATCTGAAAATAAGTTTAAGTAACACATTTAAAAAAAAGGGAAGAGAAATTAGAAATACCTCAGCTTTTGCCTTCTTCTCAGCTGCCATCAGCTGCACCTTGTCTCTCTGCTCTTTGGGGGCAGAGCGGTACATATCCAGCAACAGTTTCATCTCCTTCTGGCTCTCCTGGGCCTTCCTGGAGAAAGGGAGACAGAGCACGGTGAGAACACAGCAGCAAAGCCACACTGTTACACAGCCAGCATGAGAGCCTGCCAAGATTCTCTCCATCTCCCACACGGATATGGAGTTGTGGCTCATCTTATCCCGGTAACATAAAACACCACCTGAGCTACAGGCTGGAACAGAAACATGTTCAGGCACATGGGTTGAAAGGCAAGAAGGGGAGTGCAAATGAAATATGTATCCTAACAATAAGCTACAAACCATCCACCTCTGCTGGGGGAACCATCCAGGAGCAGGAACACTGATGTGTCCACTATTAATAACCTGCTGCTCTGAACTTCTATGCTGTTGTTATGACAGCAACAAATAAACATTACTTGACCCACACCAGGAAGTATCTAGTTTGGTAATTCACGCTTTAGGCTACTGTAGGAAAAACACTTCTACACTGACCACATCACAATCAGATACAGAAGGTGTCAAGAAACTCTCTTGGCTCCAAACTTCAGCGATGCTGATCCCATAAAAGCAAGAATATGTGAACACCCCAGGCTTGGGCACTGCTCCCACAGGAAAGGGAGAGACAACAACTCTTACTTGAGCTCAGCCTTCAGCTGCTTGATCACTTCAGCCTCCTTCTTTCTGCCATCTTCATGCTTCCCTTTCTCCTTCTCTTTGGACTCTCTCTCCTTCTCCGATTCCTTTTGCTTCTGCCTTTCCCGCTCTCGTTCCTTTTCCTTTTCCTTCTCTCTCTCTCGTTCTCTCTCTCTCTCCTTCTCCTTCTCTCGTTCCCTCTCCCTTTCTCGTCTCTCCCGCTCCCGTTCCTCTTCATCTCGCCTGGCCTTCAGTTCATGAACATCTTCAGCAGCAGCCTTGGCAACAGGCCCTTGGGCAGAAGGATCATCAGGCTCCTGCTTGATCTTTGCAGGTTCCTCCTTTGTGTCTTCAGCGCTGGACTGGGACTGCAGGAGAGCACTGCCACTGCGAGAGCGGATCTGGCATGGAACAGCAGGAGAGATGATCAAGAAAACAAACATTTGAGCTCTTAGTCAGGAATCTTCCTTCCCCCTTCTCCCTTGTCTTCCCAGATCCACACTTCCATGCCCCCTTTTCATGGAGCACTGCACAGCTACAAAGGAAGAGCATTCATTTGGTCAAAGGAAGCAGCAGAGTGCAGTGCTTGAAAGAAGGTTTCACTACATCCCACACAGAGTATCAGAAAGGCTGATATTGCTGGCAAGGGTGGCAGCATTCCCCCTTCTCCTGAGCACTTTCCCCTCTGTTCTGGCATTTCCTGCTGTGTTACCTTGCTCAGGTCAGCCTGGGCCTCTCTCAGTTTGCGCTTGTATCTCAACACCTCTCCCTTCAGCTGGTGGTTGTGATTCTGGAGGCTGCTGATGAGGTGACGCATCTCCCGGTTAATGGGGCCTGCAAAAACAGAAACACCTCTGTAAAAAACACACTTCTGTCAACCTTCTTCAGGACTTTCATGGAGATGGAGAACAAAATAAAACTATTAACATTCTGCCACACAATAGGGCAACACAAATACTTGCAGAAAAAAGTCATGCTAGTTTTATATGCCTTACAGGTAAGGTGTATTTATAAGTCCTTGCAAATTTGCAGTCCTGAGCTCCCACTTAACATTATTTTTATACCCATGATGCTAAGGGAAACATGTAATGTTGCAAAAGAAATCTGATTTAAATGCTACTTCAGAAGTCATCTATTTCCTCTGATGAAATTTAAGAATTACTGCTTTGCTATCTAGATTGTCCTTACAGACTTGGAAATTAATCCTGCCTTCACAAGTAATTTTTAATAATGCAAAATATCCTGCCATAAACCAAACTGTTAGCAAAATGTATCTATTATGCAGCATCGAGAAGGAAATCAGATAACATGGAACTGGCCTCCCAATAAAACAGGTGAAGAGCTTTGTTTGTTGAGATGAAGAGACCTGCCAGAACAAGTATTTAACAGTAACAAAGAATCAAGCCAGGTGTTCTAGTGCACTGTAGCCCCAATGGGCATTGGTGGGTAGGTGGTGGTTGTTTTTAGGCACAGCAGAGCAACATCGTACCTGCTTGCTCATTGGCAGCAAGTGTCTGCTCAAACTCTATCCTCAACATCTCATATTCTTTGCGGACTTGTGCCAGGGTGTCCTCCAGCTGAATCACCTCCGTGCGCAGCTTCTTGTGAAGGCCGACCTCATCCCTCTGAGGAACAAAAGGGAAACACAATTGGTGCTCTGAACCTGGACTATCTCTCACCTCAGCAATATAAGCCACCACAGCAGCCTGAATCATCGCCAGAAATGTCAATTCCCTGAGCATTCCCAGAGGCACACGCCCCCAGCAGTGATGGCTGCAGGCACAGCAGAGCCCCAGGCTGAGGGAGCAGAGGCGTTACCTCGATCAGCTCCACCTGGCGCTGGTGTGTGGCGCGGGTGCCGTGGAGCAGCGTGCGCGCCTCGTCAAGGTGTGCCTTCAGCTGGAGACTCTCGTTGTACAGGACAGAGAACTGGGACTGCATGCACCGATATTCCGGGGTCTCCTTCACAGCCTCTTCCACTGCTCGGCGCAGATCAACCTGGGTCACACACGGGAAAATGCCACAAAGAGGAATATTATCCCCTTGCCTTTGGCTCCTGCCTCTCAAGGCAGGAGAACAGTGAATCAAGCTGCCACAAGCAAAGACAAAAGTAGAACTTCAGCAGCCTTGCTGTCAAGTAGGTCCCAGTGATATGCTTCAGTACCATGTTTAAAACCTCTCTGTGCTCTCTGCATACACCAGGCTGCTTCTCGTGCACAACCACATCATGGAAGTTTTTGACTCTTGGGTCCTGAAATAGTTTCTCTCAAAGATATGAACTTGGAAAATGTAAGAAATTGCAAGCACCTAGATCAATAAAGATGGGCACATAGAAAAGTATGAGAGATCAGAAAAAACACACATGCAAGTAGACATTATGTTAGTCTTCTACCAGTAAGACACAATGACTGACAGAAAGAGAAATGAAAAAAAGCCCCAAGGGTACAGAACTGAATTCCTAGGAGAAAAAGTTAGCAAACAATTGTGACTTACAGCAGTGAAACACACTGTCACAACCATGCTAAAATATATACATGCATTCAGCTTAAAAGTAATTAGGAAAAAAAAAAGTTGTAAGCGACAGACCATTTCTCTCTAAACAAACCCATGTGGATAAACAGAATTCAGAGGTGCCTCAAGACAGTTCCCAGCATCAGATCTTTGAAATTTACATTATCAAGACAGGCATTTGGATTATTCTCCCCACCATATACTGATCTACCACAGAGTCACAGCTTCTTGTGTTACCACCTTTAAAACATCACAAGCTCACAGGCTGTTTCCTATCTATCCATCCCCCACAATGGAAAGACATAAATGTATTGACTCCTTCAAGAGTCTGTGCCCCAAACAAGTTCCCTGATTGTTTCTGTTCTCTGGTTCCACTTGCACAGGGAGTGGGGAAGGTGGAAGGGGGGTCACTGCTTGGAAAGAGGTGAAAACACTTTTAACCAGACATGGTTAAAATGGACCCAAAGATCAGAACGGGGCACGGGCAGGAAACCATTACAATTTCCAGCGGTGACCACACGGTGTCCCCAACGCACCGAGCTGCAAGTGGAGCCACAGACCCGACGAATTGTACCTGGAGCAAAGTGTGACACAGCTAAAGAGGAGGCTCAGAACAGACACTGCTAATGAGGTTTTTGGAGACACAGCACTGCAAAGCTGAGGGCAGCCCATCCCCACACAGCTACAGATGTCTCACCTTGAGCTTTTCATTCTGCGTTGTTACTTGTTCAAGATCTTGACGTAGTTTTTCCAATTCATTCAGGCGATTCCCAGCAAGCTCTTTATTCTCTTCCAGCTCTGCATTCATCTCCTCAAACTGTTGGGACAAACTGCTTGTAAATCCTACTGCTAATGTGTCTCCTGAGACTATCTGCTAATGAACTATCTGTTCATGCAGTAACAGCAATTACAGACTAAGCAGTCAGAGATAGAGTCTAATTCCACCAGGTGTTTCTTAAGTAGGAAACCTGGACACAGAAAAAACAGCTTGCCCAGAGTCACCCAGCTTTGTGGCACAGGATCTAAAATTATCTAAAATAAGTATCCAAACTCTGTTCAAGTTGTGGCCCTTGCTCTCCTTGACTTTATCCTTCCCCTTGCTCACACCCAAGCTGGCCTTACCTTGCGGGCATTAATGGTGATTGTTCCCCCATAGAGGCTGCTCCCAGCTCCATACACCTTGTAGCCTTTGGAATTCACCTGCAAACAAAGCAAGAGATTTCCTCCAGACCCAGTGAAATACTAACAGGAGTGATGGAGCAGATTCAAGAGCAAAGAAGGTTCACTGCAGGTCTCAGTTCTCCCAGGACAGGCCCAGAGAGGATGTCACACACCCACCCAACAGCACCCAGCACTCCCAGGGCTCCTGGCCAGCAGGGCAGCCCTTACTCGTTCCAGGACATCGGCCAGGTGCCGGTTGAGCCTCTGCTCCCTCTTGCGGATCTTGTCGATGTCCCACTGAAGGTCATCAATCATGGTCTCCAGGACAGACACCCGGGATTCTGCTGTCTCCACCCTCTCTTGCAGCTTGGAGAACTGCAATCAAAGGACTGCTTCAGCCAACATATGCAGAGAATCAACTTTTCCTAAGGCTGCTCAGGAGGAGTTTTCTCATGTTCATCCTGTGTTTTTCATCTTTTGCTGTGGCGACAGACTATTTAATGAACTGTCCTGAATTTGACACTGGCCAAATCCCAAGGCAGCAACAAAAACAACACAAAACTGAAAAATGGGAAAAAGAGCAGGAAGCCAGTAATATCTGCCAGAACACAGAGGCAGCCACCTTAGCTTATCACAAGGCTTTTTTGATTTTAATCTTTTCAATTCCTATGTCCATCTACTTTACAGAGCACCTAAGTGCTCAGAGGTCTAACACTGAGCAAGAACAGCATTAACACAATTTTTAAACCTGAACTGAACTTGAACTGAAGCCTCTCAGACAAATGCTGCTAATAATGTGAAACCCTTATAAGTGGGATCATCTTGTAACTGATATCATTTCACTGTGAAATGACACAGAGAAACCAAGGAATTCAGATGGACAGGGATGTCACCTCGACTCTTCCAGGTGTCCACACAGTCACCTCAGCATCACCTGCTGCTTCCCTTTCCTGCAGGTTCCTCTGCTCTCCCCTTTTCTTTAACAGTTCAATCCATTCAAATCACTGACTTGCTTATATCCTTTCCTCTAGTCACGTAAAAAGCAAATCAATCTGATTTATATAGAAAATCTATCTACAGCTCTCCACAACAAGAACCTTTTTCGTAACTTTTCAAACCATGTGCTCCTGTACCTCTCCAAGGAAGTAAGTTGCTTTCCAATCTACGGTAACCACAAATTATGCTAAATTTATGGATCCCAAAGCAGATTTCTTTCTCTCTCTCTCTCCTTTTAATACCTCCTGAGACATGACTCTGTGCTTCTCCTGAAGAACATCAGCCAGTTCCTGCAGCCGTCCATTCTCATGTGACAAGTAGGAATTCAGCTCCACCACTGCTTCTTCCATCAGAGAAATATCTGAAAGGTGCACAAAGAAAAGGAAATTCATGGAAATCAATGAACACTGATTTCAATTCCTGAATAGCAAAGAGAGAAACAAGAAAACAGAAAAGGAGATATCTGGGCCTAACTTCAGTTTACTCTACCTCTCCCACAGGTGCAGCTTCCTGAGGGCCTGATCTCCATCCACAAAGAGCCTGGACTTGCACTCCCTGAGCCAAAGGCTCTGCAGTTTAACAGTGCTGCACATTCCTGACCTGGGGGCGTCCCCTCACACCCCAGACACTTCAGCTGTGTCTGTACCAGCAACCCAGAGCCTGCCCTTGGGGCCCAGGGACACCTGAGTGCTGCACAAATGCATAAACCCCTGTGACAGGTGGCCTGGGAGGACACACCAGGCCAACAGACTGTGACACCAGGTGACAACCACAGCACCTGGGGGACAGGGAAACCAGAGCAGCTGAGGACAGGCTCTCATGGCACCATGTCAAAGCTACTACAGGTTATGACTGCCAGCCAAGCAACACTCCCCTGCACCAACGCCAGACCTGGTCACAGCACACAGAAGGCACACCAAGCATGATCTTCCACCCAAGTTTTCCTTCAAAACATTAAAATTCTAACCTCAAGCTAATCGAGTTTTTTCAACAGTCACCTGAGTGTAAAGTGAATCTGCTACATTCACTTTTAGAGGCTGGTCATTTGCCTTTCTCTGCAGAACTCTGCTATGTTCAAAGCTGACAGCTACACTAAGCACACCACACCATTAGATGGGCACCATTTTGCTCAGGACTCAGTGGAAACTGAGCACTTGGTTATTCCTACACCTTCTGCTCAACTGCAAAGAGGACTCCACCATCAGTTTGCAATGCTGATCTCACTTCTTTACTTCTAAGTGTGAAGCCTTTTATGTGGTGGCTGAGGACAGCTGGCTGCTAAGATTCAACTCTCCCCTCTGACTTCTCAGGCACATGAACAGCACTGGCAGAAACAAGCTGCTTCTTAGCCCAACATGCTGGGCTGAGCCCTCAGCATTCCAATACAGAAGTAGCTACAGTACACTTCTGGCACCTGGTCCTTTAGTAAAGGTTTTGATAACAAGCGTTTGGAAAGCCAAACAAATTCATTTTGGAAAATAAATGCACATGAGAAGGACAATGCAGGTTCAGGTCTAAGGTGGGGCAGATAAGCACCCTTGAGTACCTGCCACCTTGGCCATACCTCCACTGTTCAGCTTCTGAGACAGCACATCCACCTTCTCCTGCAGCTTGTCATACATTGTCACAATCTGGGCAACAGCCCGGCGGGAGGACTCCACACGCTCCTGCAGCTGAGATTCGATCTCCTCACTGGTGCTGCTGGCCAGAGTGGCCAGGAAGGAGAATGCTGGCTCCACTCCTTCTGCTGGGAACACAGAGAGTGAGAAAAAGTCAATGTGCTCTACAAGGTACCATATCACTGATCTTTACAGTCACAAAAACAAGTCTCTGTCAGCCTTTAGAAATGGACATCACCATTGTCCACAGCTGAAATCCATCTCTCCCACTGCCCCCAGACACCTCGTTCCCTCACCTCGTTCCCTCTCATCTTTGCGCTCCTGATTACTGTCAGAGTCTGGTTCAGGTTCTGGCACCACCAGTGCTTTTCTTTCAGACAAAAGGTCTCCCACACCTTGGTCCAGGTCGAAGCGTTTCAGGATGATGCGGATATTTTCATCAAACTGAAGGACGGCACGGGCAAGGCAGACAAGAGAAAGAACGGACGTGAGCCAAAGGAGTGCAGTGGTCCAGCAGAGACAAGAAAACAGTGAGCATGAAGCAAGAGAAGCTGTCCCCAACCTGGTTCCAGTAGCGGTTGATGATCAGCAGAGAGGCATCGTCGGTGGCCTGCCGACGCTCCAGCTTCTCAATGTGCTCCCGCAGCTCATCCTCGATGGCCTGGCGCTGGTCCAGCATCTCCGCCAGCTTCCGGTTCTTGCTCTGCAGCGTGCGGATGTCCAGCTCCTCCTGGGCACGGCACGTGGGACAGGGGCCAGGTCACAGGAGGGCCCAGACCTCAGCTCATGCCTGAGCTCACACTCGTGACCTGGAGACACTTTGGCCTCCAGATGAAGGAAAACAAAAGGTGCAGTGGGGGGTGCAGCCAAGACCTACCGTTGAAGAAACACCCCCGAGTTTAATGGTCTCCACAGTGGTGCCCGAATCCTCCACCCCTGCCTTCTTCTCCGGAGGTGCAGAAGTGCCAGGCTCTGCAGCCACTCGTTTATTGCCAATTCCAGACATGGTGGCCAAGGGCACAGAGTCCCACCTTCCCCGAGTTCTTCCTGAACATTAAAGAACACCATTAAAAGATGCCAAACGCACACCTGTGCAGTCAATTGGATTTGGGGTTTTAACATGCTGACCCATCATGGTAACAAGATGCCCAAAACAGAGCAGAGCATGGAACTCAACAGATTTGGAAAAACATTTGTTGGGAGGAATGGATTAAAAGGGGAGCACTGGTAAGAAGGACTGTAAATCACTCAGGTGACCTTGCAGAGGGGAATAACCCCTGATAAACCAGGGAGCCTCTGGCATGGACTGAGTTCAAGGCTGCCCACATCTCTAACACTGCACCTCTGCCCAGCTGTTGCTTTGGGGATCCCACAAGTAGCCAGGTCATGGAAACAAATCCCCTCCCTGTGTCCTAACTGGGAGTTTGTGCCAGCCCGTGCTGGCTCACACATTCTGGTCCAGCATTAAGCTGTACAAGACACCAGCAGGGTCTGCACTGCAACAAGAAAGTTGATGGGGAAATATCCACTGCTCTGTAGTGTTAAAATGGAAGCACTGTACCTTATTACCCTCTTTGCACACAGATCTTCATGCAGGCTCCGTCGCTGCCTTTCTGCATTAACAAAAAACAAACCAGGTTAGACTTGAGCAAACAACTGAGACAGTGTGTCTGTGGCACCAGGTCACTGCACAACAACCAAACTGCTCCAGTGAATCCACACACAAAATCAGCCAAAGCTGAGGGCAGCAACACCTTGGACACAAACGAGCCCTGGACTCAGAGAGCTCACAAATCCTACACAACTGAAAAGCAGCTCAGAGCCAAGGCTTGTAAAGACTCTTTCCTCTCCATCAGGAGAGATGCAGACACGTTTGAAGAGAGCCCATTCCTACCCCAGTGCAGTCTGAAGAGCTCTGGGCTAACAGAGAGTCACAGAAGAGCTGAGGCTGCAGGGGAGGGCTGGAGGCACCTGCCCCTGCCCCTGCATGGAGCAGCTCAGCCACAGCAGGTGGCCCAGGGCCTGTCCAGGCAGCCTGAGCATCTCCAGGCACAGGAACTCAGCCGTGGCTCTGGGCAGCCTCTCCAGGACCTGATCACCCTCAGCATTCAAACAGGTTTTTCTCAGGTCTGAACAGTATTTCCCGTAGTTCCCCAAAATATTATTGGGCAAAACTACAAGTGTATCCTCAAAGGGCTTCCAGCAGAAATGGAGGGGCTGGAGATGGAAAATGGAACCAGTCAGAACCTCAGCAGACACGAGCTGTGTCTTCTGCCACAGTCACTGAGCTGTGCCAGCCCCTCTGGTCAGACCACACCAGTAACACTGATTTGTTCTATTTTAGCCTGTCATGGCATTTCCAGCCAAACCAGGGGGTATGAACTGAACCTGCCAGTTCTTTCTGCTTTAACTGAGCAGTTCTACTGAAAGCCACAACACCGCTGCATTTTGAAGATGAAGCTGGTACACTGCTTTGCCAAAGCCCAGCATTTCACAAGCATCTCAGCTTGGCATTGCCCCTCAGCACACAGAAACAGTAAAAAGATTATTTCTCAGTGAGTTACTGAGACTGCACATACGGGGATCCTGTGAGGTGTCTTGTAACAGAGACATTAAATTACATCTCAAATTAAAAACCAAAGACAACGGCCACGGAAACATTTTCCTTCACTCAGCAGCAGCACTGACTTCAGCTGGAATTCCAGGAGCATTGGAAGGCAACGGCTGTCACTAAAAACAGCTCATCTGTCCCATCACTCCAGCAAGCCACATCCCGCGGGGGTCCCGCCCCTGGCCCGGCCTCTCCCCACAGCGCGGGGCGGACACGCCGCGGGCCCGTCCCTCCCTCCCTCCGTCCCCCCGCGGGTGTGCGGTGCCTCCCGTCCCCCGCACGGCCACCCCCGGCTGTCCCCGGCCCGCCCCACAGACCCGGGGCCGCGGGACCTCGTCATTCGCGCCCCGTCCCGCCGGCGATGGCCCCGCAGCCGCCGCTCCGCCCTCGCCCGTCACGGAGGCGCCGCTTCGCCCCCGCCCGGCGCCGGCACCGCCCGCACCCGCAGCAAAGATGGCGGCGGGGCGGAGCCGCCCCCGCCCACGGGCGGCCCCGGGGAGCGGCCCTTCCCTGCCCGGCCCTGGAGCCGCGCCCGGCTCGGGAAAGGCGGCGGAGCTGCTCAACGTGGGCGGAACGTTCTGTGCCAGCCCCGGGGTGGCAGCGGGGCCGGGGCAGGGACTGTCCCCTGCACTCGGCACTGGAGGGGCTGTGCAGGGCCAGGAGTGGGACTCGATGATCCTGATGGATCCCTTAAAATTCTGCACGTTCTGTGGTTCCGTGAGTTTTCCAACACCTTGACATCACTTACAGCTTGTTCCCTGCTTCATTAAATCCCCCTTCTTGTCGGGAAGGCCCGAAAGCACACAGGACCAAACACCAAGGAACGCTTTCCTAAGGAAACCTTCACACGTTCCGTGTCCCAGCGAGAGGCGGCCTGAGAGGCCGGACTACATTTCCCATGGGGCTTTGCGGGGCGCGGCCGAAAGGCGTCACCCGCGGGGCCGCGGGAAGGCGCCCCCGGCATGGCGGCGCTGCGGGCGGCGGGGCGGCGGAGGCCGGGGCTCGGCCCCGCGGGGCTCAGGGCGCTCTGGGGCGGCCGCAGGTACCCGCAGGGCACGGGCTGGGCTGGGGGCGGCTTCTCCCCTTCTCCGCATGCCGGGCCTTCGCCGGGCCGTGACCCTCTGGAGGTCACTCAGCCCGACACCTCCTGAGCGAGTCCCTCAGGATTTGTCCGGGCGGGTTTTGCGTGTCCACAGGGAAGAGACTCCACAGGTTCTCTGGGCAACCAGCGCCCCCCGAGGTGCTCTGCTGGCGGGCGGGTGCAGTGTGCAGGGCTGGGGCCTTTGGAGGGGATACTGCTTTTGTTAGGAGTGGCAAACGAGGGATTTCACGGGAATGAAAAATAATTCCTCTGTAACATTTTCCGTGGGACCGTGCATGGGTTGTTGACTAGATTGTGGCATAAAAGGAGGTAATTGTTTTAACTTAAAACTAGTAATGAGGTTTTTTCTACACTGTGGGCACTGATTTTCTTCTGTTACGGTGGTTATTTTCTGTTATGCTTTTTATTCACAGCAAATTAGAACATGGAGCTGTGACAGTAATTAATCTCTTTTAAATGCTCTTTTTCCTCAGAGCAGTGAACTAAGGTGGGTGGGCGATTGCTCTGCAGAGGCTCCAGTGGGGAGCAGCACTTGGGGAAAGCCTGTGCACTCCTGGGTACACACCTGATGGTGCACGGGATGTGGGAATGTCTGGATTGAGTCCGGCTTAAAACACCACGAGTACAAGAATGTTCTGACCCTGTCCTGAGTAGGCCAGAGGCTGAACCTGTTTGTGTTGTGGTGGCAGCAGGAAGGAGGAAAGAGAAGTGGAAGCAGAGCCAGCAGCTGCTGAGCAGGAGGAGAGGAGCGAGCCCAGCCTGATCTGCCCCCGGCCCCCCAGCCGGAGTTACCTCCCTCCCCAGGACCTGCAGAGCCGCCTCGAGTCCCACGTCAGGGAGGTCTTTGGGCCCTCTGTTCCCCAGGACTGGCAGCAGACTCCGCTGGAGGAGAAGAGGCTGAAGCACGGGCTGCTGGCCCGGCTGGCAGCAGAGCTGGGACACGCCGTGCCCAACTCCCGACTGCACCGGCTGCGCCGCGCCGGGGACGTGCTGCGTTTCTACGGCCGCGCCGTGAGCGACGGGACCGGGATCCATGAACTCGTGCCCAAAGAGCTGCCCCCGAACCTGAAAATCATCTGGCAGCAATGAGTCCCCCCATGGAGCATCCCCTGCCTGGCCTGTGCTGCAGGGCAGCAGCAGAGCCCTCTGGCTGGGAATTTCACTAATAAAGGTTTGTTGGAAAGAGGGAGACTGACTCAACCGATGTTGATCAATCAGGCTCAATTTTATTTGTTTTCTCGCTTACATTTATATTCTAAATAATTAGTTCATACATATTGCAAAAGCCAAGCTCCTGATTGGTAGTGACTACACAATAGCTTACTTCATGCTATATCAGCATATTGCAACAGTTGTATCGCCTTGTAATGTTCAGTTCCTCTTTTCTCATGATCTCAGTTTCTCTCCCTCATCCTCATGCTGGCCTTGTCCTAGCTTCTAGTTACAATATTAGTCTAAGAGCTATTGTGTCCTTTATCCTCTAACCATTCTTCAGCCATTTTCTCCACAGTTCCCCCTTTTTCTTTAATGGTTGCAAGCACTTGGGACTGATGACGAAAAAAGCAAGCAAACACCAATCTCACACATAGAATGACAATTAAAATCATTTGAAAGGCTGTGAGACACTGGCTAATGACAGACAAAAAAGCATTAGTCCTGGTTGCATTTGCCCAAGTAACCCACACATTAGCATTTTCCCATATTGGAGGCATTGCATTTACCCCTCTTTTTAGATTTATGCCCCATCCTAGCAAAACGAGCACAAAGATCATCCCAGTCATTTTCTGGAATTGCCCACCTTTTGGGGACACTTACTGTTTTACCACAGCAAGTAGCACAAATCTTTGAGCGTGCAGCAGCAAGCAAGTGTACAGCGTGATGCTTTATCTCCCAGCGTACTCTGGCTATTATTCTTTGTTCCGGAGATTCAAACAACTGGCTTGCCAAGTGGGCGGGAAGCCCTGTATCTTTTTCTAGTGCAGTAACGGGTGTCTCCCTGCGGTACCGGTCAAAGCACAAGTAACAAATTCGATCAAACAATACCACTTGGTTAACCCACACCCTACGACCACATCCAGCACAGTCCAACAACAACCAAGAGGTACACTTCCAATCTTTACAAATTAAGCAATGTTCTGTTGTAGTTGTTCTATCAAAGGTAGATGAAAGGACCCACTGCAGTTCTCCAATCCCTCCAGGGGATGTAATTTGATCTATAGCTTGGTCTACTCACTCATTTATTTGCCTTTTGAGGCTATCTAATATCGGTCTCAGCGTTATTAATATCTTCGTTTTAATTCTCTCGTAGTCCTGCGACTGCTCATTCAGAAATTTTGCCATAATATGGCCTGGCATTTCTTGCTGGGATCCACTGTGAGCCTGTGGGGGTAGAAACACACAGATAACCACGCCCCCAGAACAGCACTTTTGCTGGTTCCAGCCAAATGCCTGTTTTAGGATCTTTGTATTTAACCCATACATCAGTTTGATGTTCCTTATCAGGGCCTTTAGCATGTCTTACGGCTGCTGGCTCCTTTAAATCTCCAAACACACACAAATGATTTATTACAAATAACACAGTGGTCAATCTCTGCTGTAAATCTGTCACTGTCTCCTGTTTCTTTAAATATGCTTTAAGCATTCCATGTGTGCGCTCTACCACAGCCTGCCCAGTGGGTGAGTGAGGAATGCCTGTTTTATGTTCCACCCCCCAAGTTTGCAGGAAGGTTGTGACACGAGAGCTAGTGTATGAAGGGCCGTTATCAGTTTTTATTGTCTTCAGCACTCCCATGACTGCAAAGCAGGCAGTAAGATGTCGAAGTACATGACTGGCCCATTCTCCTGCCTGAGCTGTAGCCCATACATACTTGCTATATGTGTCCACTGTAACATGCACATATTTTAGTCTACCAAATGATGGAATATGAGTAACATCCATTTGCCATATTTCATTTGGTCCCTGTCCCCGGGGGTTGACTCCCACTCCTATACCGACCCCTCCATTCTGGTAACTACAAATAGGACAAGCTCTTACTATATCAGTAGCTTCTGTTGAGGTTATCTTAAATGCTCGCACCAACCCCTTGGCATTCTGATGGAATATAGCGTGTGACTCCCTAGCTTGGTTCTGGGTGGGCAGGGGTGGTGTTCCTGCTACTGCAGCCAGCTTATCAGCTCTATCATTTCTTTTGCCTAACCCAATGTCCCACTTATGACTGTGAATGTGAATAACTGCCTAGGGGTGTGTTCTTGTCTGAATTGCCAATCTTAATTGAATGAGAAGGTTCCCTAATCTTTTGTTATCTATTTGTCTTATTTCTGAACCCTCAATTCTCTGCACTATCCCAGCAACATATAACGAATCTGTAACAATGTTCACCGGTTCTGACAAATTTGTCATGACCCATACAACAGCTGACAATTCCAAAGTTTGTAAAGAATCCCCCTCTTCAGCAGGCAATATAACTTCTCGCCACTAATTTCCCTGCTGCCATGTAATAGCAGCTTTTTGTGACCTTTTCTCAGCATCTGTGAAAACTGTGATTGCTTCTGGGATGGGCTGTTCACTCCACAGAGGTTTGCTCAGCCACTGTTGTTCTCCCACCCATCGCAAGGGTGGGGGCCACTTTACCGTTGTCACAACTGTGGCCCCTCCTCCCAGCAGAGCAAGGCCCACCTCCTCATGATTTTCAATGTACCATTGCAGTATATCTCGAGCTATTGGCAACAGAATAGTGCCTGGTTCATTCCCCATAACCTGTCGTGCACGCTGTCTACCTTTATAGATAAGGACTGCCAACATTTCTGATTTTTGAAAAACAGTTTTACATTGTTGCATGGGTGGCTGTAACCATTCTAATATCCGAATGTTTCTCCTCTCCCCTATTTTCTCCCTTTTTCTTTAATTGCTGAACAAGGACTCCAAGGAGATGGCGTTTCTCGAGCCGTATAGCCAAATCAATAGGCAGGAGAGGGTCACAGTGAGAAGTACTGCCTTGCTGAATGATTTCAGCAAACCAAGAGCAATATTCCCATTGTGCTGTTGTCTCATTTTGCCAATGAGAAACGTAACTTTTCCACGCTTCCCTCGCACATTCTTGTTTTCCAATTAAACAAGTGCGAAATGGATTGGAAGGCATGGCAGGTGATAAACACAAATTATCCTGACCAAATTGATTAACCCAAGTGACCCACATGTTTTGCCTTTCGTCTGTTTTTGGTAGCTCTGTGAGCCCAGCGGCGACAACATATATCCCAATCAGCAGGATCCACCTAATGCATATGGTGGATGCATATGGTATCCCCACCCCATATTTGCAGGTTGTCTGCAAAATGCGAGTAGCCTTTTGTGCCAACAGGCGACACACCTCTCTTTCTATTAAAAATACCAATTCCAGCCTATCTCTTTGACTTAAATCTTGAACAAGGTTTACTGCTTCTGGCACAGTACTGCACCCTGTATAATTTTTTATGGCAGTCTGCCAATTATAACAATGCCAATAAAAGGAGCAGCGTGGGCACCATGGCTGTGCAAGCTGCTGTTGAAAAACCCACCACTGTCTGCAACAAGCCCCACAATATATTTTTACCCAAGCCCCACAGTTAGGCTTGTCGCAGTGCAGACAGTTAGAACTCTTAATTAATCGTAGTCGGGTGCTTTGTAGTTCATGCAACAATGTTAGTACATCAGTTCTATTTTCTGTTACTAGAGGATTAGGCCACTGGCTGGAGCTGAGCTATCACAGGTTGAAGGATCAGGAGCAGGCGATGCTGCTCTCATTCTGCTGGACTGCTGGGTGCTGTCATTCCCTGCTTGCGTCCAGCGGCTGGGGATCCACACAGGACCTGTGGGTGTAAGCACACACATGTGACCTCAACCAATATATTGTACTTCAGCAGGCCCAGTGTTAAGAATGCTGATCCTCCTGTAGAGCCAAAACCATAGTATCCTCTTTGTGTTTCCGAGCGATGTTCCGAGCCAAGGTTGAAAATGGTAACAATTGAGCTATCCGGGTGCCAGCTGGAGTGAGCATTGGAGGATACAGTGTCCGTGCTAAAATACAAATCTCGCCTGTAAAATCAGCATCAATAAATCCCACAGTAATGTCCAATCCTTTTTAAAAAGTAGAAGATCATCCCAAAAGTAAAGCAGGAACCAACAGTCCCTGATAGGTTACTGGTCCCTTTACTCCAGTGGGAATTGGCACAGGGCAATTGTCCTTAATAGATATGTCCACTGTGGCTGCCAAGTCCAGGCCGAGGCTTCCGGAGGTGGCCGGGGTGCAGGTCGCTGGCTGCTGTACAACTGCTATTTATGTCCTGGCACAGCGGCTGGATGGCGCGCTGGTCTTGCCGTTTCCCGATTTCCTCCGACAGGCACCTGTGTTATGGGTATCAGAGCGACACTTCTGACACCATACTCCACTTGCAGGACACTCTCGGCGAAAGTGACCTATTGCTCCACAGCGGTAGCACTGTCCTCGGTCTCCTCTGCCCTGCTTCAGCTGACTTGCTGTAACAGCAGCTTGGAGTGGGGCAAGAGCAGCAAAAATTTGAGCCTGACTACTCTCTGCCTGTTTCTGAAATGTTTCACCTAGCCCTTTAATAGCCTCGACAATAAATGCCTGAGGCCCAGAGGGTACAGATGCTGCTTTCTCTAGAGCCTCTTCTACAGACCAATTAGCTCCCAAGGTGTTAACTAGGTTTTTTGTAGCTTGATTACCATTTTGGAGTATACACTGTTTTAACATAGCTCCTTGCATATAGAGTGGTACTCTAGCCTTTTCTATTCCGTCTACTAGTCGATCTACAAATTTGCCTAATGGTTCTTCCCTACCCTGTTTTATTCCCATATATACAGGGGTTCCATGTGGATCTTTTACCTTATCCATAGCAGCTCTGGCAAGCTTCATGACCTCTCGACATTTTTCTGGTCCTAACAGAGCCTGTGCCTCTGTCCTTATCCAATTGCCTGTTCCCAGCAATTCATCTAAGGTAACCCCATGCAGAGGATCCCCAGGTTGTCTCTGTGTGGCAACTGACTCCTGCGCTAGGGCTTGCCAGTGAGCTTGAAATAACAAAAGTTGGTGGGGTGTAAACACAAGCTTAGAAATACCCCGACAATCTGCTGGCAACAGCAAATATGTACCCCAGATATAATCCAGCATTTGCCGAGCAGGCTCACTGTTTACCCCATATTGGCTAACAGTGGAGCGCAATTGGGAAAGTAATTTCCAGTCAAGGGAAGTCAATTGGGCAGTGACACCTCCTCCCGGTGCAGGATTATATATTACTGGGCGTGCTATCGAGCTCCCTGCTTCTATCATCTGTGCATCCCCTCGTTCTACTCCTTCTCTAGCTAGGGCACTCCATGTCTCCCTCCGATTCCTGGCCACTACCTCTGTCAAATCTGATTCAACTTTTGGAATAGTTCCATCGCTCACCCCAGTCCATGGTAATGGACATGAATCTGTCAGCTGACCCGCAGCGACTGGAGGCATTGGGGGAGCTGATGGTACAGAGTCTGCAGCTACTGTGTTCCCTCTAGTGTCACCCATTTGCTCTGGAGGCAGATGTACTGTTGTACATCCAGGAGGCAATGGAAAGTCTGACTCTGATGAATATGTCAGATTCTTTCCCTGGGCTGCTACTGCCTGCTGAGTTGCTCGTTTTTCTACTTGGTGTTGCAGCAGAGCATTATGTACTGCTTGCCACTGTTTCCCTAACTTCTTAGCTGTTTTATCATCATCTAAACTTGCCTCCCATATCTTATCCCCAAATTTTCGCCATTCAGAAAGCTCATGTACTGTATGGGGGTTCATAAAGCACCCCTTAGCATACCCATATGCTAGCAAGCCTGGCAACTCTTTTTTAATATCTATACCCTGGACTTGCCATTTTTCTAGTATACAGGTAAATAAATCATATGCTGCTTGCCTCTCCATGTTAGTCAGCTGTGCAGCTCCGCAAGGTCTCGGCAGCACGTATCAGCCGGCCCCACCGATGTGAGCACTGGGGCGCGGAAGCGGAATTTCTTCTTTCGCCGTCCCTCTGCTTGCAGGACCTGAACTCCTACTCCTCCAACCGTGGTGCGGTATCACATCCTGGGGTCGCCATTTGTTGGAAAGAGGGAGACTGACTCAACTGATGTTGATCAATCAGGCTCAATTTTATTTGTTTTCTTGCTTACATTTATAGTCTAAATAATTAGTTCATACATATTGCAAAAGCCAAGCTCCTGATTGGTAGTGACTACACAATAGCTTACTTCATGCTATATCAGCATATTGCAACAGTTGTATTGCCTTGTAATGTTCAGTTTCTCTTTTCTCATGATCTCAGTTTCTCTCCCTCATCCTCATGCTGGCCTTGTCCTAGCTTCTAGTTACAATATTAGTCTAAGAGCTATTGTGTCCTTTATCCTCTAACCATTCTTCAGCCATTTTCTCCACAAAGGTTCACTGAGCTGTGCTGGGGTTTGGCTCTCCGTGTTCTGCTCTTTTTTCCCTGCAGACCTTGCAATTCTTGCAGGGCGCTGGTACAGCACTGGTGGGCAGTGCCCCCTGCCCTTTCCCTGCTGCCAGGCACTGACACAATCCCGTGGGGATCCTCTGCACAGTTTCCACTCTGCACCCCTGTGCTGGTTCTGGCTGGGGTAGTTAATTTTGTTCCTCGGGGCTGTTACGGGGCTGTGGTTTTGACCTGTGCTGACTCAAGGCTGATAATACAGAGATGTTTCTGCTATTGCTAAGTAGGGCTTGCACAGAGCCGAGGCCTTTCCTGCTTTTCTTACTGCCACGCTGGTGAGGGGACTGGGGGTACGTGGGAGGGGACACGGCCAGGACAGGTGACCCAAGCTGAGCCAGGGGATATTCCAGACCAGACAGCATCAGGCTCAGTGCGTAAAATGGGGGAAGAGGAAGGAAGAGGGGACATTTGGAGTGATGGCGTTTGTCCTCCCAAGTCACTGTGACGTGTGATGGGACCCTGCTCTGCTGGAGGTGTTGAACACCAGCCCAGCCATGGGAAGCAGGGTATTAATTCCTTAATTAGCTTTGCTTGTGTGTTCAACCTTTGCTTCACCTATTAAACTGTCCTTATCCCAAGTTTTCCAGCTTTTACCCTTCTGATTCTCAGGACCATGGCAGTGTGCTCCTCACTGCTCACACTGGCTCACACAGATCTCCTGCTTTCCTTCTGTTTCACTGCTGTGAAAGCCAGTGCCCGTGTGGCCACTCCTGGGATGTGCTTGGCAAGCATTGCAACACAGATGTCAAGCTCTGGGATGCTTTTTCCAGGACTGAGGAATGGCACTGTAGCCTGTCTGCCTGGCTGGATTCCTTTGTACTGCTCCTGCCTGGCCCTGATCTGGCTGTCAAAGCTGCTGAAGGAATTGCCAACAGGAGTGGTGTGAGGATTAGTCTGGGTTACCTGTGCTAGCCTTCAGGATGCTGTGATCTTTCCATTTCCCTTTCTCAAAAGGAAAAACCAAAAGATGAAATTTCGTTCAATTGAGCTGTTTCATATCTTACTGTATGTCAACAAGAGCTCTCATGGAATGAAACACTCAATGTAGTCAAAATTTATGTTTTCCTTCCAGAGTATGAAGCTTGGTGGGTTTTATAACACATAATTCAGTTGAGTTTTACTTCTGTTTATCTAGCCTGTCTGGATGCTTAAGGAGAATGTATCTCATATGACCAAAGCTCTGGAGTGTAAAGTTGTAAAGTCTGGTGGCATGTGCCACAAATTCATGGATTATTTAGGCCACACTGTACTGCAATTATGCAGTGTTCTGATGCTTTCAAGTTAAAAAATGTTTTGCTAAGGCCTACAATATAATCACACCACTGTTTCTAGAAGCTGTACAGTGTATACAGATATAATATATTCACCACACTAATATTTTCATGGGCCATACGGGCTATTTCCATGTATACTCTTAAGTACAACATATTATATTATATTATATTATATTATATTATATTATATTATATTATATTATATTATATTATATTATATTATATTATATTATATTATATTATATTATATTATCAAGCAGATAAAATAAGTTATAAATAGCATCATGTTTGAATACTTATGATCAATAACAATATGCAAAAGCTAATACATAAATGCGAAAGCCAATATTGTATCGCCATTTTTAAGAATTAGCTTGCCAAAAAGTCTGGATTTGGGTTTAAATGGGTTGGCAACACCGGTTTATCCTTCGGAGAAGAGAGCTCGTTCCCATCCAGGCCCCGGTGTTCCCTCACAAGCCCCATGTCCCGCAGAGTCACGTGACCAGCGGGAAGGCCTCCTCCGGGGAACGGTCCTGGCAGCTGCCCCGGCACAGCAAACACCTCCCCTGCGGCAGGAAGGGGTGGAACGGGGTCACGCCGAGCCCCGAGCACAGTTTCGCTGCGTTTCTGTGCCGGTTCTCGGCTCGGTGACGGGCAGAGCGCAGCGGGACCCGGCGGAGCGCGGTTCATACACAGCTGCCAGGACCTGCCCAGGGCGCTGCTGCGCATGTGCGGCCTGCGCTCTGGCTCGTCCTCCGCCTCCTGCGCCTGGGCCTTGCGCTGATCTTCCTGCTCCTTTTCCTCTTGTTCCCGTTCCCGCTCCCCTGCCACCGCGGCCATGGGGAAGCTGAACGTGGTGATGCTGCGGTACCTGTCCCGGGAGCACTTCAGAGTGCTGACCGCGGTGAGCGGGCCGGGCCGGGCCGGGGGCGGGAGGGACCCGCCGTGGTGCTGCTGCCCCCCCGGGGCTCCGTGCAGGCCTGCTCGGGGGAGGGCCCGTGTTTCCTTTGGCCACCCGGCTGGGGGGAGTCGGGAAGGGCAGGGAGTTCTCTGGGGGTGCCAGGGAGAGTCCCTGGGGGTGCCAGGGAGGTCGCAGACCCGTCAGGGTGAGGCAGCATCCTCAGCGTCCCTGCTCTCTCTGCTGCCCTTGACTGGGACCGAAATATAATGGGCCACTCATGTCACGGCTGGCACTGAAGGTTCCCAGGGTGGTTTGTACATAACTGCCTGTACAGCTCTAGAGCTGCCAAGGAGCAGTGAAGCAAATGGAGAGGTTTGTTAAGTCTTTAAACCTGGAAAGTTAAGTCTTAAAATCTATAATCTTTAAAAATTGTCTGTTCTTTGTATTACTCTTGAGCGGGATCCGATATTTCATTGTTGAACACAGGACTGACAAATCTGGTTTTAATTACTCTTTTAGGTGGAAATGGGCATGAAGAACCATGAAATAGTTCCTGCTAGCTTAATTGCTTCCATTGCCAGCCTTAAACACGGTGGCTGTAATAAGATTTTGAGAGAGTTGGCGAAGCACAAACTTCTGGCTTATGAACGAACTAAAAGTGAGTTTCAGTTTTGTGTTGTTTTGTGTCTCCCTTTCTTATCCTGTCCCCAGTGCCTCACAGTGGTACCTGCCCAACAGATTGGGGTGTGCCCAGAGTGTTTACTTTGCTTTCTCTTGGACTCAGCCTAGGATTGTGGGTTTGTGCAGCACCAGATGCTGTGTCTGCTTGTAGTTTTAGAAGTGACAGACAGAAAAAAGATAAACGGTTAACTCTCTTTTTTTATCTCAGAATAAGGTAAAAAGAATCATCACTTGAAGCCATGTTTAAGTGCATGTAGGAATCAACCCAAATGAGTGATATCCTCACAGTTCTGGAACAGATTGCACAATCCTTGGACATTTCACTGCCCCAGGAACAGCTGCTAAAGCAGTGTTTATTATCTGCTGCATGACAAAGTTGTGCAGGCCTTTCCCCCTTCCCTTCAGCCTTTTAGTTGGAGCTGGCCGTGCAAACACAGGGGAGATGTCAATGGGAAAAACCTCTCCCTTTTCTGTCCCAGTTCTTCAGAGGATTGAGGGTTGTTCCAATCCAATTTAAACATCTTCAGCATTCAGTCAAATTGGGCTGGTAAGAGCCAAGGGGTGAAATATTATTTGTTAAGAAATGAGACTAAACTGAGATTTATTTTAAGTGTGATATATGCATAGTAAGGAGTGAAATGTATTTTATTTTTACCCAGCTGTCCAGGGTTATCGGTTAACTAATGCAGGATATGATTATCTGGCTCTGAAAACTCTCTCTTCCCGACAAGTCATCAGTTCTGTGGGAAACCAGATGGGTGTTGGAAAAGAATCAGGTAAACTAAAATAACATTTTAAATATTTTTTTAAAATCAAACACATCTGTAATATTGCAAGTATTTTGCTAGAAACTAAGGTAGTTCTCCTGTGGATAGGCAGATCAGTTAATCTGTCAAATACCAAGATGTATTTAAATATAGCATGTTCAAGTTCTCTGTGAGGCTTCTGGCTACATTTGAGTATGTTTTCACAGCAGTGTAATTGCGTTTTGCCCGTTCTGTCTGTTTCTTTGTTATTTAGAAAGGAACATTGCAGGCAGGTGCTGCTCGTGTTGTGCTTTGTGAACAGTTTCAAACCATTTAACAAAAAGATGATTTCAGCTTTTTCATCCCACTTAAAAATAAGGTAGTAAAGTAAAATGGGCTCAAAACTATCAGAACAGTACCTTGGTTCCCCTGATGTTCATGTTGTTTGACAGTGAATGTGACTTTTGTAATTGGAGAAGAGGATTAAATTAGGAGTCTGGTCCCTTGAGTTGTCTGTCTATTCATCAGGAAGGAGAAGCTCTTCCAGGGTGTAGTTAAGAGCACCAGAACACTGAAAGATACTTCAGATCCTATCATCATTTTTTCCATTGGAGTGCCATGGACTCTTTAACAGTAATTTCATCATGTTCAAACTTCTGACACACACTGTGTAATTAGCTGCTTTTGCTAAAACTCGTAGGTCAGAAAGGGCGAGGAGTGAGATAACAAACTTTCTCTGCACCTTTTCAGCTGGCTTGTTAGACATCATTAATTTCTTAGATCCGTGCTGTTACATATTTTCTAGATATTTATATTGTTGCCAATGAAGAGGAGCAACAGTTTGCACTGAAATTGCACCGGCTGGGGAGAACCTCCTTCCGAAACCTGAAAAACAAACGTGACTACCACAAGCACAGGCACAAAATGTCCTGGCTGTACTTGTCCCGGATAGCAGCAATGAAGGAGTTTGCCTACATGAAGGTAGGTGGCCGCTTACACAGTGCCAGCAAAGGTGGGACAGGCTGGAAAATGCCTCTCAGGCTGTCTTTTGTTTGTGTTTTGTTTGTAGTATTGGTAGGATCTATGCTTCATTTTTTCTCTGTCCTGATGGACTTAAAGGATACATTTCAGAAAGTTTCAATGAAACATGCTTTGTACGCTTTCCAGTGCCAAAGTTAAGCTTTGCCATTGAAATCTCATGGAACAGATTCAGGTGTCATGGGAGAATTTCAAATTGATGATGTTATTTATGGATAGATAATCTATATATCACCAGTTCTGCAGTTTTTCCTTCAAAAGTTATTGCAGAAACTAGGAAGCAGCTGTCATTTCTTAAAATTAATCTATTTTTTATTCTACCAAGCTTTCACATGTTGCTGTGCTATTGAGGGAAATGTATCAGATAAAAACTGGTGTTTTGATCTAAAAAGGCACACTTAGTTCTGCACTGTGAGAAAAGATTTCATTCCCAAGCATACTCTACTACCCTTGAATTCTGTGGGTTTTTCACCTGCTTTAAAAAACACAGATATTGTATAGTAATGAAAGATGATAGCTGAAAACTAATTATTAATAAAAACCTAGTTTTCTTTTCTCCTTTTGTGCTATTCAGTAGTAATACATACATGAAACATGATTTTCTTGTTGTTGTAAGAAAGAGCCATGATGGATTGTCTCAGTGGCCTCCACAGAGAAAGTACTAACACCATAATTTAGAACTTCTGTATTGGTCCAGGTGATCCAGCTGGTAAAGCCTTATGTGGTCAGAATTTGTAGGAATATAATTGTGGGGGTCAGTTTCCCTGAGCAGAAGGTTGGGGGAGTTTTAATTGAGTGCTGAAAAGCAGTAATACTTAAGTAACAAAAACTGTATTTATGTTGTTTTAACTTATGACTCTTAGAAAAGACTTGTAACAGCAAAGTGAGTAAAAAGATAATGAACCTATAGAAGAGTTGAGTGGATCCAGTGAATCTGTGCTAGAAAAGGAAAACAGGAAAGCTTCAAAATATTATGATCTACCTTTGGTTAATCTTAAGTACGGTATAATGCTGATTATTACTGTTTAAGAATGAACTTCTTGCGTTTACAGCAACTGAGCTTAGACTAATCAGGCAGGAATGTATTGGCAGCAGCTTAGTGTGGAGTTCTTTTCTAGTGCCAAACATCCCATTTCCAGTTACCTGCTACTGATTCCACAGGCTGATGTGCCAGATAAGGTTCTGTCATTTCTCTGGTCTCTTGTGCTTTTCTTCCAGATGCAGGTTAATTAAACTGCAGGCAGTGTGTTCAGTGTCTAAACATCAGCATTTTATTGTTTTGGCAGTGAAAGTTCCAATGGCTGTGAGGCTGTTTTACTTCTTGAGCATGTGATTTGGGCAATATATGCTGCTATCACAGTGATACATACTGCTTATCTTAGGTGTGGGTTTGTCAATATATGTAATGTTTCTTTAACTATTTATTTTTAATTTTTCAATATGTTGTCTCTTTCCAGGCTTTGCATGACAGAGAATTTCCTGTTCCAAAGCCCATAGACTACAACAGGCATGCGGTTGTTATGGAACTTGTTGATGGGTATCCTTTGTAAGTAGTGAAACTTGAATTCTCTGTCTTACAGAGACCTTTACAGCCTGAGGAAAAGTAATGGGGTTAGGGTTTTTCCTTGTTTTCTACACAGAAATTGCATCTTTCGTATGTTACTTTGTATATAGAGTATTAATACCCCTCATATTCTGAGCTTCAGTTTGTGATCCTTGCTCTGTTAATTCAGGTGAGTTTGTAACTCACTTCTGCATTGTCTATATATGTAGACTACCATGCACAATGTGGTTTGCATCTTTGAGAAAGATAACTTTGTTTGAGTTTTCCAACCTCTAAAAAGATTAAATATTATTCAGGTTTGTAGGTGAAGGGTTTGGTTTTGCATGCAAAAGACCTGTTTCTTTCATACAATAACCAAGTCTAATCCAGAGACTTTTAAGTGTCTAGTAAGAGAATAAGCCAGTCCATTCTCTTGTACAGGATTCAAGATCTTAAGTTTAAGCAAAAGAAAGGTAGTTTAAGGTTTAATCAAAATCAAAGTAAAACAGGTGAAGAATAATGTAGCAAGGATTTAATTGTATTCTGTCTTTCTACTCTCATTTGTCAAATAATTCCACATCCAGTGTGTAAACAGAACACTTCAAGTTCCTTGTGGCAGTCTGCAATGGAAGTTTACTTTTTCTTCTTTTCCTAACAATCTAGAAAATCTGATTTTGTGAAAGAAAATGCATGGGGCCATTTGAATTTCATTTTAAGAAGATTTAGTTCTTACTGACTTGATAAGATTAGCTAAAACAGAAGAAACATAGAAGTTTGCCAGTCCATTATTTACATAATGCAGTATGACAGCAGTGTTCAATGGGAGACAATCAGTGTGAGTTTAGATGAGGTTTAGCCTGGCTTTAAGAGGAGGTATTTTCTTCTCTTGAGGACAGAGAAGGTTCACTGGCTCTCTCCATTCCTGGAAGTTTTCTGTCCCAACTAGACAGAGACCTGACCACTCTGGTCTGGTCTCAGATTTGACTCAGCTTTCAGGAGGGTGCTGGACCAGAGATCTGAGGACCCTTTTAATTTGAATTACTCTGGCATTCTGTCAGATGTATTTTAATATACTTTATCTGTATTTTTCAATTAAGGGTTTCAAGGTTCAGAATATTTTATTTTGCTTTTCAGGTGCCAGGTGCACCAAATGGAAGATCCTGCTGCTGTCTACAGTGAATTAATGGACCTGATTGTAAAACTTGCCAATCACGGTCTGATCCATGGGGATTTCAATGAGTTTAATCTCATCTTGGATAATAATGACCATGCCACTTTGATTGATTTCCCTCAGATGATGTCAACATCACATGCAAATGCTGAATGGTAGGTTTAGATCTAAAGGTGTTTTCCAGGTGAATCTGACAAATGCTGATGACAGCAAACAGTCAATCATGACTCGTTTCCATAAGACTTTTCCTGAATCTTTTTCTGCCATTGTTGTGATGCAGGACAAGTGATGTTCCAAACAAAGAATGAAATGTCTCTGCAGAATAAATATGTGATTAATTGCTTCTCAGAGATAATAATACTGTTTGGTTATGAAATGTTCAGAAATTAACTGTATCCAGTTTCTCTCCCTAGCCTTTTGGCTTGGGATCACTAATAGAAATAATTTTCAAATAAAACCATGTAGGGTAAATGCTTCTCATTGCAATAGACTTCACTGATACTTTGTTTGTACAATTCTGTATTTTTTACAGGTATTTTAACAGAGATGTTAACTGTATTAAGGAGTTCTTCAAAAAACGCTTCAACTATGAGAGTGAGCTCTTCCCAACCTTCAATGACATCAGGTAGAAATGACCAGATGAATTTGAGGGCTACTTATGGCACTAGTGTTGGTTTTCTGAGAAAAGTAGATTCCTGTGGGAGTTGCCTGTGGAATAAATGAAAAAAAATAGGTCCAACGTTGTAGTCAAGATGGCCATGAACTCAAAGTACTTAAATAAAAACTTCAAAGGGCTTCAGGCATCAGCACCTTATTATTTCAAAGTCTCCTATACCTTTTCTCTGCAGCCTCTCAAGGGTAGCTCCATACAGCTCTGGCTCTTTCTCTCCTTCCTCTTTCTTCCTTCTGCAGTTCCAGCTTGCTGCTCCCTGTCCCTAGCATGGCCACCTAACTCTATCTGTCCCTCGTACAGTGGCTTCCCTTATCTGTCCCTTACATGACCTCCTGTCCTTTCCTCCTCACAGGATGGCCAGCAAACCCCAACTGACTCTCTACCAACTAATTCACTTTTTTATCACACCTATAGCTGTAAGGGCAAGGCTGTTCCCACTCTTTGGTAATTAACACAGCTGCAATATATTGGAGGCAGGATTGCCTTTAGCACTATCTCTGTCTTTCCACAGCCTGACTATGCAATTTTAAGTTATCTTTTTCTCATTTCTATTGTGTTTTCTTCAAAGTTATAAGTGGTTTTCAAGTATGCTTTAAAATCCTTTGCTACCTTCTTTGTCTTCTTGTGACCAAGGAAGAGAGGTCAGCCTGAAAGCTTGATCCAAAATGGTGAATGTCCAGGAAATTTCAACAGTGATGCAGAATCAGCCTGACAGTTCTAATATATTGAGGATCAATTTGGGTTTCCATTCTAAAAATATTTTTAAAATGCTTGTAAATAGGGTGAGTGCCTCCTCAGGCGTTACTATATTTAAACTTTTCTTCCTAAAGTGTTTTACTGCTTCTAAAAAGTAAACTAAGTTTTCACCCGTTTTAAGATCGAAACTATTGGAATGAAAATGGTTCTGTTTCATCCTGACCACTTTTCCTAAGGAGTTCCACTCTTTAATCAGCCTTTGTATGTCACCCCCTTTATTATTTTGTTTGCTTAAGCATACTTTGAGCTTAAACCCAAATGTTATTCCTGCTAAAGTAAAACAATTTCCATTTAAAAAAACTTCATAAATGCAGGTTATGGAGATGGAATCATCTTGTGGAGGAATTTTCTTTTCTTGGATTACATTTTAAGTTAGTATTTCACCTAAAACTCAGCACCATCATGTCTTTTGTGTGTTTCAACAGAGTGTTTCTTTTTTGTTAGTAGTGTGGGTAATTTTAGTCTAGTTCAGTTAGTGTTTTAAACCCGAAAGGTAGTATATTGGTAACTCGGCTTATAAAATTTAGTATATTAAAACATTCCTCTTTCACAGGAGAGAGTGTTCTCTTGATAAAGAGATTGCCGCCAGTGGCTATGCAAAGGAGATGAAGGAAGATGGTGAGCTGCTTTGCCCTACAGGTTCTGATGAGGATGATGATACAGAGGTGTTAGAACTTGCAGAGGACATTGAGAAAGAGCTCAACTTGTTCAACAGAAATGAGGAAAACAGTGAAGACTCCATGTGTGACGTGGGTGATTTCTCTGAAAGCAGAGCCTCTGACAGTGCCGTGAGCAGCAGTGAGGAAGAGGCTGATGCAGCTGAAAATACACAAAGACTGAACATGGCAGAGTTGAGTTCAGCCTTGGAAAAAGCTGAAGGGCCAGCTGTGCCTTGGAAGTCCAGTGAAGATGCAGAGAGTTCTGCAGTAACTTCTTTTAAGGGCAAAAGATTACCTGAAAATGCTGCTGAGCTGGAAGGTCAGGCAGGTCAAGGAGGATGCTCTGAGGATAAAGAGAATGAGGACGAATGCCCTGAGCTGGTCAACTCATCAGCTTTAAACGAGGATTTCGGTCATTACAGGTAAAGACTCACATTTATTGTCTAGGAGTGTGGCCCTTCCCTTGCCCCCAAAAATGTAAATATGTCAAGTAGCTCAAGAAGAACTGCTCTTCAGCTGCCCTTGTATAAACTGAAGACTAAAAATTCAATTTATTTTGAAAATATAGCAGTAAATACCCTTCCTATTGGTGTTATGGTCATCCAGCTCTGTTGAAGTATCTAATGGGAAGACAGATCTTGCACTTCAAAGACCAGCCTATTTTCTGTGGTGGATTTTTTCCCCTTTTTCTTCATTTCAGTTAATATTAGTAATGAAGTACTTCCTGATGTTAAAATATTACTTCT
The DNA here is from genome assembly GCF_965231275.1 of Zosterops lateralis. Taxonomy (NCBI): domain Eukaryota; kingdom Metazoa; phylum Chordata; class Aves; order Passeriformes; family Zosteropidae; genus Zosterops; species Zosterops lateralis. Next base: position 65,171,745 of record NC_139800.1, on the reverse strand, counting down.
AAATAACATTCATGAGTATGTTTGTAATTCAGATACTGTGTCAAAGACAAGTGTTCTGCTGCTCACTCAGCTAAAGTTAACAAGAACAAGCTCCTTAGAGTGTTTCATTCAAATGTGTTGTACTGTATGTTGTTCTGGCTTTTAATTCCTTTCCTGACATGCTTAGAAATTCTTGCTTGCCTTCAGACTAACCCCTTGTGCGTAAAATTCTGTTTCTTGATGTGCCAGCCCTCCATGTATGTGGATACAGAGATCATACTCCTCCTCATTTGCTTTTACTTTTCAGTTAAATATTGTCAAAACCTTGTGCAGGATCTGAAGTGTTTTACTGCCCTGAGGTTTCTCTTCTTGTGCTTGATATTTACATGGCTGTTGTGCAATAAATTTTTCCATTCACAAAGTGCCTGTCTTGAACAACCAGTGTTAATGTTTAAAACTTCCATGTTCTGTCTCAAGTTTTCAAGTTGTAGCCCCGAAAGTGAAGACTAAAACAGGATGCTCATAAAGGCAAAAGTGTGTTTATCTTGCTAATGGAATAATACATTCATTTGTGTGTTTCAGTAATGAAGAGTGTGTTGTTCCCATTGCTGGGCACAGAACAAGGACAAAGAGCATCACATCAGTCAGAAGCGTTGGGAGCTGTTCAACCATTCCTCCGGTAAATATTATTTTGTTATGCTGTCATTTACTTTATCCTTAGACCACTTTAAACTGCACATAGCTGTTAGCACCTGTTTCTGAAATTGTTGTCTGGCATTAATCATCTTTAAAAACAGTCACCATCTATCTCTCCAGTATGCCTCTCCAGTCCCACAGAAAAATAGGACTGATACTGCTGTAATTATTTACAGGGAGTGATTTCCAGCACTCTCCTTCATATTCTGCTTTTTGGTCTCTTACTGAAACTCCATATCAACACTAACGACTCTCACTTACCCAGTAACTAATTTATATTAATATATGTTAATGCACTAACAGCATCAGTTCATCATTTCTGTTGCTAGCTGCAATTAATATTTTTTATTTTGAACGTGGATACTTGAGTCTGGATTTAATTTTGTCTCTCTCACCTCTCTTCTTAGAGATTTCTTGATATTCTTTTCCAAAAGATTTCTGTGAACTCACCTTCAACTGCGATCTCTTTTGCAATTTGAATTTGACCTTCTGAATTACATAAATCAGGACATTTTCAGCAGAATTTAATGTGCTTTTCTTCAACCCCAGAGTAGGCAGTAGGTGATACATCTACTTAGCATCAGGAATTTCAGAACACATGTAGGTTGTGATGATGGAAAGACTGAGGAATCTTTCCACCAAGTGCTGCAGTTCAGCAATAGAATTTGGTGGATTTACATTAGATTACATGTCATAATGGTATCTGCCTTGCAGAATTCATTCTAGCAGGTTTCCAGCAAGACATGATTCCACCATGATGAAATAGATGAAAATAATTCAATTTCTCTTTTTCTTCCAAGAAAAAATATGCAGGTGTGCACTTGGCATCATTGTGGCAGCTTGAGCTGGGACCATGCCACAGTATACAAAATCATGACTTCATTTTGGTTGTGGGCAGGTATTGCTATCACAATGGAGAGCAGAGCTCAGAATGAGCCACAGGTGCAAATAACAGATGACATTTCATAGGTGACAGTTCATAGAACTACTCCAGTTTGATGGAATGGGAAAACAGGAGGAGGAATTGTAAATCACTTATTCCCCATCTCTCTTAGCCACACTTGTGTTAACAGAGTTGTTGTTCTCCATTAGAATCCGTCATTTTTTTGTAATCTAAACTTCAGGATAACCAGGGTTTAAAAAAAACCAGCCCAAAACAATTAATACTGCTGGACATGGAATGTTCTGCAATATTATCAGTATTTACAATTTTGTGTAAAGGCTGTGTTCTGCACTGAGAGGTGTGGGTCCTTCAGCATCTTAGTAAGGAACACACTTGAAGTTTAATTTTAAAATTAAAAAATACTTAAAATGCTATTTAGTATAACAAAGACTCTCAGAAGACAAAAGCACAGATAACCCCATACCCCTTTAGGTGCTGAGTCCTGAGGGTGTAGCACACACACAGCACTCCATGCAGACCTTGTCCACAGCAGAGAATCTCCTTTTTCAGTCAGCTGAACTGTTTTATGATTTTCTTACAAGGAGACAACCCTGTTCATTTCTACCGTCAAGGTGAACATCATGAATCATGAATGTTTATGTTGGTCCTGAAAAAATTCCTATTGTCATATCATGTCCTACTGTTAAATGATTTAAAGAAGTTTTGATGACAAATTATGTGTTTGTAGGAGCTGGTGAAACAGAAGATAAAGCGTCAACTGACCAAGCAGCAAAAGTCTGCTCTGAAGCATCGGCTACAAAAAGGGGAGGCAAATATTTACACCAAACAACGCCGAGAAAATATGCACAACATTAAGTCAAGCTTGGATGCAGCCAATTTCTGGGGATAATTTTTTAAAGCTCCTGTGGAACATGAGGAATGTATACAGCTGAAAGGATCATAGTAATTTACCAATAATATTTTTATGTAAAGGAGCAATCTCTGCTATGCAAACCAGATATTTTTCTGGGAGTTAATAAACCTCATTCTCACTCCTGTGACTTTGGCTGGGAGGTTGTGTTTCGTGTTTCTAATCAAACCTGTTGACTGTAATTTATAACAGTAGTATTGATTAGGATTATGACAGGAATTTCCAGCAGTGTTTTGTCATAACTAAATTGTGGTGTGTTTCTGGTGCAGAGGCACAAAAGCCTTTTTCTTTTCCTCAGTTGTAGATGCACAGTTATTTGCATAGATGTAAAATGGAAATAGTTTTTGCTAAGTTAGTCAGATGTGACATTATTGTCTTTTAACTTTTCTTTGAAAACTCGGGGACTTGGTCAGATGTAACAAAACTTAGTTTCATTGGCTGAAATAAGCATTTAGTGCAGGATGTGACTTACCTGCTGGAGCTTAGAAACATAAACAGGAGAAATCATTAAAATATTTATTGGCACAAGTACATTTTTGAAGAGCTGTTCTACAAAACAATACTGATGCACAAAAAACCTTACTCATTTTATTCTGAAGGCGTAAGTAGCTTATAGTAGATGTTAATCATAAAATAATGGTAAAATACAACTGACAAAGATCTGTAAAAGTGGTATTCAGCAGTAATTAGAAATCTTTCAGTATTGTGCTTGTGAGAGTGTTCATCCCTCATATATCACTGTCATTTGCACAAAGTGCTACCTCAGCATGATTCCATTAATATTTCTGTTTTAATCATCAGTACTGGCAGAGGTGACCAACAGGAGTTTAGTCTCATTTGTGTATCCATTCTGATTAGTTTTGGAGGTATTTGATTGATGATTTGTTCGGGTTTTTTTTTTTTAATATTCAGTGTCTTCACATGACCTGGATAGTACTCAGTAGGCAGGAAATCCCAAAACATTAAAAAACCCCTAGCATACAACCCTAGAACACAGTGCTAATTCTTACACCAAAGGCCCTTCACAACCACCACAGCATTTATCTTCCTAGTCACCCTAGGCAGACACTGCTACTGTTTTACAAGAAGTAACAGGAAGTGATGTAACCTGGCAGTGTGGAGTGTTAAATGTGGAAAATTCAACTTCTCATTTTCACGGGCACTCACTGGCACTGGATATTGGCAGTGATTCCTCTCTTTTCTTCCTTTCTCAGAAGTTGCATCCTCAGGCTTGTTTGCTCCATAATCCCTCTCAAAGAGGCAGTGTTCTAGTAACCTGTTTTTTGGAGGCTCTAAATGAAAGGAAGGGAGGGTGTGAAGTTTGTAAATGATAGATAGGCATAGATGACTTATCTTTCTATACAATGGAAAGCAAAGTGCTACCAGAATTCTAAAATAGCTTTATTTATTACTGTATGATTTAATTGTAATAGATATTTAGATTAAGTATTATTAGATCAATATTAAATACATTCCTAGTACAGTTATGACAGTTCATGGCCTATTGAAGATAAAAGAAAACCATGATGTTTTTAAGGAAATACCTCCTTCACAGCACTGGTTACAAAAGCCAGTTGCGGACCTTTTTTAGATGGCTCTTTACAGGGAAGATTTTTTTGTCATTTAATCACTCCCTTAAATTATCCGCTAATATCTTATGAAGGAATCTTTCAAGTCTATTTTTCTATGGCAAAGAATAATCTCTGGCTTCAGAGGAGCAATTCCTTTCTAAAGCCATCCACCTCCCTGCTGTCACCATATGCAGCCTGTAGCCTGCATTTTCCTCTCTGCACTGCTCTCCCTCCCAAGGAATCCTGTCATACTGGGGTGAGAGACAGAGGAACCTTTTATCCTCACTGTACCTTCAGTATAAGTGTGTATTTCCTGAGTGTATCATCCCACAGCTCTGACTCTGTGGTACTCTGAATCTGATGTTTTCTTCTTAGGACTGACAGTAAGTGACCTTTTTGTGTGAGGTAAAATTTTGCCTTTCATCTGCTTCAAGTGCCTCCTCTTTGCATCTGAATTATAAAACCTAATTTATTTTTCTAGGCCTGGACAGACCAATTTTGTTTCACCCTTTGTGCCTTGTAACATAAGTGGCAGGAAGCATATAAAATAATAATACTGGTTATTTTTTGACCTTGTTTTAGTTAAACTGATGGATCATATTTTAATGTGACTTTTTAGATATCATACTATCAGAAGTATCATGTACCTAACTTAGACTCAGCAATCTGAAGCCCATAAAGTTTCCTGGCTTCTAAATATTTGTAGGATGCAATATCTACAGTAAGTTGAAAGTTTAAGGTAGGTCTCACAGCTAAACCAAAGACATGTGTAAACAATAAAAGGTAACAATGGAAGAGACACATACTTTCTAGTATAGAAATTGTATCATCATATCAGAAACTGTATCATGTTTTCTGTCTTGAAAAACAGTTGGGTTTTTTAATCCTGTCTGATTGAAAGCAGGGGATCATGATCATAAAATTAGTCCTTAGATGGTACAATTTAGAATTTAATCTTGGATTCACAAAGTGAAGAATTCCTTTCATTATTTGACTGCTGTGAGCACATATGACATGCAAACTTAGGCATGAGTGTGAAAAGATGTTCCCTCTCCATGTTAGAGTTGAGGTGTAGGATGCATCATAAGCAAAGTAAAGCTATCTTTTTATCTCCTTTAAAAAACACAGTGTGAGTGTGGCATTAAGAATAAGTGGAATGCATTGTTCTTTCTATCTAGAGAATAATTTCACTTTATATTAACATATCTTAGTTAATGAAAACTTTTGTAATGTTATTATCTTACAATATAAAGCAATACAAATGTTTTTTAAAACTACAGATCTTCACACTAGTTAAACAGAAATAACTTTCCTCTGTTTCATTTTCTGAAATAGTAACTTTTAAAGGAGTAGTTTTCCTCTGCTGTAATTGTCAGTATTTTTTTTTTTTTAATTAATGGCATTGCACTCCAAAGGTGTAATTTTATCCCTTGATAGTGTTGTGCTTTTGCAATACTCTTCTGGCTGTGTTGCCAGTCCTCTGCATGAAGTTACTCTGCTCATTGTTTAAATCAAACCTATAAGGATAAAAATTGAAATTAACTAACCCAAAGCCATAGTCACTTTGTGATTCATGTTTATTTCTAAAATACAACACAATAACAAGTAATATTTTTTCAGTCCTTTCTGTTAATATTTTGTTGGTACCTTAAAAATACAACTCAGTGATGTCTTTCATTCTGTCTCTTCTCACACTTCACACTTCCTGAATTTAAAAAAAAGACAAATATAGGAAGATGTATAGAATTGGGAGAGAAAGGGGTGGGAGTTGGGTATAAAAGAAGTAAAAGAAACTTAACATGGACACTTGTAGCAAGTCCAGTTTTATTGATATCTCATGAAACAATTTCTATTAATTTCAGGTGGATTAACTAAGGCCTCCCACAGAAAAAAGAAAAAGCTCCTGAATGCATGGATCATGATTTTTGCTTCAATATTTTATTTTTACTGATAAATGCAGGATTTAGCTATAGCTTGGTATGAAAATTTTAGAAAAAAAGCAATACAGCAGTGTCACATGGGGTCAAAAATCTCTGCAACAGTCAGTTAAAGTAAAAAGTCGAGGAGGGAGTCATACTGAACAGACAAATTGGGACTGAGGACTACTAATCTGCAAGGAAACATAAAATCTTAATATTTTTGTGTCAAACAGGTCCTGGTTGAGAAATGTTGGGTGGAGAGTTCAATTCCAACAGAAGGAGAAAAGGGTGGCAGATCTGTGAGTTGTACATAGACAGAAGCTGCACCAATGCTAGAAGGCATGACTGCACAGAGAGAAACTGTGCAAAACAAAATAAAGGGTTTGTGATGGAGCTTGGACAGGGCCAGGTGGAGATGCTACAAAAATATTTGACAAGTGAGGACTATTAGGAATTCAAGAAATAGTTTTTCTTTTGTCATATTCAAAGCCTAAGGACAAGCTAATTCTATACCAGTTTCCACCTGCTTTTAATTCTGTTAAAACAGCCTCACTGCAGTTTTAATCACTAGATCTATTTTGGAACAGCACTGAACTAGAGTGCTACAGCACTGGGATGCAACCTTTGAATCTGCAGGCAGTTTTTACAGGTGGTGGCAATCATCAGCAATGAAAAGAGAAATCACACTGAAATGCTGGGCATGCAGGAACTCAAGCAATTCAACAGGAAAGCAGGTCCTTGCAGAGAGGTATCTTCAAAAAAATTACAGTAAAGCCCAGAGAGGTCGTGCAGACTCCATTCTTGGAGGGTTCCAAGACCAGACAAACACCTAAGTGACCTGGCCTGTCCTTGTAGCTCATCCTGCTCTAATGAGAAGATGGAAACATGTGACCTTCTGAGATCAGTCCCAACCTGCATTTTCCTAAGATTCTTCCCATTGAGTTCCTATTGATAACAGAAAGAGACAGATGATGAGAATTCATCTTTTACTGTGAGCTACATATGCTTATATACCATTCTAGGAAGGCTAGTAATTTTTTACTACAATGATTGGGTTAAACATCACACAAACAAACTTACACATTTTGAACATCTCTTGCTTGCGGAAGTTGATTAAATCTTCTTTTCCTGTGGGCAGTCTTGATCCAATCTTCTTGATCCAAGCTCTGTTTGTTCTTGCCAAGACATTTTGGTTATCAAACTGGCTATGCTAATTAAATTTGTAGTGCTCTATGTCCTATGTACCCCAATAAGTTTCAATTTCCATATTTCCCTTCCCCTAACTCTTCTCCAAGGCAGAAACTGACATTACTGATATTATGCATAATCATGTCCCAGCCCAACATATAATTCCCCAAGGAATTAATTTCACAATTCAGTTTAAATTATGCATGTGGTGTGATACATCTTGAGAAAAGACTTGGAACTATTATTAGAGAACATTATAAGTGCTTACAACAAAAAATACAAATACACTGTGTACTCCAGAAAAACCCAGTGGTTGGTTTGTTTCAGTTTTTTACCCTTTTCCTTGCTGAAACAGAAATGAAAAGTCAGTAAAATTATGATAGAGGACCAGGACATACAGAATGAGAGCATGGATACAAGGAAATGTGCTCATAAGACTAAGAACTTACAGAGGAAGCCAAGACAGAGGAATGGATGAGAAGCAGGACACAATCTTCCAACTGTGAGAGAAAAAGATGAATACTAACAAAGGCATGCCTAGAACACTTAATGCAATAAAAAGGAGAAAGGATTCTAAGAGCACTGCAGAACTACACAAAATGTATTAAAAATTTAACTTACAGAATTGAAATTTCTTTTTGAGGAGCCAGCACTCTGGCTTCAGGAGAGATTTCATTCCCTTCTCCATCCCCAGATTCAACTGCTGTCTAGAAGGGCTCAAAGACAAGGGATCCACAGAAAAGGGGAGCTTGCTGTTACATCCCATTTGTTTGCTTCTTTATATGCTTCCAATTTTAATGACAGCACAAAACAGCTTTGAAAAAATGAGCACAATGTCCGTTAAATTAACACTCTAAATACAATTATTTACATTTGTGTAACCTGGAAATAACACAAATTTTCTTAAATGACAAAATTTTTTTTATTCAGTTCTATTAGGAAAAGGTCACCTCTGAACACTTACTGTTTATCAGTGAGTTTCTCTCACATCTAAGACTGACAGAAAATCCACTTTCATATTCATTTTGCCCTGCTAATAATAAAAAAATATTTGGTATTTTAGAAAAATCAACATCCTTGTGGCAGATTGGTAAAGAGAATAATCTTGTTAAATAACTTCTAAGTTTATTATGGAGGAAGATGGATCAGTTAAGGGATCTAACAAGGCTGACTGCTGGCTAAAGCTCCTGAGCATTTCCTCAATCATCTGCACTAAGTTTGGGTGAATGGACTGAGGAAAAAGGCACAGACAACATTTTATCATCAGCATCCACACACTGGTAAAATACATAAAAATTTGAAGGCAGAGTAGGTCCTGTAATTGCACTGTAATGAACAACACACACATTTTCTACAGTGACACACTGCTCCAGACCAATCCATGACCATGCATATTCCCATAAACACCTCTGATGATCATAACTCTCTCACAGTAGTGACTTTCAGCAGGTCAGAGCAAGCAACTCCCCAAGAAACACAAGATGTAAGGCTTTAATTTAGGAAACAGAAACAATCATAATCAACTGGAAACTTTTATTTAATCAAGAAGGTAAAAGTAAAACCTATTTTATCAAGCAGACTTTGTGCAGGAAGAGTCAAACAGCCAGTGAGAAAAATAGCACAATTAAGGAGCAAAAATTGTAGGAAGTAACAGCTTCTCCAAACTTTGTGTAAGTAACTGCACAACCAGCACCCAAAAAACCCCTCAGTAATATGCCAATGTCCAGTGCAAAGCCCTTTTAGCTAATAAAAGTAATTCTCCAACACTCAAAGTGCACGTTAGATATCATGCACCCCTCTCACCTACTGGTACAGAGGCTTGCACAGAAGCACCAGTACCAGCCTATATCAAAAAGAGAACAATTTAAGTATTAACACTTTAGAGGCAAAACCCATAGTCTGTGAAACTATGATCAAGGACTTCTGACACTGGTGAGGTGCTGTCCTCCGAATTCATATTTATCTCCTTCAGTTTCATGTCTCTTACCACAAGAGCTACAGCACATGCACTTAGTGGGGACTGTGATGTAAAAAATCTAGGAAAGGAAGACCCCCTTGCTTTCCAGGTTATCCACAGATGTACTGGGCCCAGAGGTGTCTACATCTTCCCCTCCTTAGTCTGACTGCCTTCACAATACTTCATAAATAGTATTTTAGAGTGAACAGTGCAGAACTCTAATTCTGCATTAGAACTCTCACCAGCACAGATGCACAAAGGTACAGCATTAAGAATGCACACATTCCCAATGTCAGAGGCATAAACAGTGTGGTCACTGTGACAGAATAAGGGTCATAAACGATCATTGATAAATACACTGCCATGAGAAAGCACAAGCAGTAGAATCCCGTTGGAATAAACATTAACTGACAGGCGCCCCTGTGGAGAAGCAGGGGGTACAGCCCATCAGCCACCCCAGGACACACAGGGCAAGCCTCCTCTGACCCCTCTCCCCTCCTGTGTTGTATTTATAGTTTTCTTTGGGGTGGGGAAATGACAAAGTTCCAGCTGATGTCACTGCATGATTACATGGAGATAGAGTGACTTTAGTTCACACATGTGAAGTGTGTACAGGTTTTATTTCATTAGCATGTGCAGGTGTAAAAAGTTTTATGTATTCTCAAGCCAATGAAACAAAATTCAGCCTTTGGTGACTGGTTAGGCCCTTCCTTGGCTTAGCTCTCACTGGCTGCCTTGCTTTAAACAGAGCATGGCCACAACTCCTCCATGCCACTCCATCCTTTGTTTCCTGCCTCTCTCAGGGCAGCACACAAAGCTCCCTCAGTGTCCCTGGGGCTACAGTTTGTTTCTGGTTGACTACTGCTGCCATGGACACTTCTCTTTGCTCAGACTTGTCTTTTAATATTTCTCCACAAGGACTGAAATGAAATGTTAGCTTATGACACCTGTAGTCTAAAGCCACAGTCAATGTATGTGAACACTGAACCATGACCAGATGACATTGTTGTGTGGGCACTGACAACAGTCAAAAAGCATCTTCTGTTTGCAGTGGTGAGAGAATACACCTCCACCAGGTGTGTACATGCAAAGTGTCTTAGCTGGAGAGTTCTGTAAGAATGCACACTATTGGACAAAAACATAATCCAAAAAAAAGAAGAGAACTAGAACAGCCTACAAGAACAGAACACAGAACAGCCTACAGGCATGCCAGGAGGCACCAAAATTTCCCATCACTTTATAAGACAACAGCCTCCATCCAGAAGAATCACATTAGCAACACACTGGAGGTCTTTAAAAACCTCTGGACACAACCCTGAGTAATGTGTTCTACAGGATTCTGCTTAAAGCAGGGAGGTTGGACTTGATGACATCCAGAGATCCCTTCCAACCTCACCCATTCTGTGATTCTGTGATGATAAATAGCAAGTCCAAATCCATTCTCACATTTCCTGTTACATTATTTTCCTGTTGGCTTTCAAACCACGTTGTTAACATTGCTCTCATGCTCACAACCAGATGACAGAGGGGGAAAGACACAGCAAAACACAAAGAGCAACTTTCTTAGGCATCTCCTCAATGTTTATTTGCATTACTTTGCATAATCTCTAGCACTTTCTGGATGTTGAGATGTTTATCCACTGTGCAAGGAATAAGCTCCTTCTGCAGGTATTTCCATGATTAAGCTATTCCCAACTATCCTAAAAAGTGTAGCAAGCTACACCTGCTACTCAGTAGGACTCACTGATTCTAAGGTCTTCAGCTGAGCAAGAAGGTCAAGGATCTCAGAGGGGTTTTTTAACAGCATTACACCTTCAGCTGCACCAGCAAATCGGAGGTTTTCCAAACGGCACAGGAAGTATTTGGCTTAAGCAGTAACCTCTTTTACAAGGTTTCTCATAATGTTTATAGAAGACCCTCTGTACCCTGAACCAAAATGGTTCCAGTGGTTCATGTAGTGGAACAGCTGATAAAGCTTCAAGCGTTTCTCAAACCCTGCAGCTCTGGGCATTTTACCGTGATAAGCAGAATAAAAAAAACTGCTGAAGCCACCAAACATCCCAGCTATTGCAAGATCATACTCTGAATGGCCATAAAAAGAAGCTGGATCGAAGATAATTGGACCAGAATCATCCTCAGCTACATTTCCTCCCCAGAGATCCCCATGCAGGAGAGAAGGAACGATTTCTACACCACAGAAAAAACTGGGCATCTTCAGCTGCAGGGGGGAAAAGCAAGACATGTAAATTACTACAACCATTCACCTTGAAATGTAGAGGTTCACCTGCATATTTTAAACTTTTTAAAAGTCAGTTAAATAAACCTGTAACTTCAAACAGCACAGGACCAAGTTAACAAAGATGCTGAGCAAATCCAGAGGATTCCTGCTTTTCATAAAAGCCAGCAGCAGAATAGTCATCCAAATCTCTTTTAGGAAGACAGTAAATAATTTAAAACTGCATTTGGGGCTGTAATATTGACCAGATTTAGTAACAACAGCCACCACCAGTGCACCATTAGAAGGCTCAGGCATCTCTCAGCAACCTCGAGGAAGTACCCAAAGAGCCAAAACTGCAGTCACTTAACCAGATGCAAACAGTAAATCAACAATGTTGAACAGAACTGCTTATGTATGTTTCTCATCATGCAAGTGTTCCAGGGAGTGAGAAATATGATCTCCATCTGTAAGAGTTCCCACACAGTAAGGCAAAGTGCTATCTAGCACTTTGGAATTCACTCTGGCATAGGGTCAGCATAGGGTGATGTGGCACAAGCCATCACATCTTAGAATAAAGGGCATTTTAATCCCCAGAAACTGGAGTCTCTTACCAACAGAGCCTGGTGCAAACCAACAAACAGGAACTTTGTTTTAAGAAAATAAAATCTAGATAACTGATACACAACTGTCACTATAATGAGAACTGAAGAATTGCTTGTACCTGAAGCTGTGCCCAAAGTTCCCTTGCTCCCCTGTCTCCTGAGCTTCTTTCAATCAGGTCCATCTGGGGCTGAATCCTTTGTCTTGCAAAGAAACTCACCCAGTCACTGCACCAGTTGTTCACCTGAAGGAACAGGACTGCAGATGTCAGTCCTACACCACAAAAAAGGCAAATTTTCTTCTTTCCCAAATAAACCTTTTGAGGAACACACAGTCTTTGTGCTGGTACCATCCAGGACATTAAGTGCTGCCATTTAATTGAATGTTATCTTAAAACATTAAATTGGGGGAATAAATAAATAATAAATTGAAGATCTATTAGAGACACACAAATCAGTGCCCAATGCAGCTATATATGTAAGTATATAGAAATAACTGCTGTCCAAAGCACTACTTTTCTTAGCAGGATAAACCATTCTTTTTCTTACTCATGGCTCCACAAAAATTCCTTCATTTACATTATGACAATTTTGACCCTTTGTGTCACCCAAGGAAAAGAGAGGTAAACTTAAAATTCTATCAGTCTGATGAAGTACAACTTACCTGTGGAAGATAACCACAGCAGGTAACTGTATGAAAGCCAAACTGATCCACAAACTGGACTTCCATTTGCCCTTGTCCTTTACCTTTCAAACCAAAGACAAAAATTCAACACCAATGACTAAATACTGACCATCCACAATGCAAATTAACCTTAATAACTATGCACAGGTACAATGCTGCTTCCAATGAGAATAAAAATATTTGCACTTTAATGTTCTTTTTGTTACAGGGCTTGCTGCTGCTGTTTTTTTTTAATTTAAAGCTCAGTGTAAAGCAGCCATATTATGCTCTTTGCTTTTGTATTTTGAGGTACTGTATCTCTTCTGATACCATGTCCTTGTAGAGACTGTGGTTCAGGCTCCCAAATGGAATACGTGTTTTGCTCACAGAGATGCAAACAGGGCAAACAAAAGCAAAAAGAACAACCTGTGTGTTTGTCTTAGTTTGAAAAGACAGGAGTCTGTAAAGGAAGGCAAAAGCCTCCTGTGAAGTGGGAAAGGTAAACCCCCTCCCTCCCTCCGAATTACCACAATTTCAAAATAAAAAAAAAAAAAACAGCTCTCAGGCAAAGGTATGGGAATGGGAATAATAGTTATTTACTAGAAAAAACTAAAATAGAAAAAAAGAACAACAAATGTAATTAGTACAAACAAAACTACTGATACAGTCAGAAAACCTGACACCCTGAGGAGTCAGGGTGTTGGTAAAAGTCCAGTTGGATGGTGGCTGTGCTTCCTGCAGTGGCAGATGAAATGCTGCTGAAGCAGAGATCCTGTAGAAGGGTATAGTTCTCTGTGAAGGTCTGATGATAGAGTAGATGGGCCTGGTCCTCCTCTGGGAATCCAGCAGGGAAGAAGCTGCTTCTCTGGGAATCCAGCGAAGATGGCTGCTCCTCTGGGAATCCAGTGAAGAAAACTGGGCCGATGGCTTAGACCAAGCTTATTTTATGCAGGTAGGAATACTTGGTTCCTCCTTCTGGGTGGAGCATCTCACAATGGGATGATGTACCTTATCAGTCATGCAGTGAGTCACTTAATGGCCCATTAGCAGGAGACATCTCCCCGGAGGGAGACATTGTTCTTGGAAGAGATAAGATAACTGCCCCCCACCTCCAACAGATGGCAAATAGAATACATTCTTATCTCACAAATCCAGGACATTATCCACCCCTTATTCTATTTCCATCTGCATCACAATGAAATCTTACACCCATTTCTCACTTAAGACTAGGTTTCCTTGTGGTACACAACGGGTTTCTCCATCTTTCTGCATTACCCACCAAGTATAACCAGGTCCTTGAGCAAAAACAATCCCACGGATGGGTTTGTCTTTGCCTGAGGTGGGATTAATCCAAACAGTTTTTCCTAAAATACCTTTCATATGTACCACAGGGACTTTATCTCCATCTACTGTGTGCACGGGTTCAGACTGGGCAGGACTAGCTCGATTGATGGACCCTCGGGTGTTGACCATCCAGGTTGCTTTTGCCAGGTTCATTTCCTAGTTTCTAAAAGTTCCACCACCAAGTGCCTTCAGGGTGGTCTTAAGGAGTCCGTTGCACCGTTCAACTTTGCCGGCAGCTGGAGCATGATAGGGAATATGATATATCCATTCGATACTATGTTCTCTGGCCTAGGTGTTGATAAGGCCGTTCTTGAAATGGGTTCCGTTGTCCGACTCTATTCTCTCAGGGGTGCCATGTCTCCACAGGACTTGCTTTTCCAGGCCTAAGATGGTGTTCCGGGCGGTGGCATGAGGCACAGGGTAGGTCTCCAGCCATCCAGTGGTGGCTTCCACCATGGTCAGCACGTAGCGCTTGCCTTGGCGTGTCTGGGGCAGTGTGATGTAGTCTATCTGCCAGGCCTCCCTATATTTGTACTTGGACCACCGTCCACCATACCATAGGGGCTTCACCCGCTTGGCCTGTTTGATGGCAGCACACGTCTCACAGTCATGGATAACCTGAGAAATGCTGTCCATGGTTAGGTCCACCCCTCGGTCTCGTGCCCACTTGTAGGTGGCATCTCTGCCCTGATGACCTGACGCATCATGGGCCCATCGAGCCAGGAACAACTCCCCCTTATGGTGCCAATCTAGGTCTATCTTTGACACCTTTATTCTTGCTGCCTGATCTACTTGCTCGTTGTTTCGGTGCTCCTCATCAGCCCGACTTTTGGGGACATGGGCATCTACATGACGGACTTTCACTGTTAGTTTCTCCACCCGAGAGGCAATGTTTTTCCATATATCAGCAGCCCAGATGGGTTTTCCTCTGCGCTGCCAGTTGGCCTTTCTCCACCTTCCCAGCCACCCCCACAGAGCATTGGCTACCATCCACGAATCGGTGTAAAGGTAGAGCCTTGGCCACTTCTCTCTTTCAGCAATGTCCAGGGCCAGCTGAACAGCCTTGAGCTCAGCGAGTTGGCTCGATCCACCTTCTCCTTTGGTAGCCTGTGCAACCTGTCGTGTGGGGCTCCATACGGCTGCTTTTCACTTTCGGTTTATCCCTACGATGCGACAAGAACCGTCAGTGAAAAGAGCGTAGCATGTTTCCTCTGCTGGTAGTTGGTTATATGGTGGTGCTTCTTCAGCTCTTGTCACTTGTTCCTGTTCCTCATCATCAGTGAGACCGAAGTTTTCACCTTCCGGCCAGTTCGTAATTATCTCCAAAATCCCAGGGCGATTCGGATTTCCAATACGGGCACGCTGGGTGATAAGGGCAATCCATTTGCTCCATGTAGCATCAGTGGCATGGTGGGTAGTGGGAACCTTTCCTTTGAACATCCAGCCCAGCACCGGGAGTCGGGGTGCCAGGAGGAGTTGTGCTTCCGTGCCAATCACCTCCGAGGCGGCTTGAACTCCTTCATAGGCAGCCAAGATTTCTTTCTCTGTTGGGGTGTAGTTGGCTTCGGACCCTCTGTAACCTCGGCTCTAGAATCCCAAGGGTCGGCCTCGAGTCTCACCAGGCACCTTCTGCCAAAGGCTCCAGGACAAGCCATTGTTCCCGGCTGCAGAGTAGAGCACGTTCTTCACCTCTGGTCCCGTCCTGACTGGGCCAAGGGCTACCGCATGAGCAATCTCCTGCTTGATCTGGGTGAAGGCTTGCTGCTGTTCAGGGCCCCAGTGGAAGTCGTTCTTCTTGCGGGTAACCAGGTAGAGAGGGCTCACAATCTGGCTATACTCGGGAATGTGCATTCTTCAAAATCCTATGGCACCCAGGAAAGCTTGTGTTTCCTTTTTTCTGGTCGGTGGAGACATCGCCGTGATCTTGTTGATGACCTCAGTGGGAATCTGGCGGCGTCCATCTTGCCATTTCACTCCAAGGAACTGGATCTCTCGGGCAGGTCCTTTGACTTTGCTCTTCTTAATGGCGAAACCAGCTTTCAGGAGAATCTGGATGATTTTTTCTCCTTTCTCAAACACCTCTGCCACTGTGCTCCCCCACACAATGATGTCATCGATGTATTGCAGGTGTTCTGGAGCCTCACCCTTTTCCAGTGCAGTCTGGATCAGTCCATGGCAGATGGTGGGGCTGTGTTTCCACCCCTGGGGCAGTCGGTTCCAGGTGTACTGCACACCTCTCCACGTGAAAGCAAACTGAGGCCTGCATTCTGCTGCCAGAGGAATGGAGAAAAACGCGTTAGCAATGTCAATAGTGGCATACCACTTTGCTGCTTTGGACTCCAGCTCGTACTGGAGTTCCAGCATGTCCGGCACGGCAGCGCTCAGCGGTGGAGTCACTTCATTCAAGCCACGGTAGTCCACAGTCAATCTCCATTCTCTGTCGGATTTGCGCACAGGCCAGATGGGGCTGTTGAAGGGTGAGTGAGTTTTGCTGACCACCCCTTGGCTCTCCAGCTCACGAATCATCCGGTGGATGGGGATCACAGCATCTCGATCTGTCCGATATTGCCGGCGGTGCACTGTCGAGGTCGCAATTGGCACACGTTGCTCTTCCACCCTCAGGAGTCCTACTGCAGACGGGTTCTCTGATAATCCAGGCAAGGTGTTCAACTGCTTAATGTTCTCTGCCTCTACAGCAGCTATTCCAAAAGCCCACTTGAGTCCCTTTGGGTCTTTGTAATAGCCGTTCCGGAGAAAGTCTATGCCTAGAATACATGGAGCGTCTGGGCCGGTCACAATAGAATGTTTCTTCCACTCCTTCTCGGTCAGGCTCACCTCGGCCTCCACCAGGGTCAGTTGCTGAGATCCCCCTGTCACACCAGCAATGGAAACAGCCTCTGCCCCCACTTGTCCCGATGGTATTAAAGTACACTGCGCACCAGTATCAACTAAAGCATCATATTTTTGTGGCTCTGATGTGCCAGGCCATCGGATCCACACTGTCCAGAAGATCCGGTTTTCCCGTGCCTCTCTCTGGCTAGAGACAGGGCACCTCTAACACTGGTTATTATTCCCTTCCTGGGCATACATACTAGAGGTTCCTTCAAGGGGATCTGACACATCATACCCGGCAGCTCGGTCATGGGAGGTCGAGGCTACCTTCACCTTGGTGGAAGTTCCTCGGTTAGAGTTTCCCTCTTTGAGCTGACGCACCCGTGCTGCCAGGACAGAAGTGGGTTTCCCATCCCACCTACCCATGTCTTCCCCATGGTCACGCAGGAAGAACCACAAATTGGCCCTTGGGGTGTACCCTCTGTCTCTAGCTGGGGAATGTTGGGCACTGAATTTGGGGCCTGTAACTCGCACAGGGGCTGCATTAACTTTCTTCATCTCCTCCCTTATCTCCCTCATCTCCTCTTTGAACTCCTTAATCACAGCTGAGATATGAGCCTGCATTGGGCCATTGATCATGCTCTCATAATTCCTCAGCTTGTTGGCAACAGAACCCACGGTCTCTCGGTTAGTATCTGCATCAATTGTTGCAATAAAAGTGGTGTATTGAGATGGCCCAAGGTTTGCTAGGCTCCACAGCATTTGCCCTGTGCACCTGACTTTGTCGGGGTCATTGTCATGCTGTCCATCCCTCCCGAAGAGTACCTCCAATATTGCTACTTTCCTCAGCTGTTGGATCCCTTCCTCAAGGGTCTTCCAGCGCATCCTATGGTGGTGCTCCTGCATTCTTTCTCTGTGGACAAACCTCTCTCTGACACTCATTAAAAGCCGCTCCCAGAGAGAAAGAGACCCTGGCTCCCTTACAAAAATCTGATTCATACCTGAGTCCTGGGTCAAGGGTCCCAAGTTCCTTGCCTCACCACCATCCAGCTGCACGCCTGTACCCATAAGATCCCAGACCCGGAGTAACCAGGTAGTATAAGCCTCACGTCCCCGTCGCACAATGTCTTTGTGCAGGTTACGGAGACTTTTGTACCTCAGGGACTCGGTGATGATTGCAACCTCTGGCTCCCCTGTGGGTTGTGAGGTTCCTCCATTCCTATCCTTATCTGGGTGCTCAGCTTTCATCTTAGACCTCCTTGTTTCTACCGGGGCAACTGCTGCTGGCTGTGACTGCCTTTGTGGTTCGGCTGGACCCTGGACAGTTGTAACACCTGTGGGTTCCACTGCTGTACTATTTGGCTGTCCCTCTTGAAGACAAAGTGAGGGTTTCTCAATAGCTGGGGAAATGCACTCCTTCAGCATTTGACTCATCTCCTTAACTAGAACCCCCACCCAATCTGGGTGGTTCATTTCTGAGACAGACTGTGGGGCAGGGTCAGGCTCTGGAACAGCAGCATCTCTAGTCTCTGGGGCAGGTGTCAGGGTAGTTCTCCATGTTAATCTTCCCTTATCTCTGAGTGCTAAATATAACAGGCATATCAACAACACCACTCATTGTATGACATCATTAGCATTCAGAGTGGATCTTAACCCTTCAAAAACTGGTGGAGCAGACCCAAAAAAATGGTTAAAAGGTTGGGAGAAAATCTCCCCTGGTGTCATTTCTTCACAATAGGTACCATTATTAAGGTAACCCCAAGAACACACAGTTAGTGTATGATAGCTCTGAATCCATGTACCTGCCTTCCAGAGGAAGTTAAAGATCCATGAATTCCTCACCTTATTAACCCATAAGCCAAACTGGATAACAGCCACAGTAGCCTTAGTTATAGGACCCATATCTAGATAAGGGCCTGCAAATGGGAGAAATACAGCCACGATCACGTGCCACCCAAACCAAGGTAAGCTAGACCACATGGTGACACTCAAAGATGTTTCTATATCAGTACACACAATTAGATTACTTAAGAACTATTATTCTCTTTTTCCTTTCAATGCCCTCGAGCCCCACGTTGGGCGCCAAGATCTGTCTTAGTTTGAAAAGACAGGAGTCTGTAAAGGAAGGCAAAAGCCTCCTGTGAAGTGGGAAAGGTAAACCCCCTCCCTCCCTCCGAATTACCACAATTTCAAAATAAAAAAAAAAAAAACAGCTCTCAGGCAAAGGTATGGGAATGGGAATAATAGTTATTTACTAGAAAAAACTAAAATAGAAAAAAAGAACAACAAATGTAATTAGTACAAACAAAACTACTGATACAGTCAGAAAACCTGACACCCTGAGGAGTCAGGGTGTTGGTAAAAGTCCAGTTGGATGGTGGCTGTGCTTCCTGCAGTGGCAGATGAAATGCTGCTGAAGCAGAGATCCTGTAGAAGGGTATAGTTCTCTGTGAAGGTCTGATGATAGAGTAGATGGGCCTGGTCCTCCTCTGGGAATCCAGCAGGGAAGAAGCTGCTTCTCTGGGAATCCAGCGAAGATGGCTGCTCCTCTGGGAATCCAGTGAAGAAAACTGGGCCGATGGCTTAGACCAAGCTTATTTTATGCAGGTAGGAATACTTGGTTCCTCCTTCTGGGTGGAGCATCTCACAATGGGATGATGTACCTTATCAGTCATGCAGTGAGTCACTTAATGGCCCATTAGCAGGAGACATCTCCCCGGAGGGAGACATTGTTCTTGGAAGAGATAAGATAACTGCCCCCCACCTCCAACAGATGGCAAATAGAATACATTCTTATCTCACAAATCCAGGACAGTGTTTCATCCCAACCTATTCCCATATTATCTTTAGTGGAAGAAAATGAACCTGTCCTGAAGTGGCAAAAGCTATTGTAATGATTTTGTAAATTATTATTCATTAGGTTAAATTTGCAAACAGCTGTGTACTGTACCAACTGTGCTCCCTTCTTTCTTCATCTTCCCTCTAAGCTGCTGGTTATGAAGGTGAAGATCAGCCAGCTGAGTTCCAAGCAGTGCTGAGTGCCTAAGAAACAAAAATAATGTTGGCAACTCTGACACATGAACAAATCCAGACCTTGATATTCCAGGAGTTACTTGAAAATGTTTATCAAGCAAATAGAAGTTCTCAATCTCTAACAAAATAACTTCCCAAAGTGTTCCAGTATTCCAGTATTATAAAGTATTCCAGTATTATATCAAGACTGCATACTAATATAGACAAAATGTACTTAGTTGGTTGTTTCTGACACCACTACTGAAAGTGAAATTATAAGTTTACCAAGAACGAGAAACTATTAATTTTAATTCCTGTGTCACTTCCTGATATCACTTCCATAAGCATTTTCAGTAAGGTATGTGTAAAAAAGCACACCCATAATGTATAACATCTTATGCCTTTTTTTTTTCCCCCTCTGGCAAACTGTCTTTGGAAAGTAGAACCAAACAAGGCTGACCCTCTTCTTTCTGTCATTGTCTCTGGCTGCTCTTCTCTAAAAGATCTCAAAGGTGGGTGTCAGGCAGGCCTAGATTAATATCTATTTTTAATAAAAGCTGATCCTCTACAAAGTTCAGAAAAGTCTTGTAGTAATTGTAAACAACACTTACAGCCCCCAACTTAAAAAAAATTATCTTCCTTTTCCTTTTTTTGACCTTTCTCAACTCTCTCTATTGTAAAGGCACAGTCATTTAAAGCAAATTTAGTTCTTCACTTTGTTCCTGCTAACACAGATCGTAGCTATCCCCCAGAATTTGCCCACCAAAGGTACCATTTGAAATCCAAACCAGAAAGATCTCTGCCCTTTCCCTTGGGACTCACTGAGAACTCTTCATGAATCAGAAACCCTGGCAATGAGCAGGACGAGGGACAAGACTTTAAACTGGCTACAGAAGTTCTGAAAGTGAGATAAGAAATTGGTTATGATCACCTCCCCAGTGGAACCAGATGGGATTCATCATATTAAGTGCCAGTCACAGAGAAGGGTCAAAAGTTGGAAACTATCAAAATGAAGGTTAAGAGCTGCAAAAATATTGAAATCAAGATTAATTCACTTGGGAAAGTGTCTCTGCATATTCATGGCAAACATTTGAGCACTGTCTTACATCAAAGGCAAGTACACAGAACACATAATCAGGTTGGTCATTTTTCTTACCCTAAAAAGTAACACCTTATTGTAAAAACCACTCATTACCTAAACAAACCAACAGTAACCAAAACCCAGACAACATTTCTTGATGTATTATCAGTTTGCTAAGTGAGGCATTATGAAGTATTTTATACAGTTCTCTGCTGTGTAACTTCCCATATGTCCCTTGACTTGCTTTATAAAAAATTTAAACAAGTTTCTCCTATGAAAACAAGTGATTTAGTTGTCATAATAGCCAAAATTTCTGGTCAAAGGAGGCAAAAGTAACTGTCTTACCTGTTTAAGCTCTTCATTTCCAAATGTTCCATCACCAGCACAGTATTGTCCCCAGGCAGTTCTACAACCTTGATGGGTTTAGGCACTCTTGTCTGTGTTTTCAGGATGGCTTCCAAACTTGCCGTTTCTCCCAGAAACATTCTTCTGGCCTGCCAGATATTAAAGAAAAACATGAGTCTCTATAAGCATCAGTTGGAGAGAAGAGGAGATGAAATGTGAAGTTTGGAGCAAATATTTGTTGAAGCCTAATACAAACAGAACTGCACCATCAGGCTTGACGATAATTTGACAGTTGCAGAAAATTCATTTTGTAAAACAAAGTGAAAAGCAACTTAGGTTCTAGCATTCTCTATAACTTAGAAACTCTGCTTACAACTGAAAGTGCAAACTGCAAGCACACCAAATGCATGCAATACTCTATTAATAGGGCAAATGTCTAGAAAGCCATGGACAACACACACCATCAGCGGGAGGCTGGAAGAATGGCTCTGACACTCACAGACACCATGACTTTCCAGACCGAGTCATAGAGTCAAGCTTCAAAACCAGCTCTCTTTGCAGCCACGGAATCACAGAACCACACAACTGTTAAGGTTGAAAAGCCCTCTAAGATCCCTGAGCCCAACCACTGACCCAGCACCGCCCCGGGCACCCTGTGCCAGTATCTGACCACCAGTGCTTCACCACCTGTGTGGGAAGAAATTTTCTCCAACATCCAACCTAAACCTCTCCTGACACCACCTGAAGTCGCTTCTTCTCACTCGTTCCCTGGGAGCAGAGCCCGACCCTTCCCCTTCTTGTCAGGGGCTGTGCAGAGCCTCAGGGTCCCTCCTGAACTCCCTTTTCTCCAGCTGAACCCCTTTCCCGGCTCCCTCAGCCCCTCCTGGAGCTCCAGCCCCTTCCCCAGCCCCGTTCCCTTCTCTCGGCGTTCTCCAGCCCCTTCCCCAGCCCCGTTCCCTTCTCTCGGCCTTCTCCAGCCCCTCAAAGCCTTTCGTGTCCTGAGATGCCCAAAGCGCCCCAGGCTCCGAGGTGCGGCCACAGCGGTGCCCGGCACAGGGACAGTCACCGCCCCGCTCCCGCCGCCACAACCCGGGCCCGGCACGATCCCGGGATGGTCTCCCCGCCCCGGCACTATCCCGGCACTATCCCGGCCCCGCCCTGCCCCAGCTCCCCCTCGCAGCTGCTCTTGATGAAGACCCGGCCGAGCTCGGTGTCGCAGCTCCGGCCCTGGCTGAGGCAGCCGCCGCCCGAGGGCCCGGGGCCCGCCTCAGCGCCTCCTCCATGGCGCCCCGGCAGGGGAGGGAAGGGAAGGGCGGGAAAGGAATTAAAGGCACGGGGAAAGGCGGGGCGAGAAGGGGCGGGAAAAGAATTAAAGGCACGGGGAAAGGCGGGGCGGGAAGGGGCGTTTGAGGGGACACGGGGTGGCTGGAGGGGGCGAAGGGCGGCTGAGGCGGCAAAAGGGCGGCAGGAGCGGCTGAAGGGGCCGCGCTGAGGACCCGGGGGCTGCGGCCAAAGGGCTCTCGCTCCTCATGTGCCCGTTTGCCCTCGTGTTCGTGACAGCAACAATTACAAAATGGCAGAACTTTCTGAGCTGGAAGGGGCCCACGAGATCCGTCGAGTCCAACTCCTGCCCTGCACAGGAGGACACTCCAGCAATGACACCTGTGCCAAGAGCCTCGTCCAAATGTGCCCCTGGAGCGCCTGGAGCTCTGTCAGGGGGTGCTTCCCCTCTGGGGGAAGAAACTTTACCTAATATCCGACCTAAACCTGCCCTGACACAATTCAGGGCCCCTTGGGTGCTGTCACTGGGCATCACAGAGCAGAGATCAGTGTCTGTCCCCTCTCTTCCCTCACAAAGTTGAGCACAGCCATGAGGTCTCTCCTCAGACTAATTGGGAAAGAGCTCTGGGATCATCAAGTCCAGCCTGTGACCAGACACCGCCTTGTTAACCAGACCATGCCACTGATGTGCCACATTCCTTAAACACCTCCAGGGACAGTGGCTCCAGCACCTCCCTGGGCAGCCCCTTCCAGTGCCTCTTCACCCTTTCTGTGAAGAAATTCCTCCCAATGTCCAACCTAAACCTCTGCTGGTGCAGCTTAAGACTGTGTCCTCTCATCCTCGTGTCCCTCGTTCCCTGGGAGCAGAACCTGATCCCCACCTGGCTGCACCCTCCTGTCAGGGAGAGCCAGAAGGTCCCCCTGAGCCTCATTTTCTCCAGGTTGAGCCCCCCCCGCTCCCTCAGCTGCTCCTCATCAAACTTGTGCTCCAGCCCTCCACCCATCAGTTGAGTTGATGGGTTTCTTGGGTTGGTGACCACGAGCTGGTGATCACAATTTCCCCTGCCACAATTCCACTTTACCCAGTTTGATGAGTTGGCCTGATTTTGTTCCTCATAATCTGGCCTTGTCTTTGCTGTTTGGCCAAGTGCCCTTGATTTGAAGACATCAGCATCATCAGCATTTTGTTATGTCGGGTTTTAGTTGTTTTATTACATCAATTTACTTGCTTTTATTATTTTTCTGTAGCTTCTGCAATTGCTGAGACATGTTAAACATGATTTATCTATCTGGAAGCCTGATGGTTCATCACTATCAAGTCCTTGATTTCTGCCTTGAGATTTAGTTTAATTAGTCTGATCCCAAGGATGGAGCTCCTCTGCTATGGAGACAGGCAGTGAGAGCTGTGGGGGCTCAGCCTGGAAAAGGGAAGTCTCTGGGCAGGTGCTTTGAGCCCCTTCCAGAGCCTAGAGGGACTCCAAGAGAGCTGCAAAGAGACTTTGGACAAAGTCTGGAGTGTCTGGACAAGGGATGATGTCTTCCAAGGCTGAAAGAGGACAGGGTTAAATTGGATATTGGGGAGAAATTCTTCCCTGTGAGGGTGGTGAGGCCCTGGCACAGGGTGCCCAGAGAAGCTGTGGTGCCTCTGGGCACCCTGGAAGTGTCCAAGGCCAGGTTGGACAGACCTTGAAGCCTTGGGACAGTGGAAGCTGTTCCTGCCCATGGCAGAGGGATGGAACGATGTGATGTTTAATCCCCTTTAAACCCAAATTATTCACGGATTTGGTGAAAGCAAAGGTCCACAGAGAGCTCTGCCTGCCACTACCATTCCTTGTGTCTCCTTTGAAAGCTTTCAGGAGTTAAAAATTTTTTCCTTTTGAGAAACAAATCCAACTTCCTTCTTCTGCTGCTGTTGGTGAGGATAGAGGAGCAAGAATGGGAAAAAGTGATGGGAGCAGTAATTTGCAATAATGATGTGTACCTGAGAAAAGAAAGAAATGAAAGTTTTTTAAAAGTGCTATGATTCATGGTCTATGCAAATGAATAACCTTCTGTTTATACTCATTTACCTCCCATTTTATTTTTCACAGTATTGCTGAAACTGGCAGAAGTTTTAGATTTTCAAAGTTTATGCTTTCAAAACACAACATAAGATATTCAAAGCCTATTTTGATTTTTCAGACAAGTGATGCAGTTAAGCTGTATCCCATCAGTGACCAGAACTGCATGCCAGAAAGACCAAAGCCAGGTTTCCTTCTGATCATGTGGAATGTCTTGAGTAGGGTCAGTTATCTGCACTGGCTTGATGGTGGAGAGAAAAGAGCAGATAGATGCCGTTTGATCACTGCTGAGTACCAGCCTGAGGATTTACAGCAACCAGGATCAAGGATTAGTAAAATCCCATATAGAGCTCACCTGTCTACAGCACCTGCAGCATCAAAGTGTTGATGGAGTGGAATCCTCCAGGAATGGCACTGGATTTCCAGCACCTTCTAAAGGAGCACACTCAAATGGGCCAGAACAAATCCCCTCCTGTTCACCAGCACATCTTTCCTGTTTCTCTAGCTGCACATGACAGCAGCAATCTTGCTCACTTTGTCACCCGCCCCAGCCAGGCTGTCACCACAGGCAATGTTTGTGTGTCTGTGTGAGGAGGTCAGGTCTACAGGGCAGGCAGTAACACCATCACCAGCCCTGCTCCAGTGGGCTCCCAGCATTTGCTGAACAGCAACATCCACTCCAGGTACACAAGAGAGATGCAGATGCACAGTGCTGTTTTGCAGCATACAGGCTGTTGTGGACACTCACAAGGCTTCAGAAATGCTCAGTGCAAGTGGAGCAAAACCTTCCATGAAAGCCCTGTCAGGTCCTGATGATGAACTGCAGTGCTGGACTTCTGCAGCAGCACTGACCTCCAGCTGCAGTGTGGGCACAGCCTGTAACCCAGAGGGTGCAGGTGAGAACAGGTCAGTGCTGTGATAGGGGCTGAGGAAAATAATCCATCAGCTGTGCTGGGTCTCAGTGACCAGGGACAGGGCTGTGAATGGTCACACACATTGAGGCAGCTGTGGCAGCACGCTGTGTCCTAAAGCAGCTCATGTCAGACCCAGGCGCGTGGCTTAGATGTGGGGCACAGACCTGCCAGAATGGGTCCCAGTACAGAGAGCTCCACAGCACTTCAAGCTGAGCAGCCACAGTGTTTATCAGGGGGCAGCTCCCCAGTCCAGAGTGCTGCAGCAGGACCCCAGTGGGTTCAACAGCCACTGTGTAACCCCTGGGCACTTGGGCATGGGTGTGCCCAGGACACAGGGCAGGCACACCCAGGGGAATGCAGCTCTGCATATGGGAGGTATTCTCTTCTTTTGTCGCTGAAAACAACTGCATTAACCCAAGGCACCCAGAGCCGACCAGGTCTCAAGTAGGAAACACAAATGTCCCATCCATGCAATAGAAAGGGATGCACCTTGCCTGCCTTTACACTTTGAGGAATGCAGTGCCTTTGAACTCAAAAATTAGGGAAAAAAATCACACTGATCCTAGTTATTGAATGCCTGTTTTCTGGAAGGGAAACGTTTTCTGGTTCACAGTGACACACAACAGGGTGATTTGATGCTGGAAATGAAGCCTGCTAGCCATACTATGAAAGTCTTGTCAAAAGCACCAAAATCAGATTTGAAAACATAATGCTTCCCTTTTCACTTGGCAGCATTTGAAATGACAAATGCAGTGAGACACTCAAAGATTTGGCTCTGTTTTGACCAAATAATCTGTGCTTTCACAGGATAAAGTAAGCAACCATTTACATTGAAATAAACCAAAAAGCTGCATAAAATGAAAGTTTCTGCTATTAGGTAATCTCAGTAGTTTATCATTATAGACATGTCATCTTTGCTATATTTCTGGCACCCAGGTTAAAAATCTTTTCAAAAATATTTCATGTAAACAGTACCTTCTTTGCCTCTCTCTTAAAAAAAACAAAACAAACAAAAAAACCAAAACAAACTTGATAATAGCATATAAATAGACACTAATATGTTTAAGTTATAATCTTGCCCAAAACTGAAATATGTTTCATTTTTCTGAAACATTAATTTCCCCAATATTATTAAGGCTGAGGAACTCTTAGATTCCTAAATCCTCTTATCTTTCACAATGGAAGTAGCATTTTATAGGAAAAACCTACAGCTACAAGCAAATACTTTTAGCTGTCACTGCCATGGGGGCTGAAGTTGCAAGGGTGGGCTTCTGCCTCTTTAACCCTCCAAAACAAGGTGATTTCTTGTTCTTTTTGTGCAAATTTCTAGTCCTTCTATCACCTAAGGCAAAGAGTTAGCATTAACAAGAAAAAGAGAAAACAACCTTGGACTTAACCTAAAATATTTCAATTTCCTACAATATTTTTCTTAAAATGTACACAACTTCACAGAACTATTGGGTCTCCAGTGTCTACAGATAAACTTATTTCACAAATTATGCACAAAAACTAAGCCTTGAAAAAGGAAAAGACCAGACAAAAGCAGCTACAAATATGGTATAACCAATAACAAAAAGGTAGTCACAATGCTGAAACTTTAATACAAAAGTTTGACACTAATTTACATAATCTTAAATAATTAAGTTACCATTCAATAATGGCATACATAGTCTTACAGATATTAATCCTAAATTTTAAGTAAATAAACTACTCTTGATAAACTGGCTGGCTGAAGCAGACGACTGGTGCCAGGACTCCACTTCTGATTGTCCAGCTCCTGTATTAATCTCTTAATGTGGACAGCTTGTTATGGAGACACCATTCTATTCTTCATGTCTGAGTAGCTGTGGCTAAAGTATGAAGGAGAGATAAATTTAGGGCATGCAAACATTTCTGCAGTGTTTAGAATTTCATGTTCTTTGCTTTAAAGTAGCCTTGAGCATGACTCAGAGTTTACCCCTTCCCAGAGACTCTTTTGTCTTCTGATACTCTAAGACTTTTCTAAGGGCAAAACCCCCTATGAAGTCAATACAAGGAACATTTCCACACTACCAGAAAAAGTAAACTTATGTGAAACACTAAAAATACACTCAATTTCACACAAGGAATTTTCTTCTCTGTGAGCCCCCACTCTCCTGCTTTGCAAAAACAAATCTCAGCCCCCTGTATCACCAAGATCTGCAGTTGAATCTGTCAATAGGCAATAAAAACAGGTCATGCTCAAAGACTCTTTGGGATGTATCTTGTGCTGCTATGCATCCATAGACAGCTCAATCAGGTGAAATCTGAGGGCTGAACAATTTTTTTTTTTTCTCCATTTTGCAAATACCAGAGGCAGTCCATGCAGCATCTGAGGTTACATGCCAATTCCATAAGGTTTCCCTGCGTCTGCTGGAGGCAAACCTTGGACTCTGCCTTGCACAGCTGCAAAACTGAGAATGTGGCTGTGGCACAGGGCTGGCAATGCAAATAAAACAAAAAAAAAGTATTGTATGGAGATCCAGTTCTAAAGTTGGGAAGAATGGTCTGATGGCGTATTCCAAGTGGAATTGCTACTCAGGAACACCCACCACTTCAGAGTGCTCAGAGACTGTGAGATCAGCAGAGTTCTTTGCAGAATTTTCTCTTTTCTGCTTTGAATTAACTGATCTTGAAATTAAGGTTTATGTCAAAAATTGAGACCCCAGAATCATGTGGATCCTTGGCTGATCAAAGGCTCCAGGCCTCTGCATCGCTTCTCTTGCCTGCTGCTTGTGTTACATGTGTGGCACATTTACCTACACAGTGCTCACTAAGGAGCTGACATGGTGTCTTAGTTCGAAAAGACAGGAGTCTGTAAAGGAAGGCAAAAGCCTCCTGTGAAGTGGGAAAGGTAAACCCTCTCCCTCCCTCTGAATTACCACAATTTCAAAATAAAAAAAACAGCTCTCAGGCAAAGGTATGGGAATGGGAATAATAGTTATTTACTAGAAAAAACTAAAATAGAAAAAAAGAACAACAAATGTAATTAGTACAAACAAAACTACTGATACAGTCAGAAAACCTGACACCCTGATGAGTCAGGGTGTTGGTAAAAAGTCCAGTTGGATGGTGGCTGTGCCTCCTGCAGTGGCAGATGAAATGCTGCTGAAGCAGAGATCCTGTAGAAGGGTATAGTTCTCTGTGAAGGTCTGGTGATAGGGTAGATGGGCCTGGTCCTCCTCTGGGAATCCAGCAGGGAAGAAGCTGCTTCTCTGGGAATCTAGCGAAGATGGCTGCTCCTCTGGGAATCCAGTGAAGAAAAACTGGGCCGATGGCTTAGACCAAGCTTATTTTATGCAGGTAGGAATGCTTGGTTCCTCCTTCTGGGTGGAGCATCTCACAATGGGATGATGTACCTTATCAGTCATGCAGTGAGTCACTTAATGGCCCATTAGCAGGAGACATCTCCCCGGAGGGAGACATTGTTCTTGGAAGAGATAAGATAACTGCCCCCCACCTCCAACAGATGGCAAATAGAATACATTCTTATCTTACAAATCCAGGACATTATCCACCCCTTATTCTATTTCCATCTGCATCACAATGAAATCTTACACCCATTTCTCACTTAAGACTAGGTTTCCTTGTGGTACACAACGGGTTTCTCCATCTTTCTGCATTACCCACCAAGTATAACCAGGTCCTTGAGCAAAAACAATCCCACGGATGGGTTTGTCTTTGCCTGAGGTGGGATTAATCCAAACATTTTTTCCTAAAATACCTTTCATATGTACCACAGGGACTTTATCTCCATCTACTGTGTGCACGGGTTCAGACTGGGCAGGACCAGCTCGATTGATGGACCCTCGGGTGTTGACCATCCAGGTTGCTTTTGCCAGGTTCATTTCCCAGTTTTTAAAAGTTCCACCACCAAGTGCTTTCAGGGTGGTCTTAAGGAGTCCGTTGCACTGTTCAACTTTGCCGGCAGCTGGAGCATGATAGGGAATATGATATATCCATTCGATACCATGTTCTCTGGCCTAGGTGTTGATAAGGCCGTTCTTGAAATGGGTTCCGTTGTCCGACTCTATTTTCTCAGGGGTGCCATGTCTCCACAGGACTTGCTTTTCCAGGCCTAAGATGGTGTTCCGGGCGGTGGCATGAGGCACAGGGTAGGTCTCCAGCCATTCAGTGGTGGCTTCCACCATGGTCAGCACGTAGCGCTTGCCTTGGCGTGTCTGGGGCAGTGTGATGTAGTCTATCTGCCAGGCTTCCTCATATTTGTACTTGGACCACCGTCCACCATACCATAGGGGCTTCACCCGCTTGGCCTGTTTGATGGCAGCACACGTCTCACAGTCATGGATAACCTGAGAAATGCTGTTCATGGTTAGGTCCACCCCTCGGTCTCGTGCCTACTTGTAGGTGGCATTTCTGCCCTGATGACCTGACGCATCATGGGCCCATCGAGCCAGGAACAACTCCTCCTTATGGTGCCAATCTAGGTCTATCTTTGACACCTTTATTCTTGCTGCTTGATCTACTTGCTTGTTGTTTCGGTGCTCCTCATTAGCCCGACTTTTGGGGACATGGGCATCTACATGACGGACTTTCACTGTTAGTTTCTCCACCCGAGAGGCAATGTCTTTCCATATATCAGCAGCCCAGATGGGTTTTCCTCTGCGCTGCCAGTTGGCCTTTCTCCACCTTCCCAGCCACCCCCACAGAGCATTGGCTACCATCCACGAATCGGTGTAAAGGTAGAGCTTTGGCCACTTTTCCTTTTCAGCAATGTCCAGGGCCAGCTGAACAGCCTTGAGCTCAGCGAGTTGGCTCGATCCACCTTCTCCTTCGGTAGCCTGTGCAACCTGTCGTGCGGTGCCGCCGTGCGCTTGCCCTGTGAGGCTAGCCCGGAGCGCACGTAGCAGTACTCCAACAGCTTGTGGTTCTCCACCTAGGCCAACCACCTGAGCTGCAGCCACGAGACCGGTGAAAGAAGAGAAGGACTCTCCGGGAGCTTAGGGTCAGAGAAGTTTATTCCTGCCCGGGCACTCCAAGGAGAGCCCCGAGCAAACAAATGCACCGGCTTATATACAACATAAAGTGGGTGTGGGGAAAGCGTACAACAACCAATGAACAGGAACCAGGGAGTGGCAATGGTGAGGGGTGATCCAACCAGGAGTGACTAGGGAAAAGGCGGGAAGGGACCCAGCCAATCCCCAGGCTCAGGCCTCAGGGAGATTGGCATGGGGGGGTAAGGGTGATGGACAGGGCCTGTGGCGGGAAGGACGGGCCAATCAGGGACTGTCTCCGGGGAGGGTAGGCAGAGGGTTATATAACTTAACTGGTAAACAACAAAATGGAGTCAGGGGGACAGGGCCCAGGGAAGCCATTTTGGGAACATAAAACTGGGGTACATAGAACTGAAATGTACATAAGACATGAACAAAAGTACATAAAACATTCCAGACCCCAACATCTCCCCCTTTTACTTTAATTAAAAGAAGAGCAAAAGCTCTTTACAGTCTTTTAGAGCACTGTTTCTTCATCTAACGGCGCTTGACGGAACTCGTTGAGCTGGCGAAGGGCGTCTTCCAGCTCTTGGAGCTCTATCTCCACTTGAGGGCTTTCTTCGAGATGGCTAATGGCGGGGGAGGTGTTATCTGAAACAAGCCTTAACAGCATCCGCTTGATGACTGCGAAAGCAATCGAGACAACAACTAAAACGAACACAATGGTTAAACATGTTTGGATTACGGACCCAGACCAAGAGGATGAAGGAACCCCCCATTTGTCCAACAAGTTTCCCAGCCAGCCTCCAGTTTCCCTTTTTATGTCCCCGACCATATCTCTTATTTTCACGATGGACTTGTGAATGTCCTCCGCCTTGCTCGAGAGGTTGAAACAACACAACCCCTCGAACTCCTCACAGGTGTGCTGATGGAGCAGCAGGAGATAATCGATGGCCGCCCTATTTTGTAGGGTGGCCTGCCTCGTTATTTTCTCCTCTGTAAGGAGGTCCGAAAGCGCGTTAGACGTTAAATTTGCTTGTTTCGCCACCCAGCACTCCAATTCGGCTAATTCTCCCATGTTTTTGGCAATTGAAACCCAGGGCAGGAAAATAGTCACGGCCGTAGCCTTTGCCCTGGACCAATGCAGAATCTCGGATTCGCAATCGGGGTGGAGGTTCGCCAGGCCTCTCTTTTGGATTGGTGCGTGCAGGGTAGAATTTTTCTTTATCCAATGAATAATTTGGGTTTTGTTGGGTGTGAACAGCCCTAACCGCCCGAGTGTACATGGGCCTCCGTACACAAGAGAGGGGATGCCGCTGTAAGCCCGATCTCCGCAAATCAGGAATGTCTTCAGGGGAAGTGCAAGGGGTTGGGTACTGGAAATTGTGGCAACATGGGCCAGGGCAGAGCACCACCGGCTGGCCCAATAATTATCAGATACTTGCTTGATTTCTTTATAATGTTTACGGACATTGGCCGCTGGCTGGAAGGAGAAATGGATACAAAAGGTTGCGGGGGAGGACCCCAGGAGATCCAGCTCCTGGGGTTCCTGGGTGACAACAGGGAGGTGGGAGGTCCACTCCTTCCAGAGCGCCAGGGGATTTTTGATCAGGTGGGAATCGTGATTTATCTCTTTCCAGTGATTCATTTGAACGGGCTTACGGTTAAAACTTGCTCTAAACCGTATGAGTTGAGGGGGGAACTCACTCTCTACGGACGGGATCCCCACGAGGCATGATGACAGGGGATCTCCTGCTGAGGCGGAGGACAGACAGATATGGTCTTGTTTCAGGGACTTGGCTAGGGTCCGCCACACGTTCGCCTTAGGTTGTGGGACCATCCAGGTGGTTGCGGGTCCCACGAGGCTGGCTAGGAGCACCATCCAGATGGCGGCGATGATGCTTGGGGGCCATCCTCTAGCGATGGGTTGAGTGGTCTGGTCCGCGGCTTCCCTGGGGGGAAAACTAAGAGCACATATTTAAATCAACCAAAAAGCCACTCCAGGGTTCCTGTTTCGGGCTCATTAACAGCAACTGAAAAAGGAAAAGAGTCTTCCTCTTTTTTCTTAGGGGGAAACATCCAATGGGGCAAGGTGAACACAGGTGTAATGTCCGCCCCCTCTGCCGGGTCGCTTCTTTGCTCACTGCCCTCCGCACCGGACCTCTTCCTCCTCCTCCAGGAGGCGACTGTTACCTGAGCCGGTTTGGAACCCTCCTTGGAAACCTTGGGGACATAAGGTCTCACACTGCGGGACGGGACCCACCGAAGTCCGGTGTCAGTGGAGACGCAGGCGTACCCGCGTCCCCAGGTAATTAAATCATGAGGTCCCGATGTCCTCAAGGTTTCTGGATCCCTGACGAGGACCTTCGGCCTTTCGTGGGGCGCTAACTGTGCACTCCCACGAAAGTGCCTCGTCACTGGCGGGTTCATGGTCTCGAAGGAGCAGTTCAAGAAATTGATGGTGAAAAGGGCCCGGGACAGTCTGACGGATGGTGGTTCATTCCGTAGGATGCTGGACTGCTGGCTGAGGACCCTCTTGATGTTCTGATGGGTCCTCTCCACAATTGCTTGGCCCGTTGGGGAATAAGGGATGCCTGTCTTATGATTTATTCCCCACTGCTGCAGGAAGTTACAGAACTCCCTGGACGTGTACGCTGGGCCGTTATCAGTCTTTAGAGACTTGGGGATGCCCATAAAGGAGAAAGCGTGTATCAGATGCCAGATGGCATCTGCCGATTTCTCCCCTGTGTGGGCAGAGGCGTACACGGCTCCCGAAAAGGTGTCCACCGTGATGTGCACAAACTTCTGCCTCCCGAAGGGGGCATAGTGAGTGACGTCACTTTGCCACACCTCACAACTCGACAACCCTCGGGGGTTAACCCCCGTGGCCATCGAGGGGACTGAATTTCGATGGCAAGTGGGACAAGAGGCCACAATCGCCTTGGCCTGGTCGCGGGTAAGGTGGAACTCCCGGACCAAACCTGGGGCGTTCTGATGATGGAGTTGGTGGCTGAGCTTCGCCTGCTCGAAAGTGTTGGGCAATGGAATCACCTCCACAGGGGCAGCAAGGGCATCAGCCCTCCTGTTTCCCTCGGCGATGACTCCCGGCAGGTCCGTGTGTGACCTGATGTGCATCACATAGAATGGCTGCTTTCGGTGGGAGATCAGTTTTACAAGTTTCGAAAGCAGCTCGAACAAGGCAAGGTTGTCCACCTCCTGCAAAATGGAGTTCTCCGCTCTGGACACTACCCCAGCTACATAAGCCAAATCTGTTACAATGTTAATAGGTTCAGAGAACCTCTCGAACGCCCTGACGACTGCGGCCAACTCAGCAACTTGAGGCGATCCCTTCACCTCCGCAACATCTGACTCCCACTGCTGAGTCTCTGGATTCCTCCAAGTCATGACTGACTTGTGAGTCCTCCCGGACGCGTCAGTAAAAATTGTCAAGGCAACGAGGGGCTTTTTACTCTGAATCGACTTTAGCTCCAATTGAAATGTGGGGTCCGAATTAAAAATTTTGTGGGCAGGCCGAGTTATAGAAATTTGCCCAGAGTAACTATCCAAAGCGAATTGGAGTGACTCATTCTCCATGAGAAGGTGTTCCAACATTGCCTTTGTAATTTGGCCCGATGACAACCTAATTGGCATGTGAATGCACTCGAAATCACAGCCGGCTAGGTCCCGAATTCGGAGCCTAGCCTTCCGGATAAGGTCAGCCATCAATTCCTGTGGCCTTGTCATCCGCTTGGACCTGTGATGGCTCAGGAAGACCCACTCGATGACGAGGAGTGGGTCACTGCCATCACGGTCCCTCTTAGGGAGCCGCTGGATGACATTGTCCCATTGAAATATCAGCCCCTGGAGGTGAGGCAGCCTTCCGAAGATTACGAATCGGAAGGGCAGGTCAGGTCTGCACCTGTGGGCCTGCCTGGTGGACATTGCCTCCTGAACCTTTTCCAGAGCTTTTTCCGCCTCTGGGGTGAGAGACCTAGGGGAACTGAGCCCCTCTTCTCCCCCTTTTAGTAAACTAAAAAGGGGGGCCAGGTCCTCGGTAGAGAGACCCAGCCAAGGCCTCACCCAATTTAACGTCCCACACAGCTGTTGGACGTCCGCCAATGTCTCAATTTTAGTTCGTATCTCCAATTGTTGCGGAACAATGGTCCGCTGACTGATGACGAGTCCCAGGTACTTCCAGGGCGGCATCTTTTGAATTTTGTTTTCCTGTAGCTCGAACCCTGCAGCAGCCAGTGAAGCCACTGTAAGGTCAAGCACGTGGGCCAGCAGGTCGTCGGTGGGAGCGCACACCAAGACGTCATCCATGTAGTGATGGATGACGGCTTGGTGCGTGGCTGCACGCACAGGAGCGAGCAAGGAAGAGACGTACCACTGGCAAATAACTGGAGAGTTCTTCATCCCTTGGGGTAAAACCCGCCAGTGATACCTCTTCCTTGGGGCTTCTCGGTTGGTGGTAGGAACCGAGAAGGCAAAGCGTGGGGCATCGTCCGGATGCAGCGGAATTTGAAAAAAGCAATCCTTTATGTCTATAACAGCCAATCTCCAATTTTGGGGGAGCATGGTCGGGGAAGGCATCCCTGGTTGTAGAGACCCCATATCTTCAATAACCTCGTTAATTTTTCTGAGGTCGTGGAGGAGCCGCCATCGGGTCTTGTCCGATTTTTGAATGACAAAGACCGGGGAGTTCCACGGAGACGTGGACTCCACTATGTGGCCTTTGGCCAGCTGCTCCGCCACGAGCTCGTTGAGTGCCTGTAATTTTTGTTTCGACAGTGGCCATTGCTCTACCCAGACTGGTTCATTAGATAGCCAATTCAGTTTCAAGGTAGGGCGCTCGTCGATGGCCACTGTGTTAACTTTGGGGGGGTCTGGAAAGCCAATTGTGACCCCCCACTGTTGCATCAGGTCTCTACCCCACAGGGGTGTCTCGTAGTTCAAAACAAACGGGCGCAGCGAAGCCAATTGCCCGTTTGGCCCCTCAATTTGGACCATGTCCTTTGATTGTTTTGCCAATTGAAGCCCGCCTACACCCGAGACGTGCTTACCCACGGATTGCAATTCCCAATGTGACGGCCACAAACTCTCCGGTATGACCGTCACATCCGCCCCCGTGTCCCAGACCCCTTTGATGTTCTTACTGTCCCCACCCACACTGATCCTACACGTGTCAGTTGGTTTGGACCGTGTGATCTTTCTTACCGAAAGGATGCTGACATCTTCGTCTTCGGTGCAGCTCATCCCCGTTGTCTCATTTTCGCCCCCTTCTTCCTGACAGGCTGCCAGGAGGGGTTCTGGGATGAGCTGCGCAACGATCTGGCCTCTCGGTAGGAATGTGGGTGGGTGGTCTGTGTGCAGCCAAAGTTCAAACCTCCTGGGGTCGGTGGTGATGACCCCAGGGGCTATGTGTATATTGGGTGGTGTGTGTTTACAA
Source organism: Zosterops lateralis (assembly GCF_965231275.1). Classification (NCBI taxonomy): domain Eukaryota; kingdom Metazoa; phylum Chordata; class Aves; order Passeriformes; family Zosteropidae; genus Zosterops; species Zosterops lateralis. The sequence goes on along the minus strand of NC_139800.1, from coordinate 65,135,849 downwards.
TCTCCCACCACGGCAAACCTGCATCCTATCTCGTCCCAGGAGCCCCTGTCCTTCGAGACCACGACTGTGTGCCAATCGCGATCCCGCAAGTGAAGAGGCTGTGCCAACTTGAGCCTAAAGGGCTCATACCTCGAGTCAGTCGTCAGGGTTCCCTCGGGTTCCCGGACGTAGATCTTTCCTTCCGGCTCGGCGTCCTGGAGGAGAGGCGTTTTGGTCTTGTCCAATGAAAGTGTCATGTCCGGTTCAAAAGTCTTGTCAGGTGTTTTAGTCATGCTGGGCATGACCTTGTCTCTGTTGAGGGCAGAAGCAGAAGCCTTGTTATTTTCATAAACATTCCCCTTCCCGGCAGTATCGCCCTCCTTGTTGGTGTCTGCACGCCGGGGGGCGCCGCGCTCCTCATCTAGTTTTTTGATGAGGGATGTTCCCCCTTCCCACCTCCCCCCTTTTTCAGGAATGTCTGAAACTGCGCCCTTTGAGGGCATTGGCTGGACCAATGACCTCGCTGTCCACACAGAAAACATGGACGATTATCCGGCGGCTTCTTGACTGGTCTCGGCGTCTTTGGTGTTCTTGGTGCCTCGTTCTGTGAGAGTGCAGCAACCTTGGGACCGGTCAGCCTTCTTTGCAGGGTCCGTGGCTTTCCGGTGGCGACTCTGGCGCTGACGGCCTTGAGCATTTCGTCTAGGGTGGGTTGCTCCCCAGGCGGTTTTGGGATCCTGAGGATAGCTTCTCGACACTCCTCATTAGCATTCTTAAATGCCATTTCCTCGAGGAGGTCATCCCTCGCACCCACCCTAGAGACCTGTTGCTCGATGGCCGCCGTCAGCCGCTCAACAAAAGCCACGAATGATTCCGTTGGACCCTGCAAAATTTCTGAATACGATGTTAAAGGCCCCGCGGGCCGCATCTCGCAGAAGGCTTGGACTGCCTTCTCCCTTACAACCGTCAGCACCCCCTCTGGTATATTTTCCGCTTGATCGGAAGCGGACTTCCAATCACCCTCCCCCATCAGGTGTTCTAGAGTGATGGGGTCCCCACCGTTGTCTGTGGCAGTTACCGGATCTTTTAACAGACTAGGGAGTGCTCGTCCCAGCAGGTCTTTCCAGGTGCCTTGCCACAGTTTGTATTCCGTTTTATTATTGAGGCACCGGAAGAGCTGCTTCAAGTCCCAAGGGACGACCACATGCCCCGCCAACGTTGACTCTAACATGCCCTGGAAGTACGGACTCTCCCGTCCGTACTCCTTCAGGGTTTTCATTAGATCCTTGATAGCTGCTTGAGGGAACGGTCGCCAAGTGGCTGCCCCCCCCCGGCCGCGATAGGTGACAGGGGCGACCATGGGAGGACCACTTGGCTCGGGGCTTCCGGTTTCCAGGCCCTCCCCTTCCGGACTCCAACCGTGGGAACCGGAAGGGTAGGCGTGGGAACCGGAAGAGGGGCGTGACCAGTCCGTGGGTGGTGCTGAGGGAAGGGGCGTGTTTTCTGTGGGAGGATGGGCGGAGTAGGAGGGTGGAGAGATGGGTGGGGAAAGGGGAGGAAACTCTTTATGGGAAAGGGGAGGGGTGTCCAAAAAGGGGTTGGTACCTTTCAATGACGTCCGCAGGGCGGGGGAACGGGAGTGGGAGGGGAAAAAGGAGGAGAGGGAGGAGGAGCGGGTAAGACGCCCTCCATCTTGGGTAAAAGGGTTCTGGGCGCCATTTTGGGTACCAGGGGAGTCTGGCTCGGCAAAAGAAAATCTGACCCTGGGTCGACAACTAGGGGACATCTGGGGAAGGGAAGATCTCGTTGCCGGCAGGGTACACCGGCTCCGAGAGTCCTGAGCCGTCTGGCCGGGACAGTTCAGGCGGGGGGATTTGCCGTCCCTCAAGGGGCCGGGGCTAGAAGACCCCTTGAGGATCCCTGGCCGGGGAGAGGGAGGACGGGCAGGAGGGTTAGGACGAGAAGAACACAAACTCGAAAGGGAGCCGCGTGAACTCCCTTTTTGCACTCCTTCTAAGCTCATAGTTGCAGCCCGTAGCTGCCGGACCCAATACAAAAATTTTAAAGCATTTTTATCGCCCGTTTTGGCCAAATTTGCGAATTTCACAAACACCGCTGCCCAAAAAACCGCGGTGTCAACGGATCGGGCAACCGTTTTTGGGAAGTGCAAAAAGAGAAACCGCGTGAACTTATTTAAATCTCCCTTGGAAAACCGAAAATTTGTAACAACCAACAAACTTTTAACTTTGCAACGAACTTCTCTTTGTGGCGCGCTCAGCCGTGCACCCATGGCTGTCCGATATTATCTGCGCCCACCCCACAACCAGCAAGCCTTAGAACACAAAACAACGCAAAAAGCAACACCGTCCGCACTAAAAACCGGCAAGGCCACAAACCTCTGAACCGGGGCGGGTTCAACAAAAGACAAAAGCCACCAAGGCACAACGCAAACAACCAAAAACACAAAATCAAACCGAAAAGCGAAGAAACCTTGGAAACCGAACCCGAGAAGGACCAGGACAGGGACCCAAAACCAGTGGGCACCCTCCCCACTCTCCCCGGGGGCCGCGCAGCCTAGGAGTCTCAGGTTTCACCCCGAGACCCCCTCCCCGTTTGGAAAGGACCACCTCCCCCCTGGGTGGCGGTATCCCCTTTCCTTCCCACGGGCAAGCTCCCTCCTGAAACCTCCTCCCCCCTGGGAGCGAAGGGCTTTCGGGGATACTTACCCGTCCAAGGATCTTCGGAAAAAGAAGCTCGCGGTTGGACCGGTCTCGAAGAAGACTCCCGGGTGCAGGGAGCTGCCTTCTTCGCCCTTTCGGAGCGCCCAGCCGAAGCTGCTGCTCGACGAAAGGCTCGCAGACTGCGAAACAGTCTGTAACTGTAATCCGCAATGAGCTCGATAGCTCACTCGTCGCGTCCTGCGCCGCTGCAGGAATCAGGCGTTGACGCTGAGGGGCCCCACGTTGGGCGCCACCCCTGCCGCCGTGCGCTTGCCCTGTGAGGCTAGCCCGGAGCGCACGTAGCAGTACTCCAACAGCTTGTGGTTCTCCACCTAGGCCAACCACCTGAGCTGCAGCCACGAGACCGGTGAAAGAAGAGAAGGACTCTCCGGGAGCTTAGGGTCAGAGAAGTTTATTCCTGCCCGGGCACTCCAAGGAGAGCCCCGAGCAAACAAATGCACCGGCTTATATACAACATAAAGTGGGTGTGGGGAAAGCGTACAACAACCAATGAACAGGAACCAGGGAGTGGCAATGGTGAGGGGTGATCCAACCAGGAGTGACTAGGGAAAAGGCGGGAAGGGACCCAGCCAATCCCCAGGCTCAGGCCTCAGGGAGATTGGCATGGGGGGGTAAGGGTGATGGACAGGGCCTGTGGCGGGAAGGACGGGCCAATCAGGGACTGTCTCCGGGGAGGGTAGGCAGAGGGTTATATAACTTAACTGGTAAACAACAAAATGGAGTCAGGGGGACAGGGCCCAGGGAAGCCATTTTGGGAACATAAAACTGGGGTACATAGAACTGAAATGTACATAAGACATAAACAAAAGTACATAAAACATTCCAGACCCCAACAGTGCGGGGCTCTATACGGCTGCTTTCCACTTTCGGTTTATCCCTACGATGCGACAAGAACCGTCAGTGAAAAGAGCGTAGTATGTTTCCTCTGCTGGTAGTTGGTTATATGGTGGCGCTTCTTCAGCCCTTGTCACTTGTTCTTGTTCTTCATCATCAGTGAGACCGATGTTTTCACCTTCCGGCTAGTTCGTAGTTATCTCCAAAATCCCAGGGCGATTCGGATTTTCAATACGGGCACGCTGGGTGATAAGGGCAATCCATTTGCTCCATGTAGCATCAGTGGCATGGTGGGTAGTGGGAACCTTTCCTTTGAACATCCAGCCCAGCACCGGGAGTCGGGGTGCCAGGAGGAGTTGTGCTTCCGTGCCAATCACTTCCGAGGCGGCTTGAACTCTTTCATAGGCAGCCAAGATTTCTTTCTCTGTTGGGGTGTAGTTGGCTTCGGACCCTCTGTAACTTCGGCTCCAGAATCCCAAGGGTCGGCCTCGAGTCTCACTAGGCACCTTCTGCCAAAGGCTCCAGGACAAGCCATTGTTCCCGGCTGCAGAGTAGAGCACGTTCTTCACCTCTGGTCCCGTCCTGACTGGGCCAAGGGCTACCGCATGAGCAATCTCCTGCTTGATCTGGGTGAAGGCTTGCTGCTGTTCAGGGCCCCAGTGGAAATCGTTCTTCTTGCGGGTAACCAGGTAGAGAGGGCTCACAATCTGGCTATACTCGGGAATGTGCATTCTCCAAAATCCTATGGCACCCAGGAAAGCTTGTGTTTCCTTTTTGCTGGTCGGTGGAGACATCGCCGTGATCTTGTTGATGACCTCAGTGGGAATCTGGCGGCGTCCATCTTGCCATTTCACTCCAAGGAACTGGATCTCTCGGGCAGGTCCTTTGACTTTGCTCTTCTTAATGGCGAAACCGGCTTTCAGGAGAATCTGGATGATTTTTTCTCCTTTCTCAAACACCTCTGCCACTATGCTCCCCCACACAATGATGTCATCGATGTATTGCAGGTGTTCTGGAGCCTCACCCTTTTCCAGTGCAGTCTGGATCAGTCTATGGCAGATGGTGGGGCTGTGTTTCCACCCCTGGGGCAGTCGGTTCTAGGTGTACTGCACACCTCTCCACGTGAAAGCAAACTGAGGCCTGCATTCTGCTGCCAGAGGAATGGAGAAAAACGCGTTAGCAATGTCAATAGTGGCATACCACTTTGCTGCTTTGGACTCCAGCTCGTACTGGAGTTCTAGCATGTCCGGCACGGCAGCGCTCAGCGGTGGAGTCACTTCATTCAAGCCACGGTAGTCCACAGTCAATCTCTATTCTCTGTCGGATTTGCGCACAGGCCAGATGGGGCTGTTGAAGGGTGAGTGAGTTTTGCTGACCACTCCTTGGCTCTCCAGCTCACGAATCATCCGGTGGATGGGGATCACAGCATCTCGATCTGTCCGATATTGCCGGCGGTGCACTGTCGAGGTCGCAATTGGCACACGTTGCTCTTCCACCCTCAGGAGTCCTACTGCAGACGGGTTCTCTGATAATCCAGGCAAGGTGTTCAACTGCTTAATGTTCTCTGCCTCTACAGCAGCTATTCCAAAAGCCCACCTGAGTCCCTTTGGGTCTTTGTAATAGTCGTTTCGGAGAAAGTCTATGCCTAGAATACATGGAGCGTCTGGGCCGGTCACAATAGAATGTTTCTTCCACTCCTTCCCGGTCAGGCTCACCTCGGCCTCCACCAGGGTCAGTTGCTGAGATCCCCCTGTCACACCAGCAATGGAAACAGCCTCTGCCCCCACTTGTCCCGATGGTATTAAAGTACACTGCGCACCAGTATCAACTAAAGCATCATATTTTTGTGGCTCTGATGTGCCAGGCCATCGGATCCACACTGTCCAGAAGATCCGGTTTTCCCGTGCCTCTCCCTGGCTAGAGACAGGGCACTTCTAACACTGGTTATTATTCCCTTCCTGGGCATACATACTAGAGGTTCCTTCAAGGGGATCTGACACATCATACCCGGCAGCTCGGTCATGGGAGGTCGAGGCTACCTTCACCTTGGTGGAAGTTTCTCGGTTAGAGTTTCCCTCTTTGAGCTGACGCACCCGTGCTGCCAGGACAGAAGTGGGTTTCCCATCCCACCTACTCATGTCTTCCCCATGGTCACGCAGGAAGAACCACAAATTGGCCCTTGGGGTGTACCCTCTGTCTCTAGCTGGGGAATGTTGGGCACTGAATTTGGGGCCTGTAACTCGCACAGGGGCTGCATTAACTTTCTTCATCTCCTCCCTCATCTCCCTCATCTCCTCTTTGAACTCTTTAATCACAGCTGAGATATGAGCCTGCATTGGGCCATTGATCATGCTCTCATAATTCCTCAGCTTGTTGGCAACAGAACCCACGGTCTCTCGGTTAGTATCTGCATCAATTGTTGCAATAAAAGTGGTGTATTGAGATGGCCCAAGGTTTGCTAGGCTCCACAGCATTTGCCCTGTGCACCTGACTTTGTCGGGGTCATTGTCATGCTGTCCATCCCTCCCGAAGAGTACCTCCAATATTGCTACTTCCCTCAGCTGTTGGATCCCTTCCTCAAGGGTCTTCCAGCGCATCCTATGGTGGTGCTCCTGCATTCTTTCCCTGTGGACAAACCTCTCTCTGACACTCATTAAAAGCCGCTCCCAGAGAGAAAGAGACCCTGGCTCCCTTACAAAAATCTGATTCATAACTGAGTCCTGGGTCAAGGGTCCCAAGTTCCTTGCCTCACCACCATCCAGCTGCACGCCTGTACCCATAAGATCCCAGACCCGGAGTAACCAGGTAGTATAAGCCTCACGTCCCCGTCGCACAATGTCTTTGTGCAGGTTACGGAGACTTTCGTACCTCAGGGACTCGGTGATGATTGCAACCTCTGGCTCCCCTGTGGGTTGTGAGGTTCCTCCATTCCTATCCTTATCTGGGTGCTCAGCTTTCATCTTAGACCTCCTTGTTTCTACCGGGGCAACTGCTGCTGGCTGTGACTGCCTTTGTGGTTCGGCTGGACCCTGGACAGTTGTAACACCTGTGGGTTCCACTGCTGTACTATTTGGCTGTCCCTCTTGAAGGCAAAGTGAGGGTTTCTCAATAGCTGGGGAAATGCACTCCTTCAGCATCTGACTCATCTCACGTATCTCCTTAACCAGAACCCCCACCCAATCTGGGTGGTTCATTTCTGAGACAGACTGTGGGGCAGGGTCAGGCTCTGGAACAGCAGCATCTCTAGTCTCTGGGGCAGGTGTCAGGGTAGTTCTCCATGTTAATCTTCCCTTATCTCTGAGTGCTAAATATAACAGGCATATCAACAACACCACCCATTGTATGACATCATTAGCATTCAGAGTGGATCTTAACCCTTCAAAAACTGGTGGAGCAGACCCAAAAAGATGGTTAAAAGGTTGGGAGAAAATCTCCCCTGGTGTCATTTCTTCACAATAGGTACCATTATTACGGTAACCCCAAAAACACACAGTTAGTGTATGATAGCTCTGAATCCTTGTACCTGCCTTCCAGAGGAAGTTAAAGATCCATGAATTCCTCACCTTATTAACCCATAAGCCAAACTGGATAACAGCCACAGTAGCCTTAGTTATAGGACCCATATCTAGATAAGGGCCTGCAAATGGGAGAAATACAGCCACAATCACGTGCCACCCAAACCAAGGTAAGCTAGACCACATGGTGACACTCAAAGATGTTTCTATATCAGTACACACAATTAGATTACTTAAGAACTATTATTCCCTTTTTCCTTTCAATGCCCTCGAGCCCCACGTTGGGCGCCAAGATCTGTCTTAGTTCGAAAAGACAGGAGTCTGTAAAGGAAGGCAAAAGCCTCCTGTGAAGTGGGAAAGGTAAACCCCCTCCCTCCCTCCGAATTACCACAATTTCAAAATAAAAAAAACAGCTCTCAGGCAAAGGTATGGGAATGGGAATAATAGTTATTTACTAGAAAAAACTAAAATAGAAAAAAAGAACAACAAATGTAATTAGTACAAACAAAACTACTGATACAGTCAGAAAACCTGACACCCTGAGGAGTCAGGGTGTTGGTAAAAAGTCCAGTTGGATGGTGGCTGTGCCTCCTGCAGTGGCAGATGAAATGCTGCTGAAGCAGAGATCCTGTAGAAGGGTATAGTTCTCTGTGAAGGTCTGGTGATAGAGTAGATGGGCCTGGTCCTCCTCTGGGAATCCAGCAGGGAAGAAGCTGCTTCTCTGGGAATCCAGCAAAGATGGCTGCTCCTCTGGGAATCCAGTGAAGAAAAACTGGGCCGATGGCTTAGACCAAGCTTATTTTATGCAGGTAGGAATGCTTGGTTCCTCCTTCTGGGTGGAGCATCTCACAATGGGATGATGTACCTTATCAGTCATGCAGTGAGTCACTTAATGGCCCATTAGCAGGAGACATCTCCCCGGAGGGAGACATTGTTCTTGGAAGAGATAAGATAACTGCCCCCCACCTCCAACAGATGGCAAATAGAATACATTCTTATCTTACAAATCCAGGACACATGGCTATGTGCTATGTGCTAACATATGTCAGTTATGTCCTTGCTGTGAACCAAAAGATATGGGTAATTATATTTTTTTTTCTTTATAGACTAATCTAAAAGAAGGGAAAAATATTCTATTTAAACCTTTAAAAAAATCTCTTTTGGAGAATTATTAATATCTAGAAACATTTTTCCTCATTTTTTTCACAGTCTGCACTGTGTCTCACACTTGTGTTTAGTACACCAATAAGCACAGTTTGATATTTGTTCATCATCTTTTATAAAGTGACCAAATGCCATCCTTGCATTTCAGCATGAACAGGAGTCCCATCACCAGGACAGGCAAGAAGTACCTTCTATTTCTAGTTCTGCTGAAGAAAGACCAGACCATGGCTGAGCATTTTGAGAGAGGATAATAAAGAAGGTTCTGATGGCTAAACCTGTAAGTGCTCAGCTGGCCTTGGTGCCACTGGCATCCCTGGAAAATGCAATTCTATAACCACAGAAGAGAAAGACAAACCCAGCTGGCAGCAATCTCTAAATGTTCTTGGCCAACATAAAGCAGGTTTGACATCAAAGTTAGATCCCGCTTCAAAGTTATTCCATGTGGCACAGGGTCCTGTTTCAGGGAAGTACTAAATAAATCCATGTCTGGAGCTCCAGTGAAAAGATTGTACCTCTGCTGGATTAAAACCAGCAGCTTTGGAGAGATGGGAAACAAATGTCTGTCAGTGCCAGACACTGTTTAGATTGTGGAGAGAAATCTTAAGTCACATGGAAAAATGGAAATGTCCTGAAACTATTTGTAGTGCTGATTCTATCCATAATATTTGCTCTGTGCTGGTGTCATGTTTGTGGAGGGAAGTATGCAGCACATGAAATGCAATGAGTGTAAATGCCATAGTGCCAAGGAAGGAAGGAAGGAAGGAAGGAAGGAAGGAAGGAAGGAAGGAAGGAAGGAAGGAAGGAAGGAAGGAAGGAAGGATTTTATTAACAAGAAACAAGAATATATATTTGCAGTTTCAACTGTGACTCATTGGATGACCCAGTGCTGATTTACTTACTCATGTTACCATGGGTGTTAACCCATCTACATCTGTCTTAGTACAGTTTGCTGTATGAAATCTCAAAATTACATGAAAAAAAGATGATGAAAGAGATCATCTGAGATCTTTGTGTTTACTGACATGAAGAATAATGCTGTAAGTTCCAGATAAATTTCCTAATGACAAAAAGTGAATAGATAATTAAGCTTCATGCATAATCTGAAAATGACTCAAGCTCTCAAAGTCTGTAAGGGTTTTGTCATTGTAGCATATGAGCATTCCTGTACAAGAGTCCAGAAATGAGTGAAACATGCTACAAATCTCAAATCTGCTATAGTATTCTGCATTTCCTAAGAGGTTTGATATTGTAGAGCTACAGAAAAATAATACTGGGCAACTTTCCAGGTCCTTCATTTAATCTAACAGGCTATGTTTGATTTTCTGCATGTTCAGAGCTGAATGTTCAGTACTCATTATTTAGTGCTTAATATCTTTGTGCTCTTATAGTGTTGTTATTTCAATTTTTTTCTTCCTGTTTCAGGAGATAGATTCTATTATTAAGAATTACCAAAACAGAATTTAAATTAAATAAACATAACTAGGTAGAAACTGTCTAATGCAAACGTAAGAGTATTTTCCAACTCAGTTCTTGCATTCAGTGTCTTTTATTGCCTTCACGTTGCTTTTCCTCAGAAGGCATCTTTCTGGCTTTTTAGCACATCCAAGTTACACCTGTACATGTTGCCATAAGGCCTCTGTTAGCAGTAGTTAGGCTAAGGAGTTGGTCCCTGTGCAGGCCCATGGGAACGAAACCTGAGAAATGAGGCCTGAGAATCTGCTGATGTAAGGAACAACGTTTAAAGGACTTAGTAGAGCATGTAGTACATAGGTATACAAATTACTTGTGAAATATGATTACATGGTTACCAATAAAATGTTTCTATGGTGGGAGTTAAGCTTAGAGAATCAACCTTTTTTTTAGCTAGAGCAAGCGTGCAAAATTTATAGCCTTTAGAAAGGTTACCTGTAAGATGAATGTGAATGTTTAAAGTAAAATACGTAGAAGGCTGCACGTAGGCTGATGAAGTAAGACTTGTAACAAAGGTATAAAAGATGAGCATCTTTTGTAACCAACTCGGGACCCTGACTTTGAGACGCGAGTCCTCAAGGTCCTCGGGGCCCCTAATAAAGCACCGCATAAACTGACACTCTGTTGGTTTGTGTTTTCTCTGGGGATCGGGCAGCAGTTTTCTGGCGACCGCGGCAGGACCTCCGGAGGTGGCTGGGGCGGTTCGCGAGCTGATCAACTCCACGCCGGCACCAGGTGATTTCTGGGGAGTCATCGACCCGCGCCCGACCCCGCGCCTGACGGACGACTGTGAGAAGGTAAGCCCGAAAGGTGCTTTATTTTTTTTAAGGTTTGGGTGCCTGCCTAATAAGACGGGACGGCGATTCCCGCAGGGTTGGGCTAAAGACGTCTATGGTCTGGGAAGCCTAGGCGCCGACCGTCAGACGAGGCGAAAGCCTCGCAGGCTCGGCACTTGCCCCTCGCGGCGACGAGAAGCGGCAAGTTTGGTATTGGTATTGGTATTGGTACTGGTATTGGTATTGGTATTAGTATTAGTATTGGTGTGTGTGTGTGTGTGAGCAACTTAAAGTGTAAAAAAAAAAAAAAAAAAAAAAAAAAAAAGAGATGATGCCGTTTAAAACCTTTAAGACTTTGGTACAATCTAATGATAAGGTCCCAGGGAATTCCCCCTTGGGATGTTTACTGGGAAGGTGGAAAAAGGAAGGATTCCACCAAGAGTTACATAAAAGTAAAATGATTGATTATTGTAATCATCGATGGCCGCTATATGAAACTGGTGGCCCAGAGTGGCCTTTGAATGGATCTGTTAACTCTGATGTTATAACCCCTTTGATGTGCTTCTTACAGAATAATGAGAAATGGGATGAAATACCTTATCTTGATTTGTTTTATGCTCTCAAAAACAAACCAGAGTGGCAAAAGGAGTGTGGAATTATGATCTTGCAAAAGACAGAGAATGGAGATGGTTGTTTAGGATGTAAAAATAGAAGTAAATGTGATGAGTGCATTAGTAAGTTAATGAGTACAGAGGAAGACATTTCGTTGCTTGTATCCCCTAGTGCCCCCCCTCTAGAATCCTCTGAAGAAGAGGATGGAGCAGAATGTGGGGGGGGGGAGAAAATGGTTTCCTGGGACTCGGGGAAAAGTGATACTCAAGAGACACCTGCGAGAAAGGTGAAGGAGAAGCCGAGAACTCCCTTAGCTGAAAGAACTAGAAAAGGGAAAAAGGGTCGGGAGGACCCTCAATTAATGGCCCCATTGAGGGAAGCGATGGGGGCGCAAGGAGAGAAAGTAGTGATTAAAGTCCCATTTTCCCCAGGCGATTTGATGATATGGAAGCAGTCAGCCGGGTCGTATCGGGAGGACCCAGAAAGAGTGGCTCGTGTGGTTAAAATGGTGATAAAAACTCAGAATCCGGATTGGAATGATTTACAAGTTCTACTAGATACATTAATGGACTCCACTGAAAAGGAGATGGTATTACGAGTCATGACGGAGAAAGCTAGGGAAATGGTGCGGTTGCAGCTGGCTGAGGGAACTTTGAATGATCTGGTGCCAAGAGAGGATCCTGGGTGGGACCCGAACACAAACAGGGGTTGGAAAAGGCTTAGGGACTACCAAGAGTTGCTGATTGAAGGAGTTAGGACTGGAATACCTAAAACCTTAAATTGGTCTAAATTATATTCTGTAAGACAAGATAAAAATGAATCTCCTTCTGCATTTTTAGAACGGCTGAAAGAGACAGCCAGGAAATATACTAATTTGGAAGTGGAAGGAGAATCAGGAAAATTACAATTGGCTTTGATTTTCATGGGGCAGTCGCAGGAAGACATTAGAAAGAAGTTACAGAAATTAGAAGGGGAGGACACGAGGAATTTAGAGAAGATGTTGGAAGTTGCTTGGAAAGTGTATAATAATAGGGAAAAGGAAACAGTGAAAAGGCAACAGTCTAGCATGTTAGCAGTACTACAGCAGGCGGTGGGGGGTGATAATAGAAGGGGGCGGGGAAGAGGGAGAGGAGGTATCAGTCACGGGAGACTTCTGCAAAGTCAGGGAAGAGGGGGAGCTGGGAATATGTTGGGGGTCCAGAGAAGGTTGGATATTAATCAATGTGCCTTTTGTAAGCAGATGGGGCATTGGAAAAACGAATGTCCAGTGAGATTGGGAATGGGGAACGGAGCAACTACTATGGGAAATATGGGAACTTTCGCTTCAGGGACAGCAGATGTTGCTCAAGCATATGTTTTAGGAAACTATCAGAGTCAGAGCTGACTAGATCAGGATCTCAAAGTAACCTTAGAAATTGGAGGACAGGAACATGAATTAAGAGTGGACACTGGAGCAACACATTCAGCATTAAACACAAAATTAGGACCATTAAGTGATACTAAAATTCAAGTTGTGGGGGCTATGGGAAAAATGGAAGAAAGGGCTTTCTTACAGCCCCTAGATATTAAATTTGGAGGGAAGGCGTTTGATCATCAGTTTTTATATTTACCTAACTGTCCAGAGTCTCTTCTTGGAAGGGACCTATTGTCACAATTAAATGCAAAAATAATATTTGAAAAAGGAAGAGTTAAACTGGAAATACCAGATGAACAATTGTCCAAATTATTTGTATTTAAAGAAGTTGAACCTACCCCCGTCCCAGAAGAAATAGAGCAGGCAGTAGTACCTTGGGTTTGGGAAACAGGAGTCCCAGGAAAATCCAAAGCAGCCCAGCCGGTGGTAATTGAATTAAAGGAGGGAGCACAACCTGTTAGGGTGAAACAGTACCCTATAAAGTTGGAAGCCCGGGAAGGGGTAGCCCCTTTAATCGCTCAGTTTATTACGCTAGGAATATTACAGGAATGTGAATCTGAATTCAATACCCCTATTTTTCCTGTAAGGAAGTCAAATGGTAAGTATAGACTAGTACAGGATTTAAGGGCAATAAATAACATTGTCAAAGACATTCACCCGGTGGTGGCCAACCCGTATACTTTGTTAACATCTGTGTCAGAGAAATTCCAATGGTTTACAGTTATTGATTTAAAAGATGCCTTCTTCTGCATCCCACTGGCATTAGAAAGTAGGAAATATTTTGCCTTCGAATGGGAAAATCCGGATACCGGACGAAAAAGGCAGCTCACTTGGACACGACTTCCCCAAGGATTTAAGAATTCTCCTACAATTTTTGGAAATCAATTAGCCAAAGAGCTGGAGGAATGGAAGACGACTCAGGTAAGAGAATCACCCTTCTCTTACGTTCTCCTCCAGTATGTGGACGACATCTTTCTGGCTACAGAACAACGGGAGGTCTGTTTAACCCTAACTATAGAACTGTTGAATATGCTGGGACAAGGAGGATATCGGGTTTCAAAGGAAAAGGCCCAATTAGTCCAAGAGAGTGTGATATACCTAGGCTGTGAAATCTCAAAGGGGGTAAGGAAATTGGGAATCAATAGAGTTGAAGCTATCTGTGCAATACCCACACCCCGAAACCACCAAGAACTAAGATCCTTTTTAGGAATGGTGGGTTGGTGTAGACTCTGGATACCAAACTTTGGGCTAATGGCTAAACCCCTTTATGAGGCTTTAAAGGAGTCTCAACTGCAGTGGAACAAACCACAGGAGAAGGCCTTCCTAGATCTGAAACGGGCCTTGAAAGAGGCACCTGCACTCGGCCTACCAGATTTAAATAAAGACTTTCAGCTATATGTCAATGAGAGGCAGCGACTAGCCCTGGGCGTACTAACCCAAACCCTCGGATCGTGGAAGAGGCCTGTTGGGTATTTTTCTAAACAACTGGACACTGTGAGCGCAGGATGGCCGGCATGCTTGCGGGCAGTGTCAGCCACAGTGATACTGATCCAGGAGGCCCGGAAATTGACTCTGGGGAGAAAGATGGAGGTGTTTGTGCCCCATATGGTACTGGCAGTTTTGGAACAAAAAGGGGGGCATTGGATGTCCTCTAGCAGATTGTTACAATACCATGCATTGCTCAGAGAACAGGATGATGTTGAGCTCAAAGTGACTAATTGCATCAATCCAGCAGAGTTCCTCCGCAGTAAGCAGAATGAGGGCGAATTAACACATGACTGTGTGGAAACCATCGAACAGGTGTACGCTAGCCGACCGGACCTGAGAGATGTGCCCCTGGAGGTGCCAGACTGGGAACTGTATACCGATGGATCCAGCTTCGTAGAGAATGGAACCAGGTATGCCGGGTATGCAGTGGTGACCCTCACGCAGGTGGTGGAAGCTAAGGCCCTCACCCCAGGAACATCTGCACAGAAGGCTGAAATTATAGCATTAACCAGAGCCCTGGTCCTGAGCAGTGGGAAAAAGGTAAATATATGGACAGATTCAAAATATGCATTTGGAGTTCTGCACGTACATGGGGCTTTATGGAAAGAGAGAGGACTGTTAAGTTCACAGGGGACATCCATTCGACATCGGAATGAGATCCTGCTGCTACTGGAAGCTGTGTATAAGCCAGTGGAAGTGGCTGTGATGCATGTAAAAGGACACCAGAAAGATGAGGGAAAGATTTTTCGAGGGAATCGGCTGGCTGATTTAATCGCACGAAAAGCTGCTAGAAAGGTCTGGACTGAAATGGCGCTGATTCCAACGAAGGTAGGACCAGTACAACCTTATATGGGACAAAAACCCAGTTATTCCGCTGAGGATGAGAAATTGGCACAGCTGGTCCAGGCCCAGAAGAATGCAATGGGATGGTATGTGACTGGGACTGGCCAAGTAGTGGTCCCTACCAAATTGATGAAGGTGATTTTAGAAACTGAGCATAATAAATGCCACTGGGGAGCAGAGGTATTGGTAAAATTTCTGAAGAGGGAAATTATCTCTAACCAGATGTTAACAATGGCTAAACGAGTGAATGCCATGTGCCCAGTGTGCCTTAAAAACAATCCAGTAGTGAGGAAGCAGATACAACTAGGGAAATTACAGGTAGGAGCAGAGCCAGGAGATTATTGGCAGATAGATTTTTCTGAATTGCCCCGATCACAAGGATACAAGTATCTGCTGGTGTATGTCTGCACGTTTTCGGGATGGCCAGAGGCATTCCCTTGCAGAACTAATCAGGCCAAAGAAGTAGTGAAAACATTAATGAGAGAAATCATTCCGAGATTTGGGGTTCCATTAGGGATCTCTTCTGACAGGGGACCTCATTTTGTGGCAGGAGTGGTACAGACAGTCGCCCGACTGTTAGATGTTACCTGGAATTTGCATACCCCATGGAGGCCTCAATCCAGCGGGCAAGTAGAGAGGATGAATCAAACCCTGAAAGGACAGATTAAGAAAATCTGTCAGGAGGCCAAAATCCAGTGGCCTCAGGCCCTACCATTAGCCTTGTTAAGAATTAGGATTAAACCCCGGGAGAGGATAGGAGTAAGTCCATACGAGATACTGTATGGCAGACCATATCATGCTACAGTATTAAAGGGAGACCCTCATGTAGTAGGGAATGATGTGCTTTTTAATTATGTATTGTCTCTGAATAAGGTACTTACTGCCCTAAAAGGAGCCCTGCAATGGAACAGACCCCTGCCGCTGGAAAATCCTGTCCATGACATCCAGCCGGGAGACCAGGTCTATGTGAAGAATTGGAACACAGACCCTCTGAAAGAAACATGGGAAGGCCCACGACAAGTGATCATGACCACCTTCACCGCAGTAAAAGTCGAGGGGATCGACAACTGGATACATTACACCCGAGTCAAGAAGGTGCCGACCCGTTGGGAAGTTCAACCGTTAACCCCCACTCGAATGGTGTTCCGGCCCAAGGACAGATTCTGATGGTTGGGTTCTTGCTGATCTGTTTATTACCTTTAACCAATGAATTTTTAGTTATTACAGAACTTGAACCCAAAATAGTGATGATGGAAGGAATGAATGTGTCTATGACCTGTCTGTTCACGGACAACCAGAAAGTTGGATCCGACGAAATCAATATAAAGTGGAGAAGACGTGGGGCAGAACAAATTCATACAGGTATAACTATGGTTTGGGATAAGGACGAGCAAAAAGGAAATACCACCCTGCAACTATCCAATGTCACGATAACTGACAGTGATGTTTATCGTTGCATAGTCTGGATAAGAGAGAGTTTTGATTATGGGAGTTTCAAATTGAAAGTTTTACCATGGGATACTGGGAAAATAAGTGAAGAAACTGTAGCTGTAAATGTAACTCCAGTCTCAACTCAGGTGGATATGTGGGACGGACCTCCTTTGAGAATAAATTGTACCTTCAAATTGGAAAAGGAATGTTATCAGGATATCCAAGTCAAGTGGTGGAAACAGAATAAACATCAGCAATGGGAAAGACAGCTGATGAATATAAGTTGGTGGACTCTGGGAACTTATGGGAAGGGGTGGCTGAATTATACTGATCCAAAGATAGGAGAGACAGAAGGTATATATCTGTGCATAGTGTCTTGTGGAGGGAAAGGGAATTTTGGGTTGCGAAAGGTGGAGGCAAGGGCCCGCTTAGGCTCTGAAATTAAGGCCCAACATGGAGAATATCAAGTGACCAAAGGGAAGGATGTGATTTTTACTTGTGAAGTTAAAGAAGGCCAGCATTTTTCTGAGTATGGATGGTGGTTTGGGAAAAATTTAACATCTGGAAGGAAGTATCAGATAGAAAGGAGATTAGGAGAATCAATTATCCTGATAGTAAGGAATGTGCAGCCAGGAAAAGATGAAGGCATTTACTGGTGTTGGATAGCACAGGATGATTGGTGGGCACATGCAAGAACGATGATGTACCTAGACGAGATGAGAGTGACTCGGCAGGTAGATAATGAGGTAGGGTTACCAAGAAACTCTAAACAGGAAAATCTGGTAGTAGGACTGATACGAGACTTTGGAAAAACCCAGAATGTGTCATCCATAACTGCTTGTCTACCTTTACCCCATGCAGCAGGGGATCCCATACCCTGGGGAATTATTCCTATCACTGAAATGCCTCCGATCACCAGAAATGGGACAAAGGAATGTAGGAAAGAGTTGCATAACCGTACTGAGTGGACAGTTAAAACAACAACTCTCCGCAAACAGTGGTCATCACCTGGAAGTAGAGGGGATTGTGAAGCCTTACCCAATTCCAAATTCGTCACGATTGGACGATTCAAAAATGTAGGATGGTGTGAATATGATGAGGTACAATCACATAAAATGCCCATTACGAAATATTACTATGAAGTGGTTTGCCAGGATGGCAAGGAAGAGTGGACTACATGGCAAGCAATCTGGGGGCCAAGCTTGCTGGAAACATATAGTTATCTAGGGAAAATTGGATGGTGTATACAATGGACTGGTAGAAAGAACCAGACACATGCCCATGTCCTGACAGCAGAAACAAGTCATAGGAAAATGACAGAGAAAGTAGAGTCATGGAATTGCACAAGGGTAATTACGTGTGATACACCAGGAGAGCAGGTAGGGCTGGTACCAGTGAAGATTTTGCTGAAATGGGGATGTGAATGTAGAGGATACAACCACTCTATAAAAGGAGAATTAAAAGGACAAAAGCAGGTGAATTGCAAAACTACTACTATAAGGAGTCCAGGGAATTTAGTATGGGTCATGGGACATGGAATGTGGACCACACATATACCTATAGATGGATTGGTAACCCAAATAACATTGGGAGTGCCCACATTATGCCCATTCTGGAAACAATCAAGATTGACAGATTTGGACATAGGAAGGAGGAATAAAAGAGAGGTCATAGAGGGAATAGATCCAGAAGATGAGTGGCATGAACCATCAGGAGGGGTCAAATTGGGTTGGATGTTAGAATCATTATTTGCTCCCATATCGACCTATAGAAATAGGGAAATGCTCTACCGGCTTTTGGGACAAACTGAGAGATTAGCATCAGCCACTAAAAAGGGGTTTAAGGATTTGAATTTACAGCTACAAACAACTAGTAGGATGGCTATACAGAATCGAATGGCATTGGATATGTTGTTATTAAAGGAACATGGTGTCTGCGGGTACCTACATGATAGAACAGATCATTGCTGTATCCATATCCCAAACATTACAAAGGAAGTAGAAAAAGACATAAGTCAATTGGATGATATAGAGTCTAAGATACAGGAAACCAAAGAAGATGCTGAACACAATTGGATTGGAGCAATATTTAGCTCTTTAGGGATCCAGGTTTCTGGTTGGATATCCTCTGTCATTCAATATGTAATAATGATCATAATCTTGGTTGTGATTGTTTTTGTAGTATATCGTTGTTTCTTAGGAATGATCTTTAGGGAAAGAATGCATACGAGAAGAGTCATGAAGGCCATGACCCGAAATGAAGTCATGACAAGAATTACTCCACCACCATCTTATATAGAGACTGCTGCATGAAGAAGAGAATTGAGCATCCTTGCAACTGGTTGAAGAATGCTCAAAAGGGGGGAGTTGTTGCCATAAGGCCTCTGTTAGCAGTAGTTAGGCTAAGGAGTTGGTCCCTGTGCAGGCCCATGGGAACGAAACCTGAGAAATGAGGCCTGAGAATCTGCTGATGTAAGGAACAACGTTTAAAGGACTTAGTAGAGCATGTAGTACATAGGTATACAAATTACTTGTGAAATATGATTACATGGTTACCAATAAAATGTTTCTATGGTGGGAGTTAAGCTTAGAGAATTAACCTTTATTTTAGCTAGAGCAAGCGTGCAAAATTTATAGCCTTTAGAAAGGTTACCTGTAAGATGAATGTGAATGTTTAAAGTAAAATACGTAGAAGGCTGCACGTAGGCTGATGAAGTAAGACTTGTAACAAAGGTATAAAAGATGAGCATCTTTTGTAACCAACTCGGGACCCTGACTTTGAGACGCGAGTCCTCAAGGTCCTCGGGGCCCCTAATAAAGCACCGCATAAACTGACACTCTGTTGGTTTGTGTTTTCTCTGGGGATCGGGCAGCATACAGAACCACAGAATCACAGGGTTACCAAATGCTTGGGGGACCTCTTGAGAGAGTACAGCTCCTTCAAGAAGTGGTTCAAGTCATTCTCATGGCCCTTCACTGGACTCACTTGGCAAGCTGAGCTCTCTCCCCTAAGGGGAAATCATCAGCTCTGAGTAGAGAGGAAGGATCTCCTCCCTCAACTGCTGCCAATGCTCTGCCAGTCCAGGAGGCTGTTGGCCTTCCTTGGAAAGTTACTCCCAAGCAAGCTGCTCCCTAGCCTGTCTTAGGATGTGGATGAGGCTATTCCTTCCCAGGTGCAGGACAGAGCTTCTTCTTGTGGAACTTTATGAGGTTCTTGCCAGCCCTTTTCCCCAGGCTGCTGAGGTCTCTCCAGACAGCAGAGCAATCCTCTGGTCTACAGAACAATCCTTTCCATTTTTTCTCACCTGCAAATTTGCTGAGGGTGCTCTCTGCCCCAGCATTCAGGTCGTTCACGAGAACATTAAATAATGTTTTGGCTGCACTATTTGCCATTAGGTGCTCTATAAGAAATGGTGAATAGGAAAACTTTGTGCATGTATGATTTTCTTCTCTCTCGCCTTTTTTTTTTTTTTTTTTTTTTTTTTTTAATTAGTAGATGGTGTTTAATTTTTTTTTTCCTCTGGAGGAACAGTGGAAGTTATTTATAAAGCAAAACTGCTGCAAAATAGTGAAATACAGAAGCAAGAGTTCCTGAGATGGAACCACTGGCAATACCTATAAAACCTGTCATGAGAATTTTCTTTGTTACATTTAAGAACAGATTGTGATATTTGCTATTGGACACCTTCTCTGGATTGCCTCAAGTCAAGAAAGAATCCTCAAACTCGTCTAATAGAATTGATTGATTCTACTACCTTTTTTAAAAGTCTGAGCTAATTGTAGCTTTTAGGTATCTGGGGAAAAAATGAGAAGGAGTTTACAGTGACTTAAAGAGAAAAGAGAGGAAATCTATGTTTGAGCATCTGGTGATTTTCCCAAACTCAAGTCTCAAACTTTTTTACTGTGCAAGCAAAGCAGAACAGTCACACAGAGCCAGAAGCTGGCAAAAAGTGTCCTTGTGCCATCACCATTGACCCAGCAGTAGAAATGACAGTAGAGATGCCAAAGTCTGATTTCAAAATGAAATGGGGAAATCTAATTTCCTGTTTGGTTTTGAAGACAAACCCAGGGAGGCAGATGAGAAGCCCTGTGAATAGACACCAGGGGCTGTCACCTGAGCAGATGTTAATGGGCAGAACCAGTGCCTGCCCTCCCCCACAGCAGTCCCAGGTTGCACCATCCATCCCTCAAGCCAACAAAGTGTGCTCTTCTAAATGTGAAAAGGAGTAGTTGAAGTGCTAATGACTCAAATGGGGACAATAGCCCGAGGCAAGAAGGGATGATGGGACAGTAGGGCCAACAATTGGTGATGGATCCTGGGCTCTCTGGAGGATGGGCAAAAGGGCCCTTCTGCCCTGTTCTGGAAGGCAGCAACTCCAGCTCTTTCCTGCGGCTGTGGCACCAGGTTCCATTGCTGATGGGTTTGAGGAGCACCAACACATTGGCTTCCAGGAACATGGAGGCTTGGGAAGTGGAGAGGGACCTGGCACTGTGGGCACGTGCCAGTGGGAGCGGATGAGACTGGAGCAAAACATTCCTTTCTGCTTCTCCCTGAAGTAGGGACGCAAGCCACAGGAGTGGGAGACTCTCGCCCAGAGCTGACCAACCACCCAAATCCTCGTAATCCCATCACTGAGCATGGACAAGCAGTGAGTGGCAGCTGCAGGCAGTCCATGCTGACTGCTCCCACCACATCCAGCTCATGGGACACCTCAGCAATGTGCCAGGAGCAGGAACAAGACACACAGCCATGGATGTGTGACATGAGGGAGGTGACTAAGAGAGAGTAACACAAAAATGTAGAAGTTCAAAACAAGAAACTATTTTCTTTGCTGCCACTGGGCACCTGTAGTGGGGAACATCCCATTGTGACATCACTAGGCTCTGGAGGGTGACATCTGAAGTGGCAGATTGTGACAACACATCCATTGCTGATTTTATTTGGGCACCAGCAGTAACTGGGCCAATCCAGCCCAAGCCTTGACTCCTGCTAAGGAAGACTGGGGTCTGCAGAGTCAAACCAGGCTTTTCCCAGCACTGGTAGTGTGTTAGGGGCTGCCATCAACAGCTCTCAGTGCCCATCCTAGAGCCATCACTGAGGGTGAGCTGTGCAGGAAAGTGTCTCTGCAGGATGGCCAGGGGCTGGGGGATGGGACTGAGGGAGGTGGGAGAGTGTTCTTCAGGGGCCTGGCCATTCCTTCCTCCCTTCTCTGGGACAGTCAGTGACTTCAGCTTCTCCTGCAGCATGTGATGCCAATGGAGAGGAGCAGATCCTGATCCTTAGCTCTCCTCAAAATGCTGCCAAGCACAAAAATGGCCAGAGAAAATTACAGCAACTGCCACATCTGCCAGGACACTCCAAAGGATGTGGCTTCTGCTCTGCCCTGTCACCACCAGTTCTGCCTGGGCTGCATCCTGAGGTGGACACAGACAAATCCATCATGCCCACTCTGCAGGACACTGATAGAGACCATCAGGTTTTCTGAGCGGGGTGAACAGGACTATCTGCTGTTTGCTGTCATCTCCCCTGAAGAATCACCAGAGACCAGCAGCCACACAGAGGCAGCTCCTGTCCTCCTGGATGAAAACAGCACCTATGGCCCTCTGGCGTCCCCTGCACCTTCTCCCCAGGGAACACTTTTCCCAGCTGAGCAGGGGGCTGCAGGACCAGAGCCTGTGGGTGGCCTCCTGCCTGAGGTGTGGGCAAAACTGTTCCAACAACAACAGCACCTCCTGGATCCTGTGCAGCCCTGGCTGTGTGAGAGGCTGGAGGCAATATTCCAGGACCAGTGGTGGCTGGTACAAGTTGCACAGAGCAGCATCCTGCATGATCTCTGCCTCCATGGTCTGAATGTGGAGAACTTGGTCCAGACACTGCAGAATTGCCTTGGGGAACACACAGCTCAGCTGGTCCATGGCCTCATCACTGTCATTGTAGCCCAGTCCAGCGAGGAGGCCCAGAGGCTGCTGCTTTTCCACGTTGGCAGGGAGGAGATTGACAGCCTTGTGGCCAGCTCCAGCTCCAGCTCCAGCTCCAACTCCAGCTCCAGCTCCAGCTCCAGCTCCATGTCCAGCTCCAGCTCCAGCTCCAGCTCCAGCTCCAGCTCCAGCTCCAGCTCCATGTCCAGCAGCTCCAGATCCAGCAGCTCCCTGGAGAGGATTTCTGCCGGCATCCCAACAGGATTAAACATGGAGGAGATAGCAGGAACATCAGAAGCCACCCTCCCAGGGGGTTCCAGGCAGTGCTCACCTGTGCCCATTCCTGCAGAGTGGGACCAGCCCCAGGAGGAGCCAGAGCAGGCAGTGGTGACAAGTCCACCCACCCAGGGCAGCATCTGCAGCCAGGTACAGGGCTGGGACCAGTCTCACAGAGATCCTCGGCGTGCCCAAAAGAGGAGAGCCCCCAGCCCCCAGGATTCAGCCCCACCCAGCAAGAGGCCAAGGCACCTGTGCAACCCTGCAGCCCTGAGGGGCTCTTGTGAGAGGAAGTGATGAAACCTGGACCAAGCAAGCCTAGAGCCACTTTGGGAAACAACTGCATCTTCCCAGGTCTTGCTTCTGTGCAATGGTGAAGTCTCTGTTGGGGCAATCCTCTGGTGCCAGGGGTCTGAGCTCCCTCAGTAACTGAGAGAATTTGACACACTGAAATGTGAGCACATTTGAAAATGTAGTCCCAGATACAGCAGTGGTGCTGGAATGACGGAATTGACCTTAATAAATTAACCTTTTATACTCTTATACAATAGCTGATAGTTTTGTAATATTACACTGTAATTATTGAACTGCAAGGAGTTCGGTCAGGTGGAATAATGGACAAGGAGTATGGGGAAAACTTGCTTTCCTAAGTGAATGCTTTCTTCATCTAGCTTGCTGAAAAGCAATTGCTGTAATTGAATGGAAAGCCTCCTTGATAAAATGTATAAAAACATAGATTTAATAAAGTTATATATAAAGCAAAATATGAATATTGACAAAGGATGTATATGTTCTATAAATGTTCTATGGTTCGGAAAAAAATCTTCTGGTCTTTTTTTCAGTCCCACAATTACAAAGAATGCTATAAAGCAAATTGCAACTGAATATTTTCAGGTCATGCAAAAAATTTAAGAAAAATAGCAGAATCAGTTACACTCAAGCTGCATTTTAAAAGCAGGTGGTTTCCTTTAATGCATAAGCTAGAGAAGAGAAATGTTGCCTGTTGAAAAAAAAACATAATAGAACTGTCTAAATGCATTTGATTTCTTCCCCAAATGAATATTTTTATATTCAAAATATCATTGAAGATTGAAGCCCGAATTTCAAGCAATTTTATTTCTATCAATTGTGTTAAAGCATTAAGAAGAGCAGTATTGGTCTGGATTAACAAGTGTCTGAATGAATTGTAAAATTTGCACATTGTGATACCACAAGTATCACAAAGTATTACCTCCTTCAACAACTCAGATTTTTCAGAGAATTCAAAGAATTCAACACAGGTTGAATTAGGTTTGAGTCTGGGATTTTTTTTTCTCTCTTAAAAAAAGGGCCAAAAGAGCTCACATCTTTGCTTACTCAGTTCAAGGCAAACAGACTCTGACTGGTCACCCAATTTCTACCAAAGCAAAGTCAGTGATCTTGTATTCTGAGCACTTCCAAAAAGATGTGCTTGATTTTCAGACTTATCACAGAAAAAAAGTCATCAAAACAAAAATTAAATCAGTTGTATTTTGATACTGTTTTACTCTCCATTAAACCACAAACCTAAACTTCTATTAAACCTCTACCCTTCTCATTAATACAAACATAGAAACACTGATAGCCTTGGTTTGCAGAAAAAAACAAACAGAAATCTGTCAGTACCCGTCACCTTATCATGATGATAGCAGTCAGTGCTGGCAGTGCTGGCAGTGCTGCTCTGCATTTAAATCTCCAGCAATTGCCTTGACTTGCTACACTCAGATTCTACATCTCCACCACCTAGGCGAGGCACTCCTGTCCCTCTCTCTGAGCTGTGAGTTCTTTTAACACATGGGCCTGACCTTCACAGCTTCCTTGGAGTTGAAGATATAACAGAGTTACAGGAAAAAATGCAACTCTTTTAATGTTCCTTTTGATTCCTTCATTGCCCTCATCTCCTCCATTCTCAGTGAACAAAGCTCAGACATCTCTAAGGCTGTTGTGGGGAAGCAGAGTAATTTCTGCAAAGTCTGATCTCAACAAGACAATTATCTACTGGGTATGTGAGGAAACTTCTTCTCCTGTCATTCTTCAGGTAGTGAGAAACAACTACTGCTACCAACAAGATGTTTATCATGAACAAATGCTTCTTATAAAAATGTCATAGAGGGTGTGAATTATGGGTGTGTGTGTCTGTGCACATGTGTGTGCTGGGGCAGGGCTGAGAGCTGTACAAGGAAAACTTCTGTACATTTTCCATACAAATAAACTTTTATTAAGGTACAAGCTTACACAAATACAGTACAGGCAAAATTGCCACAAGATGATTAGGTGGTTTAGTTCATCTCCTCTGAGTCAAGTTATTACCACAAGTCGGTAAAATAAATTATTTGGCACCAATACAGCATTAAGAAGCACACATTCTTTATTCAGCCAGATGCACAAGGGGATATATATCCTCTGAAATATCATGCATGCTGATTATAGGAAAAAATCTGTTCATATATTATATTTTATGTACATATTCATTGATTTTCTTGGAATAAACATACATCTCATAATCATTTCCCCCAAATCATTAATGTGATTCCTCCACTCTGCATGTGTGATCTTCTGTCCCAGGGGTCACTCTGTTAGTCTCTGGTGGTCAGTGACCCCCAAGTCATAATTGACCACCCAAAGAACCGGGGCTTCTTTCCAAATTAGCAGAAAGGTTGGCATAACTGGGCTGGTAACTCTCCTGTTCTTCCTGGTTAATATTCAACATAATCCTAGAATAAGCATTGTGCTTAAATCCATAGGCCAGTGATTTTTAAAGAATAAGCATTAGATCAGCCCACCAGCTGTACAAATAGTTCTTCATCTGGTAGAAATGTTGATCCTGTGGTGATAACTCTTGATAGAAAATATTAGTCTAATTTTTTTGTAATGCTGCAATTCAATCAGAGCCTTAGTTTGGTTTGGAGGTTGGCTAGGGTTTTGTTGTGTTTCTTTGGGGTTTTGTTTGTTTGTTTGTTTTTTGAAGATGGGAGGCTAGTGTTCAGCAGGCCGGACATTTTCTGCAACTAACCACATTCTGGAAGTTCCTGTGCAGACCCAGAGAGGCTGTGCTCCTTGCTTTGAGTTTTCAAGAGAAATTGGACAAAGCCCTGAGGAATCTGCCATGGCTGATGCAGTGTTATGGAGGAGGTTGGGCTTAAGACTTTCCAAGGTCCTTTCCTGCCTCATTATGTAATTCCAGTGCACAACTTCAGTTTGAGTGTTCCTACCACAGTGGAAGATTGTTAAGTCTGGTCTAACAGCAGCCAGTCCCATTTCCCTAGAGTGCCCTTTGGAGTCCCTGACTATCCATGGAAGTAAAGGAGCTTGATGCAGGGAGTCAGGCTTGCAGGAGGATGCTCCTCGGCAAGATCCAAGGGCTTGGGGTCAGTAGCCTTCCTAAAGTAACATTAGAAGGTCCTATGTTCCTCATTTGTGAAGTTGCTCATGAATGGAGATCACAAGAGTGACAGTGAAGAGGACCAAATAACAGGGTTTGTATTCTCAAAACTACAGTGTATCCCTACCCATATTTCCTATTTGCACTCCTCAGGAGTCTCAGGAGTGCCTTCCTTTCAGGACTTAAGTCTCAGGGAATCTCCCTAATAGGATGTTTGTGAACGCAGGTGTCAATCTCTAAAGTCCCTTTGTTCTGTGAACCAGGGAAGTGTGCCTACATAGGTCACCTAAATCTGTGTGCTTTTCATTTCAAGGCTCAATGACTTGCTGACGAGGCTTGTTCTTCCCACTTGTTTTGCTACAGAAGAAACAAAGGGGGTGCCTTAATGGGCTTCTTAATTAGGCAAAAGAGATGAAGTGGCTATTCTGAAACTCTCTAATGATGTATATTCTTGGATGTTTGGCTATATTTTTTCTTCAGTGTACACCCAAAAATGAAAACTCATAGAATCATCGGGATCATCAGTCCAATTATACGAGCCAATGGCAGACGTGTTAAATTTCCATTTGTATTTAAATACTCCTATCTTAAATTCACTGAAGGCATTGTTTGGCTGGTGGGTGCATTTTAGCATGTAGTCTGTATTTTATTAGCCACCAAAGCACTCACGCAAAATTAAGACTTCCCTGTCCTGGGGAAAGTAGTCATGAACAACAACCTCCATGTTCCCATGGAGATATGGAACATTCAGATAATAAAACAGAAATGATGGGTAAGAGAAGGATCAGGACAAGATGTGCAGCTCATTTTAGTATGTCCTGCCACTGGGATTAATTCAAGCCAGCAAGAACGGTCAAAGTTATTCTCCAAGGAGATGCACCCATAGACTCTTCCCTGCCATCAGTGATGTTCCCCAGTTAAGGACATATGTGCTATCTTAGCTTAGATCTTTTATGCTGGGACTGGAGAGCATAATACCTTTTCCAACTAGAACGGAATTAATTGTCTCTTTTTTGCCTGAGCTGGTCGAGGAGAGGAAATGACTGCTTTCAAATGAAGAGTTCCTCTTCATGCACATGTAAATGTATGTGAAAAGCCATTAGTCCTTTATAGTGGACCTAGAAATATATATATATATGTGACCTATATATGCTTCAATTCTCTGTAGAGGAAAATAAACAGCAGGGGAAAAAAAAAAATCCCAGTTTTGAAACAAAACACCAAAAAACTAAAAGCATTTTATACAACCAAAACATATTTTGTCTGCCCTATCACTAGAGCAGATATTAAAATAAGCTTAATGTTCAAATATGCATTTATCCATATCTGGAGCAGTGTTCATTATCACAATGACGTTTAAACATATATTCGACAATGATAAAGAACCAGAAATGGCACAAAGAAGCTGTACAAGAGCCTTTGGAGCAAGGGAAAAGGAAGGAGGTTTTTTTTTCCATGTATGAGACATGGGAAGGAAAATACCCTAAAAACCTTGCAAAGACTATTTTGGAAAAAAGTGTATGAAAATTGATTTTTATCTCTATTTAAACATCCCTGTATAAAGAGGAGGAAATAGTTGAGGCTCGGTGCAAAAAGCGAGTTCCACTCTCTTTTACAAATTTATAAGTTTAATAATAATAAAAAAACCAACAACAACAACAACAACAACAACAACAACAAACCACAAAAAAAAAAACAAATTAAGAGACAGAATAAGCAAAGCTTCTCGGCTGAGGGGGCTTGGCAGGTCTTGGCAAGGTCTGCCCGTAGCCCCGCTCACCCTTTTAGGACTTCTGTCTTTAAGGAGAGCTGTGTTGAATATTCAATAGATGTTAACCAAGCATTCTTTTTTTGATCAGTTTTAAGTATCCCCAATCATCTTATCTAATAGATTTATTTTGTGGGTGGCTCCACTTAGTCTTGTAACATGGGTATAAATTTTCTCCTGAGGTTTTCTGGTTCTTTTCATTTTGATAAGAAAACAATTTACAGGGTTTTTTTTATGAAGGGTTACAAGGTGACTCCCCACCCCCGCAATAATTTCTGGCTTGGTGGTTTAGACTTTTCAAAGAAGAGATGAAAAACCCCAGTCTTTTACTGTTAACCCTCTGGTGACATTCATCCCCTTTCTAAACTCTATTAATAATGCAGTACATATAGTAGTCATGTTAATATATGCAAAAAGCCAACTATATAATATGCATTTATAACACTTGGGGACTCTCCATTCTTGCAAATGAAGGTGAAATAAGGATCAGACTGTGAAAAGTGCAGCTGTCCCTGACAGAGAACAACGTGCCTGGCCAGCAGGTTTTAAACTCAGAATTCAGGAGGCCAAAGTGAAATTCAAGCTGTTACAAAATAACCTCTGAGGCGAAACAGGAACGCAGAAAACCAGAAGTCACCAAGTGAGGAGACTTGTCCTCACGCTCTGACCCTGGCTTATCCCAGGAGCTGTAAGAAATCAGCCAGCAGAAAGCCAGGGGCTTTCCTTGTTGCCAACGTGGGTCAGTAAGGGCAGAGCTCACTCCCAGCACTGCCCAGGGCTGTGTGCTGCAAACCCACAGGCAAAGCAGACATTTCTGGCTCGGAATCTCACCACCCTCACCCAACTGCTCAGACAATCCATCACAAGGTGGTGCTTTGTGGAGCCCTTTGCTGCTGCTCCATATGTATGACCCAGACAGACATTTATGGACCTAGGGTATTTCCAGGATTATGTGGCAAAAATCTGTAGGGTTAAACCCCCCTCCCCCCCAAAAAAGAGACAATCTAGTAGTGTTTCTATTCCACTGAGAAAATAAAATCCCAAAGTTAAGCACCTGGAATGTACTCCGACACTTTTGTGGCTCACACGCTTAATCCCTCAATCCCTCATTCCTAACAATGTAATCTGGGCCCCAAGGCTTTCAGATTTCAGATTTTCAGATTTCAGTGGAGAAGATTGACTTCTCAAACACAGTCCAAAAGCTGTCAAAGCTGACAATGCTGAATGTGGGGGTGACACTGAACCCATGGAATGGGTGCTAAGGAAAGAGTCCTGCCAGCTCCTGGCACAGGGATGTGCTCCTCCCTCCACAGCCCTGAGCAGAACAGTCTCATCCAGGCTGCAGCTTTGCAGGGATTGCATGCATGGCACACATCTCTTCCCACAGAGATGGCCCAGAGCAAGGGGACCGAGCTCTGGAACATGGAGAGCAGGACTGGCCACTTTGCCCTGCTGAGGATGTCTCAGATGGAAACTGGACTGCAGTTTACTGCGCAGGTTACTGAGAGGACAAGGAAGCTGCAGCTCCAGCCCATCCCCTCACATGTCTCTGGCAGTGCCCACACACCCAGCAGGGCTCACACAGCAGCAGCAGCTGCAGCCCAGCCCTTGCTTTGCCTTGCCCTTCCAACCCAAAAGAAGTAGAATCTGGACTCGGCTCTGTTGTAGAATTGAGCAATAATTAAGATTGGAAGGCATCTCAGGAGATCTCTCCTTCTGCTTCCTTCCAAAGATGTCCTTCATGGGATCAGACCAGGCTGTCTGGGACCGCAGGCAGTCAAGACTTGAAATCCTCTGTGGTGGCACAGTTTTTCCAATCCTTCACTCCCCCACCTTGTCCCTGTGTGGAAAAAGGTTTTCCTTATCTCCAGCCCAAGCCTCTTGAGTTTAAGTTGCTAAGCTTTTGATTGAGCTGTAATCACTTTTTTTGAGGATTTTACTTAACAGGATCTCAGGAAGTTGAGAAGGAAAAAGACAGAGATGGAGAAGGGCAGCTGGATTAGAGACAAATAAAATGGATGTGCATCAGTGAGTGCCCTGTGGTGATTCCCGAGCATCTTGTGGTAGAAAGGTAAAATATAAAAGTACTAATGCCCTGAACAGGCTAAACTCTTAGCAGAGTGGTATGTCTGGGCTGAAACCACAGAAGCAGAGAGGCCAGTGGAAGAAATTTCAAATATCAGTTCCATCTGTGTCTTTCCAGATCACCATAGAAAGCAAATTGAAGTCTTTGCTGTATTTATTATCTGTATTTATTACACATAAATAACAGGAAGAAGCCCAGCTCTGAAGCTGTACTCTCAAAAAAACACTGACTGTTCTCCAAACCTGAAATGTGGAATACGTGATAGAGAGGCTACAAAAAGAAGGTTGGAAATACAGATTGGTTTGTAATTGATTGCTTCTTGAAGAGCTGAACTTACATTTTTCGAGGCTGATAAAAATTCATCTGTCATGTGAATGTGAGGCAGTAAATGTGAAATCAAAGTTGCAGAATTAATCTTTGAAAACACATGTGAAATTTGGCAAAAAGGAGTCAGTTGTCAGGAGCATTGTGTTGTGACACTGTAGTTATGACTGAGAAATTCAAAAATGAAGAAAAAAAAAGTAGAACAAATAAATAAGCAGAATCCAGAATCAGCTCTATCAAGTACAAAGTAAAAACATTCACCATGACAAGAACTGACAGAGGAAGGTCCTGCATTAATTTGTGTGGTATTTATGAGAACTGGGAATCAATGGAGGAGAGAAATTTAATCAGAAAGAGCCAATGGAGTCTTTAAGAGAAATCATTCTTTCAGTAGGCTGAGTTTTATGACAAACTTGTCTACTCTTATCTTTGATTGTTGCAGTTTAGATATACACAGTGGGTATATGGTGGACACTGGGGATATGGTAGAAGGCACTGAGAAAAATTCAAAATTATCATAGGCAAGATTTTTTAAAGAAGAGAGGGGTTTTATGTGTTTGGTTGGTTGGTTTTTAAGGAAATAACACCAGCTTTTTAGCATTTTACCGTAACAGAGTTATCTTCTGGTCCATCAACAATTAGCTTATATTTATTCACTTAACTGAATCTTGGGGGTTATAGTTACTAGTTGGTTACAGGTACTGCACTGAGGACTAAATTTTGGGTCTTTCAGTTTCTGAATACCTGTAGAAATTATTAAAATGTTCTGCAGGTACCTGGAGTTTTGCTTGCTGTTTTGTTTTTGCTGTTAATGCAACCTTTCTATCTCAGAAATCAATAACAAATAAGCTATTAAACAGAAAGCAGGAAGAATGGTGGACCTTCAGTGTAGTGAATGTGAATGCGGATTTCAAATATGTGATCACTTTACAAATTGAATTTGATGTTAAATGATTGGGGTTAGAAGAGAAAGAAAGAAAACCTTAAAAGAGAAAGGTTACTAATTTTACAGTGACAGAACAGAGGCCAAAAGATACTTTCCAATCACATTCACTTGGCAATTTTAAAATATACTGGAATGAAACCCTTAGGATTTGAAAATGGCAAAGTCACAGATGCTAGAACTGGTTACAATATAGTAATAGATTTCTTTGCTGTGAGTGTATACATTTGGAAATTACTCACCAGGGACTGTGTCAGCAACTATTTTCCAATGCAAAAAACCCTCATCTCGTCAACAGCAGTTGAGAGATTATATCTTTCAAAATGAACATTTAGACATTCAATTAGAAAGAAGATAAAAATTACTGTTTCGAGGAAAATATTCATGAAAATGTTTATTTTAGACATCTGAATCAGAATGTTAGCAGCTAACAAATCCTAATGAAAATTAAAATATGGAATAAGCCAATCAAGACATAACCAAATAACCAACCAATCAAAGAACCCAGAAACAGACAAACTGAATACAGTGAGATACCTGAAGCTATTTTCAGGGCATTGCCAGCCATCCCTGCCTAGTTGGTGGCCTCTGGTGACCCTTCCAGGCCTGCCTCCTGGCTGCTCCTGGGGCTGGTCCTACTTTTCAGAAAGAATTTTGATTCCTTATTTTAAGCAGTATTTCTGCTTATAGATCTGCTGCTCCTCACTCAGTTTGATTTCTGCTTTGTCCTAATCCATCTCTCTCTCACTGAGGGGAGGAATCTTGGGGGGGAACTGTGTGCCTTACAGAAGTCCAGGTAAGTCAGCAGGCAGCTCTGATACATCTTACAGGATAACCATGCAGTGCACAGCACCCACTTTCTCAGAAGCTCTTTCACCATCACAGCTGCAGCAGGATTTCCTGTGTGAGGAGGTGCTGCCAAAATGGTCCTGGGGCTCCAGCGGCCCTCAGCCAATGGTGGAGTATGGGAGTCAGGCAAAGACATTAAAAGGGGGAGAAAGCAGAACCTAGGGGCTTTGTCAGAGAAAAAGAATTCATTTACTTATTCTTGGCTAAAGAGTTTCTGGAGTCTTGCCAGTGCCACCAGCAGGACGGCCTCTTGCTGGGCTAAAGAGAATCCTGGGATCTGGGGACTCTCCTCTTTTGGTCACACTAGGAATCCCTTAGAGAGTGGTCCCTGCCCTGGTCAGCAGTGGAGAGCCTGCAGATGCTGCCCTGGGCAGACAGACCTGCCATTGCTGCTTGCTCTGACTCCTCCTGGGGCTGGTCCCACTCTGCAGAGACAGGCACGGGTTGGGGACAGCTGTGATTCCTTTGGAGGCTGGTGTGTGACATTCCAGCTTCTTCCTCCATATTGAACCTCACAGGGCCAGTGGCAGGAGTCCTCTCTTGGAGCTGCTGGCACTGGCCAAAAGCCTGTTGGCCTCTCTGGTGTGACAGAAGCACAGCAGGCTCTGGACCTCCTCACTGCACTGGTCCACAATGGTGCTGTTGATGCCATGGACCAGCAGTGCTGTGTGCCCACTGAGGAGAGGCTGCAGCACCCCCACCAAGGGCTCTGCATCCAGACCATGGGCACAAAGCCTGTGCAGGATGGAGGCCCCTGCAGCCTCTGCCCTCCCCCCTGACATCTGCCAACCACTGGCACAATCAGGGCTGCAGAGGACCCAAGAGGTGCTGTTGTTGGAACAGTCCGGCTCACACCTCGGGCAGGAGGCCACTCACAGGCTCTGGCCCTGCAGCCCCCTGCTCAGCTGGGGACAGTGTTCCCTGTGGAGAAGATGAAGAAATATGAAACGGCCATGAGAGCTATGGAGGAGACATGAAAAGGCCATGGAGGCTATTTTTGGCAAGGTGGAGGGGAGATATCCCTGCCTGGCTGTTGGTCTCTGGTGACTCTTCAGCGGAGATGATGGCAAATTTGGTCTGCAATAATTCTGAAGTTCATCAGCTGCCTATATTTTTCTGTTCTTAAAATGTAAAATCGTACTGCTCTCAAAAGTAAGAACCTTCCTCAGGTTCTTACTGCTAAGTAAAAATATGTTTGCAACACATTACTTCAAACAAGATGTATTTCTCAATTATTTTATAAACTTAGGGAAAACATTCTCTTCTTGCAAAATTCACATTCCTCTACAGACCCAAGCCAATTGTGCCTAAGTAATCATAAGTACTCACTATCACTGAGTGTCCTACAACACTACAAAGTATATATTATTTAATGCCAGGAACTTCACTTTATAAGCTAAACTAAAAGTTTAAGATTTTCCATTGGGAATCAAAGTGTATCTGACAGTATTTCGGAGACTAAGAGTGTTAAAATACTACAAATATATAAAAGTGCAGTCCTATACAGCATGTAAACAAAGCATGTAAAATATCATGATCATGACAGTTATGTTTTTCACTCTTATCTTTTCCTGAAGATTCACATAGGTACCAGGTAACTGGGCTGGGCTTGGTGTGTCCCTGTGAGGCAGCACATGGGCACCAGTCCTGGGCAGGAGCCAGCGTGGGGCACCCCCAGCAGAAGGGATCAGGTTCTGCTTGGTGACCCTTCATTCAGGTCAAATCTATTGAACAGTTAAGAAAGGTCGAAATGAAACCTTTTTGAGTTGTTTCCCTCTGGTTTACATTTTTGGGGGCCAAAGTTCTGTGCTGCAAGTGGCCTGAATGTGTGCAGAGCAATGCAGCCTCCACAAACCCCTTGGTTTTCCCAGAAGTCATCATGACTTGTTCCCAGATCATGCAGAGGAAAGAGCACAGCCAGAGTCATTGATAGCATTGATAGCACAGATGGGGTGTTAGCTATTCTAATTGCTGCCACTGCTTAGGTATTCAGACTGAAGATTTTGATGTATGCTATGATCAAAAGCAATGCCTGGTGGTATCAAAGGAGAGATTATTCTGTGTTTCAGTCAGCTTCAGATAAAGACCGTATTCGTTTCTTGATCTTCACTGTAACAAAATTTCAAGTAATAGACATATATGTGAGTTCAAATTAATGTTATTTAAAACATCATTGTATAAAGCAAACTGCATCTGTTGCTAACAGGGCATGGTTTAGCTAGGAAATTGCTCATTTAATTCTCATCAAAATCTTGTGTCTGAAATCACTATATTGCCTTCTTCCCATTACCTTGTTTAGATCTACTTCTCATCACAGGCCTATGATTTCAAGCTCTATCTCAAAATACAAGTCTTGTGCATCCCTTACTGTGGAATTCCTAGCAAGTAGAGCTGTTTGAAAACTCTTCAAGACAGTATATTCAAAAGAATTTTTTTTTTTTGAGGCAAATTTTTCTAATTTTTCTGATTTTTCTCCTCCTGCTTCCAAGAGTGATCTGCAAAACTGAGATATTTTATCTAGGATTGGAAATATTTTAGATAAAATATTAAAAATATCAATTTTTAGATAGAATATTAATGCCTCTATTGAGAAGCTTCCTACTCATTCTTCACCTTTATAAATGCTCAACCACCTTGTAAAACTGTTCTAAAAAGTGTACTTTTTTGTGATGATGATGAATAGAAATGAGAACGTTTTCCCTTTTTTCCGAAATTATCCTAAACAGCTCTCCTACTCAAACAGGTGGGAACCCACTCCCACTTACAAAAGGATCCAGCATCCAATTTGGATACAGAAAGTTAGAAGTTAGAAGTTAATTTCTTCATTTCTTGTATATCCATGTAAACAAAGATATTGAATATTTCCACTATTTTTTATCAAAGTATTTTATTTGAAGCTGTATCTCTGTCAAACAAAATAGTTCGGTCAAGGAAAGCGGGGGCACGTGTAAAGATAAATGGTCTTTTTGTAGACTGTGACTATGAGGTAACCTCAATAACTTTTTTCTGCAGCCTACTGATGACAGTGATAGCTAAATGTGTTCTGTGCTCCAGAAAAATTCTCCAACATAGGTATTATTTTAGTCAAAATATTTGAAACAGTATTCTAACAGGAAATTACATTCTGGATAAATAAATATCCACAGGGAGCAAATCAGTTCCACTCAGTTCCAGTTTCAGCAAAGACACAAGCACATGAATCCCAGGTATGAAATCCTTCTGCCTTCAATCTAAGCTCACAAGACATGGGACCCCTGCAGTTTTCATGCTGCCTTTATAATTTGTTCTAGACACAGGGAGATGTGTTGGCACAGGATCATTTCCACTCACCCTCCTGTTCTCTGTCATTTGCTCACCCTGGAAATCGAGTTTCTCAATTTAGGCGTGAAGAGTAGTGGAGAAAGCTGTGGGAAGAACTGGGGCATATCTAACCCTGTTGGGAGTCATGCTCTTCCCAGCCTTCCTTCTGGATTCATTGCTGAACTCTGTGCATGCCTTGAGCTCCACAGGGAAGGTTGCGGTTTTCCCCTGGAAGTTCAAGAGCCCAAGCTCTGGACTGCAGCAAGTGAGGACCTGAGAGAGGTTGTTTTACAAGGACAGAACTGATGAAAAGGCTTTTTCCTTGATGTCTCAAAAATAAATAAAAATTGAAGTGAGTAAAGGAAATGGAAAAGACTGATAAGTAAGATATTATGTGTCAGTAGATGATAAGAGAGGTTACAAAAAGGGATGGTGGCAATCACCCAGATAGAGCCCACATCAGCAGCCAAAGGTCTGGGGAACTATCAGTGTATACAGCAGTCTGCAGTAAAGCAAGAGATGCCCATTCTCATTGCAGTTAATTTATTAAACAAATATCTCTCGATATAATTTGACATCAGTCTTGCTTCCCTAAATGTGTGTAAATACAGAACTTACTTGATAGGATCATTAATAATCACAGCAGCCAACAGCTGTCTGCTTATAAATTTACTATGATGCTTAAAAAAATACTAGAATTTTATTATTATTATTATTAATAATAATCAAGGAATTGAAAAGAGAAATAAATCTTGTGCTCTTTCATTAAGTTGATCTTAAAGAATTGGCTCAACACTGATCCTTGCATTATATTTCAACAGCTAATAAGTCTTACAACACTTAAAATCTTTTAAAAATCCCAAACAAACAAAACCCAGAAAGACTAACTATTTTGCAGTCAAATCTGACACAATCTAACACAGTACATAAGAGATAATGCTGTTTCACCAACTTCCATTGCAGTTCTTTTTTTCTTAAAACTAGCATCTTCTGTGGAACATGAGAGTGTTTAAGAGAGAGAAAATATTCTGCAAACTGAAAAGAAATGAGCAAAGGTGCCTCTAGAGAGGGTAAAATAAGAATACCTAACTCTATTTAAACAGGCAGATGTATTTTTGCATAAAACTGTACTGCCTCTTAATTCTTCTTATAAAAAAATACATGGGTACTTGGACATATATTAATAGAAGGAAATAATTCTTATTCCAGGGGTTATTTGTTTTGAGAGAACATTAGCAAGAAGGTATTTCTGAGGCCAATCATGAAAACAGAATTTTTAAAGACTTACAGGTTGTTAATTCTAACATGAAAATCCACAGCTAGTAATTTTTATTACGAGAATACATATAAAAAATAAAACCTCCATGTCTAAGAGCTTGGGTAAGCACAATTCTGTCTTTGCTCATTTTTTAATATGCTGATTGCAGACTTCAATTCTGTCTTTAGCAGGGCTGCAGCGGGCAGTGCATGGGTGACTACACTCTCCTATTTTTTCAGCCTTCTAATAGCATCGGAGAGTCAAAAAAGCAGTGAATGAAGAAAGGTATGTAATAAGGAATTTATTATGCAAGATGCACTCAGGCTTCACTCCACTCTCATATAGACGAGACTGAACCCAACAGATGTCTGTTTGTGCACTGCTGTATTTACAGGACTGCAAACTGAGAGCAGAACTGCGCCTGAGGAATCATTTTTCAGAATCATGGGGTTTTTTTCTGTAGGAAGGTAAGATGATGCTGGTTAAGAGGCAGAAACAGTTGAGAGATCTGGGTTCATAATTCAAGATTTCTGATGTGACTCTTTCAAATAAGTTATGAGCTCTCATTTTTTACTGTTGATAACCAAGGCTGATAAGAGGAACCCTCACCTTATGCAGCTGAATTTCCCATAATAACCATGATGCACTCTGAGGTGGCAGGACTCAAGGTCACAGGAGCAGCTGTGAGGAACTAGAATTATCTACTTTGGTTGAAGAGACATAGGTAGATATCAGAACTGAAAAACTGAAAAAAATTTAAAAGTAAACTTAGATGAATCATTCAGGTCCAGTGTGGCCTCTCATTGCAGAATTATGCTGAAGTGAGCTTTGTACAGCTTTGGTAGAAGTCTCAAGAACTATTTTTCAGCCAGCTGCATCAGACAGTGAGTGTTTATTTTCTATTTATTTAATTCTCAGTTCACAACGGAGGTGTAATTTGTTCTTCCTCCACGTACTCTTCTTCTGACTTAATGCTGTTTCCAGTTCAACACCGAGCCTGTGTCATGCCCAGGAGGTTTGGGTTTAGTTTCTGCCTCGTGTCCTCAGTGTGGAGTCAAAGGACAGCAGGAAAAGATGATCTAAAATCAAGGACAATGAGCATTTTGCAGAGTGAAGAGCCTGAGAGCAGAGGTGACCCTCGCCACACCTACGTTTAATGCCATTCAATTAAAACATGTAATTTATGATCACACGGGGTCTCGTGGTTTAATTGTTTTTCTTTTCTGGGATTCCAAGGCTGGTGGTTCGTGTGGGCACGAAGGGAGTGATTTTCCCTCTTGACCTCTGAAGGATTTAGGGTCTGCTGTCTGACTCTGTGTCTCTGTGTTCTGTGCTGAGCTCGGTGCTCGGTGTTCGGTGCGAGAATGAAGGGAGTCTCAAGGTCTTGGTTTTCCTGGTTTCTCGCGTTATTAGTTCTTATTTTACAATTCCCTGTGTCTGGCCAAGATGTTCACAGCAGCCTGGACACGAGGTGACTCCCCTGTGATGGGAGGTCGATGCCTCCTATACAGATATCTACGTACCCATTGTTTACAATTCTATGCCAATGTCTATCACCTGTACTAACAGGGTCATTTCTACTCTGATCCAATCCACTGAAACTACTTTGTGCCCATGTCACCACAGAAGATGGATGCCAAGGGAGAAGAAGAACAACTCAGGGCACTGCCCTAAAATCTCCATCTTGTCCCCTTTGCATCTGCATTCTAAAAATCCAAAACTACAAAATCTTCTACACAGTGATAACTACACTACTCTCAGTAACACCTTTGTGACTTGCAATTCTTCTCTCTGTTAGATGTTTTTCTCATGGACCAAAATCAAAGCCTGTGTCTTCCTGGGCTCTGTGCCAAGCAAACCCCCCTGCACAGACCCAGACCCTCTTTCTCGGGTCCCAGGCCTCTCTACCGAGGTCTGTGACCTTCCAGGGTGCCCAGAGGATGCCCTGGACTCAACAAGGGGGTAACACCGGCCCTTTCCCCCACACACCGCTGTGTACAGGGGCAGCCCGCCCCCCTCACAGGCGGGCAGGCCCGTTCCGTCCCCGGGCCCATTCCGGCGGTGACCCCGCCCCGCCCCGCCGGTGTGTCCCGGCGGTGTGTGTGTGTGTGTCCCGGCAGCGTGTGTGTCCCGGCAGCGTGTCCCGGCAGCGCGTCCCGGCAGTGTGTCGTGTCCCGGCAGCGCGTCCCGGCAGTGTGTCGTGTCCCGGCAGTGTGTCGTGTCCCGGCAGTGTGTCGTGTCCCGGCAGTGCGTCCCGGCAGTGTGTCGTGTCCCGGCAGTGTGCCCCGGCGGTGTGTCCCGGCCCGCAGCGGCACAGGCCGGCCCGGGGCCATGTCGCGGCACAGGCGGGTGTCCCGCCGCCAGCCCGCCGGCCCCGCGGGGGAAACGGCCACCGCCGCCGCCCGCGCCCGCGCCGAGGCCCTGAGGGAGGTCGGCGTGGACGAGGAGGTGGAGATGGCGGTGCAGCTGGCCCTGGAGCGGTTCCGCAGCGGGGACGAGGCGGGTGCGAGCCCGCGGGTGTCGGGAGGGCGCTGGCGGCGGGTCAGGGC
This sequence comes from Zosterops lateralis, assembly GCF_965231275.1. NCBI lineage: Eukaryota > Metazoa > Chordata > Aves > Passeriformes > Zosteropidae > Zosterops > Zosterops lateralis. The sequence continues at coordinate 65,096,911 of NC_139800.1, read as the reverse complement.
AGGGATCCCGCCCCTCTGCCCGGCCCCGGTGAGGCACAGGGTGCTGGCCAGCTCCGGGCTCTCAGTGCGGGGAGATACTGCAGCGGGTCCCGCAGAGACCGCCGAGATGAGATATGAGGGGTCTGGAGCATCTCTTATCAGCAGAGGAGTGGGAGCTGGGCCTGCGGGGCCTAGAGGAGGTGGAGAGGGGATCTCATTCGCGCATATAAATACCTCCGCCGTGATCCCAGGGCGGCGGTGCAGGCTTTTTGGTGACAGGATAAGGAGCAGTGGCCATGAATTAAAACATAAGAAGTTGTACCTCAGCATGAGGGAGGAACCTGTTTCCATTGAGAGTGGCAGAGCACTGGAACTTGGGCCTATTGAGTTTCCCCCTCTGGAGACATCCCAAACCCACCTGGATGTGTTCCTGCCCCAGGGGACTCTGCCTTGGCAGGGGCCTGCATTGGGTGCTCTCCCTTGCAATCCTAACAATTCTGTGATTCTGTAACATCAAGATAATCAGATTACGTCAACATGACTGCCTGTTGCATTGTTATTGGTTTTTTTTTTTTTTACAATTATTTCTCATTCTAGAGATGGAATTTCCTTCTAGTTTCACTAGTACTGAAAGAGCGTTTGTTCACCGGCTCTGTCAGTCTCTTGGACTGGTATCTAAAAGCAAAGGGTGAGTTGGGGTACAATTTTCAGGTTTTTGGTGCAAACAAATGGAATTTCATGACTAAGGATAACGTGATTGATGTTGTCAACATACCCTACTGTGTTGCATAGAATAATATTCAAGAAAAAGTGTAAAAGTAGACATAGAAATTCAAATATCTTTGTTCATTGGTATGCATGCTTGTAAAAACTTGTGACATGCTTTTTGGGACAGCTTGCTTTTATACTTTGTGGATTTAATGCATCCATTAAAAAGGCTTCTTGCTGTGATCTCTGTTGTTTTTTTAAAGGTTTTGCATAGAACCTCATACCTTGACAGATAAAAGCTAACCTAGAGTAGGTTACTTATTCCTGAAATAAGTTTTCTTTTTCCCCCTCACAGCAAAGGAGCCAATCGATACCTGACTGTGAGGAAGAAGGATGTCTCAGAGACACATGCAGTCATGACTTGTGACTTGGCTCTCCGTACAAAACATGCTGTTCGGAGCCTCATTCAGAGCTTTCCTGTCACAAACAAGGAACGCACGGAACTCCTGCCAAGGACAGAGCGAGGAAATGCCTGTGCTGTTGAATCTGGTATGTTTGATGTGTCTTCTGATTTGGATTTGTCCATCAACACCACTTGAAAAAAACAGCTGCAACCCAAGGATAAATCAAACCTTTGGTTCTGCCCCCTCTTGTGTCCTAACAGACACCTTTAAGCAAACACACGAATTTTCCTTACTTTTAAGGTCTTTTGTAACTGGCATTGTGAGGAGCTTGGGCGGTCATAACATGCACATTGCAATGTCTGCCTTTGTTCAGTTAATTTAGAATCTTTAGGCCAGTTCCAGCTAATTTTTTTCGGAAGCAAATCTGTGAAATGTGGCTTCATACAAGTGCTATGAGGTGGGATTGAAGAGTCAGGGTGTTACCATGGTGCCATAAGAGCACCCTTATGAGAAAATGAGGTTGGCTGTTCTGCTTACAGAAATTCACGTCCTTGATAAATCAAGAAGTTTAGTGTTTCTTTATCTCTACAAAATAGATTTGGTCCTTAAGACGTTACAGTCGAGACTTCTTGATTTCTAGAATATGAAAGACAAACTTCTGATAAAACGTTGTGGATTTTTTTAAAAGCAGTGCTTTCATCTAGATTATAGCTTTAGCAGCTACAAGTGGAAGAGTTACACTGTGTTTCTGTGTGCAGAGGTGGGTGTAGTGAGAAGAAAACACTTGTGCCAATATGCCTTGTTTAATTGTGTATTTCTGGTACATGGTGTCTGCTCTTTAAGTGCTTCCTTTGATGTTTTTTCAATTGTTTCAGTTGTTTAATAGGATTGTTTAATGAACAGAGGGAAGCTGTAATAAAAGTACTATAATGCAGTATCTTAGGAATGTAAGGGATAAGTTAATGAACAGTCTAACATTTGTCTTTATCTGCTTCTCAAGAATGTATTTTTAATTCTCCTGATCTCTTAGTCTGTGTTTGTTTTGGTACAACAGAGCTTGTAATTTAGTATATGAATCTGTTAATCACATTAAGTATGCATAATTGAGTTTACAGCAAGCTTTTTATTCTTCTGGAAAATAATTATCAAGGAATAACAGAGTAGCACTTGCAATGCTGGATTTGAAGTAGCTCCCTCAGAAGATGTGCATGTTTTTGGCTGCTTATGCACTGCTTTCCAACACATCACAGTGCTGTGTGGGGTCCAGGACTCTTGATACAGCATGCTTGAATTGGTATGATTTCAGAAAATGTGGTAATAGATTAAAGGTTTAACTCTGAAAGTGTATATTTCTAGGGAAGACTGCAGATGTGAAATGTGGGCACAGATGCAAAGGCCACCAAAATACACCAGACTGTTTATCTCTTGTTTAGTTTCTCTTTCTCCTTCTGCTCTTTTTAGGCTTTTTTGACTTAGAGCAGTACTCTGGAAGAGTCTGTTTTTCTTCCAAATACCTGTGAAAGTAATAGCTGTTTTGAAATATATCTATTGCAAGCACCACAAGAGGACGTGTTGCTATAAATATGACATCTAATTGTGTGACAGGTTTGTCACTTTACCCCCAGAGATGCATAAAAATTCAGCAGTGTTAATTTTTAAGAACAAATTTTGAGCAGTGTTTTAGTGACCTTTCTCTGCATCTGCATAAATAAACTTTTAACTTCTCTTCACAGAAAACAAAGAAGTGAACAAGACAAGTGGTCGACTAAATGACGGCATCCCCCAGGTCCCAGTGAAAAGAGGGGAATCAGAGTTTGATTCCTTCAGGCAGTCACTACCAGTTCTTGAAAAACAGGAAGAAATTGTCCAAATAATAAAGGACAATAAAATTGTTTTGATTATAGGAGAGACTGGATCAGGAAAAACTACTCAAGTATGTTTTTTCAATGAAACAGAAAAGATACTGGTATTTGTACTAAACTAAAGCAATCGTGTAACATTCGTTATAAGGGAAATTTTATGCTATTTTAAGGCTTTTCTTTTCCTGTATGATTGAAAATCTTGTGTTCCAGTTCACTTTCTTGCTTTTGATATACCAAACCTTTTAGCAGGGAGGTGCTAAAAGCATAAAAAGTTCTTCCCAGTTTTCTGATAGATACAATTTTTTCGTTAAAATAATGCAAAATAGTGAAGGAAAAGTAGCTATGATGTTTGTATAGCCCTTAAGGCTAGTTTTGTTCTTAGTACTCACAGCAATATATATTTTTGTGTTAAAACGAGAGATTATCTTCAGGGCTTTTTTTTTATAGATTTCTCTGAAGCAGGAGAGAAACACTGCAAGTTTTTTCTTTAAAAAAAACCCAAAAAACTAACCAGGTTATACTTAGAAATTTATTTTCTGCCGCTTCAAGTACGTTTGCAGTGATAATCCTAATGAAGAGTCTTTTTCAATGTGTAATACTGAGATGCAGTTAAACTCTTTCCCTGTGCTAAGAAAGCTGTGACATTTTCGAAAAGTAGCTTTGAACCACTTCTTTACAGATCCCTCAGTTTATCCTTGATGATTGCTACAAGAATGGAACTCCCTGTCGTGTGTTTTGTACTCTGCCAAGACGTTTAGCAGCTGTTGCTGTAGCTGAAAGAGTGGCAGCAGAAAGAAGAGAGAAGATTGGCCAGACAATTGGTTACCAGATCCGGTTAGAAAGCAGGTACTAATGGTATTTCTAAGTGCCAGTTGATCTTGTGTTGGTATCATAATCTTGTGTACATTTAAACTGCAGTATGTTTGGGATGCAATCCCATAAGTTATAGGTGGGATATGTTGTTGCAGGTAAGGAATACTTAAGAGTGAAAAGGACAGCTTTCTTCCTGTGTTTTGCAGTTTTGTGTAGTATAGATTGTCTTATAGAACTAAATTTCAGATGCTTTCTATTGATTCCTTCTGGGGTGTATGTGCATGTAAATCCTTGTCTGATTTTCAGATCGGGTCTGCACTTGCTTCTTTTTTTCTTTTTTCCTCACTCTCTACTTTTAGCATGTGTGGATCCAAAAGTTCTGCAAGCTTTGAAGGTAGGTAGGAAGACCAGCATCTGGTAACAAATGTTATATAGTGTGAGTTCACAGGGGTCATGAAAGGGAAAACAACAGAATTGGAAAGTGACTGATAAAAATGAGCATTATTTACCAGTCTAGTTTGGGCTAAATTTACTCTGCTTCAGCTTCTGTGTTAAAACATGAAGTGATGTAAAAGTAGACATTTCAATATCACTTGTAGATCAGAGCGTGGATGAATTGTGTGGGGTTTTTACATCTTTGCACTGTGTAGGCAGTGACATTTCAGGGAAGGGGCAACAGTTGGGATATGAGTGACCAGAATATGGCAAAAGGTTGTGTTGGCTTGAATGAGCAAAGATAATGCATAGCTGATGAAAATGGATGCACTTGGACAACAAAGCCACAATAAGAATTCAGATTTGTGTATCAAAGTTCACAAGACTCTTAAGGCATTAAAAAAGCTAGTGAAGATGTATCACAAATAAGCTGGATGATTGATGTGTGGGAGTACTATGCTGGCAGAAGAAGAGCAAAGTCAGATCAAAATGGAAGAAGTACTGGAAGCAGTGCAGAACATCCAGCTTGAGAAGAATTTACTCCAGAGAACCACTGAAAGGGGGAGATCACAGTATTTTGAGCTGTGGACAAAAAAGGTCTGGAGTGGAGATTTTTAGAAGTGTTTATAGTAACACAGAAGTCTAATTTTTTTTAAGTTTTAAAGTTTTCTTAACTGTGTTCCAGAGAAGAGCTGTAGAGTACAATACAAAGGAGCATTTCAGCTCCTTTAGGATGGCAGTACTGGAGGAAGTAGTGACAATTGCTGTTTTTACTGGAACAGCTAACTCTGCCCCAGGTATAGAATAGTAACATTTCAGTATTTTGACCTCCTGAAAAACCAGAGGATCGGCTGATTACTTTGTGGTTTAGTCAGCTGTAGTGTACTGGGTTTGCAAGGCAAGGCTTTGGGAGCTGTGGGGAGGCTTCTGTGAGAAGATGCCAGAAGCCTCTGCCATGTCTGACGAGAGCTGGTGCCAGAGAAGACAGACCTGCCTCTGGCCAAGCCTGAGCCCATCTGTGATGGTGGTAGTAGCTCTAGGACAGTGGGAAATGGGGGAGAAAAACGTGCACAACAGAGGCAGCAGTTCAAGGAGAGCAGTGAGAGCATGTGAGAGAAGCAGCTCTGCAGACAGGAAGGTCAGTGCAGGAGGAGTGGAGGTGCTCCAGGTGCCAGAGCAGGCCATGGTACAGCCCATGCTGAGGCAGCTGTGCCCCTGCAGCCCATGGAAGTCCATGGTACAGCAGGGATACCCCTGTGCAAGATGCCATGTTGGAGCAGATGGATGCTTGAAGGAGGTTATGATCCTCTGGGAAGTCTGTGCTGAAACAGACTCCTGGCAGAACCTGTGGGGCCACAGAGGGAACCCCTACAGAAGCAGGTTTGCTGTCAGAGTTGTGACCCTGTGGGAGTCTCATGCAGGCTGTTTCTGGAACACTACACCCTATGGAAAGGGACCTGTTCTGGAGCAGTTAATGAAGAACTGCAGCCCATGGGAATAGTATTAGAGAAAAAAGTGTGAAAGAGAAGCTCATGGAGGACTGTCACCCATGGGAGAGACATGTCTCCGCTTGTCCTTCTCTTCACCCTGTGAGTCTTTTGTTGTGTTTCCTCTCCCCTGCCCATGGAGAGGACCGATAGGGTGGTTTGGGTAGGCACCTGGCATCCAGCCAGGTTCATCCCACCACGTGTAGGCAAACAGAAAGACTATATCCAAGCACATGCTGAGGAATTGGAACCTGTTTTTCTGCATAGAATTTTCTAGTAAATTGAATGACCTGCAGAGTTTCTCACAGTTCTCTTTAACTTCCATATTTATTAAAATTCGAATCTTATTTTTTCAATTAATCTGTTGTCCAAATTTTTGAGGCACAAGCACTAAGAATTGTTAGGAAATGTCTGGGGAAAGGCATAGTTTAAAAACAAGTGGCGTGCATGAGTCTTCTGGGGAAAGAACTGTAATTCCTGTTCTGGTCAGCGGCTGCTTTAATTTTTGAGCCATGGAAAGCTAGCAGCCTTTAAATGTGCAAACCCCCTGCGCTGTCTCTGTGATCTGTTCCACAGGGTTTCTCCAAAGACGCTGGTAACATTCTGCACTAATGACATGCTCCTTCGCACGCTGATGGCAGGAGACAGCGCCCTCTCCACCGTGACCCATGTTATTGTGGTGAGCATCCTGTGGTCTTGCACGTGGGGTGGAGCAATATCTATTGCTTTGGAAAATGAGGTCCTCGTTTGTTTTATTTAAATTTGCTGAGCATTTTAGGTGGTTTTGTTTGGTAGAATCTGCTTTGACTTTAAAGACTTCCTGAGTCCTTAGAGCAGCGTGCGTGTTTTGTGGATTTTGGTGCTTTTCTGTGTGTTTGTGTTTTTTCCTGTAAAGGTATCTTGTTTTATTTTCATAATTAGTTATGTAATTAGCCAATAGTTATATAGTTAGCCAATTAGTTCACAATTAGCCAGTAATTAGTTGTGGAATCAGGAGGAGTTGAGGGTGACAGAAGTGTAAATTTTTCTGAACTTCCCCTGTCAGCCTTTGGGAGGCTTACATTGATGTGGTTCAATGTGATCGTGTCAGAATTTCTGTTATCATGTATTTGTTTTAGCAGTACCAGGTTTTCAGTCCATTTGTTTGCCCAGTGTTTTCAAGATAATGTGCAGTCTAATTGCTAGCAAATTGCTCAGGTGTGTTCATTTATGATTACATTAATATTCCTACTGTGGAATTTAATAACCTATGGGAACTAGAATGTTTATGGCAAGATTTAAGCACTGAAGATTAAAAGAAATAATGGTAAGTTTAGGTGCCTACCTGTTTATCAAAGTTAAAAAAGCATGAGAATGATCTCTAAATTATTGATGTCAGCCTACAAACCTTGTATTTGAATTGTTGTTTCATTTATTCATAATACAAAACAAAACAGAAGAATGACAAAGATGATTAATCAGTTATGTGCCTTAATCTATAGGCTTTGTGTATGACATCTCTAAGCAATCAGTCTTTTTTTTTTTTTTCTGATGGTGTCATACATTTCTTTAAATGCTCATCAATGGTGAAGTGAGAATTTATTAAAATAAGATGTACAGGATTTGTGGTTTGTGGCCTTTTCTCGAAATTGGGCTTTAAATACAAAATTAGAGAGGTTTCAGATACTCACTTTGGCCTCTGAAATTAAGGTGTGTACAGCTTCAGTGCACTTGGCTCTGATAAAAACTTTTTGAATTATTTTTTGGTTTATGGGTAGTTTTGCTAAAAAACTCTATTACTTAAACTAGATTGACACATTTTAAGGCCTCTGTAATGTGCCACTAAATCATATATTTTGTTTTTTTGAAAATATTTTGTATTTGCCAGAAGCTGTGATTTTGAATCTGTGATGTTTGTTTATTTCTTTTTTCCCTTTTCTTACAGGATGAAGTACATGAGAGGGATAGGTTCAGTGACTTCTTGCTAATAAAACTGAGAGATGTCCTACAAAACCAGAATAATTTGAAACTAATTATTTCTAGTGCTGCCCTAGATGCAAATCTCTTTATTAGGTATTTTGGAAGCTGCCCAGTAATACATAGTAAGTATTTATCTTAACTCTTAAATCTGAGTATACCTGCCCTGGGACTCACAGATCTTATTAAACTGTAGTAAACTATTCTGAGTAAAGGCACATGATGAATACGTTGAGAGTTACAGGAGTCTGTTCTTTGTGTATTCAGGTTTCTTGTTTTTTAACTATTTGGACCTACTTCAGAGTGAAGTATTTTAATCTGTAAATGCAGGTATGTCCTGCCCCACTCCACTATTAATTCAAGAAGTCAGAAAAGGTTATTGAAGTGCCATCTTCATGCTGATACAGGATTTAGGAGCTACATGAGTTTGGATATATATTAATACATTCCAGTAGAGTCTAATTCTTCAGGCCTCGTACAGGTTGTTACTGGTTGCTGGATAAAACACAGGTAACTGTACTTGTTCAGTTCAGAAATACAGGCCTAGGCAGATTGAGTTTCATGCTTGAATCACATGATTCTTTGATTTAAATGAAATTAGTAGCCATTCATCTAAGTAAATATTCAGAAAATGCATTCAGTTTCTCTTAGTTCCTGTTCAGACTGAGTCACCTGCAATTAACTTACATTCAGATGCAAAGAAAGGTTACCACCTTTACTGCTGTTTTAATTTAATTTGACTGATCTTTAATAGAGGCAAAATATAGATGTGTCGGAGATGGGGGGGTTTTGTGGGTTTGTTTTTTTCCCCCACCCTCCTGGCCTGCAGATTTTCTGCATGGGTGACCTCTTCTGGCACCTTGCAATCCTCTTACTTTTTCAACAATGATGTTCAAATTTCATGTGGTTTGAAAAGCAGCTTTTAAGAGAAATGCTTTATTTGACAACCAGGTAGATTCTCTGCATGTCAGCCTTTTTTAAAAAAATCTCAACAGTTTTAGGAAATGGGTAGGATTGCTTGCTGGTTTATTTCAGCAAATGTTTGTGAGAAGGAAACCTCTTTTCCCTTTTTTTGCAGATAGAAGTGCTTATTTCTAGTTCCCAATTTTGAATTTCTGCCCAGTAAAATAAAGCTTGCAACTTGTTGGAGACAGGAATCTGGAAATTACACATTATTTAATATCCTCTGAATTTTTTTTTGCAAGAGAGAGCCTCAGTTGTGATTGTTCTGTGGCTTTCCAGTTTACTTTTTGCAGTTTCCTGTTCTTCATGCAGAAAACATCCTTTAATGTCCACAGATAGGGTCTGGAAAATAAGTATTTTGAAAAGAAATCAGGATAAATTATTAGATGGTAAAGACTGCTGGGATGTCTCATCTGTCAAGATGTATTCAGTAAAGAAAGCCCAGCTTTGCTGAATTAGTTGAGGACATGGAGATAAATCTGTCTCCTCGCATACTTCACATGAAAAGAAGGTAGTTCAATACAAAGATACAGTATCTCCTTTTGGAACCTTGCACAAGCTTGTATTAATTACTTATTAATTAATTACAGTTTTAATCCCAGTGGCAGACTTACATGGTGAGTTCTTGTTTGTAACCCTTTCTCATTTAAAAAAAATTGTAATTAATAACTGTCAATCTTATGAAAATCTCTTGCTATAACACCTGATAAAATTGAAGAAGTCGATGAGAATCAAGGTGGCATTTTACTTTGGAAATGTTTTGGCTTGTACAATTTTAAGAAAAATAAACCCAGCAAAGATACTTTTTTTAAAAGAACAAATGCTGTAAGCAAAGGTAGTGAACATCTAATCTTTTATGGATTTTTTATACTTTTAGTCCAAGGACGACCTTTTGAAGTTAAAGAGATGTTTCTGGAGGACATTTTACGAAGCACTGGGTATACAAACAAAGAGATGATAAAGTACAAAAAAGAGAAGCAGCAAGGTTGGTGGACTTCTTAATTGTAAGGTTGGCTATGAGAATTATTGATTGAACAAACAATTAATAGGATTATTTTCCGTTAAAATTCCAGTGTCAGGAGATTAAATGAGATGTGATCAGATGACAGCAAGTATCTTTAAGCTCTCAGTAATTACATTATTGAAATAGTTTATGCAGTTAAGGAAAAAAATCACTTTGATTCAATGGTTGCATTCTTTTTGCTTTCAGTTGATAAATGTCATATTTTTTCTAATTATTATGGTGTAGAGTTACATATAATTGGGGGCTCTGCCCACATGAACAGTAAAAAAGCATAGCATGCTTTGTACCTTTGGATGCAAATTAATGCCAGCAGGATTTTGTCCATCTTGCACAAAATGTACAAGTTGTTCCCTTTAGTAACATTTTTCACTGTTCTTCGGACATGGATGTATTTTTTATAAGTGTTAACACTCTTGAGCTAAACATCACTGGTTTTCATTTAATTTAGTAGATACTACTTCAGAAGTTTTCCTGGCAACTGAAAGTAATGATCCCAATGTTTATTGAAAGAAAAATTTTTTAAAATGCAAACCCGAAATCTGTAATGTAAAATCCTAACTAGATATTTATCACAGTGCTCAGCTCTGATCACTGGAGACAGAAAAGTTTAGTTAAGTGTTTTCAACTGTTTCTTCCGCTTGTCTACAAAAATAAGTTGTTACATGCAGGGACTGTGTCACTTGTCTTAAGCATTTGACTTCTGGAGAAATATCTGGGCAGAGAGTGTGTAGAAGGTAATTACTTAGGAAGCTCCTTTAAATGCTGTAGTTTGGAATAATGGAGGCTTCAGGGGTTAAACACCAAAATGGTGGCTTTTGCCTTCTTCTTATAGCCCTTGTTTGCAGTGGTGCACTTTGGGGACCCTTAAACATGTCGTTTATGTTGGAATGGTAGTAGCATTCTAGATTAAGTGAAAGAGGTTGAATCGGTAAAACTTTGACCTGGTATAACTGGTTTTTTAGTAGAAAACAATAGATAATAATGATAACTCTAAAGCATTCTTGGGGAATACTTTGCATTCTAGAAGAGAAACAGAAGAACACTCTTGCTGAGTGGTGTTCAGCTCAAGAAAACACTAACAAACTGGCATCTCGGAGACCAAAATCAGTTCCAAGGGCAAATGAAGAGTACAAATGGTTGGATGATGGTGGTGAAACAGTATTTAATCAGCTGGTAAGTTTTTCCTTTTGTTGGGAGAGATCTTTATATTTGTGTTGTATTACTAGCCATTTAAAATCTGTTTTTTAAAGATATTGCTGTAGAGTCTCTCAGGATATTAGTGTATTTTAAAGATGGCTTTATTAGGATGAACTGCTCTAGCTGAAGTCTGTCCTTCAGTTATGGTGGCTGTACACAACTTTTCCTCAGATCAAATGGCTCGACTGCCATGGTGTGAGTACTTGAATATGACACAATCAGTGCATTAACTGATACATGAGTGCAGGATTTCTGATTGCTGCAGGGAAGACTAACCATTCAAATTCTTTGTGTGTAATGTATGACAATAAGGACAATTCTTGCAAGAGATTAATCTTTCAATCTTGTTTTTAATGTTCAGACTGAAAAAGATGTGAATTGCCTTGAACCGTGGATAGTAAAAGAAATGGATTCTTGTCTTTCTGACATCTGGTTGCATAAAGATACTGATTCCTTTGCTCAGCTGTTCCATCTTATTTTAACTGAAAATGTCAGTGGTAAGTTTCTTGTGTTATTACATAAGAAAAAGGCAACCTCAAATTTCTATGGCTATGTTTATCTCCAGGCTCAAATGTTGTTACCTTTGCATTCTGATGTCTACTGAAAAAATGGATAGGGCTAGCAGAATTAATGAGTTATTTAGTTAGTGGTTGTTTTGAGGTATTTACAGGAGTCTGTTTCTAAGACTGTGGAATTCACATGAACTGACTGCAGAGGTAAAGTGAAGAAACAAATTATCTTTGGGCTGGAATTTGAAAGCCATATTTGTGCTATATTTTGATGAAGAAATAACATTAATATTTGGTTTACTGATGGGTTTTTTTAACTTTTCAGTTGATTATAGGCACAGTGAAACTGGTGCGACTGCTCTGATGATTTCTTCAGGGAGAGGATTTTTGAGTCAAGTAGAGCAGCTGATCAGTATGGGAGCAAGTATCCACTGCAAATCATCCAATGGCTGGTAAAAATAGAAAAAACACAAGATAGATTTATTTGTCGATAAATCTATTTCTATCTCTCTTAGGAGAGAGAAAGAAAATGCTATAACACCTAGATTAATTTGCTAACTTACCACTCTGCAGTAAGAACTATAGATTGTGACAGACGAAGCAGTTTCTACCTCCTGTTAATCATGTTGTTTTCTGTAAATTCTAAATTGAATTTGTAATTACATGGTCTTGATTATGAGTTATAAACTTGGTTTCAATAGGTCTTATTTAAGACACTGTTTAGCAGAAAAAACCGTAATCTACTGAATTGGACCAAAATGTTTGACAATTCTTATTTTCATGGAGTTACCTATATTAAAAGTTCTTTGTGTTATGTTTCTGAATATGTTGTAGCATGTAAAAAGATTTGTGAATCTGTAAAAATCTCAAGTTTTGTGGTCACGAAGTATGTCTCCATATAAACAGGGAAGTACGGTAAATAATTGTGTTATGGAAGGATAAGAACTAGGATTCCAAGGATCTGATATTTGGTACTAACGCTTGAAACACTTGGGAAGGCATGCAGTTTACAGGTAAAACTGCATCAAGGAGGACAACTTCTGAAAGACATGAAATAACCCAAAGTCTTCCCACATTTTGATGAAAAACGCCTGGGGTGTGACTTCTGGGGATGACTTAAAGGGTGCTGCAAATGGGCAGTCTGATCTCTGTGGTTGGTGTGGACTTTTTAAAGGAATGGTGCATTCTTCCTTCTCATTTCCTTGTGCATGTTGCAGGTACTCCTGTGTAAAACTGACATTTTTTTGTGGTAAGGAACTGCAGTTATCTAAACATCAGATAGCTGTTAATACCTATTCAAGCACTTTCAAATGGGAAGTTGCAGATCCAGCAATAACAGTACTCATAACAATCCAGAAATGGATACAAAAGTCTGGTGTCAATTGTCTCCTCCCTGATGTGCTATTGATATTCATCTTTTGAAGTGAAAAATCTACGAAAAATACTTCACTCTTTCAGGATGGCTGTGGACTGGGCTAAGCGTTTTGGACAGACAGAGGTTGTTGATCTGTTGGAATCGTACAGGTAAGCTGTAACTGCTTTACAGAAAGAATTGCATGGCATGGTGAAAGGAGATTTGAGGTTTATGTTCTTTTAATTTAATCAGAACAGGTTTTGTTTAATCAGAACAAGTTTTAGCTTTTAATGCTGTAAAATCCAGACTAAATAGCAAGACCTTTTTTTGAGAATAGGAATATTTCAAAAACAAACAACAAAAAAGATTGTACTCAGTATCATATGTTTGCACAACTTGCTGATTTTATACTACATACCAGTTTATTTTCACATGCTTACTTTGGAGACAAATCTGTTGTGTGTTTTGATCTGTATATTGTTTATACACAACAGACATACTAAAGAAACTTTACAGAAGTAATGTTACACTAGGCTGTTCAAGAATGATTTTTTGATTAACTTACAGTTGTCATAGTTGAGATAGTGTTTTGTAAAGATTATATTTATTATAATTTCTCTTAGTGTAGCTTCTGCTAGTGGGAAATTTTTAGAGAATACATATTTTTAAAATATTTTTCCTTGTACAGATAAATGATAAGTATCTTTATACTTCCATTTGCTTATGGTTGTGTTTCAATGAAGTTTAAGAAAACTAAAGTTAACACTAAAAAATGAAGTAGCATGCTTTGTTGGTTAATATTTAAATCAGTGAACAGTAATAGTATAGTGATTCTCTTCTGCTGCACTTAAAAATTAGAATTCAAGTCATGTTGGTCTTGATCAAAGTTTGAGTTGGTGGCTGAATGCAAACCTGAAGGGGGCAGCCTTGACTCTGGTCTGTGCATTTTTCTATTACAGTGCTTCATTCGGATTTGGAAATCTGGATGAAAGTTCCCTGGTGCAGAAAAGTGGTAGTGACCTTAGTGCTGAGGACAGAGAACTACTGACAGCTTATTATCACAGTTTTGATGATGAAAAAGTTGATCTGGACCTGATAATGCACTTACTTCACAGCATCTGTCACAGTTATGATGTGGGTAGGTAAATACTCACACTCCTAGTGAATTGTTGTGGATTTGGCTGACGAATCATGCTCTTTCTTCAGAAATCCCCAAAAGTTAAAACCATATAAGTGCTAGTCTACATGGCACTGACATGTATTTGACTTTCCTCTTAACTTTGCAAACCCCCTTCCTTTTTTAGGAGCAATTTTAATATTTCTTCCTGGATATGATGAGATAGTGAGCCTGAGGGACCGCATTCTTTTTGATGACAAGAGATTTGCTGATAATGCTCACAGGTAAAACCTTTAGTTTATGTGGCTTCTCATTGCTTCTTGTAAGGATCCTTAAAACTCTTTGTCTTGCCTTAGATACCAAGTTTTCATGCTTCATTCAAGTGTGCAGACTTTGGATCAGAAGAAAGTTCTTGAAACTCCACCTTCTGGCATCCGCAAAATTGCAAGTATCAGAGGACTTTGTCAGATGCTACAATGATCTATTTTGCCTTTGCTTTTACAGTTATTACAGTTTTTCTGGTTTTCGTTTTTTTTTCATTGCAGATTCTTTCTACTAACATTGCAGAAACCAGCATAACAGTCAATGATGTTGTGTTTGTCATTGACTCAGGCAAGCTGAAAGAGGTATGAATGCCTTAATTTTTCCTAGTGCAATTCTGAACACACAGTTCATAAATGTTGGAGAATTTTTTTTTACAGTAGGCTGAGAGCTAGTGCCTGTCAGGCAACAGACCTCACTGAAGAGTTTCAGCATCCATTTGTTTTAAGACAAATACTGTAAATAGCTAGGTGTCTAAAAACCCTGTAAAAGCTAATGTAGGTTCATGTATCTTTTTCTTTTGCAATTTAGTATTTCTATTGGATTTTTAAAACAAGTCTTCAGTCTAGACCACCACCTTCCTGAGACTTATTGAACACTAGGAGTTTCCTTTTGTCAAGTCCAAAAATAATCCATTAAAGTTTTAAGCACTGGTTTTTGGGGTTTTTTTTGGTTTTTTTTGGTATGTTGATTGCCCATTCCCAAATTATTTCAATAAAAATGAGATAAAATAATGAGGCAATTTAAGAGCTAGTGCATGGCTTGGAAAATGGAATTGGATTTCCTAGGTGATAGGGACATGAAATTTCTGAAGTTTTCATAAAACAAACTTTTTTTTTGTAATTTTACATCAATCTAAGCAAAACAATGACCTAAGTAGGTCATTTCCAAGTGAGATAAAAAGGAAAACTGTGTTCCTTTTTGTCTCTCAAATAAAATAATGTATTTTTGCTTGCTTTGTGATGTCTCAGAACACATATCTTTTATTGACTTGCAATTACGTATTGACTAAAAAAAGTTTAATTTCAAAAACGATGTAGCACAAAGATACTGCAAAGGAGATACCATCATAAATTCACTGGAAACTGGGAAGATACCATTGTGCCAGAAGCTGCTGTATATAATACTGTTTCATACTTTTTAGAAAACTTCTGTTGGCAATGTAAATAACTAGTAACTTATTTCATGTCCCTATTCAGTCTTAGGTGTTTGTTCCTTTCTTTGTTTTTATAGAAGTCTTTTGATGCACTGAGTCGTGTTACAATGCTAAAAATGGGGTGGATTTCAAAAGCCAGTGCTATCCAGAGAAAAGGCAGGTAATAAATGCCTCATACTGTTTGTCATTTTGCAGATATCCCTTGTCCCATATGTTAAGAATAAAGCACACAACATAATTGTTTCTAGCCTAGCCCAGTGTCATGTTGGACAATGACAACACTCTTTCTCTGCAGACAAGTAGGGGGTCAGTATGTATTTCCTTGGAATCATTTCCCAAGTTGTAGAAAAGTGATGCTCAGGTATTTTCCAAAGGTTTAGCTTGTTTTCCCCCCATTAATTTGTTGTTCTTTTCCCATGTAGCACCAGCAGTCACAGTGTCCAGTGGGGTGTTTCCACACCTCGTCTGTGGGCAAAGGAGTGCCCACAGACAAGGGCAGAGTGCCTGTTTCACTCTCTCCAAACTGTCCGTGACTTAACAGCCCATGATCATAAGATCAGAAGTTTATGTAGCAACAAATGCCTGTTTAATCAATCATATTGGCATTAAGCTACAGTTATTTGTGTATGAATGTGAGAATTTGCTGTCCCTTCACTCACAAGTTATTTAATCTTTATTCTGCCTTTTTCTTCAAGGGTCTCTCCTGTTTAGGGGATGTGAGGGGAAGAAATTAAGTTTGCAACTTGGATTCCTTACAACAAAGGATAGCTGAGATTTGGACTGGTCTTAGGTTAGCAAAACACCCACAGCACTTTACTTAGATAACTCTTCTTTTTCTTTCTCCAGATTTCTCAGTATTGGGTCAAAATTGCAGTAAAAAATTGCACACTCTCAAAAATAATCCGTGATTGGAAAACTCTCACTTTGTGTGTGTCTTACACTTAACATTTTTGTTCATAGTACTGCTTCTACTTTTCCATTCTTAGTTTCTGTGTCTGTTCGTTGGCTTTAGGTTTTGTTTTTGAAAAGAAATCCTAATTTTCATAACTTGCCATATTTTATTTTCAAGGGCTGGGCGCCGTCAGCCTGGAGTCTGTTTTCGTCTCTTCAGCAGGCTCCGATTTCAGAATATGTTGGAATTTCAATCTCCAGAACTTCTAAGAATGCCGCTCCAGGTGTGTTTCAGTTAGAAATTAAGACTTTAAAAAACGTAATGTCATCAAACCATACTATTAATTGCAACAAGTCTTGTGTTCAGGGGTTGTTTCTAAATCTTGGTCATCTTTTTTGTTTTGCCTTTTAACTTGCAGGAGATTTGTTTGTACACAAAACTTCTGGCTCCAGCTAATTGTCCAGTTGTAGACTTTCTTACGAAAGCTCCTGATCCTCCATCTGCTGTTACTGTGAGAAATGCTGTGCATATGCTTAAGGTCAGAAAAGGAATAGGCTTAGATGGTAATTGTGTTTGATTCCAAATTTGTGGTGTCTATCTCAGTCTATCTCAGTTTGTACTGAAGCTGTTTTTAATTACTTAAGGATGTTTTGAATTTTTGTTTATTGTCTGTTGTTGCAGCAGGGCTCGCATTTAGGGATTGAAGTGAGCTGAGACACACACTCTAGTTTATCAATGTGAAAAGGGTCCTGGTTAATTCTTTTTCACAGCTCAGCCATCCTGAATCCACAAGTACTCACTGACTCAGATTACAGCAAACTCCCACTGTAGGCTTCCCTTGCAGACCCTGACTACAGGCTTTTCCTGCTAGACTCTGACTGCAGACTCCAACAGCAGGCTCTAACTGCAGACCCAGACTGACCTCACAGCAGATCCTTTACAGCAGCAAATCTCTATCCATTTGTCCTATCCTCCAGTCCTTCTGAATCATTCCTTCAGTTCCTCCTTCCATGGGATCCTCCCCTGACTAGCCAACTCACTCTTTTATCACACTCATCCTTCCTGGATATAACTGTGACTCATCAGAAGTGAGGTCCTCTGTAATCCCTTCTCCTACAGTCTGTTTTCATTTTGTGTGTGGGGATGTGTTTTTCCATGTCAAGGGAAGAGAGTTCTTCAAAGTCTTGTCTCTGTTAATAGTTTGACATGCTTTTTAAGTGTTTGGGAACAAGTCTAGTTAATGTCCAGTATTCACATTCTTTCTGCTTTCACTGTAAATTGATTTTGTCCACTGTCCCCGTCCCTCTCTCGTTTGTTTGTTTGTTTGTTTATAAACAGACCATAGATGCCATGGACCCTTGGGAAGATCTCACTGAGCTTGGTTATCACCTCACTGAATTACCTGTAGAGCCACACCTTGGTAAAATGGTGTTGTATGCTGTAGTTCTGAAGTGCCTGGATCCTGTTCTGACCATTGCCTGTGCTCTTGCCTACCAAGACCCTTTTGTGCTGCCCACCCTGGCCTCACAAAAGCGTGCAGCCATGCTGTGCAGGAGGCGTTTTGCTGCAGGGACATTCAGTGACCACATGGCCCTGCTCAGGGCTTTCCAGGTAGTATTTCATTTCAGAGAGTCCTAATCTCAGTAGATCACCCAGTCAAGGCAAATAATGTACCAGTCTGCTTGGATGTAGAGTGGTGGACTGTGATTAAGTCCTTGGAGGAGACTTTATTTTAGCCTAGTGGTTTTTCTGTGTATTGGACTCATAAATTTATAAGGGAACACTTTTTTCTGGTACGTTTTGTTAATATTTTCAAACTTTATAAAATTCTGAATGTTCCAACAATGTGCCTCTTCATATCCTACTACACTGAGAACTTCAAATCATGATCTTAATGTAATGATCGTTATTAAATTAATCATTTTAAGTTGACATAATGATCATTGTAGTGAACAGGTAAAGAGAGTCCAATTCTTGAAGAGCAAAAAGAATCTAGTTTGATGCATTTACTTTCAGAGTGGGTTTTGCATTCATTTTATTGACATAAATGTGATTTTTTTAAAAATACAGTTTTCAGTTTTAGCTTATCAAATTAATAGGCAAATGTCAAAACATTTTCAGGCATGGCAGAAGGCACGCAGTGATGGCTGGGAGAGAGCCTTCTGTGAAAAGAACTTTCTATCCCAAGCCACAATGGAAATCATCGTAGGAATGAGAACACAGTTGCTTGGCCAGCTTAGAGCGTCGGGTAAAAAACTTGGAAAAAATCTTAACCTTGTTTTAAAGTCAAGCATGTAGAAATTGTAACAAAAATCATGCTCACTGGTGTAATTTTTACTTGATTTTGAAACACACTTTCATGTGCACATTCATGCAGAGTGTGGTGTAGATGAGGAAGTGTGGCTGATCTAACTGAAAGCACTCTCATCTCCACATACCACTGCATTTCACTGTTGAGATTAATTTCTTTGGATTTTTATGTTTTAGTAAATTATTCCCATAGGAAATGTCATTGTATTGTAGAAAATAATTGTATTCTGTGTTAGTATGAAACCCCCATTTCAGTGTAATGGTTTCTTCTTGGTGCTGCTAAGGTTGGCAGTGGTAAAAAATGCAACAAATAAGAAGTTTAGTTCACCTTTATTTTCAAACTCCTTTTGAGAACCAAACAAAAGCTAACATGGCACCATTTTGCCCTGTCAGGTTTTGTGAGAGCCAGAGGAGGAGCTGATATTAGAGATGTTAATACTAACTCTGAGAACTGGGCTGTAATTAAAGCTGCCTTAGTGGCTGGGATGTATCCCAATCTTGTGCATGTAGACAGAGAAAGCCTGGTGTTGACTGAACCAAAGGAGAAGAAAGTGCGATTTCATCCTACCTCTGTTCTTGGTCAGTCTCAGTACAAAAAGGTAAAATCACTTTGAATCTATAGTTCACAAAAAAGAGCACTAAAATCTATCACATATTTTAGAAATAAATATCTTTTCCTAGTTGTCAGTACTTTAAAAGCAGCATGGGTATTTAACACTACATCTTTAGAAAATACTTTTCTAACCAGCTGATAGAATTGGAGTTGGTTCATTTTTCCACTCTTTCAATTAGTCCTTCCTCCAGATGGAACAAGGCAAAATGGCAAAAAAATCTCCTAGTTAAAAAACTGTTTTAAAGATATAATGATCCCTACTCTTAAAAGCAAGAAGTTCTGCTCTGAAACCTTTTCTTAACGTTTCTTTTTAAAGCAAAATATTTTGTTTTATCATGGTAGGATAATTTGTGAATCTGGTTGAATGATTTGTGAATCTGCGTTTTTATTTGCATGTATATTTTTATATGTCTATAATTATATCTGCTTTTATTTCTCAAAATACAGACTGATAGAATGGTTTGGGTTGGAGGGGACCTTAAAGCTTATCTCATTCCAGCCCCCTCCCATGGGCAGGGGAACCTTCCACTAGTCCAGGTTGCTCAGAGCCCCACCCAGCCTGGCCTTGAACACTGCCAGGTTGAAGTATCCACAATGTCTGTGGATAAAATGAGAAATATGTTAAAATTAATGTTAATTACAGGTAGAGAGTATAATAGCCTAGTCTTACCTGGTCTTGCACAGATTGCCCCAGCAAACGGACAAGCTGCAGCCATCCAGGCCCTCCCTACAGACTGGCTTATCTATGATGAAATGACAAGAGCTCACAAGACAGCCAACATCAGGTGCTGCTCTGTTGTGACACCTGTCACTGTGTCCCTCTTCTGCGGACCAGCCAGACTGCCAAGTAATGCCTTGCAGGCATCTTCATCCTTTCGAGGTACACTGAGTCTGCATTTGGGATGTTTCCATTGGTATACACTAGTGTGTGACGTGGAAAGCTTATTTTTCAGTAATATTTAATACATATGTTGGCTGATTCTGAAAACAACAGTGTTGTAATTCTTGTAGCTACTATTCCTGTAGAATAGTTTGTAGGTTCTGTAACAAATTTCTAAGTTTTGGGATTCCTTACACACTCATGTTCATAAATTACACAGTTCTGTGGTCTCAGAAATAACAGCATAGTTTTAAGGGAAGAATGCAGCCACAATGTCTAATGATAATACTGGTACTGAGAAGTGTAGCATGTATGTTCTTTTTCTACAGAGTACTTTATTTGATATTTTGAACCAGATTATTCAAACTGAATAGTTTATAAACAATCAATAATGGCAAACAAGTCATGTTGCTTCTAGCTGACACACACATTTTCAAGATACGTTCTACTGATATTTTTTAATTTCAATTAGCTGTACTATTAACTGTAAGTAATAGAGAATATATATAAATTTACTTTTTTTCCCTTATTTAAATTGAATCCTTTTGGAATGGAAGAAAAAAATTACTGCTGCTAGTTCTCATAGTTTGAATCAAACTAAGAGTCCAACTTACTTCTGAAGCTTTCCTGTCTTGCTTTTAAACTGTTAACCTTAGAATAGTATTCATGCTGATTGAATTGCACTTCAGGAAAATAAGGATTCCTAATTAATAGCCATATGTATATATTTTTTTTTTCTTACTATGTCATTAAATCTGCAGTTTTATAGGAAATAGAGCCACATGTGGTTTTACAAACAGCTTTAGGCAAAAGTGGTGAAGGTACATGAGTTGAGTGAGATCACATCAGTACAGGTTTTTACATAGTAGAACCTTCAGCAGGTCTGGCTACTTGATTGCTGCTGTCTGGAGCAAAGACCTTTCAGTGCATTTGCTGAAAAGAGGTAGTTTTACAAATGTTTACATTTTAAAGTCAAGTTTAGAAGGAAAAATGTTTATTGCTGATAATACAGTAGTGTTCAGTTTTTTGTACATAAGTAGAAATAGTATAGAAATGCTAATGCATCTTTCGTCTTTAATTCAGGGGGAGGGGTATCTAATGATAGCAGTGACAGTGAGATGGAGGATAAAACAACTGCTAATCTGGCACTACTGAAGCTGGATGAATGGCTCCATCTCAAACTGGACCCTGAAGTAAGTAAGAAATCACTGCTGAGTTTGCTTCATGTAGAAGAATTGTAAAAAGATGTGAAAAGGTTTTTGTAACATCTGAGTAGCCAAGAATTTTCTCTAAGAATGTCATGGTCTGTTTGGGTCTCTCAAACTACATACTCTGATTTAACCTTTACTTCATGAGCTCATCAGGAATTAAAGAGCTTCCAACCCTTTTGGCCCAGAGTTGTCTGTCACGTGAATTCATGTATTTAACATCCAAGTTGCAAAGTTTCATAACCTATCACCCATACCTTTCAATTCCTTTATCTATGAACAAAAACAAAAAAAAAACAATTAGTCACTTAAGTCAACATTGAGAGTGCTCATCCCTCTTCCTCCATCTTGGTGTGGGTGTCCTGTCTATGACATGAGGGAGCAGGAAAGCCTCAGCAGTCCAGATGCTGTTTGGATCTGCCTGAAGAACTTTCTGGGCAATATGATGTTTTATATGTCTGAGCTTGGCAGCTTTGTCCCTTTCCACAAGTCAGCAGATGCTGAAGAGACTGCCAGACAAAAGATAATGGCTGCAGGGGACAGCAAGCTGCAGGTGACAGTGGCTCCATGATGGCTCTTCTGCTCCTTCTGGCCTCCAGTCCTGCCTGCATGGTGCTCCATCAGGCCATAGCATGATCTGGGATAGCCAAAATTGGAACAGGAGCTGAGAGAACAGTCACATTGGCATACTGTGTTTTTCTTTCTCTGAGAGAATAACCAAAATTGGATCAAAAACTTGAAGCTGGAGTTGCTGAATGAGAGTTGCTGTCAGATTATGGATGGATAAATAAAAACCTCTTTGAAATAGAGGTCTTTAGGTCGTGGAGAAGCTATGGTAGGAGGTAGTTTATGGGTCATGAAACCCTTGACCTTACCAGCTCTAGTAATAATACTCTCTCTCCTAGACATGTCCAAAAGAGTGATTTAAAAAAATTTATTATAATGGAAGCATTTCTGATAATATGGGAATTAGACTATAGTCTTCTGAATTTAGTCATCACATTTGAGCAGAAGTTTCTGTAAGAAAAATGTCACTTGGACCTCTTTTTCCTCAGGTGTGTCTGAAGAGTACATGAATACAGGCTGATTTGAGAGGAAGGGCATAAAGCATGAAAAGATTGGGTTTTCTAGAAAGATAAAAAGGAAAAAAAAAGTCTATGGATGTACAATACAATGTTGGGTTTAGTACAGAGCTAAATGAAATATTTCAAAAATTACCCCACACCCAAGGAAAAGAAAGTAAATTAACATCTTAGTTTAAATATTAATTATTCCCTATCCCCAAGACTTCAGTAATTTTGGACTAAAAATATTACATATTTATGTAACATTTTTATATATTAGAAATGGCCTGTTTATATTAGAATGCCAGGTGCTGCCTGATATGAAAGACATAGGGTACCTGTCTGATCTAATTTTCATCAGTCTTTAACAGAATTGGAATTCATTACAGGCTGCTGGTATGTTGCTGCAACTCAGGCAGAAGTGGCACAGTTTGTTCCTGCGCCGTATGCGAGCTCCTTCTAAACCGTGGTCTCAGGTTGATGAAACAACTGTAAGAGCAATTACAGCTGTTCTGAGTGCTGAAGAACAGTCTGCAGGTCTGCAGCAGCCTTCAGGAATTGGCCAGAGACCAAGACCTGTGACTTGTGAAGAACTTCCTTTGGCATCTACATGGAAGTCAGCCAACTTGAGTCGAAAAAGCTCAACAGAAACTGAATTGTCTGACTCTTCTAATGCTGAAAAGTAAGATGTTGAGGTCTTCTGTTCACTGTAGGTTGCAATTTATGTATACAAGCATCACTTAAATGTCTGCTAATAATAAGGACGTGGAAACAGTGGAAATACAGTTGATAGGTGTTGTACTTGTTGTATGCTGCATTGTAATCCCACTGAGAAGTATTTCATACACAAGCCTGCTGTTTGAGAGAGCAATCAGGAATATTGTCCATGAATTGTGATCTTTGAGAAGTAGCAGAAGAGGTTTAACAGTAGTATTAAAAAAAATACATTATCTGTGTGGGCTTTTCAGTTAAGGTTTAATATATTCTGTAGTTGCTGTAATACATGTGGTCATGCAGTAAGCTGACAGGTCGATGTAAATTGTTCAATGACTGCTTGTGAAACTCAAGGTATGTTCTTTTTAGGGTTTCAGTGAAATCTACATCTCCTGCACTCCACCAGCCAAAGAAGTACAAAGAAAAAGACATTTTACTCTGCAAACGATCCTCAGATGACAGATCATCTCAGTCCTCAGTGAAGCCTGCAGACAGCAGTAGCTATCCCAGCCCCTGTGCTAGTCCTTCTTCTCCAGTATCTGGAAAGGTAGAGTTCTCAAACATGTGACCCTGCTCTTCAAAAGTAACATAATTTCTTACTGATATAATTCTGCAACTATTAGGTATTTTATTAATAAATTAGGAACCTAACTTAACTTTTAATTTGTAACGGCTTCATAATACTTCCTTTTGGAACTTAAAATCTAGACTAAATATCCTTGTTAAACTAGTTCAATACAGTAAAAATAGTATTTGTGGACTGCTGAGGTAAATCTATCCAAAGTAGAAAAAATTAGATTTTTTTAAAAAACTTACTCTAATAAGCAGCAAAGGTGTATTCATTTTTTTCAAATAGATTAGTATATTGTATGCACACTCTTGAAGTTTTTGGATTCTGCCTTTCTCTGTTTCTGTAATAGCATACATTGACACTGATTCTCTTTAACTATTGTGTTATCTGTGTTATCTGCCTTATTATGACTGCTTGGGTATTAGGTTAGGGGTCATTGGTTGGAGACAGACACACAGCTCAGCAAGGGTCATCAGCAAACAGTCAGGATTTATTATGGCTGCCCCCTTATATAAGGTTTCAAATTTCCTGGGTTTGGTAGCTGATTGGGTGGGATCTCTGCACCACACAGTTCTCTGGCCAGTGATGTGTCTGCAATTAGGATCAAACGGAATTGGCTGGGGGTCCCCTGTGTAAGTTTGAATCCAGCCTATCGTTACCATACCCAGGAACCTGTTTTTCTTTTAGGCAGGTCGAGTTTGGTGGTCTGATATGGCAATATTTATCTGGCAGCTACAGACCAGCTGCACTGTGACACTTGGGGGGTTTTTTTTGTGATGGTTATTTTAATAAAACACACATTTTTTAATGAGATTACTGTCATAGTTGTCCCTAGATACTTGAATAGTAAACTGCAGTAATACTAAAGAGATCACTGAGAGGAAACCTCACGGACTCGTTGGAGGATTTAGTAATTCCTCTTGAGTCTTTCAGCTTTTAAATTCCAACACTATAAAAGGAAGAAAAAAGAAGATAGAAATGTGAGTACCGTGCTGTAGGCAGCAGTCTAGGATGATTAGTTTTGGTGCCATCTCAAGGTGTGTCAGACTTAAACCAATTGTAATTAATCACTAGACTTTTTAGTCCCATTCTGCTCTACTTGTTTTCTGCCCCTCGTGGATGAAATACTATTTTGAAAAGTGCTTTAAAAATGTAAAATAGATGTGAAAAACATTTAAAGCCATTTCAGACAAGACCAGCTGATAGATTTTATGTTTCTTCTAGAACCTGAAGGAAGAAGGGAGGAACACAGTCAAGAGATTTCTATCTTCATCTGTGTAAAACATAGAAATAAAGCCTGTTTTATTTTATTGTATTTATTAATTTAATTAATTTTTTCCAGGGTTGCAAATCTCCTTCACCAAGACAAAATATGCCAATTCGGTACTTTATAATGAAAAGTAGCAACCTGCAAAACATTGATATTTCTCAACAGAAGGGAATATGGTCCACTACGCCAAGTAATGAGCGGAAACTGAACGGAGCCTTTTGGGAGAGCAGTGTGGTTTACTTAATATTTTCTGTTCAAGGGTCTGGATGCTTTCAGGTGAGTCTTAATCTAAAACGAAATATTAGCAGTGGTTTATGGTTTAGGAGGGTGCAGCAACTGACTTTGTGTAGTGTGGACAGCTTTGCCTATGACTGCTGACTTCCTGAGAGGCAGAGCAATGTGTAAGTATCTGTGCTTGCTGAAGAAAGCAAGCACATTCTCCTCTGAAATATGCTTGTCTCTCAAAAGCTGATGTGGAATTGCCTCCAAACATCATGAGTAAGAAAACTGTTTGTGCCCTGCAGTAATCCTCTAAAACAACAACAAGCAGGAAAAAAAAATCCTAACCAAGTAGGGGATTGCTGCTGTTTGCATGCCAAACTGTGTATTCTAAGTGAGCAAGCAGTTACAGTCAAATCACAGCTTTCTAAAGCCAAGAAACTCATAAATTTCTTTATTTTTATGAAAATATTTTTTTTTATTTTTCTTTAGTTTAATTTTTATAAAACTGGTTTAATTCACTTCCAGTTAGGAGGCTGGCCATGATTCTTCCAGAACTGTGTCTTGACTTCAGATTCAGTGAGATATTTTTCAACAGTTTGTTGGTCAAATCTGTGGTCAGTTTGAAGTTCAAAACTTGATCTTGTAGTGCAAAGTTGCAGGTTAGCTGTGACCCTGCTAAATTCAGTTGTTCCAGGTAAAGAAAGTTCAACTTGCTTCTTCATATATAAACTATTTGTAGAAGTCACCTGAACTGAAAATCTAATAAGCCAACCGAAACACAGCTGTCTTGGCACTACCACTGAAGGACTGCAGTGACACATTACATATGGTGTAATGTAATTACATAGGTAATACATATAATACATATATTGTATTACATACATATATACATGTATGTAATGTAATTGCATATGAAGGTTTGGCAAATGGGAAAAGTACTCGAAAGTAATTTTCAGCAAGTTAGTTGATACTTAAAATGGCTGTTGCACTGGTACTCTCAGACATGGAAGTGGGGAAGGGAAGACATGCTGAAGTCAGGAGTGTAGGTGATTGACCTTGCCCTGCCCTTCCAGTTTTTGCCAGTGCATTGCACCCTTATGGGAATGTGAGCTTAACTTCCCTATTAATCTTCTCTTGTGCAGCTGTCTCTTTCTATTCCACATTTATTTTTTCCTCCATTCCCTTTTATCAATTCTCATTTAAGTCTGGCTTGAGCTAACGAGGACTTCTTGTCTTAAAACAGTATTGTGTGCTAGTAATTTACACAGTGAACTGCATCTTTTGAGCTGCTAAGTCCTAAATGGCATAAATTCACCTGAACAGTTGATATGTTGTGTGTGGGGTTGGGTTTACTTTCAGCTTGTTTGGTATGTGGGTAAATCAGGGTGTCCTTAAGTAAGTTAGATGCTGTCTTGGGTTTGGGGTTTCATTCATTTTCTTTTTGAATATTTGTCATGTTGGAATTTCATCCAGCTTCACTAAAGAAGAAAATAAAAGCAACTTTGACTTCTTTCTTTGAAGAACAGCTACACTCTCCTAATTCTGTATGAAAGTTTGTTAGCATAGAAGGAACATGAGAAGGAACAAATGGATTTCTGCAAAAATTACCTCCAAGTAACAAGGAATATGAATATCTAATAGACTATCCTGTAGTAGAATATTCATCTTGATTTCCTTCTGCTTCAGGTGGTTATGCAACAGCTTTTTAATGTGTTACAAAGCTCAAAAAACCTTCAGTGATAATTTTGTCATTGAGAGACATTCCTTATGGTCATACCCTACAAGGCATATTTGAAGTGGAAAAAGAAGTGATACTTCTAACTTTCTGGATGCAAACATTTTGGAAGCTCCAGCATCAGGGTGGAGAGTGGGTGAATCACTTTGAAACTACTTTAAAAGCTTCACAGGAAGTTCAGTTATTTATCTCATTCCACCATAGACAGATACAGTCTCATTATGTCTGTTCTTTCATATTTCAATTTTTGTCCCAGGGTTTTGCTAGAATGTGTTCAGCGATTGGGTGTGAGAAAAGTCAAGACTGGGGATCTGCTGGTTTTGGAGGTGTGTTTAAGGTGGACTGGATCCGAAAAGAAAGCATTCCTTTTCAGTTTGCACACCATTTGCTCAACCCGTGGAATGACAGTAAGAAAGTACAGATAAGTAGAGATGGCCAGGTAATGTTACTCTCTTCTGAAGTTTTCTTTACTTGGTAGAATTGTGCATTTTTTATTAGCTTGTTCAGCCTTGACATTTATCTCCACTTTTTGTGTATCTGCTAATCTGAATTCACAGTTCATCAGTGTATTGTACCTTCAGCTAATGCAGAATTACTGCTGAAGTAATGGAGCTGTTTTGGTAAAATCAAAACAGTTTCTTGCTTATGTGTTTAAAAAAAATTATTTAAAGATGGATGCTTCAAAAAAGAAATTGTTGTGTTTGTTTTTTAGTTTGTAATTTAGTTCTGGAGGTTTGTGCCTTGTCTGGTTGAAATATGTTCTCTTAGATAGTCTGTCACACCCAAATAACTGTTCATAATTATAAGTTTTTTTCTGTAAAGCCTGAAGAGAATCCTGAGGTTTGAGGAAGAGTAAAGTTCAAGACCATTCTTATATTTGTTAAAGTTCTAAAATGCAACTACAAAAAGCCAAAGAAGTGGCACAAAATCTCTGTGTGGCAGTTTCTGTCCTCTCCCCATCCCCTCCCAAAACATGTCCTTGATGATTCAAGAGCTAAAGTTTTTATATCACCTTCTCTTCTTCAAAACCTCTCTCCAGTTGTAAGAAACTGGAGGAAAGGAGAAGTACAAGGAAGGAAAGGATGGCCACTGTATTTCCTGTGACCTCTCTTTCCACATTCTCCACGACATTTGATGGAATTCAACTTAAAAGATGTGGAAAATAATGATCTTTAGTTAGTAAGTGACTGAATCTGTAGGAGGTACAAAGTATCTGGTGCATCTGTTCTTGTGTATGGTGGTAGTGTGTTCACTAGAAATTATCTTTGTTGAGGACTGACATCTCACTGTGAATGAAAACACCCCATCCCAAACACCCTGTAGGCCAGGGTGGCTTGTGAAAGTTTTTATCTCCTGCTCAGCCCTAGTAAGAAAACCTTGTGCTGCTGGGAGTTCTAATGTTTGTCCCAATAGCAAAAGGGGTGAGCTCTCCTAGAAAGATTGAAAGCAATCACCAGCAACCTCATCTAACAATTCAGTAATAAATAGCATCTGTTTGCTCAATAGTAGCAGAGCAGGTAACTTTCCTGACTTCCTAATCATTTCTAGGAGCTGGAACCACAAGTTGGAGAGCAGTTGCTGCAGCTTTGGGACCGTATTCCTTTGGGAGGAAAAAAACTGCCTGAGCATTCCAAGTAATATGACAGAGGTAGTTATTTATGTATTGTTGCTGGTTTTGTGGTACAGAAAAAGCTGTGCACATACAGTGTACCATCACAGTATTTTCTTTCCTTTGTACCTTGTGGAAGAACAGGTACACGTGGTACTAAATATTCTGTTCATTTTGGTTTTCTTTCACCTGGTTTAGGTTGTTGAAGCATCAGCCATGAGAAGCAGCATCTCTACAATAAAGATGAGGAAGAATGTGACACAACCTCCTGACATTCTTCATCATGCTGTGGAGCTAGAAGTGGAAAAATAAGAGAGAATTGTGTTGGTTTCAGTGTTTACTTGCCAGCCCTGTTTTTTGACTGAGTTGGTTTTTTTACAGTATTGCGCAGTTGATACTTAAAAAGACAGTTAAGTTCAAAAAAAGTTTGAAACAATGGACCTCATGTAAGTTGTCTCTGGGTTTAAAATAGCATAGCAGACAGTTTAAATATGCAGTTTACAGTTAAAGCTTTCTCAACCCAGTGAAAGGTATGAGAATGTAAATGTTAATTAATCAGTCTTGCAGTTCAGTTAAAATAAATACTAACTCCAAATATGTTGAAAGGCTCCTTAAGTCTTTTTCTACATCCACAGTGCAAGTGAGCAGAATATATTCATACAAACAACTAGGCAGCTGGAAAAGTTAATTTTTAATTTATTTAAAGGTTATTATTTTCAAATAGTTTATTTTTTAATTTTAGTTATTATTTACTTAGTTATTTATTTATTTATTATTGGATTTAATTATTTTAAATTAATTTTATTTAAATAAAAAAGAAGGAGCACGAGACTTCTGAGATCAGGTGCATCCACTGATGTTTCCAATTTCAGTTATTTTTGACCTCTAAGACGTGACTCACACCTCGAGAAGCTGAAACAGTCTTTCAGAGGCCTGTGGCCAAGTGGTATTTCAACAGTTCACTAATTTAGGCACTGTTAGAAGATTTGTATTTCTTTAAAAAAGAATAAAAATAATTACCAGTAGAACTTCCTTGATCATTTAACATAGTCCTCATGCTTTCTTTCAAGTTGTTTCTTTTTCTTCCATACCACTTCTGTCTTGGTTTATTTGGCTTTTTTTCAGTCCTTAACACACTGTAATGTTGTAATGTAAGGCTGGTATAAAATGGGTATGATCACTGTCAGCACTGTTTGTGGTCATCGTTGGGTTAAACCAAGACTTTTTCTGCTTCTGAGCCTCCACCTGTGTTCTCATGTCTGTTCAGGATATTACCCCACGCATTCATTTTGCATTC
Source organism: Zosterops lateralis (assembly GCF_965231275.1). Lineage (NCBI taxonomy): Eukaryota > Metazoa > Chordata > Aves > Passeriformes > Zosteropidae > Zosterops > Zosterops lateralis. The sequence continues at coordinate 65,067,241 of NC_139800.1, read as the reverse complement.
CATGTTGTGAGTTCCTCACATGAGCCATCAGTTCGACCTTGGCCAAGATTAACTGGGTGCCTGTAAGGCTGGTACTGCCTAATACCTTGTTTCTCAAGAGAGTGCATACAAGGGAGGCATGATAAAAGCTGAGCTGTGCTGCCTCCTTAGGAGCATATTCCTGAAAACAGGTAACGGTGGCAGCTGTTTTGCCACAGACGGGTTTTTTGGGTTTTTTTTTTTTTTTTTTTTTTTTTTTTTGGTGTTTTTTTTTTTTGTTTTTGTTTTTGTGTGGTTTTTTTTGTTTTGTTTTGTTTTGTTTTGTTTTTTGTTTTTGTTTTATTTTTTTTTGTAAAATACCATGTAGCATAAAATTGCTTATTTGCTCCTACTCTTTTCTTTAAATATTTGCTTTACTACATTTTTCCCCCATTGTTGAGCTGGCATATTTTCTGCTCCATCATCACAATATTAAGCATTGTGGAGCTTAATTCTACTGAGGGGTTTTTTGTAGCTTTCATTTTAAATGCTTCATACTGGCTGTTGTAGAAAAGAAGAAATTAAATCACAGCTCATACCTGGCAGGCCCACCACAGGGTTGTGGTTGGATTAGTTCATAGTCATCCCCAGGCGTGTTGTCTTTAAAGTGAATTAAGAGTGGTTTCTGCAGCTACCAATTCCAGCTTTTCTTTTTGTGAAATGATGCTGTAGTGATTGTTCCAGAGCAGCCGCTTTTCTAGATGTATTCAGTTATGGGTTTCACCATCTGGAAAACATTAGCAGTTAGTCTTGTATTGCTCTACATCTTCCTGTTCACACTTACTGCTCTGTTTTCCTTCCATGTGGATCATGCTGCACTGCTCTCAGCTATCTCTCCTGCTGCCTTTGTTGCATCTTCTTACAGGAACCACAGTGCGCAAAGGACGTTATGCTGCCCTGGATTAAAAGCTTTATTTGCTGTTTTGTTTCTTTTGGCAGATGTTGAAATGGGCCTAAACAGGAAGGGTGTAAGTCTGGGTGAGAGGAAATATGTGGGCTGATGTCTGTACAAATTTGGTGGGTGAAGGTATGGGTGTTAAAACTTGCAAATAGGTCTTAATATGTCTACTAACTTTGGGCGGTAGGTTTGTTACCGGGCCCAGCTTGGCTCCTGGGAGAGACAGGGGTCTGCACAAGCCTGAACTTCAGGACTTTGGGGTAAAACAGGAGGTTCAAGGGGGAATATGGGGTAGATGGTTTGGGCAGGCTGTACCTTCCCAGTGCCTTAGCCAGTGGGGAAAGGAAGCGGGAAACATGTGGCCGGGAGTTTAGGATAAAAGGAGAATGCACCCTTCAAAATGCCGGGAGAGAAAACCCTGCAGGGTGTGTGCCCCAGTGGACTCTCCCTTTATTCAAATAAAGTTGAAGGACTCCTCTATCTCCTTTTTACACATAAACCTCTGGCGTTTGTAGATTTTCCAGACATGATTTTAAAAGCAAATTGGTTCTAAGGAAAGCAGATTGTGTGTTGTATTACATTAGAGAATAGTCCTGATAAAAAACATGTCTCATTGTCAAATCAGGCAATCTAGAGGAGGCTCTATTTCATTTGTGTCAAGCCAATGTAATAAATGAGACAGCCGGATTTGAAAAAAATATAAAATTTATTTTTGTGTAACAGCGAACTCAGCCACAATAAAAGGACAGCCCCGATCCCGGGATCAGAGCTGGGTGAACACAGGACAGGCCTCTATTGCACCAGCCTCCCTCGTTCACAAATCCCACCACCAAAAGTGTAGTTTATATACAGTTTATTCTCCCTGAGGCAGGGTTCCTTTGTCCACTTCTGCTCAGATCGCATATTCATGCGTCTTCTTTTGGGACTTCAGTTCTCCTGGATGGCCTTCTGGGCGGGGACAAGGAGTTGATGAGGTTTCTGAGAAGCTGATATTGATACATCAGTCTTGACAATCTTGGGCTCCTGTTGTTGATGCATATCTGGATGTAACCTGGATTGATCACCTTTGATTGCCCATCTCCATGGCTGCAACTCCTTTTCTGTTGCAAATTCTCTGGTTTCCCCTTGGAGCCGCCTTTCCCCCTACAGATGTAAATCAACTTTCCCGGTATTGGCTTGTGTTTTCTTATTTTTATATTTCTTAATTCCCAGCACGAATTACTTTATACAGACATTCCCCATAACACCAAGAAGGAACGTCAAAGCTGATTTGACACTATGTGGGTGTAAAATTACTATTTTTTGCCTTTTGCTGTATAGTGCACAGCTCTGAGATTTATGGCTTCATCTCTTTAACTTTGCAGGCATGAGTAATCATACTGCATTTGGTACTGCTGGGGTGAAGGTCGTAGCACAAAGCTCCTATAAAATGTACCACTTTTTTCTATCCATAGAGAATGTCTAGTGAATCTTGCAGCAGTCATGTAAGATCAAGGAATAAAGAACAAAACACAGCTGCCGAAGTTGCTTGAGCATGAGAGCAAAACTCCATCAGTGTAGACCACCAGGCCAGCACAGCCTGCCCTGCCTTCAGTGCCGTGCAGAGCCTTGCAGCACTCTAGGCAGGGAGCAGGCAGCCACAAGTGTGGCTGTGGCACAGGGGCTCCTGAGAGCTGGCGTGGAACAAGCTGCCCCAGCTGTGGGCAGCTGCACAGGCTCCCTGCCCTGCACAGTTGTCTGCAGTGGCCACCACCCAGCAGGTGCCCTTGCCCATCCAGGCAATGTCCTCCCTCAGGTGCCACATCTGCACGGCTACACTCAGGGTGCAAGTGAGCACAGCTCAGCCAGAGCAGGAGGTTGTCTTTGCTTCCCAAACTCAGCTGGGATGTGAGCAGCAAAGTTGTCCTCCCGCATCGGATGGGACCATGGCAAGACCTTGATTGGTATCAGCCTGCAAGAAACCAGCTGCACTCACAGAGCAACCCCATAGCACAAAGATGTCGCCCTGATTCCTTAGCCTTCTGATTGTTTACATACTTTTTCTGGAGTCTCTCAAAACAATGTAGATTGTTTTCATATCTCTCGGTGATGGACTTCTGAATTAACCATTGGGGTCAGAGAGGTGTTCCTCTCATCTGCCAATCCTCGACCAAATTCCTAATCCTATAAAAACCTTAAATCATAATAAACTGCCTCTTCTTTTCCTCACTTTAACTTGACGGGTGAGTGTGGTTCTTTTTGTGTCCCTAATAGTGACACAGAGAGCCAACGGCCAGCTGTCACTCAGCCCCAGCAGCCTGAGGATGGCACACAGCTGGCAGCCTCTGGCCTGCCAGCCTCTCTGCCCTGTGCAGCAGCAGTCCTGCCAGCAGTAGCAGCAAGGATGAGCCAACGCTGCCACTGGCTCCCCAAAGCCTCTGCTTGCTGAGTAGCACCACGGACACTTCCTCCCCTCTAGCCACATATCCCTGGCACCCAGCGTAGCCAGAGGTGGTGAAAGGCAGCCATTCTCACATTTTACAGGTCTTCAATCAGCCTCTCCAGTATCCTGGCACTCAACATCCTCCTCAGGGCAAGAGAGAAGTGCAAGAAGATGAGCAGTGATGTCTCTGTGGCTCGACTGGGGGAATGGTGCTCAGGCACAGAGCCCAGAGTGGAGACACACCCACTGCACAGCAGTGACTCAGCTCCTTCTCCAGGGGTTTGATGGATGGGACACAGGTCACTCGGGCTTCCTTGGTCCTGTGAAGATGAAGAGAGCTGCATGAGACCCAAGCCTGCTCTCCTCTCTTGTCATGCAACTCTGCCTGAGAGCTGCCCACAGGTTCAGAGGCAGCTCTCCCCAGCTGGGGAGCAGTGTTCCCCTGTACAGCTGCTCCTGACATCCCCCATCTGCCTTCTCCTGGAGCACTCCCCAGATTACCCCTGTAGGGTGCCCACCCACAGGTCCTTCAGTGCCTGGGAGCCCCAAAAAAGATGAACACAGGCCCTGCTGCCCCCCAGGCCGAGGGCATTTGTGCACCTGCCCAGCCCTGTGGGAAGGACACGGGAGCAGGACAAAGCCCCATGGCTGGGGTAGGTCAGGGTTGCTGCTCAAGCCCTGCTTCCCTCTGATGTGCCTCGAGGCTTATACCCTTCCTGTCTGGGAACCAAAGGGTGACCAGGAGATACAGGACCATAGAAATGCCCCCATCCACTCCCTGCCCAGGCTCTGCATGGATGGCAGAGGTCATTTTCAGGGTGGTGTGTGCATGTCTGGAAAGCTCTCCTGTCCTGCCATGGGACGTGGAACCACAACTCACCCAAAAGTGGCAGTACAGGAGCTGGTGGGACCAGGTGGGGATGTTGGAGGTGCCACTCATTGCTGCCTTCCTGCTGCTCCTCCCTTTTTCTCTCCATCACTGCTACTCAGCACCCACAGTGGGCCCAGGCAGAGCTGTGGGCCCAGGGTGGTGTTCCAGCTGCAGAGAGCAAGGGCAAGCAGTGAGTTGCATGTGGCCTCCACAGCCCGCCCTGGGGCAGGGTTCTGCATCCTGCCCTGCTGATCTTAGGATGACACTAGTGTAGGGTGTCTTAGCCCTGGCCCCAGTGCCAGGGATGGGGCAAAGGCAGCTGAGCTCTGAAGGTTTTACTGCAGCTTGGCAACCACCAGTTCCTCTTGGAGAAGGAGAAGGTGCTTCTCACTGCTCTTTGGGCCATGGCTCAGAGCCACGGCTGCGCTCAGCACCGCCTCGTCATCACTGAGAGCCTTCCTGCAGAGCAGAGTGGTGGCTGTGAGGAAGGCAGACCCTTCTGCTGTGGGACCTGGCCATGGCCATGTGTCCCTGAGCTGTGGGGGAGCCCACCTGGAGCTGAAGCAGCTCCAGGCCTGGGACAGGAGGACCCTGGCCTTGCCCAAAAGATGCGGGCCAGTCGCTGATGAAAGGAATGGGAAGCAGGATGGCAGGGCTGATTTGGTGTGACTTGCCCAGACTCTGCCTTCTCCCAGTGTTTATCTGTGCCAGGACAGCTCCCTGCTGCTGGTGCTGCTGGCTCTGCCTCCAACTGACTGACAATCAGAGCTCAAGAGAAGCTGGGCTAGGCATTGAGGAAGGGCACTGCAGTAGGACTTACTTCTAGGATGGACAGTGCCTTCCTTGCACTGGAAAGCCCAGATGCACCTGAGGCCAAGGCTCATCTTCCTCCACACCTGCCGGCCAAGGCTTTGCCTCCTGCAGCCCTACACAGAGTCATCTGCCTTTGCCCCAGGGACACTGCAGCAACTCCAAACTGCTCAGGCTTTAGTTGACCATGACCCCAGGTGTCTGCAGAACTGCTTTACATCTGGCTCTTCCCCAGCATCTCCTGGTGCAAGGGCTTGTTCCTCCTGGGTAGCAGGACTCAGCTTTGAATATCAGAGCCCCTATTAATGTCTTGTGACACATGGCCCCCACCCACCATGCCCTTTCTTAATTAAAAAAAGAAAAATTAAATAAGTAAACAAGCTGTTTTACAGCTGGTTCCTTGTGCTATGGTAAGTTTTCCTCCCTCACAAACACTTATTGGTGCCTCTTCCCCAGCAAAATCTTTCCAAGAACAAACCCTCAATTTCTAGGACAAGTGCTGTTATCTGGATGCACATGGCACAGTCTATTCAAAAACAGCCACAGCTGCCAGAAGTTTTCCAAGTCCTGGATTGGTGATTTCCAGGAAAAGCTCCTGGGTGCACTTGCACCAAACTCGAGACAACTCTATTTCATGGAGGTCATTCAGGTTGAATTCTGTGTCCCCCAACCAGCCCCACAGGTCTATCAGCACAGACAGTCCTGGTGGGCTGTGCTTGAGCAGCCACTGCCCTGGCTGCTGGCCAAGGTGGTGTCTGCATCCCTGCTCTTCTGTTCTTCCTTTAGGGGCCTGGTCAGCAACATCAGCTTTTCTCCCTGGGCATGACCATAATGGTAGAAGACAGGGTCCTCTTGGTGCACACCAGCCGCCTGTGGGAGTGTCTCTGGCACACTTGCTGTGCCAGTTTCAATCCCCAGGATGCTGGGTTTAAGGAGAAGAACAGCTTCCAACAGGAAGACCAGCTTTTGATGTGTATTCTTTTGATTCTTATGGGTGTTTGGAGGTAAATCTGGAGGTGCCTAAAGCAGAAATTCTGGAGGTAAGAGACAGCCTAGAGTAGTGACTGTGAGAGACTGGATTATCTACTCATGATCAGTGACTCAAAATCTTTGCTCATTTGTGCAGGACCAGGGTGCTTTGAAAGGCCAGGTTTGCCTCAAGGGAGGAGGTGAGCTTTGGGGAGTGATGGCTACTGCAGAGGGGGTGAACTATTGTCACCCTAAATTTCTTGCCTGTGAAATTTTGTGCCTTTGCAGCAGCTTTCTCACGCTGCTTCACATAAACAATATTGTATTCTTAAAACTTTATCTATGTGTTTACATATTTCTTCTCTAGGAGAAGGAATGTGATTGATGGTCAAGTCCACCAATGATGTTCATAAAGTGGTGACCCTTTTGGCCAATCTTTGGCCTTTTGTACAAAATGTATATAAGGATAAAGTCAAACATTAAAATATATTCATAGCTGCTTCACCTGCTGTGGCCTGCATGTCTTTTGTGTGTCCGACATAGCGACAAACTATCACTGCCTGGAGGCTACAAACCTCCAAATTGGAAAATCCACTGGAAATTCCCTAAGCCCAACCCTGGCCATTCTCACCTGGCTCTGGCCATTTAGCAGTGCCCAACCCTGGCCATTCCCACCCAACCCTGACCATTCCAAGTGCCTGGCTCTGGCCATTCCCATACAGCCGCAGCCATTCCTGACCATTCTCACCCAAGCCTGGCCATTCCTGGCCATTCTCAGTGCCCATCCCTGACCATTCCCACCCAACCCCAGCCATCCCAGCCTGGCCATGCCCCGCAGGAGGCTTGGAGATGCTCTAGGCCATCAAGATGTGGGAGAGAGCAGCACAGACATTCCAGCTCAACAACCCCAGCACCCTGGTGTTCATCAAGGACTGCAACATCCTCCTCAAGCTTGTCATGGCCGGCAAGAAAACCAACTCCTTGAGCCAGAAACTACCCCAAAAAGGCAACATGGAGGTCTCTACAGTGGGCCCCATGTCAGGGCTTCAGCAGCATGAATGTCTTCAACTCCCACACGTACTTTAAGTTCAACAGTTCCCTGGAGGTCTTGTTTCTCAGGTGGCTGTGGGGAGTTTTGTTTGGGAGGTGAGACCCCTGTCTGGTGTCCCCTCATAGGTGTGGAGGGGATTTTTTGAGAGGTGAGAACCCTGTCCAGCATCCCCTGGCCACACCAATATCCCACTGTCCCTGCAGTTACTGTGATTATTACTGGTCATGCTTCTTCCTGCTGGAGAATGTCTGGAATGTCATGTGCTTCAAGAGATTCATGGTGCTCAAGCTGACCCTGTGCTGCCTGGTGCACATGGGCTACCACTGCACCTTTGGGGTGCTCCAGGTGGGTTTCCAGGGGTGGCCTTTTTTGGCACCCTAAGAAATGATTTTGGCACCTAAGAAATGATTCATTGTGTTGCTCCTTGGGGACATTCCCAAAGGAATAGTGAATTGGGAATTGGCCAATTCCCAGCTGGTCCTCCAAAGAAGGATTGACTACATGGGTGGCTTTAGGGACAAACCTTTGAGGCTGATAAGATGCAGATCCTGCAAGGCTTCTTATCTTGCTATCTTCCTTATACAACTCCCAGTTCTCCAGGCAGGTACCTGGATCTGCCCATTCCCACTGACCTTGACCTCATTCTAAACCCACTGCACTTAATGTTTCACAGACTTCTCCCTGTTAAGTGAAGATCATGGGTTGGAGACAAGCACATGACACAGTACACAACGAGGGTAATCAGCAAATGGCCCGTTTTATTGTTCAGAGCTCCTTTTTATAGTGAGTTTGAATTTTCCAGGCTTGGATGGCTAATTAGTTGGGATCTCTGCACCACCCAGATCTCTGGCCAGCAATGGCTCTGCATCCAGGTTTGAATGGGGTTGGCTGAGGTCTCTGAGTTCCACTGTTCACCTAGGGACTTGTTTCTAGAAAAAGACAGGTTAGCCAAATTGGATTTGTTATGACCAGATTTATTTTGTCCAGCCACAGACCAGCCGTGCTGACAATTTCTCCCTTCATTTTTATTAAAAAATGCAAACTGTTCTCTCTTATCCTACCTGCAAGGGCACTTTGCAGATAGGGAGACAGAAGACAAGGATGAGTGTAATTTGAAGGAGGTTTTTGACAAACCTAATTCCCCTCAGCCAGCAATGTGTCCCATGTACCACTGGCACTGCACCACTAACTTCCAGGAGCTGTCAAGAGAGATCACAATCCTTCAGGCTAAGGTGCCACAGGTTAACTACTTATAGTTACAACTGAACACTAAAAACAAGGGCTCATTTAACCCTTAGAACTGTTAGAAAAAAACCCAACTGAGACAGATGTTTGAAAATTCTAGTTGATCTATATAGTAAACTTAAGAGCATACACTGTATTTTAGAATGTATTTTAAACAGTGCTTTAGAACGTATTTTAAACTAAATTATAGAAGGTATTTAGTGAATATCAAGTGCTGTGTCTGTTACCCTTTACATTTTTAAAGCAGTACAAGTTGAGCAATTCTGGTATTGGCAGGGATAGTCATGGGTGGAGCAGGGGTTGATACCATGGCTTGTATCTGCCCTGTACAGTCGGCATCTGTGACATTGGGGTGCACAAAGATACCTTGCAGTGTGACACTGGATCTTCCTAGGAGCAGTGCACTCAGTCCTTTCCCTATGGGGCCCTGGGCCTTGAGAGGAACTTAATGTACCTGTGATGAGTTTATGGTTTTCGGGGTTGAGGTGGATACATCCATGCCAGTGGATCCACTTGTCCTGTGAGTTGATCACACAGGCTTGTACCAGAGGGTGGGAAAATACTTGTGGTGTCTCACATTTTCCTCTCACACTTGGTTTCCTGTTTCCCTGGTTCTTGAGAGATTGACCGTTAACATGAAATTTAGACCACACACCTTGGTCGCATGACTTACTCTCCCACATTGGTTGCAGTTTGTATTCATACCCCTCTGCTTTTTAAGTTGCTCCTGTGGTATGGACTGGTGTGGACACAACAAGGCCTTCACGTGGCCTTGCTGTCCACATTTGTAGCAACGGGTTGTTTGTTTAACAGCAGCTGTACTAGTATTAGCTAAAATATCCATCTTGTGACTGGATATCTCCAGTCCTGAGCACACGCATTTATCATATCCTCTAGGGATGGATTCTCTTTAGGTAATGCATCTATAATTTTTCTACAGTTCTCATTTGCATTATCTTGTGCTAACTGTAGTACTAATTGGCTCCTTGATTTGCTGTTTGCTGTTTTTTCATAGCATTTTGCAAACACTCTATATGCATGAATTGCATATAAAATTCACTAGGATTTTGTTTTATACTTGAATAACTTTGTGTGGGCACAGGCTTATTTGTAATTTTGTTAGAGCTCACATTGCAAAGTCCTTTGCTTGGCCTAGGATTAAGGGGTTCAGACACGGTGAGTTTGTGGGTCTTCCATGGGGGCAGTCTCATAAGCTGAGAAATCCCTGCCCCAAAACATGAGTCCTGCTGCAATCTTGAATTTTGCAGTCCTTGGTCCTCTGCATAAGATTTCCAAGCCAATTCAAAAAAATCATATATTGAACTGGAGTACAGAGCAATTTTGCAATTTGTTTAACATCATAGTGGGTTAATTCACTAGCAGTTATAAATCGAAGCATATTTGCAACAGTGGGTGATCCTAGCCCACATTTAGCAGTCAGTTGACGTAGCTCTGAAAGGATTTGCCAATTAAAGGGTTCATACTGGTTGGGTGTTGTGCCATTACCTCGCAAAACTGGGAATGCTGCAACTGCTCCCACCCCTTGCTGCCAGTCTTCTGATGATGGTGAATACATGGGTACAGAAATTAGTTGAGCCTCCTCTATATCCCCACATTTTATCTCTTGTTGTTTTACCTCCATCCAGAACATCATCAGGTTGCAAATGGGGATGGCTTCCAACCTGAGGAGCGATGGGGCTGGGGCTGGGGCTGGGGCTGGTGCAGGCAGGGTTGCAGGGGCTAGTTTTCTGAAGCTGGTAGTAGGGTGGAGACTTGGGTTTCCTCTCTGGAGGTCTTGTGTATTCATCAGCAATGTGGTTCCCTCAGGCTGTGTAAGCCTTGGCTGTAAATGTGATGATGCTGTGGCAGCAGCAGGGATGGGGCTGGGACTGGGAGTGGGACCAGGGTCCAGCACCATGGCATTGGCATTTCCTGGTCCCAGTGTATTTCCAGGTATGATGTAGTAACAACACCAGGCATCTGTGGCAATGTCATTGTGTGCCCCACCCCCGTGTTGCAGCGGGAGGACACTGGGCACAGTTGTGGGCTAAGCCAGCCAGCTCTGGGCAGAGGCGGTCTGGGTATTTCCATAGGGATGAGAGGTGTAAGCAGCTCCAGTGGCGGGGGAGGGGGGGTGGTCCTCGGAGCTGCTGGGGCTGGGTCATGGTCATGAGCTTCTCAGCCAAAACGGTGGCCTGGTCTGACCCAGGACAGCAGCTCCATGCAGCCACGGGATGATTTCCCTGAGTGCAGCGGCCCTGTGGTGCAGGCACAGAGCTTTCCAGCACCACACGGCACCTGGGCGCAGGCACAGGGCACTCTGGAACTGCACAGCATCCCTACAGCGCGGGCACGGTGTGCTCTGGCAGTGCACAGCATCCCAGCATGGGCACAGGGCATCCCAGCACTGCACAGCATCTGCGCCCGGGCGCACCCTCGCCTCTTAGTGTGGCTCTGCTTGGCACCAGGGCCCCGCCTCCTCCCTCTGTTTTGCCACGTGCTGAGGTCCCGCCATGTGAGGAAATTGTGTAATGTGGCTACAGTTTGTCCACCCTCCGGGACCCCACTGCATGGTGGGGGTGGAAAGCAGCTTGTCAGGAAAAGGTGCCAGCGCAGGGGGCACATTCAGTGCAGTGTGGCCACCAGGGGCAGCCATTTTGTCTGGCTATCTCTGTGGGCTTGGAAGGGTGCCCTGTTATCTCCTCCAGCGTCCAGTCCTCACCATTTATTTATTAGTCTCCGTATTTATTAGTCTCATCAAGTCTAAAATAAGTTTGATTGCTTTTCCATTGCCTCTGCAGGTTGCTTTAATTTAATTTAATTTAATTTAATTTAATTGGTGTCTTGGTTTGGCAAGACAGGTATCTGCCAGGGAAAGCTGGAGTTTCCCTTGGAATGGAGAATGTAAACCGCCCTCCCCTCACCCCCCGCCCCCCCCCCCCCCCCCACCCAAATTATTATAATTTTGCAATTAAAGGCTTTCCAAAGTGAGCCCTCCTGGAGTAGCAGATGTAGTTCTGTTGGAGTAGAGATGGTCCTTGTAGAAAAAAGGGTCCAGTAATGCCAAGATGGGTCCAGTGTTCTAAAACCAGATGCCTGGTGTCCCTACGTCTCAGTTTTTATCTAGGTAGGAATAGTATGACTCTCCCCACCGGGTGGAGCATCTGACAATGGGATAATGTAATGTGTCATGTCATTGGTGAGCCTTAATGGCCCGTCACTGAAAGATATCCCCTGGAGGGTGGAGAGAGGTAAGGAGCAATGCCCTGCTCTGTTTTAACAGCTGGCCCAATGTAAGAAGGCAGCTGTGCCACTTCCCCCTGGAGTTACAAGAGATAAGAAGAGATACTTCCCCTGGAGTTACACCTCCCCAGCTGGTTTCAACAGATGGAATAGAAGAAACATTTTTTTTGGTTACATAACCCCAAGACATTTGGCCATTTCACTCCCAAGTATTCAAATCAAGGGCAGTCTCTTTAATTGTGTCCAATCCACGGTTCTTAGCCCACATTAGTAAAGCTAACAATGCCACTTGAACATATTTTACCTCCCATTCTTCTAAAAGAAATGACCATACCCTCAATGTTGGATGTTCCTGCATGGAGATCCATCTCCCCATGGTTCCGACAGTTGTTTTCATCTCTTTTCAGTTGGCCTTTTTCCAGCGATTCAGCCATCCCCACAGAGCATTAGCTACCATCCACGAGTCAGTGTAGAGATAGAGCCTCGGCCATTTCTCTTGTTCAGCAATATCCAAAGCCAGCTGGACAGCTTTAAGCTCTGCAACCTGACTCCACCCACCTTGTCCCTCGGTAGCCTGTGCAACTTGTCGTGTGGGGCTCCAAACTGCAGCCTTCCATTTTCGGTTAGCGCCTACAATTCGGCAGGAGCCATCAGTGAAGAGAGCATATCGTCTTTCAGTCTCCGGTAGCTCATTGTATGGTGGGGCTTCCTCGGCACGTGTTACTTGCTTTTCTTCTTCGTCAGACGATAATCCAAAATTCTCACCTTCTGGCCAGTTTGTTATAACTTCCAGAATCCCAGGGCAATTTGGGTTTCCAATATGGGCGCGCTGTGTGATGAGAGCAATCCATTTGCTCCATGTGGTGTCAGTGGCGTGATGTGTGGAGGGAACCTTTCCCTTAAACATCCACCCCAGCACTGGTAATCGGGGTGCCAGAAGCAGCTGTGTTTCAGTGCCAATCACTTCTGAGGCAGCTTGAACTCCTTCATAGGCGGCCAAGATCTCCTTCTCTGTGGGCGTGTAGTTGGCTTCGGAGCCTCTGTAACTTCGGCTCCAGAATCCCAATGGTCGGCCTCGAGTCTCCCCAGGCACCTTCTGCCACAGGCTCCAGGACAGACCGTTGTTCCCGGCTGCAGAGTAAAGCACATTCTTCACATCTGGTCCCGTCCTGACTGGGCCAAGGGCTACTGCATGAGCAATCTCTTGTTTGATCTGAACAAAGGCTTGTTGCTGTTCAGGGCCCCAGTGGAAATCGTTCTTCTTGCAGGTAACCAGATAGAGAGGGCTCACGATCTGACTGTACTCAGGAATGTGCATCCTCCAGAAGCCTATGGCACCTAGGAAAGCTTGTGTTTCCTTCTTGTTGGTAGGTGGGGACATGGCAGTGATCTTGTTTATGATCTCTGTGGGGATTTGGCGACGTCCATCTTGCCACTTGACTCCCAGGAACTGGATTTCTTGAGCCAGTCCCTTAACCTTACTTCGTTTAATGGCAAAACCAGCTTTCAACAGAATTTGGATAATCTTCTCTCCTTTCTCAAAGACCTCCTCTGGGGCATTTCCCCATACGATGATGTCGTCGATGTACTGCAGATGTTCCGGAGCCTCACCCTTCTCCAGTGCAGCCTGGATCAGCCCATGGCAGATGGTGGGGCTGTGTTTCCACCCCTGGGGCAGTCGGTTCCAGGTGTACTGCACGCCCCTCCAGGTAAAAGCAAACTGGGGCCTGCACTGTGCTGCCAAAGGAATGGAGAAGAAGGCATTGGCAATGTCAATGGTCGCGTACCACTTTGCTGCCTTGGACTCCAGCTCATATTGAAGCTCTAACATGTCTGGCACAGCAGCGCTCAGTGGTGGTGTGACTTCATTCAAAGCACGGTAATCCCCCTGTTGTGGTTTGAAAACAAAACGAGTGAGAGGCTCCAAGTCAGAGATATAATTTAATGAGAAGAAAGGTAAAAAGGTAAAAATAAAATAAAATAAATGCATTAACACAAAGAATCACTGACAGGGTCAGAATACAACCTGAGCAGGATGGTGGAAGCAGTCCAGGTGAAGTGCTCTTCCTAAAGCAGTGATCCTGTAGAGAGGTCTGGGAGCTCTGGTCCTCTGGGAATCCAGTGGGTAAGTGCCCACTGCACTGTCCCAAATCCCAGCTTATATCCAGGTGAGAATGCTTGGCTCCTCCCCCTGGGCAGAGCATCTCACAATAGCATGAGAAGTGTGAAATGTGTCCTTGATGGCCCATTAGCAGAGATAACCCCTGGAGGGAGTTACCTGTGACTCATGGGCCATTAGCAGGAGACACCCCAGAAGTCATTAGCAGAAAACACCCCAAAGGCATTAATGGGCCATTAGCAGAAAAGGCAGGGGGCTTGGGAAAACACTAGCCCACCTGGTTTCAACAGTTCATAAAGATGGTGATAGAATAAATACTTTGTGTACATCCTACACTGCAACCCAGGACATAATCCACCCCTTATTCTATTACCATCTACATCATATCCAAATCAATACATTCTTACAAAGATATGCATACACATAGAGAATAAAATGTTACACACTGTTCTCACTTAAAATTAGGTCTCCCTGTGGTACACAATGGGTTTCCCCATCTTTCTGCATTACCCACCAAGTGTGACCAGGTCCTTGAGCAAAGACAATCCCACGGATGGGTCTGCCTTTTCCTGAGGCGGGATTAATCCAAACAGTCTTCCCTAAAATGCCTTTCATATGCACTGCAGGGACTTTATCTCCATCCACTGTGTGCAAGGGTTCAGACTGGGCAGGACCACCTCGATTAATAGACCCTCGGGTGTTGACCATCCAGGTAGCTTTGGCTAAGTTCATTTCCCAATTCTTGAAGGTTCCCCCGCCAAGTGCTTTCAGGGTAGTCTTTAGTAGTCCATTGCACCGTTCAACTTTTCCAGCAGCTGGTGCGTGATAAAGAATGTGATATATCCATTCAATACCATGTTCTCTAGCCCAGGTGTTTATAAGGCTGTTTTTGAAATGGGTCCCATTGTCCGACTCAATTCTCTCAGGGGTGCCGTGTCTCCACAGGACTTGTTTTTCCAGGCCCAGGATGGTGTTCCGGGCAGTGGCATGAGGCACAGGGTAGGTTTCCAGCCATCCAGTGGTGGCTTCCACCATGGTCAGCACGTAGCGCTTTCCTTGGCGGGTTTGGGGAAGGGTGATATAGTCAATTTGCCAGGCTTCCCCATACCTGTACTTCAGCCATCGTCCACCATACCACAGAGGCTTCACTCGCTTGGCCTGTTTGATTGCAGCGCAGGTCTCGCAGTTGTGGATGACCTGGGAGATGCTGTCCATAGTAAGGTCCACCCCTCGGTCACGGGCCCATCGGTATGTCGCATCTCTTCCTTGATGACCACAGGCATCATGGGCCCAACAAGCTAGGAACAGTTCTCCTTTGTGCTGCCAGTCTAGATCCACCTGTGATACTTTCACCTTGACAGCTTTGTCCACCTGCTCATTGTTGCGATGCTCCTCATTAGCCCGGCTCTTGGGTACGTGCGCGTCCACATGTCGAACCTTCACGGTCAGTCTCTCTACTCGGGCAGAAATGTCCTGCCAAATGTCAGCGGCCCAGATGGGTTTTCCTCTGCGCTGCCAGTTGGCCTTTTTCCAGCGATTCAGCCATCCCCACAGAGCATTAGCTACCATCCACGAGTCAGTGTAGAGATAGAGCCTTGGCCATTTCTCTCGTTCAGCAATATCCCAAGCCAGCTGGACAGCTTTAAGCTCTGCAACCTGACTCCACCCACCTTGTCCCTCGGTAGCCTGTGCAACTTGTCGTGTGGGGCTCCAAACTGCAGCCTTCCATTTTCGGTTAGCGCCTACAATTCGGCAGGAGCCATCAGTGAAGAGAGCATATCGTCTTTCAGTCTCTGGTAGCTCATTGTATGGTGGGGCTTCCTCGGCACGCATTACTTGCTTTTCTTCTTTGTCAGACGATAATCCAAAATTCTCACCTTCTGGCCAGTTTGTTATAACTTCCAGAATCCCAGGGCAATTTGGGTTTCCAATACGGGCGTGCTGTGTGATGAGAGCAATCCATTTGCTCCATGTGGTGTCAGTGGCATGATGTGTGGAGGGAACCTTTCCCTTAAACATCCACCCCAGCACTGGTAATCGGGGTGCCAGAAGCAGCTGTGTTTCAGTGCCAATCACTTCTGAGGCAGCTTGAACTCCTTCATAGGCGGCCAAGATCTCCTTCTCTGTGGGCGTGTAGTTGGCTTCGGAGCCTCTGTAACTTCGGCTCCAGAATCCCAATGGTCGGCCTCGAGTCTCCCCAGGCACCTTCTGCCACAGGCTCCAGGACAGACCGTTGTTCCCGGCTGCAGAGTAAAGCACATTCTTCACATCTGGTCCCGTCCTGACTGGGCCAAGGGCTACTGCGTGAGCAATCTCTTGTTTGATCTGAACAAAGGCTTGTTGCTGTTCAGGGCCCCATGGAAATCGTTCTTCTTGCAGGTAACCAGATAGAGAGGGCTCACGATCTGACTGTACTCAGGAATGTGCATCCTCCAGAAGCCTATGGCACCTAGGAAAGCTTGTGTTTCCTTCTTGTTGGTAGGTGGGGACATGGCAGTGATCTTGTTTATGATCTCTGTGGGGATTTGGCGACGTCCATCTTGCCACTTGACTCCCAGGAACTGGATTTCTTGAGCCAGTCCCTTAACCTTACTTCGTTTAATGGCAAAACCAGCTTTCAACAGAATTTGGATAATCTTCTCTCCTTTCTCAAAGACCTGCCTGTGAGAGTGTGTTTTAGTATTTCCAAGCAGTTTTATTATATTGTTCTATTGTTCAACTGTTCTCCATATTGTTCTCTCCCCTCATGATTATTTTTAATTCCCCAGTTGTTACAAGTTCTGTACCTTACCCTGGAGACAGCTCCCCATTGGTTGAATTTTCCCGCTTCTCCACTTGTTTACCCGATATCTGACATCTGTCCATCATTTAAGTTATATAACCCTTCCCTGTCCATCATCCTGAGGCCTGCGATGGGTGATTGGCCAGACCCCTATCTTTCCCCCTCCCCTTGTTTACACTATTGGTTGTTGATGATGTATTGGTTTTACGAGCCACACCTTGCTGCAGTTCTATTGGTTCATGTTGTACCCACCCCTCTTGTATAAAATCTCTTGCATTCCGGTGCTCGAGGTCTTTTTGGGACCTCGGCCCGGAGAATAAACTTTTCCGTGGTTTGACCCCAGAAAGTCCCCTCTCGTTTTCCTTCGTCCTTAGCTCTGGTAGTCGACTTGTCTAGGCTGCAAGAACCCTTGGTTGTGGGTGGCGCAGGGCTGACGTGGACCGGCACCAGTTGGGATTGAGCCTCCTCCAAGGAGCCCTGCAAAGGACTTCCCCGCACCTGCCCTGGGGTGTTCCCCCATATCATGAGGGGGGAACATCATGTCATCAATATACTGCAGATGTTCCGGAGCCTCACCTTTCTCCAGTGCAGCCTGGATCAGCCCATGGCAGATGGTGGGGCTGTGTTTCCACCCCTGGGGCAGTCGGTTCCAGGTGTACTGCACACCCCTCCAGGTGAAAGCAAACTGGGGCCTGCACTGTGCTGCCAAAGGAATGGAGAAGAAGGCATTGGCAATGTCAATGGTCGCATACCACTTTGCTGCCTTGGACTCCAGCTCGTACTGAAGCTCTAACATGTCTGGCACAGCAGCGCTCAGTGGTGGCGTGACTTCATTCAGAGCACGGTAATCCACCGTCAGTCTCCATTCTCCACTGGACTTACGCACAGGCCATATTGGGCTGTTGAAAGGTGAATGAGTCTTACTGACCACCCCTTGGCTCTCCAGTTTACGGATCATCTCATGTATGGGAATCACAGAGTCTCTGTCAGTGCGGTATTGGCGGTGGCGTACTGTTGTTGTGGCAGTTGGTACCTGTTGTTCTTCGACTCTCAGCAGTCCCACAGCAGAGGGGTCATCTGAGAGACCAGGCAAAGTATTCAACTGTCTGATGTTTTCTTTCTCAACTGCAGCTATTCCAAAAGCCCAACGATATCCCTTCGGGTCTTTGAAATATCCATTCCTGAGATAGTCTATGCCGAGAATGCATGGGGCCTCTGGACCAGTTGCGATGGGGTGTTTTTGCCACTCGTTCCCAGTTTATCTCACTTCAGCCTCTAATACAGTCAGTTCCTGGGACCCTCCTGTCACCCCAGAAATAGAGATGGATTCCGTTCCTACATACCTTGATGGCATCATGGTACATTGGGCCCCAGTGTCAACCAACGCCGTGTATTCTTGTGGGTCAGATGTGCCAGGCCATCGGATCCACACAGTCCAGTAGATCCGATTATCCCTTTCCTCTTCCTGGCTAGAGGCAGGGCACCCCTATTCCTGGTCATGGCATACATTGTTCTCCTCCTGTACGTATGTTTCTGAGGTCCCTTCCAGAGGATCAGTCATATCATCATTCCTGTACCGTCTGGAGTTCTGAGAGACTGGGGCAACCTTGATTCTAGATGGGCTTCTTGTGGTAGGTGTTCCTCTTTTCAGTTCACGTACCCGGGCTGCTAAAGCGGAAGTGGGTTTTCCATCCCACTTCTTCATATCTTCTCCATGCTCTCTAAGGAAAGACCAGAGGTTACCCCGTGGTGTGTATCCTCTCTCCCTGGCTGGGGGACGCCTGCTCCTAATGGCAGAGACTCTCGTCGGCTCTGGTGAGATATGGTAAATTTCTTCTTTAAGTTCTTTTAATTTCTGATGGCCTTCTTCAATCAAGCTCCGGACTTGCTCAGCCAGTCTTGTTTCCACAGATGAGACATGGGTGCGAACTGGGGCGGTGACAGTGTCCTCGTAAATTCTTAATTTATTAGCCAAGACACCCACCTTGTCCTCACCTTCCCTCCATTGCAGTGTTGCCAGGTAACGTGAGTGCATCTCTGGTCCAAGCCGTGCAAGTCTCAGCCACATCCGTGATGTGCACTGGACATCATCTGGGTTTTTAGGAAATCTCTCGTTTTCTGAAAAAATGATCTCCAGCACAGCCAATTCCCTCAGGCGTTGGATACCTTGTTCTATTGTGCTCCATTTGCCTTGGTGCACTTGGAGGTCTTCTTTACAAAGGTATCTGTCTTTCACACTTGTTAGCAGCCACTGCCAGAGGCTGAGAGGTTCTTGGGTTTTCCCAATCCCCTGGTCAATGACCACATCCCAGGACAGCGATCCCAGTTGCCTGGCCTCAATTCCATCCAGAATGGTGTCATTGGCTGCAGCGTCCCAGATGCGGAGCAGCCAGGTCAGGAAGGACTCGTTGGTCTGGCGGGTGAATTCCCTTCGCAGGTCACGCAACTCACCCAGGGATAGAGAGCGAGTGATGATCTCTATCTCTGTCTCCTCTGCTGGCTGCGAAGGTCCTGCTGCATCCTCGTCAGTCACTACACGGACTGATTTGCTCCTTGACTTCTTCTTCTGAGTGGTGGCAACTGCTACTGGTTTAGGTGGTTCCAGTTCAGTGACGGTTTGTGTGGAGATGCTGACAGCACCTTTGGTTTCTTTCTCCTCTGTGACAGTCTGTGTAGACGTGGACACTGTTGCCTCACTTTTGGCTTCTTTCTCCTCTGCGATGGTCTGTGTAGATGAGGACACTGTTGCCTTGCCTTTGGTTCTCTTCTTCTTTGTGACAGTCTGTGTAGACGCTGATGCTGTTGCTTTGCTTCTCTTTCCCTCTTCCTCTTCCTTAAGAAGATCAAAATAATTTTGTCCAATAAATTTGCCTAATTCTAAAACAACTTCATTGCTCTGACTTTAACTGGTAATTTTCCATGTTGGCTTTACAGAAGCACACGATCCTCATCTGGTGCCAGGGAGTGCTGAGTGCGCCTCAGACCTCTGAATGTGTGGAGTTTGCTGGACTGTAGTGTTTTAACAAACATCCCCAAAGCCCACATCTGTTCCCATAAACAGCAGCAGTTCAGAGGAAATGGCTTGTGCTCCTTTTCACTTGTTTATCTCCACACACCAAAATACAAATTATGATTGTATTCATCAGCAGACAAGGAGCTGATTCAGTACTGACTATAATACCGTATCTAGAAGTTATTAATTTTTAAACCAATTTTTGGCCCAAACATTGAAATGTAATATCCACTATTTACCCTGTGGTGTTTGTAACTGACATTAAATTGTACCAGTACTGTAGAAAACCGGGGAAGAGTCATGCTGCCAGACAAGATAAGCACATTTTTTTTAAGTTTCAGTGTCCTTAAAACACAGCTGAGGGTAACTTCTCATTCTTAGCCACAGAGGACTGTGGAAAAGTCAATGTAACCATAACTATACTACAGGTGTGCCTAAACATTCCAATGGACAATTCACTTTTCAACCACCCTGAGCCGCTGGTCCCGCCGTTCGGGCCCGGGCCGGGCCGAGGGGCCGCTGGTCCCGCCGTTCGGGCCGCGCTGGGGTCAGCCCGGCGCCCCCCGGGGCCGTTGCCCGTTGCCCGTTGTTGCCCGGGCCGTTCGGGCCGTTCGGGCCGTTCGGGCCGTTCGGGGCAGTCGGTGGCGGGGCCATGGCGGAGCTGCCGCTCCCCGCGGGGCTCGACGCCGGCACCTTCCCCGCCAAGCTGTGGCGCCTGGCGAACAGCCCCCGCGTCCGCTCCGTGCGCTGGGACGGCCAGGCCCGGGGGCTGCTCATCGAGCGCTCCCTCTTCGAGCGGGAGCTGCTGGGCCGGGCCGACGCCCGCGGAGGGGGCGGCGAGGGGCCGGGGGCGGCGCCGGACGCTTTCCAGGCCAAGCACTTCGGCAGCTTCGTGCGGCAGCTGAACCTCTACGGCTTCCAGAAGGTGCCGGGCTGGGTGGGCGCGGCCGTGCCGGGCGACGCCGGGGGCTGGCTCCACTTCAGGAACCCCAACTTTCGCCGCGACCGGCCCGAGCTGCTGCTGGGCATCAAGCGGCTGACCAGGGCCAACAGGCAGCGCCTGGCGGCGGGGCTGGAGGTGCGAGGCCGCCGGCCCGGCCGCTTCCAGCAGCTCCGCACGGAGCGGCCGCTGCCCGCCCTCCCCGCCGGGCCGCCCCGGGCAGGTGAGACGGGCCGGGGCCGCGGGCGCCGAGGGCGAGGGGCTTTGCCGCGGGCGGGAGCGGGCCCTGCCCGGGCTGGGGCTGTCCCCGGGCTGGGGCTGTCCCCGGGCTGGGGCTGTGCCCGGCGAGGGGCAGTGCCCGGCGAGGGGCTGTGCCGGGCGAGGGGCTGTCCTGGGGCAAGGGGCTGTGCCCGGGCTGGGGCTGTCCCCGGGCTGGGGCTGTGCCGGGCGAGGGGCTGTGCCGGGCGAGGGGCTGTCCTGGGGCAAGGGGCTGTGCCCGGGCTGGGGCTGTGCCCGGCGAGGGGCAGTGCCGGGCGAGGGGCTGTGCCCGGGCGAGGGGCTGTCCCCTGCGAGGGGCTGTGCCGGGCGAGGGGCTGTCCCCGGGCTGGGGCTGTGCCGGGCGAGGGGCTGTGCCCGGGCTGGGGCTGTCCCCGGGCTGGGGCTGTCCCCGGGCTGGGGCTGTGCCCGGGCTGGGGCTGTGCCCGGGCTGGGGCTGTCCCCGGGCTGGGGCTGTCCCCGGGCTGGGGCTGTCCCCGGGCGAGGGGCTGTCCCCGGCGAGGGGCTGTCCCCGGGCTGGGGCTGTGCCCGGCGAGGGGCTGTCCCCAGCGAGGGGCTGTCCCCTGCGAGGGGCTGTGCCCGGGCGAGGGGCTGTCCCCAGCGAGGGGCTCTGCCCGCGGGGCCCGGGGCTGTCCCCGACGGGCCGGTCCCGCCACGCCCTGGCCCGCCCTGCCCGCAGCCGGCCCGGCCCCGCGCCCTGCCCGGCGCTGCTGCTTCTTCTCCCGGCCCTGGGACGCTTGGGGAACTCTCCGGGAGTGCCGAGGGCTCGGTCGGGGTCAGGCCCAGCGGGACGGAGCTCCTGTCCCGTTTGGAGCAGAGGTGAAAAGCGCCGGCAGTCGGGTTTCTGGCAGTTGCCTCCTGCCCGGGAATGGCAGCGGGACAGTTCTCCCAGACAGTTGAACATATAAAGGAGAGCTAAGTAGACAAGGTTCTGCTTGTTGAATAACCCCAGAACATCGGGGTTTTTTTCTTCTTTCTCACCCTGCTTGGGAGGATGGGAGCTTTTGCCTTCCATGACAGAAATACAGCTGCTGCCAAGGGAAACACACCTGAAGGCCACTAGTGACCCAGTCTTCCCTTTCTTCTTCCCTCACAGCACTCTTGTACCAGGACCTCGGTGCTGCCTCACCTGAGGAGTCAGAGCTGCCTCCAGGCCCTTTCAGGCAAAATCCAGGTCCTCAGGGGTCTGAGGTTTGCCTAGCATCTCCCAAAAAAGTGTTAGCCACATCAGGACTACTTGGGCTTTCATCAGAGGAACCGGGCACATGCAAATTTCAGCTCAAGTGTGAGCTCATCATTCCACTGGTTTGCATGGACCTTAAATGCCACCCTGAGCTCGTTGTTCCACTGGTGCCTGTAGAGCATCACAGCACTTCCCTGGCCTCTTCAGAGAGCAGCAGCTGCACATCTTCAGAGCAGCACTCGCCAGCCAAGGAGCCACCAGGTGGGGCAAGATTTTCTACCCTTCCTTTTCAAATGGGACCTGGTTAGTGACCCTTTGACGTGTTTTCCCCCAGTGCTCTGTCATGGGTAAATGTCAAGTGAGAACCAGGTAGAAAGGGTAAAGTGGCCTAGGAAGAGGGACCATAAAACCAGAAAGATTCTCTGTCTGCTTTTCCTGTCCTTCCTGCAGATTTGGAGGGTGTTCTGGGCATTTTCCAGACACTGCTGAGGTGCAAGGGCGAGGTGAAAACTATTGCCTGACAAGAGGAAAGGGTCAAGTGAACCCCCCTTTATTTGAATGAAGCCAGACCAGGACAGTGATAGGATGTTGCAGATGTTTAAGAATGACTGTCCTGCAAATCAAGCAGTGCCATTAAAATGAGCTCTGTGTTCCCCAGAACAGCTGCAGCTGTAGAATATGGACACACCCAAAAGGTGGCTTTTAGAGTAAAGTCCCAGTTTAATTTCAGCATGTGTGTCTAAAGATCTGGGTGAATCCACTTTCTGTGGTCTCTTGTGATGAGAAACCCAAGCAGCCAAATCCCAAAGCTGCTGGGAAGATGCAAAAGGCTGTGATTATAAAGTGTTTGTGTGTGTCTGTATCAGTTTTCCAATCCATACTTTAATTTATGACACATCAATAAGGATAAATATTTTTAAGAGGAAGAACTCACTCTAACAATTCCCTGGGAAGTTTGAATACATTTCTGGAATTGAGGTTGCTGTCTGTGATGTTTGATCCAAGGCAGCAATAGAGCTCTGCATCCCAAAGCCACATTCAGGAGCCTGAGCAATGTGTTTGGATTCTTGCAGCCACCCTGGGCATTTCAGCCCCCCGTGCTCCAGCTTGCAGTGCTGGTTATGCAGCATGGACAGTCCCCAGCTGGGTATGGAATACTCCTGGTGAAGAGGAATTGCCACCACTGGATCTGGACCTTGTGCTTGAGACACTGGAGGAGATGCTTTCACCATCCCTGCCTGAAAGGTCTCCCTGTGCTCAGGTAATTCCGTTGGACATAAAGGGATAAAAGGGGCTGGACTGAGAGCTTTTGAATGTTGTTGCATGGCTGAGAAGCAAAGGCTTCTTGAATTCAGCTGTGAATGGACAGGGAAGGATTTGCTTGGTAAAGCAAGATTTCCTAAAGAAGAGGGAGTGAGTAAGGATGAGAGATGTGAGCCTGTGTCGGGCACGTTTGGGTGCTCCTGTTTCTTGGGAAGATTCCCTCCTGCAGGGGGTGAGGTATTTGTGGTGAGGAAGTGGAAGAAGCTTTGTATGTTCTAAGAGGCTTTGTTTGATGGGAAATAAGAGAAGAGTGTTTGGAGAATTGCCACTGAAGGCAGTGTCCGTGCTGGGAGGAGCATGGGAGAGGTGCCTCTGGTCCAGCAGCAGATGTGGGCTCTGCCTCTTTTGGGTTGGAAGGGCAAGGCAAAGTAAGGGCTGGGCTGCAGCTGCTGTGTGAGCCCTGCTGGGTGTGTGGGCACTGCCAGAGACATGTGAGGGGATGGGCTGGAGCTGCAGCTTCCTTGTCCTCTCAGTAACCTGCTCAGTAAACTGCAGTCCAGTTTCCATCTGAGACATCCTCAGCGGGGCAGTGGCCAGTCCTGCTCTCCATGTTCCAGAGCTCGGTCCCCTTGCTCTGGGCCATCTCTGTGGGAAGAGATGTGTGCCATGCATGCAATCCCTGCAAAGCTGCAGCCTGGATGAGACTGTTCTGCTCAGGGCTGTGGAGGGAGGAGCACATCCCTGTGCCAAGAGCTGGCAGGACTCTTTCCTTAGCACCCATTCCATGTGTTCAGTGTCACCCCCACATTCAGCATTGTCAGCTTTGGGACTGTATTTGAGAAGCCAAATCTTTTTGACTGTTGAAGGGCTTTGGGGGCCAGACTTCTTGTTAGGAACAAGGGATGAAAGCCTGTGAGCCCTGGTGTCTTTAGGGAGCAGATGTGTTGGTTTTGAGGCCCCATGACTTGTGTGATTGGTGAGAAGGACAAAGTTGGTGCTGGTCATGAAATGGTTAAGGAATCCTTTAAGCCCAGGGGCTTCTTCTAAGTTGAAGAGCAGTTCAATCAGGGACCATTAGTCCTTGTGTTTGACAGATTCCCTCTTTGGATTAGGAATCCACTTTCTCTTAACTCTTGCCTCTTCCCAGACTTGCCTGGAGTGTTCAGTTTCTGTATTGGCACAGGCCTTTTGCATATTACTATACAACTTTGCCAAAGGATTTTTCTGTTCATTTAATATGCAGACCCATTGCCTGCTGTAGATTCGTTATTGAGAAGGGGCAGACTCGAAGTGGGGAGGGGAATACTTTGGAATTGCCCAAATCTTATTGCAAAGAATGATGATCTTTTATTTTCTGCATACTCACACATACCAGTTTTCAAAAGCATTTTCTTCCTTAAGAAAAGGAAATGTTGCAGGGTCTGAACTATTGTGTCCCTGCAGAAAATAGCGACTGATCTTTGGGTTTCTTTCTTCCACTTTTTCTTTTCAGGTCAATATTAGTGTTGCCCCTGAGTCTTCAGGAGGGCAGCCTGTGAACAAGGCTGCAGCAGAGGGAGCTTTGCCTGGTGCTGTGAGCTACAGGAACAGTTCCCAGGAGCCCGAGGAGCTTGGTAAGGAGAGAGCCCACATTGGTTTAGAGAGGTGTGAGACAGCTGCTCTGAGCCTGCCCTGACAGGAAGGGAGATGAGAGTTCTTGTCTGCAGGGTTGGTGCTTCCTGGTGCCTTTAATTCAAATCCTGCACTGGCACAACCTTCCCGAGGCCTGCCCTCCCTGGTTCTCCAGAGGCTCTGACACTGAATCCTCTGCTGTGGCAAGAGAACAGGGAATAAACCTGACCTTGTGGGAGCTGTGTCACCAACCTGTGTGTCCCAATTTTGTGCTGGGATCCATGGATAGGTTTGCTGCAGGCTGACAGTGCTCCGGAGGCAACACTGAGTGACTCTTGAAGCAAGAGAGGAAAACCCCAGCAGAAAGTCAGTGTAGAAGTCTGAGCATTTGTCTCCAAGCATTAAATCAATGCAGTACCAGTCTGCTGGTGGCTGTAGTGAGATACATTAAAAATACAAGCAGCAGAAACTCTGAGGCCAAACAAATCATTAGTCACAAATCCAGTAGCTCAAGGAAAAACTTAAATTAGTGCAAATTCACAAGAACTAATAGGAGAGAGAGAGCTCTTTGGATCTGCATCCTTAAGCAAAGCTGGTGCAGCCTGCAGGCCTGGAAGGGAGCTCTTTCCCTCCCTGCTCTTCATCCCAGAGCTGGTGGTGGTGCTGGAGGAGCTGTGCTCACTGCAGAGGCAGTTTGTAGATGGCAGGGAGCAGTGCTGGTTCGTAACTCAGCTCACAGCACCCTTCAGCTTCAGCCATTTCAGTGAGGACTGAGGTCTCTGTGAGCTCAGAGAAAGAACAAGGCTGGGCTTCTTTATGGGCGCTGGGAGTGTCTCTGTTTCAAGCTGTCATGGGTGCCACTTGCAGTGCAAATGTTGTGAGTTTATTGGGGTACTTCAAATCTTCAGAAGTTTTGAAAATTTGGAAGGATTCCTGCTCTTTCAAGAACAGACCTGAAATTCCCAAGTGAGAGTCTCCCTTTCAGGCTGTCTTTTAGAGTCTCTGATAGAAGTACACTTACTTCCAAGGGGAAGGATGCACGAAGGCCAATATTGACTCAGCATTCCCTTTGCTTCCCAGATATCCATCTGATCTACCTTGCCAGGAGGGCTGCCCTGCGTGGGAAGAAGGACCAGAGGGAGAGCCTGTGACCATCGGGCAGGTGGAATCCTTCTGTTTACAGATACATTTAGAGATTTCTATAGTTTTATTTATCCATATAGCTACATTTATAGATTTATAGAGTTGTTTTTATATGTGCATGTATTTCTACATCTATATAGTTAAATCCATATATATAGTTATAGATGTGATAGAATTGTATTTTTATGTATGTAGTTACATTTATAGATTTTCAGATTTACATGTATGTATGCATAGAGTACCATTTATATCTATATAGTTATATTTATAAATGTGCATAGTTATGCAGTTAGAGCTATATAGTTTATATACCATAAGTTTATATAAGTTTATAAGTTTATATATTTATATATGTTTATATAAGTTTATAAGTTTATATATTTATATATATATATAAGTTTATATAAGTTTTATAAGTTTAGATACATAGATAGAGCTGTGTAGACCTTGGCTGCCTTTTTCACCTTTTGCTTTTTCCCCTGTCCCCCCTCTGTCCCCTGTCCCTGTGCTGGGCCCGAGCGGCGGCGGAGCAGCAGTTCCAGCCCCAGCTGGAGCGCCGGGAGCTGCCGGGGGCCCCGGGCAGTGTCCCCTGAGGAGCTGCTGGAGGAGCAGCAGTTCCAGCCCCAGCTGGAGCGCCGGGAGCTGCCGGGGGCCCCGGGCAGTGTCCCCTGAGGAGCTGCTGGAGGAGCAGCAGTTCCAGCCCCAGCTGGAGCGCCGGGAGCTGCCGGGGGCCCCGGGCAGTGTCCCCTGAGGAGCTGCTGGAGGACGGTGAGACAGAGGGGGCTCAGGGGGCTGAGGAGGCGCTGGCGCTGAAGAGACGGTGACCTTGAGGTGCCGGGGGACTGAGGGGAGTAGAGGGCCACGGTGGCACTGAGGTGACAGGGAAGGGGCACAGGCTGAGGGGGGCGGTGGGTCTAAGGGGATGGGATGGGTCAGAGGGGACTGAGGGGACTGTGAGGGGCTGAAGAAACTGAAGGGGGCTGGGGGTTTGCTGAGAGGACGGCGGGCCTGAGGGGATGGAGGGGCCACCAGGGAGCACAGAGGGGTCCGGGACTGCAGCTCTGCCAGGCCACGGAACCAATTCCAGAGCCTCCACTCTTGTTGCCAGAGCTGCCCTGCAGACCTTGAGGACAGCGGCAGAGTGACGGGAGCCAGCAGGGAGAAGCTGCAGAGCAGCAGCGAGAGCAGCGCCCAGCCGAGAGCCCGGGTGAGGCCCCAGGGCCGGCGGGGCAGGCCGGGGCTGGGGGCGGCGGGGCCTTTGGCCGTGGCACCGCCCGGCTGGGCAGGAGCGGGCCCTGCCCGTGCTGGGGCTGCTCAGCGCGGTGCCCCGGCCGGCACAGGGGCTGTCCTTGGGCCGGGGGCTGCCCTTGGGCCGGGGGCCGTCCTTGGGCCGGGGGCCGTCCTTGGGCCGGGGGCTGTGCCGGCACAGGGGCTGTCCTTGGGCCGGGGGCTGTCCTTGGGCCGGGGGCTGTCCTTGGGCCGGGGGCTGTGCGGGCACAGGGGCTGTCCTTGGGCCGGGGGCTGTGCGGGCACAGGGCTGTCCTTGGGCCGGGGGCTGTGCCGGCACAGGGGCTGTCCTTGGGCCGGGGGCCGTCCTTGGGCCGGGGGCTGTGCGGGCACAGGGGCTGTCCTTGGGCCGGGGGCTGTCCTTGGGCCGGGGGCTGTGCGGGCACAGGGGCTGTCCTTGGGCCGGGGGCTGTCCTTGGGCCGGGGGCTGTGCCGGCACAGGGGCTGTCCTTGGGCCGGGGGCTGTGCCGGCACAGGGGCTGTCCTTGGGCCGGGGGCTGTCCTTGGGCCGGGGGCTGTCCTTGGGCCGGGGGCTGTGCGGGCACAGGGCTGTCCTTGGGCCGGGGTCTGTGCCGGCACAGGGGCTGTCCTTGGGCCGGGGGCTGTCCTTGGGCCGGGGGCTGTCCCTGGGCCGGGGGCTGTCCTTGGGCCGGGGGCTGCCCTTGGGCCGGGGGCTGTGCCGGCCGTCCCGGGCTGTGCCGGCGGCTGCGGGACGGTCCCGCCGCGGCCGCGCTCCCCGCACCCTGCCCCGCTCGGCTGCTTCTCCTTTCTAACCCTCCGGGGGGGCTCTGAGATTTTCCCTTCCCTGGTGGAAGTGCAGGTGCCGCCAAGGGAAACGTCCTGATACTGATTCAGTGTTCCCTCGGCCTCCCAGGTGGCCCATCTGCTGTCCCTGTCCAGGAGAGCTGCTCTGCACAGGAGGAAGTGACAGAGGGAGAGGCTTTGAGGATGGGGCAGCTGGAATCCTTCTGCTAATAGTTCATTTTAAAGATGTATGGACTTGCTCATAGAGAGGGATAATTATATGGATATTTATATATGTATGTTGCTATTTGTATAGGAATATTTCTATATGTCTGTTGTTATATTTATGCAGGTACTATGTATATATATGTATATGTGTATATATACATATATGTTTGTAATTACAAATATGTGTATATGTATCTAAATATACATGTATGTTATATCAGTATTTAGTTCTATTTCCTATGTATAGAGCTGTGTAGGTATCACTTTCTATTGATGCAGTTATAGGTATATGGCTCTTCAGGTGTATTTGTATCAGTAGATATGTCTATTTTTGTATTTTTATATGAATATTGATCTGTTTCTGTCTGTTTACTTATATTTATATATATGTCCAGATGTATAGCTGTATATTTGTATTGATGCCGCTGGATATTTAGATTGGTACAGTGATAATTGTGTATTTATAGATAGGTTTGGTTTATATACCTACTTACATATATATAGTGTGTAATATGTAACACTTAATCTATATTTACATTTGTAGACTGCTCGAGTTATATATGTATTTTATATATGTGCATACATAGATATTTAATTCCACTTAAACATGTATGGAGTTGTAGAGTTGTATAAGTCCATCTATTGAGTTCTTGAGGCTATTTAGTGAGGGAATGTATATTTTTGTATTTCTATGTGGGCTTTAAGCCTGTAGTAATAAGTAATAAATATAAATTGTTAAACACCTAATTTATCTTTGTGGATAGTGAGTTGTTGTAGTGTTTGGCAATAAATTAAGATTTTTTTAATCAGAAGTTGGTAGTTGTAGATTTTTACATAGACTGGTTGTAATAATCTAATAAATTCCTCTTTTTTTTAACCTTAATTGAGATTTGTATAGTTCTGTATTGTCAGTGTGGGTGGAACACTTTGTAATAAATGATATTTTTCAACTGAAATTGATTCTTGTGTATTTGTCCATCAGCAGTGCAGCTGTAGCAATCTGCAAAAAATGTCATTTGTCAACTGAGCTGGGTGTTTTGTGATCATTGCTGCCCAAAGCAATGAGCAGATGTGAAGGTGATGCTGGAGGATTCTGGCCATGAAAATCTCCAGCCACGCCCAGCACATGCCCCACTTGCCCTCAGTTTGGGCAAGGAATGCACAGATTTGGGATGGAGCAGAGCCACACGTTTGCTAAGGACTCTCTGCAAAGGCCTGCTGAGGAAACTCTGGGACTCCACTGAGGATGGAAATCCAGCCAGGGAGGACAAATCCACCCCCAGCCCACAGGCAGCTCTTCAGGAAGCGTTCCAAGTGTCCCTCTAAAGGTTATCCTGGAGAGCAGAAGCCAACAGGGATCCTGAGCCAGCCCCGCTGCCTTGGCAGCACTTTGGGAAAGGAGCTGGAGCAGGGGGAGGAAACAATGACTGTAAACTGCTGCAGGCTGGGCATGAAGGAAGGGCCATGGACACAAGTGCTGAAATGCTCCAAAATCCAGGAGAACGGGGAAGCAACAAGTTCTCACAAGCACTAAAATGATGGAATTCTTTTGTGTGAAGTTCCCTAAATGAACTTCCCAGAGGAGCTGGTGGTAGGATCAGCAGTAGCAAAAGCCAACAGGATCTGCTCCTTTTCCTGGCTCTATTTCCAGGACACAGGCTGTGATGGCCCCTGTGCTCCCACAAAGCCCTTGCCCATGGAGGCTGCAGGGCAAAAGCAATCCCAGTGCAAGGAGAGGCTTTGCAGCTGGAGTGCAGTGCCCTTGTGTTTAGGGAATGAATGATTGCCATGCCAAAGCAACAGCAGTGGGCTGCAGGGCCCCTCACAGCTCCGTGTGTGAGCTGCAGGCGCGCCTGATGTGCAGCAAGAAGAACAAAGTAACTGGATCATCTTTTCAGCACAGCAACTCCAGGATCTGATGGCACGTCCTGACCAGCCAGGGCCAGGTTTGGCCAGAGCCCAGGCCTGGCCTGGGAGGGTCTTCCCCTAAATCACCCTACACAAACAAGCCTCTATTGCTGTCAGTTGGGAAAATCTCCTAAAGTGACACATTTCTTGCAGATAACTGCACAAGGTTATACAGAGCTGGCACAAGTGTCTTTGTTGTCTAGTTTTCACTGAATACTGATGAGGTCAATGGCACAGTGCCCAGAATTCATCTTCTAAGTCAGCTCTGGCTCAGGTCTGCTGCTCAGCCCTCAGCACATCAGACACTGAATTCTGAGAACCTTTTGATAAAGGTTGTCATCCCTTTACTTCTTTTAGCTCAATACTTCTAGTCCTGATAAATTTGAATTCTTTCCATACATTCTGGCAAACAGACCATCTAAAATTTTCACTGTTTCCCAGTATTTAAATTCTATCCACCAAGAGAAACTCAGTCACTTCCAAAACGAGCTTGACAAGAAGGCATTATTCTAAAACAAAGCCAAGACTTCTTTCTGGATAAGGGAGGAGTATCCAAAACTCCTCTGTGAAACTCATGCAGATGAAGTTCATTTCCTGCCATGAGCTGAGGGAAGCCAAGCTGGGCAGTGTGCACACAAACCCAATTCCAGTAGAAAGGTGATACAAGAGTGTCTAGGGAAGGACAGAGGGGCCTTGCAGCTCTGCTGGGGCTGTTCAGATTGCTGTTCATAGCTGTAAAACGAGCTCTTGCTGCTGTAGCAAAACTGTTTGAAGATGCAGACGGTTTGTTCATGAGCCAGGGCCTGGTTGTGATGAACAAGCATTTGTACCCCAAAATCCACCAGCAGCATCAGCCCACCATTCTTTAGCCAACTTCCTGCCAGAACCTGTAATCCCAGGAGCAACTTCCAGAGAAAGGGAAGAGGCTTCTACTCTCTTTTCTTCTAACAGCTCTTACACCATGGCAGAAATTCTCAGCAGCCCAGATTCCCCTTGGAAAGGCAGGATGATGTGCTCCTTCTCACTTTTCAGGTTTCCTCATCTTTTACAAGGCTTTATTCATATATTCTGAATGTTTTCCCCAAGATAATAACAAATAGTGTTAGAGCCTGCGATGAACTCCTTTTACTTTGTATCTGTTATTTCCTGCAGAGAGGGGATACAGGAGGGCAGGAGAGATTCCATGCTCCAGGGAAGGGACAGCCACGAGACAAACCTCTGACAGGTGCACCTTCCAAGCAAATTAAGTTTACAGGGAAAACACTACACTCTAGGAAGGAATGTTGCAAATCAACAACTTCCCATGTTGCTTTTAGGAGCAGACTTCAAATGCAGCCTCCAAGCAGAGGGAGCACTGAGACTCTAAGCCACACCACATCCCTGCAAAATTCCCAGCAGCCATGACAAAATGACTGCAGAAACAATGCAGCACCCTGGCCTTCCTGTTGTGTCAGGAATAAGCTACTGGGGATACAGCCAAAGGGCCAAAAGCTGTTCTAGTTGAGCATATTCTGAAAGCAGAGGAAGGAAGGAATTAAGTGTCTCTACTGTCGAAGTTTCAAGCTTGTGAGAAATGTTTCCAAGAACTGGACAAAGGATGGGAGCACAGATAGACAGTACCAGAAGCAAGAGAACCAGAAAAATAAACCAAACAACAACTTTAATAAGACTTTGTACATAATAAGATCAATCTTTGTGGTAAAGTTGCAGCAAAGGAACCACTAAAAGTCCTTTTCTGAGAAGGACAATGACAACAATGCCTCAGCCTAGGGGAAGGTGAGCACATCAACCAGGGCTCATCAGTGGCATGCTGTTTTCTAAGGGTCTCCAAGGTCTTTCCTTTCTCCCCTTCTGGATAGTAAGATGTTTAATGTTTGGGGCTCAGGAGGATGTTCCTAGTGCACCAGCCCTCAGGGGTTCTTGCCCTGACTCAGGAAGATACACAGGTACCTAAGGAGTTGCTCCACTGAGTCTACTTGAGTTCCTTGGCCTCCATCGGACCTGGTCACTGGGAACCACTTCCCTCCCAGGAGCAGTGCCATCCCTTGATGGGATTTAATTAGCATCCAAAGCAGAGCCCTCAAATGAAGCCCTCACTAATTGCTGCCACAGCTCAGCTTCCATCCCACCACGGCAGCGCTTCAGCTGCACGTTCCCACCTTGGCAGTGGGAAAGCGAGGGACGGGAAATTTCCTCCCAGGCACAAAGAGCAGACAAAATCTGAGGGCAAGACCAAAGGGACAGGGCCAAGGAAGGAAGCAAGATCCAAAGTCCGTTTCTGTAGAGCCCCTGAACGCACCTGGAGAAGACAGTGCAGCTGAGGCAGCAGCAGCTGGCAGAGAGGAGGGGCTGGCTCAGCACAAGCAGAGGCTCTGTGAGGCTCAGCCGATGTAGATCCTGTGGAAGTCGTTGGCCCCAAAGGCCGCGTTGCACTTGGGGCACTTGCGCTGCCGGGTGTCGTAGCGCGTCTTCACACACTCGAAGCAGAAGACGTGGAAGCACTTGGTGAGCACCGCGTCCTTCTTGCGCATGTTGCAGCACGGGCACGTCAGGCGGGCCTGCAAAACACACACACACACACACACACAGAGCTGGGAGAGGCCCCAGCCCGGCTGCTGTGCTCACAGATGGCTCAAGGTGAAGAAGGTGAAGGTCCTTCCCTTCCTCAGAAGGACAATGTGGTTTCCTCACGGCCAGAGTACAGATGAGAGATGGCAGATCTCATCTGTAAAGTGTGCTATACACTTTGTGACTCAAGTAAAAAGGGAGGTTGACAGACACAGATACTCACCTTATAATCCTTGATTTCCTCCATCAGGATCTCATCACAGTTGGGAACCATGTCAGGCTTCTTTGTGGTCTCCAGCTTCCTGCGCAACCTGGAAATATCTTCCTGCACAAAAACAGAAGACCAAGTGAAGGAGCAGCACATTCTCTGTCACAGCTTCTTCAGGGACCACAGAGAACATGCACCTGCCTGGCTAAGTCATGCCACCCATAGTTTCATCCCCTAAAATCCAAGAGACAACATGACCATCTGATGCCACAAGTATTGTCAGTTATCAGTGGACAAAATATGAAAGAGCCAAGACCTGACAAAGAGAGAATCAAAGTGAAACTGGACACCAAGAGCCTTTAGCTGAAACCCTCTGCAGGCTCAATGTACAAGGAGGACACTAAAGCAGACAGATCTTGAAGGATTGTGCATAGGATATATACCTCAGCCCTTTTGAAGTTGAACATCTCTTTTTCTCGAGTTACTCTGTTTTCCACAATCTCCTCCTGAAAATCATGTAACTTCTTCTGAGCCAGCTCTAGCTGGGCCTTCAGATCATCTGCAAGCTGTGCTGCATCCATGGCCTGAAAAAGAAAACCAATATAAAAAGACCAAAAGCCAGAAGAACAGCTCTCATGATTTCTAGTCCTCTGTTATTACCTTATTATTAACAAGTTCTAATCATTCAGCTTCAAGATTCCTTTGGGCAGAGCCAAGCCTTGGCACACTGCAAAGCATGTCACTTAGAAAAACACTAATGATTGTCCAATTCTCTCCTTAAGGTATTTTCAGCCTTCCAGCCTCCACGTTTTCTCAATAAATTGTTCAGAGCCAGTTCTACAGCTGAATTAGATAGAACTGTAGGATACCTATTTCTAACACTCTTCTATCTTTACCACTTCCCTTCTAACTTTATAACCAAATGCCCTTAATACCATGAATTGTTGTATTAAACACAGGTGACTCTGCTGAATTCTCCCCAGCTCCTCTTCACAGGGATATTCCTGCTTCCCTTTCTGCCTCTTTTAATGTAACTTCTGCATTTCTACTAAAACTTAACAATAAAGGCAGCATCAGCCGTAAGACTTAGTCTCATTTTACTGGTAACACATCTACTTTTTTGATCTTAGGCATTTGTTAGAAGTGTTCACATTCCCCAGCTCTATTTTCCTTTTGCTTATCCCACCTCTCCTACAAAAGCTTTGACCACAGTTAACTTCATCTGGCTGCTGTCCCTTTTTTCACCAGAGGTTCCACAGAAACATGTATGATCTGCTCCCCATCAAAGGAAAACATCAGTCTCTAGTACTTACATCAGAATTCTCTCCAAGACTCCTCAGCCTTCTGATACACCCATCCAAAACCAGGGAATACCAGTTCTGTAATACCTGTGAGAGCTCACTGCCCTCTGTGCCTCCCTCAAGGCAGCAGCTCCACCTCAGAGCCCAAGAGGAAAGGAAGGGGCCCCTCACCTTGCGTTTGTTCATCTCCAGGGCCTGTGTTCGCAGACCCAGCTCCTTCTCTCCTGTTCCAATACTGCTCTGCAGCAAGTGCTCCTTCTCCTCCAGCTTACGTACAACCTGCAGCTGGGCATCCACCTTGGACAGGAGACACAAGGGACAGAAGGAATGAAGGCCCGCTCTGTGGGTCTCCAGAGCTGTCACTCAAGCTGCAGGCTAAAACCACCTCTGCTTCCCCATCAGCAGTGAGCACACCTTCAGCTTGCCTTTTTCTCCCTGAACAGCCCTGCCTGGATCCAGAGAGCTGCACCCCATCTCTCTGCTCAACACCTGAAAACTTAGCAGTCAAATATTTGCAACAAAGATGTCTTAATTTTTGGACAGTGGCTTCAAGACTTGCTGCAAGGCACTGAACAGTTCCACAGTGGTTCCAAGGATGACAGGATACAGAGCCATGGAATGGCCTGGATTAGAAGGGACCTTAGGGGATCATCTATCCCAGCCTCCCTGGGATAACTTCCACTAGGACACGTTTCTCAAAGCCCCATCCAAGCCTGGCCTTGAACACTTCCAGGGATGGGGCATCCACAACTTCTCTGGGTAACCTCTAGCAGTGCCTCACCACCCTCTGACTGAAGAATTTCTTCCTAACATCTAATCTAAGCCTCCCCTCTTTCAGTTTAAAACCTCTGCCCCTTGTCCTGTCATTATATGTTCATAGAAAAAGTTCCTCTCTCTCCTTTTTCTAAGTCCCCTTCAGGTACTGGAAGGCTGCAATGAAGTCTCCCCTGAGTCTTGTCTTCTCCATGCTGAACAAGCCCAGCTCTCTCAGCCTGTTCTTGTAGCAGAGGGGCTCATTTCTTCTCATCATCTTTATAGGCTCCTCTGGACTCCCTCCGACAGGTGCCTGTGTCTCTCCTGTGCTGAGGAGCCCAGAGCTGATGCAGCACTGCAACTGGGGTCTCATGAGGGCAGAGCAGAGGCAGAATCCCCTCCCTCAGCCTGCTGCCCACACTGCTTTGGAGGCAGCCCAGGCTGCAGTTGGCTTTCTGGGCTCCCAGTGTGCACTGCTGGGTCATGGCTGGCCTCTGATCTACCAGAAAGTGCAAGTCCTTCTCTGTTCCAGTGCTCCCAGTGCCTTCTTCTCCCAGCCTGTCCCCATGTCTGAGGTAGCTCAGACTGAACCATGGTTTCCTACTCCTCCTGCTTGTTACCAATATATACAGGCACAGGTAGAATATACAAGTAGAAGCTGCATTATAACAGGAAAAGGACTTCCCACTTTTCCTCACCCATCTGCTCTCTGTGCACCTGTAGGACATTTTAATGCTCATACAGCAGCCTCAGTTTCTTACAAAGGCAGCCCCCTTTGAAGCCTGATGCAGTCCTAGGCTGGTGAGAGGAACACTCTGTCCTGGACTGATTTTGGTGAGGATAGTTAATTCTCTTCAGAGCAGCTCACCTGCTGCTCTGTTTCACATTTGGGAGCAAAACACTGTCAGTAACACAGCACTGTTTTAGCTGTTGCTGAGCAGTATTTACACAGCACCAAGACCTTCTGTGTCTCATGCTGCCCACCAGCAGGTAGCCTGAGGCTGCCCAAGGAGCTGGGATGCCACAGAGCCTGGACAGCTGATCCAGCAGGCCCAAGGGGTGTTCCTGTGCTCAGCAAGAACAGCTGGTGCAAGGGAGAAGGGGGAGGATGTTCAGAGCTGCAGCATTTATTAAATAACAACAAGGCATGATGAAGCTCTGCCTTCCTGGAGATGACTTAACTCCTGTCTGCCACAGGAAGTAATCAATTAATTTTTTGTTTTGCTTGTATGGACATCTTTGCTTTAACTGTTAAACTGCCTTCATTTCATCTCACCTGTTTTCTCTGTGCCTTCTGATTCTTTCCCCTTCCCCTCACTGGGGGAATGAGCAAACAGTTGTGTGCAGCTGCCTAAAACAGATAACCAACAACACCTCCACCTTCCCCACCAGCTCTTTTGTCCTCTCTCATTTTTCCATATTACCTGTGTTTTCAGTGTCAAAACTTGGTCTGCCAGCTCTTCCTTTTCCTCTTTCAGCAGCTTATGGATCTGGTTGGACTTGATACGTTCTGACATCAGCTTGAAATTGGCATCATCCTTCTCCCGCAGCTGCTGCATCAGGCGGATGTTCTGCTCTTGCATGTCTTCAAAGGCCTGGCCTGTGACATCCATTTCTGACAGCAGGGCCTCTTCTTCCTGCAAAAGAGCCACAGGCTCTGGCCAAACTGTGCCCTGGACCCCCTACAGTGACCCTGAGCATTTTATTCAGAGACACCAAACCCAGTGAAGATGAAGGAAGATTCTTGTGAATCATGATTTTAAAGAGTCAAGATTTTAGCCAAGGGTTAGAAGCAATTTATATTGCTCAGGATGCAAGTTAGATAAACAAAAGATAGGTTAATGATTATCATATGCTTAAGCTAGAGCTAATTGATGTATTGCTTGCCATTATGAGCTTGTTCTAGTTTTGTTTATAGAAGGAAATGGAATAGATGAACCATTATAAGAAGAGACTGAAACCAATGGAACCATAACCAGCACCTGGACTTCATATCAATCAATCACAAAGCAGGGGATATTGAATCATGCCAGAGAGTCACAGAGGCCTGCCAGCAATGACAAGGTAGAAAGGTCATTGTGATGAACACATTCTTGAATTCATCCTCCAAGACCACCGACCCAATTCAAGAGAAGAACTGTGCACACATGAAGGACTAATAGCCTCATTTTAATACAGAGAGGAGAATGGGAGGTGCTGGGATTATGCATATATACAGTAATATATATGCATATATATATATATAGTATATATATGTAAGACTTCAGGAAATAAATAGAGGGCAAAGAGCCTTGAAGGGGGCTGCCACATCTCTAGGAGGCTACTCCTGTGTAGCCCACCGGTGTCTTAATAAACATACCACTTTTTAACTTTAACTAGTTAGAGAGTCTTTGTCTGTGATCCATGTTGGTTTTAACAATTCACTTGATGTCAGGGAATGCTATCATCCCAACAACCAGAAAAACACTCCCTACAAGTCTGCACCACAGCAGAGATATTCTGAATTTGAAAGTGCAGAGAAAAGATGGGTCACCTATTGTTTGTCTGGAAAAATCAGCTATGACAGTCATTGCCAGAGCTGGGCAGGAGCCAACTCCCCATTCCCAGCAGCTGAACAGAGGTCAGATACACCAGGCCCAAAATCCTACATGGGGACAGCTTGACAGCTTCCAACTAACAGGCTGCCAAGTGCCTTAAACTCACTTTGGCCATCTCAGCATTGACAAGGTAGAGCAGTTCTGTTCTACAATAACAAGTATTCTAAAAAAGTGCATGTTGATTATTGGCTTGCCTCTGCCCTGCTGAGGTGGGCCTGCTCTCTCATTGGATTAAGCCTTTCTTTGGCAGAAGGTATGTACGAGTTCCATACACATATTCAGCAAAAGAACTGAGGAGATAATAACTCTTAAAAAGAAATTGTAATCTCTTCCCCAATGGCTGATAAAGCCAATTCTCCTCTGTGTGCTTCACCAAGGCCACATGTTTAATTGTTTTTTAATGTTTAATTGTTATTAAACATTTCCCACCATGGCCTGCCTGTGATACCCCACAGCTGAGGGTGGAGGGGGTAAAGTTGGTGGTTCCTTTGCTTGTTTTCTTCCCCTTTGGTAAACAAGGATCAAACTCACATCTCTGGCCCATACAGATATAAATTCCTCCTCTCTTCCTGGATGTAACCTGAAGGCAGCTCCTTCACAGGTGCTCCAGCCAAAGAGAATTTATCAGAAGCTTCTCACCTGCTTAGCCATGGCCAGTTTCTTCTGTAAATATTCAATCTGTTCCTCCACTGCTCGGATCTTGCGCAGGGCATCCTCATCAGCCATCTTTTTACTCTCCTTTTTTTCCTTGTCTTCCAACTCTTTCACCCTCTGCCTCAGTTCTTCAAGCTACAAAAACCAACCAGAAATGACACTAAACACAAGGATGTGCCCTGAGCATTGTTAAGAGCCTGTTTTCCCCAAAATTCTCTGAAACACTCAGGACTGTCTTCAAAGCATAGCAAAAAAAACCCCCATGTCATTTTGACATTACAGGCAGATGCACCATTTGAGATGGGCTGTAAGCCCAAGATCTTGACTTCCACACCTTTGAAAATTTCACAGCATCTTTTATCAGAGTAGGAACATCAGTCTCCTGCAATGGTACATGTAGGGATATGTGGATAGAGAGCACCTGCTCCTTTAAGGGCATCTGGTCAAGGACCTTCTTCCACATAAGAAGGTGCTAATGGGGAAAGGAGGAGGTGAAATAAAACATACGGAGACACAAACTTGGCAGACAAATGGTAAGGGAGGCAGTGGTGAGAAGGAAACGGGGTTAGTCACACTAACTGATGAGAGCACATGAGAATGTGAAAATGTTTATTCCATCAAGGTCATCTGAGTGTGGGACAAGGAGAAAACCCAAACTGAAATATACAGAGACACAAACCTGACAAAACAAACACAGAGACAAAGAGAGGAAGCAAACCTCTCCTGTCACAACAGCTGATAGGCTTCCAAGAAACTACAGGAACCACTTCCAGGAAGATCAGCTGGGACTTTCTAACTGATGACACTGTAAAGCAGGAATGACTCCTGAACTGGGAGGGCTGTGGGAATCAAGAGCTGTTCAAATCCAGAAGCAATGTGCAGAGAGAAGGAGATCAAGGATGAACAAATTGGTGTTAGACAGAGAAGGGTATAAAAGAAGCCAGGCCCATGGAAAACATGGGCAGCCAGAGGACATTTGTCTGGCTCAGCCTTGCACATGATCATCATATCCTGTCCTAACCCATCTTCTTGTATCTTTTTATTGCTCATTCTCCTAAGTCTAGTCGTGTAATCTAACTCTTTACCCCATGCACGTGCTGCACAGAGTAAGTGCTGCCTCTAGGTGAGAGCTGCTTGTGAAAAAGGCAAGAGGGGCTTGGAACCACAGGGATACCCAACAGAGGGACATGCTGGTACCTAAGGGATCTGCAAATGGCTCTGTGGTTATGAACCCAGAGATTGTTGTCTGTGTGTGTGTGCCTGCACTAGCAACTTGTCCCTGTTTATCTCCAGACCATTCCAATCCCTAAGTGACAAAGCTGAGAAGACAAATAATCCTTAGCTCTGAGGAGAGCAACAACACAGTTCTGAAGCAGAGTATCTGAAAATAAGTTTCAGTAACATATTAAAAAGAAAAAGGGAAGAGAAATTAGAAATACCTCAGCTTTTGCCTTCTTCTCAGCTGCCATCAGCTGCACCTTGTCTCTCTGCTCTTTGGGGGCAGAGCGGTACATATCCAGCAACAGTTTCATCTCCTTCTGGCTCTCCTGGGCCTTCCTGGAGAAAGGGAGACAGAGCACGGTGAGAACACAGCAGCAAAGCCACACTGTTACACAGCCAGCATGAGAGCCTGCCAAGATTCTCTCCATCTCCCACACGGATACGGAGTTGTGGCTCATCTTATCCCGGTAACATAAAACACCACCTGAGCTACAGGCTGGAACAGGAACATGTTCAGGCACATGGGTTGAAAGGCAAGAAGGGGAGTGCAAATGAAATATGTATCCTAACAATAAGCTACAAACCATCCACCTCTGCTGGGGGAACCATCCAGGAGCAGGAACACTGATGTGTCCACTATTAATAACCTGCTGCTCTGAACTTCTATGCTGTTGTTACAACAGCAACAAATAAACATTACTTGACCCACACCAGGAAGTATCTAGTTTGGTAATTCATGCTTTAGGCTACTGTAGGAAAAACACTTCTACACTGACCACATCACAATCAGATACAGAGTGTCAAGAAACTCTCTTGGCTCCAAACTTCAGCGATGCTGATCCCATAAAAGCAAGAACATGTGAACACCCCAGGCTTGGGCACTGCTCCCACGGGAAAGGGAGAGACAACAACTCTTACTTGAGCTCAGCCTTCAGCTGCTTGATCACTTCAGCCTCCTTCTTTCTGCCATCTTCATGCTTCCCTTTCTCCTTCTCTTTGGACTCTCTCTCCTTCTCCGATTCCTTTTGCTTCTGCCTTTCCCGCTCTCGTTCCTTTTCCTTTTCCTTCTCTCTCTCTCGTTCTCTCTCTCTCTCCTTCTCCTTCTCTCGTTCCCTCTCCCTTTCTCGTCTCTCCCGCTCCCGTTCCTCTTCATCTCGCCTGGCCTTCAGTTCATGAACATCTTCAGCAGCAGCCTTGGCAACAGGCCCTTGGGCAGAAGGATCATCAGGCTCCTGCTTGATCTCTACAGGTTCTTCCTTTGTGTCTTCAGCGCTGGACTGGGACTGCAGGAGAGCACTGCCACTGCGAGAGCGGATCTGGCATGGAACAGCAGGAGAGATGATCAAGAAAACAAACATTTAAGTTCTTAGTCAGGAATCTTCCTTACCCTTTCTCCCTTGTCTTCCCAGATCCACACTTCCATGCCCCCTTTTCATGGAGCACTGCACAGCTACAAAGGAAGAGCATTCATTTGGTCAAAGGAAGCAGCAGAGGGAAGAGCTCCACAGAAAATTTCACTACATCCTGCACAGAGTATCAGAAAGGCTGATATTGCTGGCAAGGGTGGCAGCATTCCCCCTTCTCCTGAGCACTTTCCCCTCTGTTCTGGCATTTCCTGAGGTGTTACCTTGCTCAGGTCAGCCTGGGCCTCTCTCAGTTTGCGCTTGTATCTCAACACCTCTCCCTTCAGCTGGTGGTTGTGATTCTGGAGGCTGCTGATGAGGTGACGCATCTCCCGGTTAATGGGGCCTGCAAAAACAGAAACACCTCTGTAAAAAACACACTTCTGTCAACCTTCTTCAGGACTTTCATGGAGATGGAGAACAAGCTACATGACAATGACAAAGAACAAAATAAAACTGTTACCATTCTGCCACACAAGAGAGCAACACAATACATTTGTAGGAAAAAAGTCATGCCGGTTTATTATGCCTTACAGGTAAGGTGTATTTGTAAGTCCTTGCAAATTTGCAGTCCTGAGCTCCCACTTAACATTATTTTTATACCCATGATGCTAAGGGAAACATGTCATGTTACAAAAGAAATCTGATTTAAATGCTACTTCAGAAGTCATTTATTTCCTCTGATGAAATTTAAGAATTACTGCTTTGCTATCTAGATTGTCCTTACAGACTTGGAAATGAATCCTGCCTTCACAAGTAATTTTTAATAATGCAAAATATCCTGCCATTAACCAAACTGTTAGCAAAATGTATCTATTATGCAGCATCGAGAAGGAAATCAGATAACATGGAACTGGCCTCCCAATAAAACAGGTGATAAAACAGGTGATAAAACAGGTGATAAAACAGGTGAAGAGCTTTGTTTGTTGAGATGAAGAGACCTGCCAGAACAAGTATTTAACAGTAACAAAGAATCAAGCCAGGTGTTCTAGTGCACTGTAGCCCCAATGGGCATTGGTGGGTAGGTGGTGGTTGTTTTTAGGCACAGCAGAGCAACATCGTACCTGCTTGCTCATTGGCAGCAAGTGTCTGCTCAAACTCTATCCTCAACATCTCATATTCTTTGCGGACTTGTGCCAGGGTGTCCTCCAGCTGAATCACCTCCGTGCGCAGCTTCTTGTGAAGGCCGACCTCATCCCTCTGAGGAACAAAAGGGAAACACAATTGGTGCTCTGAACCTGGACTATCTCTCATCTCAGCAATATAAGCCACCACAGCAGCCTGAATCATTGCCAGAAATGTCAATTCCCTGAGCATTCCCAGAGGCACACGCCCCCAGCAGTGATGGCTGCAGGCACAGCAGAGCCCCAGGCTGAGGGAGCAGAGGCGTTACCTCGATCAGCTCCACCTGGCGCTGGTGTGTGGCGCGGGTGCCGTGGAGCAGCGTGCGCGCCTCGTCAAGGTGTGCCTTCAGCTGGAGACTCTCGTTGTACAGGACAGAGAACTGGGACTGCATGCACCGATATTCCGGGGTCTCCTTCACAGCCTCTTCCACTGCTCGGCGCAGATCAACCTGGGTCACACACGGGAAAATGCCACAAAGAGGAATATTATCCCCTTGCCTTTGGCTCCTGCCTCTCAAGACAGGAGAACAGTGAATCAAGCTGCCACAAGCAAAGACAAAAGTAGAACTTCAGCAGCCTTGCTGTCAAGTAGGTCCCAGTGATATGCTTCAGGACCATGTTTAAAACCTCTCTGTGCTCTCTGCATACATAAGGCTGCTTCTCTTGCACAACCACATCATGAAAGTTTTTGACTCTTGGGTCCTGAAATAGTTTCTCTCAAAGATAAGAACTTGGAAAACATAAGAAATTGTAAGCACCTAGATCAATAAAGACAGATGTTGGACTCCAGAACATCCCTTTGGATGACCTGGGACCTGGGAAAGAGAATTTGAGCCCTGGACAGGGGGGTGTGGAACCGGCCCAGGGGGGTTGGAAACCTTGGCACAGAGCCCAGGAAGACACTGAGTTTGATCTTAGCCCATGGGAGAAACTTCCAGCATTAGGAGAGGAATTGCAAATCACCAGGAAGTGAAAATAGTAGTTTAGCATAGTAGAACATACAAAATTCAGTAGTTTTAGGATTCTTAGAATAGAGGTAAATGGGGGACAAGATGGTGGAATTTGGGTGGTACCTCGTGTCCCTCTCCTTCTTCCTCGTCCTCCATCTTCTGGGGTGGTGATGATATAAGGTAGTTAGAGTGGATTGAGTCAAAACAGAAGTGACCCTCTTAGTGTAAGCACTAGACATTGGTGTGAAATAGTAAATAACCTATACGTAATTATCTGTATAAATGTAAGGTGACGTCCCATCGGGGGGCAGTCCCCTCGTGTCCCAGCCGCTGTCCGGACCTCGGCTGTGAGCGGAGAGAAACTTCGTGATATCAAATAATAAACAACCCGAGAAACCAGAAAGCAAGGCCTTGAAGACTCCGCTTCTTTGTACCAACGCGACTCGGGGCTTTTAGAGGGCCAAGGACTTTAAACAACTTGAATCTCGGGTGAGAAAACCAACCCGAGAGATGGGCACATAGAAAAGTATGAGAGATCAGAAAAAACACACATGCAAGTAGACATTATGTTAGTCTTCTACCAGTAAGACACAATGACTGACAGAAAGAGAAATGAAAAAAAGCCCCAAGGGCACAGAACTGAATTCCTAGGGAAAAAAGTTAGCAAACAATTGTGACTTACAGCAGTGAAACACACTGTCACAACCATGCTAAAATATACATGCATTCAGCTTTAAAGTAATTAGGAAAAAAAAAAAAAGTTGTAAGCTAAAGACCATTTCTCTCTAAACAAACCCATGTGGATAAACAGAATTCAGAGGTGCCTCAAGACAGTTCCCAGCATCAGATCTTTGAAATTTAGATTATCAAGACAGGCATTTGGATTATTCTCCCCACCATATACTGATCTACCACAGAGTCACAGCTTCTTGTGTTACCACCTTTAAAAAATGACAAGCTCACAGGCTG
The DNA here is from genome assembly GCF_965231275.1 of Zosterops lateralis. Classification (NCBI taxonomy): domain Eukaryota; kingdom Metazoa; phylum Chordata; class Aves; order Passeriformes; family Zosteropidae; genus Zosterops; species Zosterops lateralis. The sequence goes on along the minus strand of NC_139800.1, from coordinate 65,023,469 downwards.
TTTCCTATCTATCCATCCCCCACAATGGAAAGACATAAATGTATTGACTCCTTCAAGAGTCTGTGCCCCAAACAAGTTCCCTGATTGTTTCTGTTCTCTGGTTCCACTTGCACAGGGAGTGGGGAAGGTGGAAGGGGGGTCACTACTTGGAAAGAGGTGAAAACACTTTTAACCAGACATGGTTAAAATGGACCCAAAGATCAGAACGGGGCACGGGCAGGAAACTATTACAATTTCCAGCGGTGACCACACGGTGTCCCCAACGCACCGAGCTGCAAGTGGAGCCACAGACCCGACGAATTGTACCTGGAGCAAAGTGTGACACAGCTAAAGAGGAGGCTCAGAACAGACACTGCTAATGAGGTTTTTGGAGACACAGCACTGCAAAGCTGAGGGCAGCCCATCCCCACACAGCTACAGATGTCTCACCTTGAGCTTTTCATTCTGCGTTGTTACTTGTTCAAGATCCTGACGTAGTTTTTCCAATTCATTCAGGCGATTCCCAGCAAGCTCTTTATTCTCTTCCAGCTCTGCATTCATCTCCTCAAACTGTTGGGACAAACTGCTTGTAAATCCTACTGCTAATGTGTCTCCTGAGACTATCTGCTAATGAACTATCTGTTCATGCAGTAACAGCAATTACAGACTAAGCAGTCAGAGATAGAGTCTAATTCTACCAGGTGTTTCTTAAGTAGGAAACCTGGACACAGACAACACAGCTTGCCCAGAGTCACCCAGCTTTGTGGCACAGGATCTAAAATTATCTAAAATAAGTATCCAAACTCTGTTCAAGTTGTGGCCCTTGCTCTCCTTGGCTTTATTCTTCCCCTTGCTCACACCCAAGCTGGCCTTACCTTGCGGGCATTAATGGTGATTGTTCCCCCATAGAGGCTGCTCCCAGCTCCATACACCTTGTAGCCTTTGGAATTTACCTGCAAACAAAGCAAGAGATTTCCTCCAGACCCAGTGAAATACTAACAGGAGTGATGGAGCAGATTCAAGAGCAAAGAAGGTTCACTGCAGGCTCTCAGTTCTCCCAGGACAGGCCCAGAGAGGATGTCACACACCCACCCAACAGCACCCAGCACTCCCAGGGCTCCTGGCCAGCAGGGCAGCCCTTACTCGTTCCAGGACATCGGCCAGGTGCCGGTTGAGCCTCTGCTCCCTCTTGCGGATCTTGTCGATGTCCCACTGAAGGTCATCAATCATGGTCTCCAGGACAGACACCCGGGATTCTGCTGTCTCCACCCTCTCTTGCAGCTTGGAGAACTGCAATCAAAGGACTGCTTCAGCCAACATATTGCAGAGAATCAACTTTTCCTAAGGCGGCCCAGGAGGAGTTTTCTCTTATTCATCCCGTTTTTTTTATCTTTTGCTGTGGTGACAGACTATTTAATGAACTGTCCTGAATTTGACACTGGCCAAATCCCAAGGCAGCAACAAAAACAACACAAAACTGAAAAATGGTAAAAGAGCAGGAAGCCAGTAATATCTGCCAGAACACCGAGGCAGCCACCTTAGCTTATCACAAGGCTTTTTTGATTTTAATCTTTTCAATTCCTATGTCCATCTACTTTACAGAGCACCTAAGTGCTCAGAGGTCTAACACTGAGCAAGAACAGCATTAACACAATTTTTAAACCTGAACTGAACTTGAACTGAAGCCTCTCAGACAAATGCTGCTAATAATGTGAATCCCTTATAAGTGGGATCATCTTGTAACTGATATCATTTCACTGTGAAATGACACAGAGAAACCAAGGAATTCAGATGGACAGGGATGTCACCTCGACTCTTCCAGGTGTCCACACGAGTCACCTCAGCATCACCTGCTGCTTCCCTTTCCTGCAGGTTCCTCTGTTCTCCCCTTTTCTTTAACAGTTCAATCCATTCAAATCACTGACTTGCTTATATCCTTTCCTTTAGTCATGTAAAAAGCAAGTCAATCTGATTTATATACAAAATCTATCTACAGCTCTCCACAACAATAACCATTTTTGTAACATTTCAAACCATGTGCTCCTGTACCTCTCCAAGGAAATAAGTTGCTTTCCAATCTACGGTAACCACAAATTATGCTAAATTTATGGATCCCAAAGCAGATTTCTTTCTCTCTCTCTCTCCTTTTAATACCTCCTGAGACATGACTCTGTGCTTCTCCTGAAGAACATCAGCCAGTTCCTGCAGCCGTCCATTCTCATGTGACAAGTAGGAATTCAGCTCCACCACTGCTTCTTCCATCAGAGAAATATCTGAAAGGTGCACAAAGAAAAGGAAATTCATGGAAATCAATGAACACTGATTCCAATTCCTGAATAGCAAAGAGAGAAACAAGAAAACAGAAAAGGAGATTTCTGGCTCTAACTTCAGTTTACTCTGCCTCTCCCACAGGTGCAGCTTCCTGAGGGCCTGATCTCCATCCACAAAGAGCCTGGACTTGCACTCCCTGAGCCAAAGGCTCTGCAGTTTAACAGTGCTGCACATTCCTGACCTGGGGGCGTCCCCTCACACCCCAGACACTTCAGCTGTGTCTGTACCAGCAACCCAGAGCCTGCCCTTGGGGCCCAGGGACACCTGAGTGCTGCACAAATGCATAAACCCCTGTGACAGGTGGCCTGGGAGGACACACCAGGCCAACAGACTGTGACACCAGGTGACAACCACAGCACCTGGGGGACAGGGAAACCAGAGCAGCTGAGGACAGGCTCTCATGGCACCAGTGTCAAAGCTACTACAGGTTATGACTGCCAGCCAAGGACAGCAACACTCCCCTGCACCAACGCCAGACCTGGTCACAGCACACAGAAGGCACACCAAGCACGATCTTCCACCCAAGTTTTCCTTCAAAACATTAAAATTTTAACCTCAAGCTAATCGAGTTTTTTCAACAGTCACCTGAGTGTAAAGTGAATCTGCTACATTCACTTTTAGAGGCTGGTCATTTGCCTTTCTCTGCAGAACTCTGCTATGTTCAAAGCTGACAGCTACACTAAGCACACCACACCATTAGATGGGCACCATTTTGCTCAGGACTCCGTGGAAACTGAGCACTTGGTTATTCCTACACCTTCTGCTCAACTGCAAAGAGGACTCCACCATCAGTTTGCAATGCTGATCTCACTTCTTTACTTCTAAGTGTGAAGCCTTTTATGTGGTGGCTGAGGACAGCTGGCTGCTAAAATTCAACTCTCCCCTCTGACTTCTCAGGCACATGAACAGCACTGGCAGAAACAAGCTGCTTCTTAGCCCAACATGCTGGGCTGAGCCCTCAGCATTCCAATACAGAAGTAGCTACAGTACACTTCTGGCACCTGGTCCTTTAGTAAAGGTTTTGATAACAAGCGTTTGGAAAGCCAAACAAATTCATTTTGGAAAATAAATGCACATGAGAAGGACAATGCAGGCTCAGGTCTAAGGTGGGGCAGATAAGCACCCTTGAGTACCTGCCACCTTGGCCATACCTCCACTGTTCAGCTTCTGAGACAGCACATCCACCTTCTCCTGCAGCTTGTCATACATTGTCACAATCTGGGCAACAGCCCGGCGGGAGGACTCCACACGCTCCTGCAGCTGAGATTCGATCTCCTCACTGGTGCTGCTGGCCAGAGTGGCCAGGAAGGAGAATGCTGGCTCCACTCCTTCTGCTGGGAACACAGAGAGTGAGAAAAAGTCAATGTGCTCTACAAGGTACCATATCACTGATCTTTACAGTCACAAAAACAAGTCTCTGTCAGCCTTTAGAAATGGACATCACCATTGTCCACAGCTGAAATCCATCTCTCCCACTGCCCCCAGACACCTCGTTCCCTCACCTCGTTCCCTCTCATCTTTGCGCTCCTGATTACTGTCAGAGTCTGGTTCAGGTTCTGGCACCACCAGTGCTTTTCTTTCAGACAAAAGGTCTCCCACACCTTGGTCCAGGTCGAAGCGTTTCAGGATGATGCGGATATTTTCATCAAACTGAAGGACGGCACGGGCAAGGCAGACAAGAGAAAGAACAGACGTGAGCCAAAGGAGTGCAGTGGTCCAGCAGAGACAAGAAAACAGTGAGCATGAAGCAAGAGAAGCTGTCCCCAACCTGGTTCCAGTAGCGGTTGATGATCAGCAGAGAGGCATCGTCGGTGGCCTGCCGACGCTCCAGCTTCTCAATGTGCTCCCGCAGCTCATCCTCGATGGCCTGGCGCTGGTCCAGCATCTCCGCCAGCTTCCGGTTCTTGCTCTGCAGGGTGCGGATGTCCAGCTCCTCCTGGGCACGGCACGTGGGACAGGGGCCAGGTCACAGGAGGGCCCAGACCTCAGCTCATGCCTGAGCTCACACTCGTGACCTGGAGACACTTTGGCCTCCAGATGAAGGAAAACAAAAGGTGCAGTGGGGGGTGCAGCCAAGACCTACCGTTGAAGAAACACCCCCGAGTTTAATGGTCTCCACAGTGGTGCCCGAATCCTCCACCCCTGCCTTCTTCTCCGGAGGTGCAGAAGTGCCAGGCTCTGCAGCCACTCGTTTATTGCCAATTCCAGACATGGTGGCCAAGGGCACAGAGTCCCACCTTCCCCGAGTTCTTCCTGAACATCAAAGAACACCATTAAAAGATGCCAAACGCACATCTGTGCAGTCAATTGGATTTGGGGTTTTAACATGCTGACCCATCATGGTAACAAGATGCCCAAAACAGAGCAGATCATGGAACTCAAAAGATTTGGAAAAACATTTGTTGGGAGGAATGGATTAAAAGGGGAGCACTGGTGAGAAGGACTGTAAATCACTCAGGTGACCTTGCAGAGGGGAACAACCCCTGATAAACCAGGGAGCCTCTGGCATGGACTGAGTTTAAGGCTGCCCACATCTCTAACACTGCACCTCTGCCCAGCTGCTGCTTTGGGGATCCCACAAGTAGCCAGGTCATGGAAACAAATCCCCTCCCTGTGTCCTAACTGGGAGTTTGTGCCAGCCCGTGCTGGCTCACACATTCTGGTCCAGCATTAAGCTGTAAAAGACACCAGCAGGGTCTGCACTGCAACAAGAAAGTTGATGGGGAAATATCCACTGCTCTGTAGTGTTAAAATGGAAGCACTGTACCTTATTACCCTCTTTGCACACAGATCTTCATGCAGGCTCCGTCGCTGCCTTTCTGCATGAACAAAAAACGAACCAGGTTAGACTTGAGCAAACAACTGAGACAGTGTGTCTGTGGCACCAGGTCACTGCACAACAACCAAACTGCTCCAGTGAATCCACACACAAAATCAGCCAAAGCTGAGGGCAGCAACACCCTGGACACAAATGAGCCCTGGACTCAGAGAGCTCACAAATCCTACACAGCTGAAAAGCAGCTCAGAGCCAAGGCTTGTAAAGACTCTTTCCTCTCCATCAGGAGAGATGCAGACACGTTTGAAGAGAGCCCATTCCTACCCCAGTGCAGTCTGAAGAGCTCTGGGCTAACAGAGAGTCACAGAAGAGCTGAGGCTGCAGGGAGGGCTGGAGGCACCTGCCCCTGCCCCTGCATGGAGCAGCTCAGCCACAGCAGGTTGCCCAGGGCCTGTCCAGGCAGCCTGAGCATCTCCAGGCACAGGAACTCAGCCGTGGCTCTGGGCAGCCTCTCCAGGACCTGATCACCCTCAGCATTCAAACAGGTTTTTCTCAGGTCTGAACAGTATTTCCCGTAGTTCCCCAAAATATTACTGGGCAAAACTACAAGTGTATCCTCAAAGGGCTTCCAGCAGAAATGGAGGGGCTGGAGATGGAAAATGGAACCAGTCAGAACCTCAGCAGACACGAGCTGTGTCTTCTGCCACAGTCACTGAGCTGTGCCAGCCCCTCTGGTCAGACCATACCAGTAACACTGATTTGTTCTATTTTAGCCTGTCATGGCATTTCCAGCCAAACCAGGGGGTATGAACTGAACCTGCCAGTTCTTTCTGCTTTAACTGAGCAGTTCTACTGAAAGCCACAACACCGCTGCATTTTGAAGATGAAGCTGGTACACTGCTTTGCCAAAGCCCAGCATTTCACAAGCATCTCAGCTTGGCATTGCCCCTCAGCACACAGAAACAGTAAAAAGATTATTTCTGAGTGAGTTACTGAGACAGCACATACGGGGATCCTGTGAGGTGTCTTGTAACAGAGACATTAAATTGCATCTCTAATTAAAAACCAAAGACAACGGCCACGGAAACATTTTCCTTCACTCAGCAGCAGCACTGACTTTAGCTGGAATTCCAGGAGCATTGGAAGGGAAGAGCTGTCACTAAAAACAGCTCATCTGTCCCATCACTCCAGCAAGCCACTGCTGTCCACTGCCTTGCACACCTCTTGTCCACAGACAAAACACAAACACCCCTTTCCTGCCTGCTGGCACCCCTGCCCTCAGCTCCAGCTCCCTCCCAGCCCCTTCTCACACTCTGCACACCAGAGCCCAGCCCGTTCATGTTTCATGGCCACAGACTCTCTCTCACAGAACCAGGTCATCGTTTAGAATGGGAAACACCCCTGAGATGGAGCTCACCGTGAACCAACAGCTCCCTGTCCCTGCCCAGGCCCTGAGTGCCACCTGCAGCCAGGGACAGGGGCTCCAGCCCCTCCAGAGCCTGACAATCCTTCCTGCTGCTCACACACACAAGGGCAAAGAGCTCTAAGCATCCAGGTACATCTCTCTGAATGTCAGATTATTTCCTTTGGGACACACAACAGCTGCTCTGCTCTGCTAAGGAACAAGGTTTTACTCACTCTGTATTTGCTTAAAAAATATGGATGGATTTCAGTAGACTGAAACTCAAATTGGATTTTCTCTTCTCACCAACATTTCACAACTAACCCCAAACCTTTATTACCTCTGCCACCACCAGATGTTCCTGTGACAGCACAGAAACTGCACCACACACATTAACGTCTATTTATGTACAGACACAGAACAACAGAAATAAAAGCCCTGGGCAGAGTGAAAAGCTGCTATTTGAGTTTACCCTCCCCAGCAGGAACTCCAGTCAAACACTGTTCCATCCACAAGCCTAATGGGGATTTTTCCATGGGTTCAGGTCAGGCCCAGCAGGAATATCTTACACATGGAAGGAGAAAGGGGAAAAGTGCCGAGGCCCTGCTCTACCTGGCCCTGGCACGGCAGGGCTGGGGTGCCGTGTCCGGGTCTGGGCTCCTCGGCACAAGGACAAGGAGCTGCTGCAGAGGGCCCAGTGGCAGCCACAGAAATGATCAGAGGGCTCTGGAGCATCTCTCTTATCAGGAGAGACTGTGACATCTGGGCCTGGGCAGTCTGGAGAAGGACTGAGGGATCTCATTAACACACACAAACACCTCCAAGCTGAGGGCCAGGAGGGCGGTCCAGACTTTTTCCAGCAACAGGATCAGGAACGGTGGCCATAAACTAAAATACAACAAGTTCCACCTCAACATGAGGGAGAACGTCTCTCCACTGAGGACAGCAGAGCACTGGAACAGCTGCCCACGGACGTCGTGGAGCCTCCCCCTCTGGAAACATCCCAAATCCACCTGGATGTGCTCCTCTGTCACCTGTTTCAGGCGACTGCCTTGGCAGGGAGGCTGCACTGGCTGATCCCAACCCGAAGGATCCGGTGATTCAGCTTCCCACACCCTCCAGCCGCTCCCACACCTCCCCCGCTCTCCCACATCCCGCGGGGGTCCCGCCCCTGGCCCGGCCTCTCCCCACAGCGCGGGGCGGACACGCCGCGGGCCCGTCCCTCCGTCCCTCCGTCCCCCCGCGGGTGTGCGGTGCCTCCCGTCCCCCGCACGGCCACCCCCGGCTGTCCCCGGCCCGCCCCACAGACCCGGGGCCGCGGGACCTCGTCATTCGCGCCCCGTCCCGCCGGCGATGGGGGCCCAGAGCCGCCCCTTCCGGCCGCCATTTCGCCCTCACCCGTCATGGAGGCGCCGCTCTGCCCTGGCCCGACATGGCGGCGCTGCCGCGGCCCCGACGCCGCCGCCCGCACCCGCAGCAAAGATGGCGGCGGGGCGGAGCCGCCCCCGCCCACGGGCGGCCCCGGGGAGCGGCCCTTCCCTGCCCGGCCCTGGAGCCGGGCCCGGCTCGGGAAAGGTGGCGGAGCTGCTGAATGTGGGCGGAACGTTCTGTGCCAGCCCCGGGGTGGCAGCGGGGCCGGGATTGTCCCCCTGCACTCGGCACTGGAGGGGCCACACCCCTGCTCCCCTTCAGTTGTGCTTTCCTCAGTGCTGTTTGTAGATTACCTGTGTCAGTTGTTGTGCAGAGACCACACAGCAGATGAGGGAAAACATACAAGAAAAAACATCTGATAAGGAGAGAAAGAGGGGTATTAGTAATGCTTGTATTACTACTTGAGATACTTTGGTGAAGAAAGCAAGAGAGCCAAGCAATCCAATGGTGGTGCAGAGGGAACTGCAGAGAAAGTCCTGCGAGCATTTTATAGTTACCGGGGTCTGCCAGGAGTGTGACGAGTAGGGCCGCTTTTTCCTCAACCTTGCAGGTTCAGCAAGTCCTTCCCTTGCAATTGCTGCAAGGGAGAGTTGAGCACGATACAAAATCACAGTTGGTTAAGAATTTGACTGAACTGAAGCAGAGTGCTTCTTGGAAAGGATACGGACATGCTCTTAGCATAAGTAGAGGGGAGCCTGATATGAAGAAAACCACCAAAAACCTAGAGGTGAACTGAATAAAAAAAAACGTTGTGAAAGGAACAGCCTAGAAAGGAGACAATGTTGAGCTTGTGGTGTTGGTGTGCTCGGCTGTGGCCACAAAAGGACACTTTTATAATTGAAGGGTAAATGTGGGATAGAATATCAGAGACCTGTTTCAAAGAGGCGTAAGTGTTCTTGAGTTCTTCTCTTCAGTAGCAAACACTTACTAGGATCAGTCTCATGGTTTTGCTTGTGAAAAACTCAGAAGCGACCTTAAATCCAGTGTGACTGTCCCGCTGTGGAAAGGCTTTGTATTTCAAACTAAGTTTCAGAAATATGGATCATCTCTGTTTTAATTTGTGTTAAAAACTGTGATACTACTTTGGCACTTTAATTATTTTCTCTGTTGTGTTAGTTAGCATTTTTTTAATCTACAGAAGTCATGTGCCCTGTAAGTCTACATCATGTGATACTATGCCACAAATATAATAGATGCATAGCAAAAGTCTCTTGTGGCCTTGAGACAAGAACTGGTTTCTTTTATCTTAACAAAACTATCCCAATACTGCATTGGTGGTGTTGGATTTTTTGCAAAGTACTATTGGCTTTGCTGATTTTTATTTCTTGAGAGAGAAGATGAAGGCAATGGCCTGCTGCTCTGTGTGCTGGATGGTTCTTTATAAGACTGCAAGGAATGGTGCAAAGAGAACTTCAGCTCCCTGAGTGATGCATGCAAGGAGCAGCAGAACTTCTGCTTTCATTGCTTTGAAAACCAGCAGAGCTGATTGTTCTATGGAGCTAGCTGGTCTCTTAAAGCAGCAGAGAACCCCTGAATCACAGACTGTGCTGAAGCATTTCTTGTATTGCTCTTTAATGCCAAAGGCAGCTGTGTAATTGGTTATTTAAGCATGTTCCATTGCTGTGAAATTGGTAATTTCTTCCTTCTACATGGTATTGTGTTCATATTTTCATGCATTGCATTATTTTAATGCATGCAGGAGTTTGCATGGTGCAAAGCGGGCTTCTCTGTGGCTCAAGCAGTTGTAACAATATTTAAATTGCATGTAAGGTACCATATTTCAGCTGCCGATTTGATCATTTAGGACTAACCGATTACAATTTGTTGGCACAGAACTGACCTTTTTCTTGTAAGGGCACATTTTACAGCTTCCTGAACACTTCTTATCTACTTAGAAGGTTCTACAGAAAAGTAACATGTAGTGACATTTAGTTTTATTCTAGTTCACTGCCATTAACCTCCTTGTGCTGAATTTTACATGATTTTGTGTGGGGATTTATCGGGAGAGCGGAAATTCAGCATTAGGAGCTGCAGCCTGCTCCCTGCTGGATCACACAGGGCTGCAGCATTCCTGTCCTTAGTGACACACTCTGTGCTCCTCCTGCCTGTGGCACACGAGCTCCTGAAGAAACACAGCATCATCAACCCGATGATCACAGTTCTCCCTGGCTCTGGAGCATCATTCTTTTTGATATCTGTTGTCTTGCCATGAGCAGTCTTGGCTGATTGTCCTAAATCCATGTAGGGAGAGCAATGGGCATGCTCAGGTTTCTTGGAGGAAGCCAAGGAATTTTTTACCTGGCTGTGTTCTTTTGATTATTCACATTTCACTTTTCCATTTCTGTGCTCTTCAGTGTGCTCAGTGCTTTGCACACCTTGGCTCAACTCAGCTTTGGAGTTAAAGCAGGGAAGGTCTTGGTGAGCACATACTCAACCATGAATTTCTGTTTGTTTTTTCTGTCCCCTCCACAGTGTTTAATGGATTCAGGCTTTTAATGGATAAAATCTAAGATATATAGATATATCTAGATAAAATCTATCTCATAATTTCACAGACTGTTTGATATGTGTGTGAAAGCACAGCTCAAAATGAGGTTTTCCTTTCAGTTAATTTAATGTTTGGAGTCTGTCAGATTTACTGAGGGATGAGTATTAGAGTGTGTGAGCAACAAAGGACTTAGATCATCCCTCCTCCATCCCTCTGCTCAGCCCTCCTCAAACGTGCTCATTAAACTGATAAATGATTTTCATCAGGGAACAGGAGAAATGGTCCAGACTAAGAGAAAATCAAGTCAGAACCACCTAAGAAGCTGTCTAAAGCAGACTGGGGGTCAGCTCAAGCTTTTGTTTTTGTTTTGGATTGGAATGGTTTCCACTGGTTTGTGTTACTTCAGATTCCAGTATCTGACAGTGCTGATGGAATTTGGAATAAAAGCAGCACTGGATAGGAATTCATTCCAAACATACAAATTTGACAGTGTGTAGAAGCATCCGTGACTTACAGGGACAAGGTATTCTGCAAACCTGAGATATTCTAGAATACATGGTTTTATTGCAAGGGTCGTGGGTAGAAAGGGCCTTCCCTTCAGCCACCAGCCTCGGCTGAAGGGAAGTCCCAGAGAGAGAGAGGGAGAGAGAGCAAGAGGGTAAGCTGGCAAGAAGAGGGGAGAGAGCTAAAGAAACGTGGCAGGGGTCAGAGTGCAGGGGGAAGAGAGAAGAGAAGAGCAGAGAGGGGGAAAACCAAGAGAGTGAAGAGGGAAGAGAGGGGGAAAACCAAGAGCATAGGGGCCAAAAGAGAGGAGAAGAGAGAGCGAGGTCCAGGTTACAATACATTATATCTCCTTTTGTGATGAATATTCTAATTTACAGTGACCAACCAATACAAGACACACAACCCTATAGAATCTACATACAGCCTATAAGAACTACTACATTACCATGTGTTATATTTTAAACTCTAAAAACTACTCTTTAGACTTTTCTGGTTTGCTACATTGACCTTTGGATCCCTTTGCCAGCAGAAAGGTATTGTTCAATCAAAAGGGATTCTCCTTCAGCTGGCTAGGCTATTGTCTTTAGGTTATACAGCAACTAAGACTCGGTATCCTACAACTCAAAGTACGCTTTCATTTCGATTACAGGTTTCATATTTTCAGAATCTTTTGCTAAGCAATCATATTTATAAGGTTTCCCTGATTCATCTTTCCCAACAACAGTGAATAATTAATCAGTCCCTATTTATTAGTAGTCACCAATGTATTGCTGGATAAGAACACCACAATTACGATTTTAGCCAGACAAAGAGCTTTTTGCTGAACAATGAATGCAGTGCCATTCCCTGTGGGGAACAGGAGCTTGCATACCTTTTTTTGTCTTTTCAATACGTCTGCTTTGAAGTACTTTAAACTTGTGTGCTCTTCAAAGCTAAAAAAAAATACCTGAATATGTATTTCAGTTCAGGCAATTAATTAAGCCACTCTTCCTTTCCAATGTGGTATGAATCCTTTGACCAAATTTTGTTTGGTTTAGTAATGAAGAATTTTATCCTTATCCTGTTTCGTTGTTTTGGGTTTATTTTTCAGCTATGTGGATAACTGTCAATAGCAGGTTTCTTTTTTACACATAGGAGACTTTTTTAAATGGACACACTTCATGGCTGGTTTAGAGCACAAATTCACACCACAGTTTCTAAAGGGCAGCCCAGCAAATAAGGGGCATGAAACTAAGAATACTAAAGATATAAATGCTGTGAACCTGTATGGCAGCATCTCTAGTTTTTGTTTCCAAAGAAATTAAATTCAGCAGTTTGGAAGTGGTGCAACAGCCACATTAAATAAAGAGGGCAGGCAATGGTTTATTATGCATATTTGTCATTTAAGTGGCTTGTGTCACTAAGTGAACGATGAGCTGGATTTCTGAAGATTCATCTGGAAGCAGAAGTTCCTTACTTATACATGTAGGAAGAAAGAGATGGATTTCTATGACAGAGCTCATTTGCTCCCTTTTGATTAGGGGCAATGACAAGGTCCTCCAGTGAATTTTACATGAGAGATTTTGCTTTTTACAGTGCTTTGAAAAATGAGATTGCGGCAGATATCACCTTGATAAGTAGCTAAAATAATTTTGCACAGCTTAGTGAGATCTGGCGGCTAATGTGTAGTTTAATATCTAATACATTAGACACATTACTTATTAAAAAATTTTGTGGCTAAATCTGAGAGGGAGTAGACAATTTTATGGTCACATATTAATAACATCTGTATATAGAACAGTCCAGTAACCAGGAAGGATGTTTTCCTGCCATGTCTTGCAGGAATTGTACAGCCTGCTTGCTATGGCTTGCTCTTTTCAGGTCAAAAGGAGTTAAATGGAATTTCTGTCCAGCTCTGTGCACAGTCTGTAAGGTTCATTTCCCCTGAAACAACTGTGTGGGCCTGAATTAGATTTTACTCCAGTGAGTTATTTTTATTACATGGGAGATACAGGTCAAGAAGGATTAAGAAACTGAACACAAAGTGGTGGTTATGACACCTGATGGAAGCAGAGTTTCCTGGTTTGCCAGACCAAAAGCAAAGGGAAAAAAGTGTCTCAGATGAATGAAAGGGCAGGTAAATGGGATTTCTTTCTCATTTGACCAGAACTTCTCTAGTAGAATAGAGAAGCCTTTTACACTGGGAAACACATTTTACTGGGATTAGACTGTTTTAGAGGTGTCATTTTCAGGTTTGTTACCAGAATGACGCCTTTTGGAGCAGATGGCTTTTGCAGGTGAATAAATTGGAGTGTTATTGTCCTGCAGAGCTCTTGGCCTTATCACATCAGAGCAGATACGCTGAGATGGGCAGGCATTTAGACCCCAGTTAAATGGGGTCTAAATTAAATGGCTAGAGTAATGTCACAAATGAAAGAGCAAAGGTTGTTTTTAGTGTTTGGAAATTCTCATGTTGAATTGGGAAAACATGAAAAGACTCTTGAGCTTAAAATTTCTAGCTTAAATATGAATGTATACTTCTCTTTCTGCTTAAAGGTCTACCTAGATCTTATTGCCAAAAGATATCCCTAGCCAAAGAGAAAAGATAAGCTCATTTCTCTCCCTCTCTTTTAAAATATTTACATTAAAATATGTTAGGTGGTGCTTGCACCGTATTTACAAATCTGGAAAACTAGAAGATGTGATGTTTCTACCAGACTGTTGATTTTATGGATATATTTATGGCAGAAGTTCAAACATTTTTTTTTCCTTCACTACCCAGATATCACTGAAATAAAGGGTTAGTTTGGATGAAAGATTGACACCAAGGATTACAGCAAACTGTAAGTGTGCCAGTAGCAAAAGTGTAAAATGGCTTGAAAGTGCAGCAAAGAGCACTTACTTTATGCAGAAAAACAAAGGACACAGTTGAGGAAAAAAACACACATGTACCAGAGATTACAGATGCAGCAACGTGTCAGTTAACAGTCTGGCCATAGACGAAGCAAAGTTTGAATGTAATTTTCTTTACTTCATTTTAAATTTTCAACTCCTTTTTAGTGTGTTTAGTTTAAGGTGAGTGTGTTTATTTTTCATTCCAGTGCCCTCACCTCTCCTTCAGACAGGAGCACTTGTGTTCTCATAAGGTATTCACCATGTAAATTTCTTGATTATAATATGGCTATTCTTATTGCTAATGGGAATGAGTGTTGCTTAAGACACTTATTTGAGACCATGTAGCACTGAAATGATGTGGTTTTTTCTCCTTTCTGGTATATTATTAAGACAGCAATCAGCCAGTTATGTGGATGGTTGCTTCCACACTTTGAATTTCATGAGCTTTGTGCTGGTCTCCACATAAGGGAAATGTCTCTTCTGACATAAAGAAAAACCAAGATGACTTTTTTTATTGAAGCTCTCATATTTACTGTGAAAGCCACTGATAGAGCAGTCTGTAGATATGTTAAGACAGATTTACTGACTAAATGTCTCTGTGAGTCTGCTTGGTATCACAGTTATTATACACCAGTGCTAAGTGTGGCAGAGTTCAGATCCCATCATTTTGCCAACCTTGGTTTTACATATCCTCTGTCATTAAAAAACAAGAATCTTAAAACAAGCAGGGAAGCTCTAGACTTAATACTATAGATGTGAAATTCCTGATTTTTTTTCCTTGAATTGTTATTGCAGAAAGCTTTGGGAGTTATCTGAACTGATGTTGTTTTCAAAAGCAGAATGTGCCCTTTAAAACAAATCAAGGTATGTCTGAACTCTTACATTTTTTGAGTTGTTACTGTTAAAGAAGAGGTCATATTAACTGGAAGATGTCTCCAGTGGAGTTCTGAAACCTTGGCTAGTTCTCACTTCAGACCTGCTTTAGCCTAGTGAGATACAAAGAAATAAAAGGAATCTTGAGGGTTTTGTTCTTTTCAGTTTTCTGGAGAATGATAGGAACTTTTCAAGGAAAGAAGCCTACAATGCCTGAAGCCACAAGATATTCACAAACAACTCTAAAAATAATGGCTTACTATATTTTCTTTCCAGTCTGAATAGATTGAAGTTTGTGTTTGATATGAGTGTTGTATGTAGATATTTAAGTAAAAACACACACTGGAATGGAATGCTTATCCCTCTCTCTAAGAGGCATGAGTTACAGTAACGTATTAAGTTGCAGAGCCAAAGAAATAATTATTCTGGGTAAACTAAGCAGGTAATATTATTGCAGTGATAGATCCTAGTGATGTTTAAATATGGCTATGAAGGTTGTGAAGCCCAGCTGGGACAAGGGTGTAAATTTGGAAGATGCCAGGGGCCATCATGGCCCAGGAAGAGAAGGTGATGCAGAACTGCAACTTCTGCTCTGTACTGAGGGAAAAACTTGTCCAGAGCCTCCAGAGCCTCTGTTCTCCCACCTCTCACAGCAAAAGGCTGGTTTTGGTGCTAAAGGGCAAGGCCAGAGCAAGAAATCTTTGCAGGCAACAAAGGAAACAGGCAAGTGCCTCTGGTTGCTGTAGAGGTGTTGGTTTTCCTCTAGGAATGGTCACAGGAAGAAAGGAATTCCTGAGAGTTCACGACTTGCAATGCGTTTCTGACTGCAGCTTGAGCAAAGATGAAGCTCGAGGGGAAGAAAACCCACAAGGCTGGCTGTAGTTTTGAGTCTTTAGGCCAAGAGTCACTGAAGTCTGAAATAAAACCTGAGCTGAGGAAGGGCAATTTGAACTAAAACAGATGATTAGATCTTTCTATTCAGTTGTACAACTGGCAGTTTTAGAGGAGGGAGTATCACCTTGGGGCCATGAGATCTAAAAAATAGCCGAGATTACCAAGTAAAAAAAAAAAGAGTTTATTGAATGTAAGTGCTTGATTCCCTAATTCCTCTGAAATAGCTTGAAAAGAAGAATAGGGTGAATCATCCCAAAAAACTGGACCAATTTTTTCTGGGGTTGGGGTTGTAATATTTTCTGTCACATCCAGTTCTAATCTTAAGTGGATTTATTCATTCTTAACTACCTCACTGTGTATGAAGATGAATGTACACAAATGATTATTGAGCCTTTTCATAGTTTTTGTGTTATTTTTATGTACTAGGCAGAAACAGCAAGTTGGACTCCTATTGATGAATACACCTCTGTCGTTTATGTAGACATTTTAAAAGTTCCAATGATTGTTGGTAATGTTTCTGTTGTAGTAGGAAATAATGTGAACAAAGGAGTTCTTCAAGACTTGAAAGGTATCAAAATATGGACCTAGATTGTATTAACACGTTACTCTCTGAAAAAAAAAACCACCTGTTACCTTCACATGAGAAAGCATCCTTCCTTCCCAGGCCAGGTTGTGCTCTCTGTGACCCAAACCAAAGCTACAAGTTTGGGATGTGCTGTCAGGACAGAAGATTGTTGAGGATCACGTAGAGAAGCCTTTGTGACCTTGCAAGCAGGAGAAATAAAAGGAAATTCAGTGCTAGAACATGTACATAGGTAATGAGAGTGATGCATGTGGAGAGTGAAGTCTGTCGGAAATAATGGATGAGAAGGCTGCTGACTTTACCTGATCACTGTGGGCTGGCACTGTAAGGCTGGTAATGATAATAAAAGTAATCATAAAAAAAAATATTCTGAGGAGGAAATATTTATGCCGCCCAATCTGGAATACTGTTTACAATTCTGATCAACTGTAGTAAAGAAAGGATTTCTTTGGCTTGGCAGGCATTTATGACTAAATGATCAGAAGACATCTTTTATGCAGCAGCAGTCACTAGTAGAATGAAGGAGCTTGATGTTGTGTGGTTATTGACAAAATTATAAGGATATTACTGAGCTGTAAAATACATGAAAAGATGAGAAAAGGGAATAAATACCTCAGCGAAAAGCTTTTTTAGCTGAACAAAATGGAGTGAAATGTTTATATCTGTTATAAACAAATCAGCCAATTTAATAATTAAAGAAAATTTATTAAATTATCAAGGCCTAAGTTTTAAAAAGCCACAAGTAGCACAGGGCCAAGCCAGGCGATTGGCACTGGGTGAACCACGTTTGAACTCTATCACTCCAAACCTCTGTGGTTCACAAATTTTGCTTTCGCAGGGTCTTGTTTTTATACTTTCTTCAACTTCTTGTTGATCTTATGTTTTTTAGCATATTCACTTAATTTTCTTTTCTTGCTGCTGGTCTGATGAAAACTTTCCCAGAATGGGTGAATAATTAATTTTATTACTGGAATTCTGTTTGGGAATAAACATCTTTGCCGATGAATATTATATTATCATTGGTGCATATTGAATGCATATCACTGGGGCCTTGTGAGACAGAAAAATCCTTTGGAATAAACATTTGTGGAAACAGCTTATCCTTGCTTGGTGAATTGTCGCAGTGCACTGGTTTCCCCAGCCAGCCCTGGCACCACGGCAAGTCAGGCACCTTCCAGTGGGCACACCACCTTCCAGACCCTGTGAGTCTTGGCTTCTCTGCAGGCTCTTCTGGCTGAGGGCAGCTATGGCAAAGGAATGAAAGAAGGACACTGCTGGGGTGAGCCAAACAGGGTTTATTGTCCCACAAGGGGAGCAAATAAATCCCAAGATGGCAGCCTCGGCAATGCCAAGGAGCGCCCTTGTGCTACAGCTTTTATTTGGGGGTGGTACAGAGGGATGGGTTCAGTGAGGATCCAATCGGTGGCAACAGGGGAGCAGCCTGGAACATAATTGATAAATACAGTAACCAATCAGGGCAACATGGGACGGGGAAGCCGGGACCCTGTCCAATCACTTGATGCTCTCCCTGGAACTTTCCAGGCACAGGGAGAGGCCCCGGAGTGATGGACAGGACCTGGGAGTTATACAACATAAGATTGACAACTAACTGTAAGACGGGAGAAACCAAAGGGAAGTGGTAGGAGGGGGGCACATGGAACAAACCAATTCACCAATACACCAATACAATAGGGTTACAAACAGTAAACAGAAAACTGTAAAATGCACCACCACAGTGAATCCCTCTTTCCTGAGGCAAATCGCTTTTTCCCTGTCACCAGCTTTGGTTATACAAATGCTGTAGTTTTAATTCTCTTGCACGAATTATTTTGTAACATATATTACATATCAGTATGATGGGAATGAGAAGTGACCTGTCTTGATATCAGCAAGTGGGCCAGAAGACTTAAATGATCGTATTGGTTCTGTTATTCAGTGGCCCATTTCCCCCTTCATCCACATCTTCATTTCATAATTTATTTTCCCTTAGAAGACTTGAAACACATTTATCTTCCTAAACTTTATGTATTTTGAACATTTGGCATTTTTGGGGTACATTGTGCTAGGTACACCTAAGCACCTAACACCTAAGCTCCAAGTTTGACCCTCTTAATGAACCCTTATAAGTTAGAACCAAAAATGGTTCATAAAAAACAGATTGTCTTTGTCTAGCATTTTGGTAGCATGTGAGGAGAGGTTTTTAAAGAGCAAAACTATAGAAATTGTAGAGGCTGAATGACCTCTGCCTGAGAAGTTTGTAGGTATGTGTGAGTTGCCAGGAAGAGAAGAGAAGAGAGAAGAGAGAGAAGAGAAGAGAGAAGAGAAAAGAGAGGAGAGGAGACAGAGCTGCTCTGGAGCCAGCTGCAACAACCTAATTCCAAGACACCAAACAGCCCTGTAAAGAGGAGGCTGCCACAAAACACAGCATTCACAGACAGAAAAAGAAATCCATGTATGAAAAGTTCACTAAATAAGGTGTCACTGCAGATCGTACAATCAAACAAAGTCCAAGAATAGTATTAGGTGATGCACGAAGCATCTGATACTTAGTGAGGGACAATTCCCTTCCACAGAGTTCTACTATGGACTTAAAGCTACGGACAAATGTAAAGCAAATTATACATTAAGAATAAAAAGCCTGCTCTTGAAAATTACTAAAATGCCAAAGATTATGAAGAATGCCAATGGCTGAAAAACTTGAATGCAAGAACTCTTCCAGCCCCAGCCCTGTGGCTTCAAACACTGCTCATTCTCTCTCCAGACATCAGTTGCATTTCGTTACCTGCAGTGGTTCGGCTTTTCCAATGGGTGCAGCTCCGGCCAGCCCTGCCGCCACTAGAACCCGGGGGCCACTTTGCCAGAGGCGTGAGCAAACCCGACCACGGTGCGGATAGTGCGCAGAATAGAAAGGCGGGACTCTCAGGATGTGCAACCAAGGGGTGCGTGTTCCCCAAGGCAGCGCTCCGAGGAGAGACGCTGACCTCGGAATGCCACGGCTCTTTATTGAGTGGGTTACAGGGGTGGGATTGCATGGGACCAATCACAACCTTTTGCCAACGTATAATGAGGGAATGCACAACTTTTGAACCAATAATAAGTAACTTGGGGAGGAGGAATACATGATGAGGGGGTGGGGAAGTTATATAACTCAAAGATTGACACTTAACAGAAAAGTGGTAAACAACTATTATGGGATAGGGTTACCAGGACAACCAAGGTTTTGGCGGGAAAGTCTGGGGGAAGGAGAGAAGGGGAGAAGGAGAGGGAAGGAGAGGCCATCTTAAACAATAGTAATAATTACAAAATTATAAAACACAAATTATAAAACCAAACTGGAGCAGTAAAAACCCAATTGGAATTGAATTTAAGCACCACCACAGTTACCTCAAGCAGAAAGTAAGAATAAATAGGAATTGGGGAGGAGGAAACAAGAGAGATAATTTGCCTGAGTTAAATGAGATTACTCTAATCTATTTTCCTTTGTTAATCCATGCCTAATGAAGTGTCTGGGTAGTTGGAACAGCTCCTGCAGCATGATCTGATTGTTGTAGTTGCCTGTTTGTTTGCTGTGAGTTTTATTTGACTCTCTTTTCTGAGCTGTTTCCCTGCTCTGTCAGGCAGATGGATGCTGCTGGATCATATTTATGGGCCTGTAAATGACTGGGGAGGTGTTTCTCCAACCTAAGAGATTATGAGAGACAGAGAGAGGGGCTGTGCTGGGCAGAGCACAGACTGCTGCAGCATATTGCAGGGGGAAATGGGCCACTGAATAACAGAACCAATATGATTCCAACAGAAGCCGTTTACTGTTTACATTACATGGCAGATATAGATTCTAGGTCTACTGTCCATGTGGGCACACATTTCTGGGTTGGCTGAGCTGCTTCTTCATGAGGCAAGCACACATCCTTCAGGACATCCAATTGGTCAAGCATCCATCCTCACACTGTGCTTCCCCTAGATAGAGTTTACAATTTTTGCAGACATTTTCTCAAGCTCTCTTCTTATTTTTGATCCTGTTGTTTTCTCACTAACCTTGATGAACTCATGAGAGCTCTAGCAACAAAACTGCAGGTGGTTTGATAATATTACTCATAACCGGTTTGGCTGGTGCATCAGAATGGCCTGTTATACAGATACATTGCTACAGCATATGATGGTCTTTCTGTGTCCAAAACCCAAAGCAGCATTTGAATGCACAGCGAAGTGTGGTTTTGTTTGGTTTTGTTGTTTATTTCGGGGGCGGGAGGGTTGGTGTTTGGTTGTGTGGTTTTTTTTTTTTTTTTTTTTTTTTTTTTTTTTTTTTTTTTTTTTTTTTTTTCCCAAAAGCAAGTTAGTTGGTTAGTGAACTCTTAAAATTACACAGTGTCCTTCATACCAAACAGCATCTTGAGAGATCCAGCATCGTGACCATCAATACCTCCAGCAGGGACTTCTTATATCTGCCTGGGGAAAGCATGGCCAAGAGATTTCATCCTCACAGCTATAGCTTCTGCCTCCCTATTTAAATTGTAAAACAGTATTTTTGTTTATGCCTGAATAAAACATCAATCACCTAACACCATGCTGTATAAATCAAATCTTGAAATTAAATTCTTGTGCTTTGTTGCAAGTACGAATAGAATATTTTCTGATTGTCTGGTACAAATCAGTCAAATACTTTCTGGACTAAAGAAGATATAAAGTACTTTGGAAAATTTACTTATCGCTTCTGGGAAAACTTTGACTTTTTCGCTTAAGTTTCTTATTTCCTTAACTTCTTTAAAGCCAAATAGGGTCATAGATAGTAACAAAATATTCACCGAGGTGAGGAAGGGGGCAAGGGGAAACTGAGGGGGAGAAGAAAGGTTGTGTATCTTTCACAAAAATAGGAATTGCAAATGCCAGACCAAAAATCTGGCACATTAAAATCACAGCATGCACCCAAGCTCTCCATCAGGAGGTGACTTCTGCCCTCTGCTGAGGGAATTAAAAATCTGCAATAGCATTGAGGGCTAAAAGTTGCCCTTTCAGTTCTCCTCACTTTAGGTATTATTAACAAGGGCCTTTTGTGATTTTTTTGCACAAGGGCACTACAGCAAATTCCGGTTAATTACTTAAAGGCTTTTCACCTGATTTAAGGAACCCTGAGAGCTCAGAAATTCTCTTGAGAAATCTCTCACCCAGGAAACACTTCATTGCAACCATCCTTTTTAATAGGAAGGCAATAGTAGAGCTTATGCTATGGTGCATTTTAGGTAAAACACAGCACAAAACAGAAAAACAAAGAAATCATCAGGAGAAACTATGTGAGAAAACAAATATTAATGTAATTTTAGAGAGGTCTTAGGGTACCACAATGCAGAGCATCCAGTCATCACCTGCTATGATAGTAACTGCTATTTCTTAGGTTATTTACAATTTAACATTAAAGTTCCTTGAGCTCAGAATTTTACTTCTGTGTAGGCTGGGTCATAGGAGTTGGAGAAATGAACTAATAAATAGTGGCAAAGTTTCTATGATGATTTTCTTCCTCAGCCTCTCTGAATGAAGTGTTACTGCTTTGGCATGTCAGGGCAGGTAGGGAGCCTGTAACCCTTGGATATAACCTTGGGATGCTTTGGTCAAATCCCCCCTTTCCTACACTGGCAATCTTCTACAAGATCAGAGTTACTGGGAAGTCAGTTATTCCTTGTGCCTGTCAGATAAGTGCTGAGAAAAAAACATATTCATGAGAAACAAAGGGTACCCCCGCATGGATAGCCAGCTGATTTGCTCACTCCACAAAAGCTTCCTAGCCCTGCTTTGCAGGCATGGCAAGAGAGAGAATTCCAGCTCTGATCTCTACTGCAGAACCTGTGAGGTTTCAAACACATTTGCTCAGCTCTACTGTGTCTCAGAACAAAACCTTTCATTTGGTTTTCTTACTCCAGCCTGCAGCCATGCTCTCTGCACCACATGGGCACAAATGCTGAGAGCAGCTGGGTATGAATGAACCAGGCCTGGCTAGACTTGAGCTGGGTGCACTGCCTCCCACAGAACCCCTGGTCTGGGGAACACTGCAATACCCTCTGTAGGGCCAAGCACCACCAAGAGTTAAGACTACAATGCACTTGCAAACCCAGTTGGATAGGCTGGCTGTGCTATCAGCCCCTGCCATCAATAAACTCTGCTTCTGCACATGATATTTCAGGCAGTCACTGAAAAATGGATGACACAGTTGGTTTCGCTGGCAGAGCACACAAGGTTTTGTCAACAAGTGGGTTTCATGATCCATCATTAACACTTGATTGATTGATTGATTGATTGGCCAGCTCTTTGGAAGGGTATTTTTTATCACACTTTTCTGCAGCAGAATGTGTTTCAGGAACTGTCTTATGCACTGATTTGCTAGTAGAGGCTGTGTTGGCAGAAGGCCTTATGAAAGCATCCTGCATGATTTTGAACAATTAATTTACCTGAGTTTTCCTTATGTGTGCTAAGAGTCTCCAATGTGCTTTCCTGGGGGAAAAAAAAAGGTTGCAAAGAAATGTCCCAATACTAACAGGTACTACAAACAATTGGAGATACACAGTGACTTTTACACTAAGAATAAAGCATCTTCAGGTGAGAGCATGGGACAAACATTAATTCCACCTAATTAAGACAAAGCCAAGTACCTGACAAAGAATATTTATGCAAATTCCCTCTAACTTGCTGCAAGGAGTGCAGTGGCTCAGAGTGACAGGCCAACAGAGCTGGCAGAGGGCTCTATGCCCCTTGGGGCTGGGAGGTGACCCCTGACAGGGGACAAGTCTGGATGATGGGCTGAGCTGACTGATGGCACTTGGAGCTGCACAGGGACTGAATACAAGATTGGATTTTAGCCACTCAGTCAGGAACTCAGTAATGCCAGAACTGCAGGAGCAGTCACACAGCACAGAGTGATACTCTGAGAAACTCTGGGATATGCTGGTGCTGATTTTCTCTGAGCTCAGAGGGTGTCACTCCAGCCCAAACAATAACACCTGCAGCACAGATAACATCTGTTTTCCCTAACAGTCTAATAAAAAAGCCTAAAACCAAACCAGAAATCATCCAAAAGAAGAAGTGTGAAATAGATTCTGTTTTGTTAAAACAAAGGCAAAATGAAGACCCTGAGCCCTGGGTATTGGGTTGACAGGAAGAGCTGCCTGCAGGAAAGGTCATCAACATCTCTGCCTACACCTCTGTGGTTTGATGTTTGTCACACATTGCCTTTGGCTCTCTAAGTCTGTTCAAAACCTCGACCTTCAGTCACTACAGCAGCCCAGGAGCATGGGATTAAGTAAACGATCTTCCCCAGGGCACAGCAGAACTCCTCTGCACCTCCATCCCTTCTCAATCACAAACACTAAAGCTTTTCCTTTATCAACACTCTTCCTAAAATTTCTGCTTATCAGTCTTTGGAGACTAAGATATAAGCCAATACTTCCAGAAGAAGAAGAGAAATACTCATTTTGTATTTATGAAGGAACTATTAGTAGCAGTGAAATTTTCCATGCAACACGTTCCTGTAAATGAAATTAATTAGATAAAAGTAGTACAGGCTTCAAGAAGAAAGAAATCCAGAAATTTTCCCTGACAGACATGAAGAGACAGATATGTCCATATTAGCAATACAAAACATTATCAATTTCCATATATGTTATCTCGCCTCAAAGAAAGACAGATTCTAGTGATAATAATGTTACTTGTGGAAAGTTTAGTCCTTAAAACTTTCAGTTAAATTGTGTCCTGTTTTGTCCTGGGAAAGGCAAGAAAAATTCTCCTCAGAGTTTTGTATAATGCATAAGGCCCACAGAGCAACTGTCAAACAGGACAATGATTACAACGTCATCATTAAGCTACAGACAGTTCAATAAAAGATGCCTGGCAAATGTGCTCGAATGTGCTGCTAAGATTTAAGGATGACAATTTGCAGATCAAGGAAACTTTGCTGCTGGCAGTGGAGGTAGGCAATTATGGGATTTAAGTAGCTAAAGCAGCAGTGAGACCACAAGATTCGTCTCCTTGATTTTTAACACTGTATTTGAGGAAAAAACTCATTAATACAAATCTTTCTGGGGTTTAGCTCATAGAGGTGCCTAGGGCACTCTCATACGTTGCAATTTTTGTGTCTTTTTAATGTTCCAGGCAGGGTATCTTCCAAACACAGATGAAAATATTTTTTTTTAATATATCCCTTACTACATATAGAATAACACCAAGTACAGGACATGTATGGTCTTGACTCTGAATTTTTTTGTTTGTTTTTCTGTACAGTTCAATATGCATAAAGAGAGTTTTGCCATCCCCAGGAATTACCTCACCTCCTTTCTAACACATACACAATACTGGTGGCTGCTTCTCAGACAAAATTTTACTTCCTCACTTTATAGGATGCCTAAATCTCTATGCTTTAAAATGCAACTGTGAACTTGATTCTTTCAAGTTTGCTTAGGTTTAGCTTTCTAGCTCAGCTTAACTTTTGTCCTCCACGTTTGGGCTCCATTGCTTGCCTGTGTCAGACACCAAACACCAATTTCCCTTTCCTTTGTCACCAAAATTATCTACATTGCAGAGAGTTTGTATGCAAGCTACAACACTTAATGCATTAATCACTTTTATTTTCTGTTTTGACAAAAAAAAAAAAAAAAAAAAAAAAAAAAAAAAAAAAAAAAAAAAAAAAAAAAAAAAAGGGAATGATAAATAAGTGTATAAGTGAGATGATTCAGTAGTGATCCTGAGCCTGAAAATGACAGTCTGGTCTCCTGAGAGATTACTGCATTTGTTTCCACTGATAAATATTATGACTATCTTAAGCTCAATCAACTTTCTGCATTAAGATGAAAGATAATTTACCACCTATAGAAGTGCACAGTGAAGAAAAAAAGAGCTCAATTTGGGAGGCAGAGAGGGAGCTTTGTGTGGTTAAGTTTCCTCATTACAGATGCCATTTAGAATTCAGTCACTGCTGATATCAAGGAAAAAATCTAGGAAACTATCCAATCAGAGAAACCTATTAATAAAGTGCACTATAAAGAGAGCAATTAATTATTAGCTGTAGAATTGTTCACAATAACCACTGACAGGAAGAGAGTGTTGCCACACTAAGATATACTGGGTGTAATCAGCAAAATAAAACATAAAGGGCATTTTTATTCCTTTCTAGAAACATACCAAGTATAAAATATTTCTGGTAGCCATTCATAACATGAAAGGAGGAAAAGTGAATAAAGAAAGAGCCTGTGATTAACTTGTTGGCAGAAAAATATGATATTAATGTCCCAGAATGGATCCAGGCCACATTCTCCTTTCCCATGGCTACCGGTTGTTTGGGGAGTTCAGATCTGTTACACATTCTGTCTTCTGGACTTCTTAATCCTCCAGCAAATATTTGCCAAATAAAGGCTGTTAAATACTTCTTTACCCTTGTCAGTGTGTTTGACTGCCCCTTGTTTGCTTCTTCTCTATCTTCTTCACTGCTGTCTTCCATCATGA
Organism: Zosterops lateralis; assembly: GCF_965231275.1. Taxonomy (NCBI): domain Eukaryota; kingdom Metazoa; phylum Chordata; class Aves; order Passeriformes; family Zosteropidae; genus Zosterops; species Zosterops lateralis. The sequence continues at coordinate 64,997,854 of NC_139800.1, read as the reverse complement.
CTCACTCCTCTAATTCCCTTTTTATTTCCTTATTCCTCACTCTAATTTTTCCTAGTTTATTATGCCCTATTCTCATCTGGCTTTCTAGGCTGCTCAGAGTTCTACTTTTCTTGTCTGCAGCTTCCTCTCTAACAATTTCAATCCCTATTACTGAATTTCTTAGAAAAACAGAGTAGCATAACAAAGGGACACAATTGAAAATATCTCCATTTTAAAAATATTTTATAGTGAAAAACGAAGTTTGAAAATGTTACTTAAAAGAAGGGGACAGAAGGAGGGGAAAAAAAACCACCCAAAACCCCCAAAAATTAAAGGATTTCTTACCAGATGGAAAAAAACCCAAAAGAAACCAATGCATCGCTGAGGTATCAAACACCTACTTTTAGACGAAATAGAACAAGGTATATTTGAAACTACCAGACCATGTGTAAATGGACATAGTACCTTTATTTGCAGTGACAATCCACTGGGGGTTTGGTGGTTTTTTCCTAGCAATGCAGCTCCAGCAAGCCCAGCCACAGCACTGGCCACCATGATACATCTGATTTTGTAGAACCAGGCACAAAAAGCTATCCCCAAGGCAAGCTCACAGTGCTCGGGGTGTTCCAAGCTAAATTTCTCTATTTGCACTCTTCCAGCCAGCCCTGGGGAGATGTTAAGCTGCTTTCAAAAATACCAGAGCAGATCTCAGGGCCTGGGACTATTGTCAAATCAGGTAAAAATTGAATCACTACAGAAACATCTCTGTACTTTTTTTTTTGCTTTGGTTTTTCACTGCTTAAGTAGCCAGAAAATAGATTTCCTGCAATATAATATTATTAATAATATGTTATTATAATCATAATAATACATTGTAATGTAGTATATAATATTGTGATATATTAATATATCAACTATTAATTATGTCTTCAATATATAGTAATTTATTATATATTAATAAATTTTTTAATATATTGTTATTCATGTTTATTATTTTATATTATTATTTATTATATATTACTATTATATACTGATATAATAAGTATTAATATATTATGGTAAAATATATCATATTGTTATATATTAATATAATCCTATTATAGAAAAATGTCCTATATACTTTTCTCTAATAGGATTAATCATACTATAGAAGTATTAGAGACTTTGTGAGGGTGAAGATGCAGATATTACCCTGTGTCGCTTCTCGGATCTTAGAAAACTGTCCCCATTTATTTCTTTATTCACAGAAGTGAATTCAGTGTGTTAATTGGGAATGGGAAAGAAAGTTCCGACAGACGGTCTCTTTCCCTCCAGCCACAGTGCAGGGGACAGCAGCAGACAGCAGTGGAGTCTGGCAGGTGGCAGACAGAAGTGGCTGGTGGCAGTGCTGACCTCTGCAACTACAACTCCCCAGCTTTCCTGGGAGGGTTTGCTGCCACCCTTTCCCTTTGTCTCTCAGACTGCATGGCCACCTATGAAGGCCTCTGTATTGAAGGGAGGGTCAGACACCATTTTCCCCTTGTCTCCCTGTGGCAGGTGTCATCTTGGAAGGGGTATTTCCACCATTTTGGTTTTCTTCTTTTTCTGTGGGGAATTTTGTGAGATTTAGCAGTTCTGTATCTAGTGATAATTTACTGGGGACTTTCTCCTGTTTCAATTTTGCTTGTTAGTAAACTGCTATTCTTTCATTTGTATTCACTTGTATTTGGTTTCTCCTTATTGGTGGAAAGGGATTGGTTAAAACAAAGGGGGAGAACTCATTTTAGGGTGTTCCCCTTTAAATTGCCTTAGGTGAGGCTGATTCCTGAAGATGCTGTGGACTTCAGTGGCCCCAGGCTTCATCACTTCAGGTTATGAGAGTCCCTGAAAGGCTGCAGGACTCGGGCAGGTCCCTGCCTTGGCCTCTTGTTGGACTGAAGAGACTGGGGACTAGGGGCCCCTCTCTTTTGAGTGTGCCAGGGCCTCCTGGGTGAGCAGGTCCTGACCTGGCTGGGAGCAGAGGAGCTGTGGCTACAGCCCTGGGCAGAGGGACCTGCCACCACTGCCCTCCCTGGCAGGAGTTTTTTGGGTTTTTTGATTTTGGTTGATTTTGGGTTTGGGTTTGTTTTGGTTTCATTTTGGTTTTTTTTCCATTTATATAGTTATATTCATTTATATTCATTGGAAATATACCTGTAGTGTTCATATGAACAGTGCTTTTAGTATTATCTACTTTTCCTATCCATGATCTGCTTTTCCTTTCTTCCTTCTCTCCTCTTAAAATACTCATTTTTATATTAATAGGAGTTTTACATCATAGGAGTTTCTTTCTTCCCCTGCTTAAACTGAACTCTAACTGCATTAAGGAAAGTTTACTGTCTGACCTTTCAAGAGCCCTCTTGGCAATCACACTCCCACCACCAGAGACTTTCACTTTTGGCATCAGAGCCCCTCAGCTGGAAAGCAGATACTGTACTAGGCATTGTTGGAGTTTTCCTCATCTTGCATGAGGAATGTCTAGGCAATCTTTCACTTGTGACTCCTCTATAGGCATGACTCTGGTATTTTTTCAGAACTTCTTCCAGTGTTCTGTCTGCTTGAAGAGCACCACTACTACTGTGATGGGACTTGCAGGGCTGGGGAGAATCCAGGGGCTGGGGGCCTCCTCTCTGGGGGATTACTGGGACACCCAAGGATAGCAAATTCTGACTGCTGTGTTGGTCTCAATACCATGGAGGTGGACATCCCATTGTGATGCAACAGGGTAGTGGAAGCAGATCATTGGCAGTGGACTGTGACTTGTTGGATTGTCTCCTTGTGTCCCTTACTGTGTATATTTGGATGCTGCCAGAGCCTGGCCTAGTCTGGATTATGCCTGGACTCCTGCTGAACATGTCCATGAGGTCTGGAGGGTCAAGCCAGCCTTTTTCCAGTACTGCATGCTGCCACTGGCAGCCCTCAATACCCATCCAGGAGCCCTTAGTGCCCATCCAGAGGCCCTCAATAGTGGTTCCCTGGGCTCAGGCAGCTGGGGATTGCAGAGATTACTTGTGCAGGGAAATGTCCCTCTTGGGTAGCCACAGAATAGTGCTCAAGCTTGGGGAACTGGGAGGGTCCTTCTTGAGGGGTCTGAGCATTTCTTCCTCCCCCTCCCCAGGACAACTCATGACCATGGCATCCCCATTTTGTAGTGTGTGACACCTTTTGGGAGTGCCAGCCCCAGTGATGGGGAGCATCTTCTCATTCTTAATTCGATCCAGACTGCCAAAACGCATAGATGGGGCCACGGAAACAGAATGGAACTGTGCCATCTGTCGCGATGCTCGAGATGACCTTGCTTACGTGATGCCCTGTCTCCATCAGTTCTGCCTGGCCTGCATTATGCGTTGGGCAGAGATGCAAAGAGTATGCCCACTCTGCAGAGAACTGATCGAGGCTGTCAGGTTTTCTGTGCAGACAGACAGCTATATAGACTGTGTCTTCACAAGTTCTGAAGAGTCAGCAAATGCCAGCAGCTGGACAGGAATAACTCTAGGACAGCTGGTTAAAAACAGCCCCTTTGTGGAGTCCCCTTCACGTTCTCCACGGGAGATACTTTCCACAGCAGACCATGGGGGCATAGGAACACAGCCCGTGGGTGGCCTCCCACCTAGAGTGTGGGCAGAACTTTTCCAGAGAGAAGAGCATCTCCTTGACCCTGTGGTTCCTTGGCTGCGTCAGGAGCTGGAGGCAAAGTATGGGACTAGGTGGTGGATGGCAAGGATTGCACAGAGCATCATCCTGCATGCTGTGTCCATCTGTGGTCCAGCTAGGAATGTCTTGATCCACGTGCTGCAGGACTTTCTTGAGGAACATACAGAACCTCTAATCCATGGCATCATCAGCATCATTGTGAATAACTGCACACAGGAGGCCCAAAGGCTGCTACACTCCCGTGCTCTCTCAGAGAACAATCCTGTGTCCATCTCCAGCTTTCAGACGGATTCTACTGCTTCCCACCCAACCCCTGCCAACAGCCCTGCAGACTCAAGTGAGGAGCACCAACCCAGCACGTCAGAGCCCATCCTCCACGCCTCCCACCCATCTGCTCCCACCCCTACAGAGCAAGAGGATCTGGGGGAGGAGGCAGTGGCAGAAGAATCTACCAGGGAGGAGGACAACAGTACTGTGGCCATCTCCACCAGCCCTCAGGAGGATAATCTTGCCCCACAGGCAGCCCCTGCCAGCAGCCCTGCAGGGTCCCGTGAGGAGCACCAACCCAGCACGTCAGAGGCTGTCCTCCACACCCTCCACCCATCTGCTCCCACCCCTGCAGAGCAGGAGGAGCTGGAGCCAGCAGAAGTGGCATTTCCCTCTGCCCAAGGCAACAGCCGAAGGTCCTCCACTCCCGGCCAGGGTAGGGATCCCTTGGCCAGGAGGCCTCAGCGCTCCACAAGGAGGAGGGCTGCCAGCCATCTGGACTCTCCCCAGCCCCTCAAGAGGCCACCTGATCAGCAGTAGTAGCAGGGCTGCAATAAATCTTTATTAAAGGACAAAGAAATAAATTGCTGTATCCCTGATAAAGTCTCTGGGTGCCGCTTTCTCTCACTTCTTTTACTATCTTTTCCTGATCCTGCAAACCCTCATCAGCCAAGGGCTCTGAAGAGCTAGGATGTTATTGGGAGTGCCTCCTCCCACAGGAATTCCTATTGCAGCCACAGCAATGGATGTGTTTCCAAAAAGGCCTGGAAAAGGAGTACTGCATTTGCAAAGGAGAATGTGCAAAATCAAAGTGGCTTGTGCCTGTGCCCAGATTGCATGACCATGCTGCTCCCTGCATCACATCAGCAGCTGAGGGGACAGAAGGGGCCCTGCAGTGACCTGGTCAGAAAGGTTTCTGGGAAAACAGGCCAGGGAGTTTCAGAGCACAACTTTTCTGCATCCAAACACCACTCTGTAGGGATAACCAGAGCTCTGTGGCTGGTCACAGAATGCTCTCAAAGAAGATTTGCTCTGGCAAAAGAGAATGGTGGTTATGAGGCTCCTTGAAGAGCTGCACTTTTCATGAAGGAATGTTCTTCATTGAAGACTCTCCTCACTTGAGCCCCTGACTGATCATCAGAAAATGTCCAATGACCTTCTTGGTATAAAGTTTTTTCATGTAGGAAAGAGAGAAACTTTTAAAAGAGAAAAAGAGAAAAAAGAAAAATTATTATTTTTTTTTTTTGCTAGGTAAATTACAGACACAGAAGAAGAAAGCTGTGATCAGAATCACAGAATCACAGAATCACAAGGTTGGGGGACACCTTTAAGATCATCAAGTCCAACCCAGCCCCAACACCTCAACTAAATTGTGGCACTGAGTGCCACATCTAATCTTTTTTTAAACACATCCAGGGATGGTGACTCCACCATATCCCTGGGCAGATGATTCCAGTACTTTATCCCCCGTTTTCTAAAAAAAAAATCTTTTCCAGGAAGGGTATAGAAGCACTAACAGAAGCACATACAACTAAGGCAGACATATCTAGCATGTCAATTTACAATTGTCTCCAAAACAAAAATGATGCTTCTAATCTACTTAATGCACACAGTAAGGAACTAGAATACTCAGATATTGGAATCTCAGATATTGGAATACTGACAGCTCTACAGAATGGGTCAGATTTCTCAGAAACTCCAGGGGCTTACGTGAAAATCATCTAGGAAAGCAGGGGAAAAACCCCATTGATTTTCCTCTATCAATGCAGATAGCTTAAAAAGAAACACAGATGAGGCAGTAAGCTTGACATCAAGTAAGGGTGTTTGTAAAGAGGTGTTTCCAATTCATGGTAGAGTGATGGAAATAAGTAACTTTTCAAGGCAATTAGGCTAGATCATGAAAGAGCTAGTGCTAAACCCAGCTGTTTCAGCAGACAGTCCACACAATGGAGAAACTTCCAAGCAGGAAGGTTCATTTTATGGGTGGTCAGTGGAGACGGGTAAACAATTGCAGAAGGGTGAACTGCAGTGCATAAAAAAACAGTGCCTATCTGCTGCCTACTTCTCAGCTCTGGACATGTGGTTTGTTCAGAAGCATTAATGTGACCCCAAAGGACATATTTTCAAAGACACTTGGTATCTGTGGCATTCAAAAGATGGTGTTCCAACCAAGTACTTAAGTATCCTAAAAAAATGGGATCTTTAGTGAAAGTAGAACTTAACTGATATTCAATTACTTTTTCTTGTATTTTATTTTCAGATTCTATTTAAAAGCATAAGTAGAAGCTCCAGATAAATATTACATTATCCCTACTGAATGGAAGTGTGTTTTGGGTGCTCAGAGGCAATATAACACCTTGATACCAACAGGAAAGGAGCATGCAATTCCTCCTTGCTAGAGGAATGCAAACTGTCATCACCCCTGCCAGAGCTGGCTAAAAGTCTTCCCGGGGTCTTACAGCCAGTGCTTTGAGTAAACAAGAAAGGAGTAACTGTGGGGACCACTATGACTTTAGAGAGGTCAGCATTATATGTATAAGAATAGAGTGGACAAATTCCTGCTCAGATGCAGTGTTTAGAGAAAACAATCCAAAAACATATTATGAAGAATTCTCTCACAGTGTAAGATTTCTTCTGATAATACTTTTTACTTAATAAAATTCCAAATTTTTGGATAGTATGAACATAACTTCACTGAATTTGAACATGTACAATTCTGTATGTTTAAGGAGAAATAAATATCACTGCTACAGACTCTCACTATTAAAAGTACAGAAGTTGATTTTTACCAGCCATACATCAATGTCTTAGTGATGATGACACAAACAGACCAGCTGACAAGTAAGTCTAGTCGAAGTACATAGAATTACAGTTATTTGCTGTATTATAAGTATTGCTTCCCTCTGTTGGAGAAAATATTTTAAAACAAGCCAGATTGAACCAGAGTAAAGAATAACATTAAAGAGTTATGTCATGAACTATGTAGAGAGTGATAAAGGAGAGCAAGTCAGTATAAATCTTAAATAATTTCACTTAGTAGAAAAGAAAGAATGGAAAACATGCTACTTTCACTGGCTGGAAATTCCAGTGGTTCACTTGAGCAACTGTATAAACAGCAATATACTTTTCCCCATTAAGACAAATCAGCTTATTTCTTACGGCTCTGTTTTTTTCTTACATATATACGTATATATCTTCAGGCATAAGTATAATTTTTTCCCACCTGAACAAGAAGCTGGAAAGCAGCACCACAGAAAGGGACCTAGGCATCCTGGTGAATGGTGAGTTCAACATGAACCAGCAGTGCCCTGGCAGCCAAGAGGGCCACCTGGGAGGCATCAGGTGCAGCATTGCCAGCCGGGCAAGGGAGGGGATTGTCCTGCCCTGTTCTGGGGAGGCCTTGGCTTGAGACAATTCTGTGCACCACAAAAATATGTTAAACTGCTAAAAGGTGTCTGTTGTAATCCACTTTGTGGGGGTGCAACAACTCCCCCGGGGCCTTGGTGTCTCAGACAGCCACTGATGATCAATGTAGCTAAAGATGAGACAGGTTCTTATTTGGAAATCCGAGTATTTTTTATTAGAACATAACTCCAATGCTGACCAGGGACAAGAACAAAGGTAGGGTGCTAGGTTTTATAGGGTAGAGCAAGGGCAGAGTTTAGGGTCAGGGTCCAATAGCGAGAGGAGCAAGGACTGCAAAGGGGTGAGCTGAAGTAAGGTAACCAATAGGAATAACTGAGGCAGGGATATTGCATTCTAACTTTAATCAGTGATAACAAAAGAGGAGGAGAACATTCTAGGTTGATACCTTATTTGTAACTTGGGTGTGCAGTGCTTTTCTCTTGGGCTTGCAGGGGCACACCTCACAGACAATTTAGAAGAAAATTATCTGCCCAGTGAGCCTCTCAATTACAATTCACCTGTAAGATGGATCACCACCTCTAACATCAAAAAGAAAAGAAGGGTAATCATAGTAGGTGACTCCCTTCTGAGGGGAACAGAGGGCCCCAAATGTCAACTGGACCCATCCCATGGGGAAGTCTGCTGCCTCCCTAGGGCCTGGGTATGGAATATCACTGAAAGACTTTCTGGGCTGATTCAGCCCGCTGATTATTACCCACTGCTGATACTCCAGGCTGGCAGTGATGTGATCAAAAGGAGGAGTGTCAAGGCGATTAAAAGGGACTTTAGGGCACTGGGTCAAGAGGTTGATAGGACAGAGGCACAGGTAGTGCTCTGCTCAGTCCCTCTGGTGGTGGAGAAAAATGATGAAAGAAATAGGAGAAATCGCATAATTAACAAGTGGCTTAAGGGCTGATGTCATCAGCAAAATTTTGGATTTGATCATGGGGCAACTTTTACACTACCTGCTTTGCTGGAACCAGGTGTTAGATCTGTTGTTTGCAAATAGAGATGGGCTGGTGGGAGATGTGGTGGTTGGAGGCTGACTGGGGCACAGTGATCATGAAATTAAAGAGTTCTCAACATTTGGTGAAATCAGGAGGAGCACCAGTAAGACTCTTGCATTGGACTTCCAGGGGGCGGTCTTTGGCCTATTTAGGAGACTTATTCAGAGATTTCCTTGGGAAGCAGCCCTTAAAAACAGAGGAGTTCAGGAAAGATAGGTGTGCCTCAAAACAGAGATCTTGAGGGCACAGGAACAGACTGTCCCTGTGTGCTGAAAGATGAGTCAACGAGGCAAACGCCCAGCCTGGATGGATGGGCAAGGAGATTTTAGAGGAACTTAGGAATAAAATGTATCATTAGGAATCAAATGTATCATTAGGAATAAGATGTATCATCTTTGGAAGGACAGTCAGGTCTCTCAGGAAGTATTTAAGGGGGCTGTTAGAGCATGTAGGAAAAAAATTAGGGAGGCCAAAGCTCATTTTGAACTTAAAATGGCTACTTCTGTGAAGGATAATAAAAAATGTTTTTACAAATCTATTAATGGTGAAAGGAAGGGTAAGACCAACCTTTGTTCTTTATTGAATAAGGGAGGGAACTTAGTAACTGCCGATGAGGAGAAGGCAGAAGTGCTTAATGATTTCTTTGCCTCAGTTATTAGTGGTTCACCCACCAGCTGCGACAAGTTGTCCTCCATACACTCTAAAAATTTCCTGGACTGCCTTTTTCTGTTGTATTAAGTTCCCAGCAGATGTCTGGCAGGTTGAAGTCACCTACAAGAACAAGGGCTGATGATCCAGAAACATTATCTAGCTGCTCATAGAATAAGTTGTCCACCTCTTCTTCCTGATTGAGTGGACAATAACAGACTGGTGAGGGGCTTGGAACACAAATCCTGTGAGGAATGGCTGAGGGAGCTGGGATTGTTTAGCCTGGAAAAAAAAGGAGACTCAGAGGTGACCTTATCACTCTCTACAACTTCCTGAAAGGTGGCTGTAGCCACATGGGGGTTGGTCTCTTTCTCCAGGCAGCAACTGACAGAACGAGAGGACACAGTCTTAGGCTGCACCAAGGGAAATAGAGGTTGGTGTTGTGGTTTGAAAGCAAAACGAGTGAGAGGCTCCAAGTCAGAAATACAATTTAATAAGAAGAAAGGAAAAGAAATAAAATAAAATAAAATAAAATAAATGCAATAACACAAAGGACCACTGACAGAGTCAGAATACAACCTGAGCAGGATGGTGGAAGCAGTCCAGATGAGGTGCTCTTCCTGAAGCAGTGATCCTGTAGAAAGGTCTGGTAGCTCTGGTCCTCTGGGAATCCAGTGGATAAGGGCTGCCTGTGCTGTCCCAAACCCCAGATGATATCCAGGTGAGAATGCTTGGCTCCTCCCCCTGGGCAGAGCATCTCACAGTGGGATGATGAGTTGTGAAGTGGGTCCTTGATGGCCCATTAAACAGAGATAACTCCTGGAGGGAGTTGCCTCTGACTCATGGGCAAGGTGTTGATGGGCCATGAGCAGGAGACAGCCCAAAGGCAAGGGCTTGGGAACAGTACAGCACTGCCCCACTTGTTTAACAGTTCATGAAGATGGTGATAGAATAAATACTTTGTGTACATCCTACACTGCAACCCAGGACAGCTGGATATTAGGAAAAAGTTTTTTACTGAAAGAGTGATGAAGCACTGGAATGGTCTGCCCAGGGAGGTGGTGGAGTCACCATCCCTGGATGTGTTTTAAAAAAAAGGATGTCTGGATGTGGCACTTGGTGCCATGATCTAGTTGAGGTGTTAGGGCATGGTTGGACTCGATGATCTTGAAAGTCTCCTCTAAACTAGAAATTCTGTGAGTCAGTGATCTCGACCTCTTGGGGCAGAGGCACTCCACAGGTGTCCAAGGAGGGCCATGAGGCTGGTGAAGGGCCTTAAGGAGAAGCCTTATGAAGTGTAGCTGAAGTCACTTGGTTTGTTCAGCCTGGAGAAAAGGAGTCTGAGGGGAGATCTCATCACAGTCTACAATTTCCTTGTAAGGGGAAGAGGAAGGGCAGACACGTACCTCTTCTCTGTCGTGACCAGTGACAGGGCCCAAGGGAATGGCCTGAAGTTATGTTAGGGGAGGTTTAGGTTATATATCAGGAAAATATTCTTCATACAAAGAGTGTGGGCACTGGAACAGGCTCCCCAGGGAAGTAGTCACAGCACCAAGCCTGACAGAGTTCAAGGAGCATGTGGACAGTATGTTCAAGCACATGGTGTGACTCTTGGGTGTAAGAAATAAAATACAAAGTTCCTGAATTCAGTTGAGCGTTAATACTGTAAAGTGTCTTTTTTGTTAGATACTATTTACAATTACCTGTTTGTAAGGCTTTCTCTGTTAGATACTGTTATCTCAGACCTATTGCAAATGCTTTTCCTAAATGTTTTGTCTGTTAAGTGATACTTATCTCAGACCCCTTTGAAGTTGTATTTCTCCCATCTCCTCCTCCTACTCCCTGGATATCAACTGCATGGCAACTGATGACACCACCTGACAGGCAAATTGAGGAGGCCTCAAGGGCTCATGGGACACTATTCAGACATAAAACCCCTAAAAACAACAATCCAACCCAAAATCAAGGACTAAGAATACCCACTCTGAGTCAGCAGAACCATAGAGGACCCCCAACCAACCAAAGCTGAGTTCCATCTTGTCACCATAACTTTGCAGCACTCGACCAGACAGACATCCCTAGAGCAGGAGCCCAACAGGGTCTTCCAGGGGCTGCTGTGAGGAGGAAGCCCCAGCTCTGCCCTGTGGCAAAGCTGAACAAAGCTGAACACCTCCTCCCCTGTGTCGTGTCATCCATCCCATCGGGAGCAGCGGCAGCGAGTGTGACCCCTCGAGCCCCCATCTAGAGCTGATCTTAGTAAAGGCATTAAAAAGGAGCTGGTCTCCTTGCCCTGTTCATTTCATTGGGGTGCCCTGTGCAAGGTCAGAAGCTGGACTCAATGATCCGTGTGGGTCCCTTCCGGCTCAGGATATTCTGGGATTTTTTTGTTGTTGTTGGTAAGGAGTGGTCTAAATCCTGAATATTTTGGTTAAAATAAATAAACAAACAAACAAATGAAAAGATGCAATAAGGGTGCAACTCCAAAAGAGACTTCTGCGCCTTTCTCTGAAGAGGAGCAACAGCTGTTATCTGAGCCAAGGACCCATTTTAACATGCCTTATTTCCCTTAAGTACCAAAAACTGTATTTTTCATATTTCTTGAAGCCATGTCTAGACAAGCCAAGCAGGTGTAAAATTGTTTTGGCTGAGCTGGAGAGCAGAACACAGCTGAAATAATTTCCACATCCTCCTTCTCTGGAGTGCATCAAGTGGGCAAGGACAGACCACGGTCACGGCGAGATTTTGAAGGGAAAACAAGGAGGAAGAATAAGAACACTGGGTGAGAGTGAATTGGGGAGGGGGTTTGGTGCGGGAGAGGACAGACATGAAAGCCGGGTGAAAGCTCCTCTGCTCTTGTCTCACACAACATGACAAGCACCCAGGCATGCTCATGCACATACAAGATACACGTCCTGCTCTCTGCCAGACCTCGTCCCCTCGTCGGGCCGGGCGCCAAAAATGCGAAATGCAATCCTGTGACGTCCCGCACCCTCCTCCAGCAGAGTTATTTTAAAACTTAACGCATAATGCCCGGTAGCAACAGTGACCAGGCATAAAAGGGCAAAGGAGAATGGCAAGTGAAGGAGCACAGGAACAAAAGGAGGAGTAAACCCCACTAAAACTATCGCAAAACGGCTGCAGCAGCACCAGCGGGGAGACCCGGGACGGGAAGAATGGCTCAGGGTCCGGGAGAGCCGGGGCCGGCTCCCGAGCTCCGCCAAAGCACCTCTCTGCGGGCCCGGCTGGGGCTGGGGCTGGGAGGGGACCCCGGCACCGCCCGGCGCTGAGAGCGCGGAGCTGCCCGCGGGGAGCGGGGCCGGCACGGGGGAGCGGAGTGCAGCGCGCAGGGAGTCGGCGCCGGGGGGCTGTCACCGGGCCTGTCACCGGGGGGGCGGGGGGACTGTCACCGAGGCACGGGAGGGGCTGTCACCGGGTGCCGGAGGGGCTGTGATCCGCAGCGGTCGCCCGTCGAGAGCCGCCGCCGGCCCCTCCCGTGCGGCGCCGATGGTGCTGCCGGGGCCCCGCTGCCCTCTCCGGGGACTGGTCCCGCTGCCCCTGCCGGCGGAGGGCTCTCTGTCCGGCACGGCCCCGGGGCTCTGCCCGTGCCCCCCGGTGTCCCCGGGCCCGCTGCCGGGGCTGGCGCTGCTGCAGGGCGGGCTGGGGTGCGCGCTGGTGGCGCTGAGCCTGGCGGCGCCGGCGCTGAGCGGAGCCCCGCAGGTGCAGAACGCGTGTCCCCCCTGGGCCGGCTGCTCGGTAGGTGACGGGACACGCCATGGGGGTCACCTGCGGGATTGCCCGTCCCGGGAAAAGCGGGATCCCGCTCCTCCACCGTCCCTTGGGAGCCGGGAAACGGGGTGACGGCTCTTTGCAGGACCTCAACTGGTAACAAACGTCGAGAGAAACAAATAGGGGGGTTATTTCCTATTTTTCAAAGGCATTTTTTGGAGAAAAAAAGATATTCGGTTGTTTTGCGCTGTAAGACAGAGGATTTTCCAAAGTCGTTGCAGATATAGATGTTGCACGTTTGTGCTCTGTGCCTTTGCTCGTGGGCATAATAACAGATAAATCTGCAGGGTTCATGGGGAAAGAATGATGGACTTAGGACAGTTCTGTAAGGAGTACTGAGAGAAGTTATTCTGTCTCCTGGTGGATCCTGCCTGAAATCTCAGCTTTATAAGTACGGAATATCTATGAGAGTTTGTATTGCAGTAGCAAGCAGAAGTTAGTAAGTGTAGGAGAGTTGCATTGATTAGTCCCAGTTTGTGGGCCCTCCAGCAATCAGCAAGTCCTCTACTGGGGTGGAACATCCAGCTCCTGCTGCCTCTGTGAACAGTATCAGCTCGCTTTAAACATTTCAATTAATTTGCCAGTGTTGTTCACCACTTGTGGAAATGTGCTCAGTGCAGTAGTTTGGGGATCAAGTGGTTCCTGTTCATCTGTATCATGTAGTGTTCATCCCTAAAAGTACACAGTCCTTGAGGCATGACCATCCAGACCATCCAAATGTCTATGTTGGGTATCTCTCTTGTGATCTTTTATCTTTTTTTTTTTTTCTTACTCTAGGTTAAAAGAAGTTTAAATATATGTAACCAATGGATTTTCTTTGAATTCTGCACACAAAAACATGCTCATGCTTTTAATTTAAAGTTGCACATATAAGATAGATAGAAGTATTCAGTGTTTTTAATAATCAAGAAGAGTATTGGTTTTGTTTGTGCTATTTTAAAATTATATTTCTGAAACAATAGTACACTGAGAAAAGTTACCAAAATACCATTTGTGTGTAAAAATATAAGTGAAACTTTTAGCCCAGGAGCAATCTGGAAAAGCAGATGCCATTAAAAGCTGACTGATGGGTCTGGTTGGGTGCTTTTTGGTTTGGTTTTCTTTTCATTATGGATGTGACATGCTGATTTGTGAGGGGCATGTCAGGAAAATATTGAGAAAGACTTTCTTTTCTTATCTTTAACAGATGCAATGAAATAAATGTGTTGCCCTTAAGGGAAGAAAAAACAATTTACATCAGTATTGATGTGCTTTGTTATAAAATCATGTGTCCATCTTGCGTTCAGAGAATTAAAAAAATGCTTGTTCTGAAACTGCAGAGTTATGTATGTGGTTTTGCAACACCAGTGATGATGGCAGTAGGTGTTTGGCCAAGTCATATATGCGTGTTACGCCAGAATAGATTGATCATGTCAAGTGAATGAAGTTACAGAAAGGATTTATTAAAAATACTAGTCGATTATTTCCTGCTTGTTCCAGTCTTCCTGTTTCTTTTTAGGTTTAGGAGCTTGGTGTCCACTGGCTTAGTCCCAAAGTCCAGTGAATTAAAAGTATATCTTTATGGGGCATGCTAAGAAATGTATTTGTTTTTCTTTATAGGGTTCCCATTCTTCTGTGAGACAGTATTTTAGAAACTGTTTGTTAAAGTTCTACAGCTATTCTTTATAATTTCTTAATTGTTTAGCCCTGTAAGGTAAAGAAAGAATCATAGGGTTCAGTTCTGTGATTCAGCAAGTTTGGTCTAACAACTGCTGTTAGAGAAGGATGTGCTTTTATTTTGACTTCTTTCCTCATGCTGATAATAGCATACATCTGATTAAGTAGCAGAATGTTTCAGGGAGCTAGTGCTGTGCTCTTTATTGACTTTAGTAGGGTTCATGCCCTGGGTTTTAGCTCACCGAAATGGTCAGAAGTCAGCAAAGAACCTGATAAGCATTCTCTGCTGATGGGTATTCTCTGCTTTACTGGATCTTTGTATCTTCCTAGCATTTCTGTAGTGGTCCAAAGCACAGTAATAAAAACGGTGTAAATGGCATTTTGTGAACAGTTCTTTGCTTCTTGGTGATGCTGTGTTTTTTGATGTTGTAGGCAATCTTATGTGGAATTTTAGGGTTAACAGCATGGAAGAGGCCGATGCTCCTTTTGGTAAGTATGGATTAAAGTTTGTAAGGAAATTATAAAAAAATGATCCTAATTTAATAGTCATTGGAAAAAAAATAATCACCCCTTTCTCCTTTTAAAAAATAATGTCAAGTATTTCTTTTCGAGTTATAGAATCATAATTATTTAAAGAGAAGCCAAAGACCATGAAAGGCTATGTTCTTTCCTGCATAGATGAAGTCCCCAGTGAGGGCAAGAGTGGAGTCTGGAAGAATTGTTAATGTTAGTTATTGTAACAAGTAATTGTTAATGTTAATGTTAAAGTGCACATTTTATGTTTTTGTATGTATAAGAAAATGCTGGGTTAGAGTAAGTAATTTAGTTCTCTGAGGCAGTGCATCTTAAACTGAAAGGAAGGAGATGGTTTTATATCTTAGCTTAGGTATAGTGTTACAGTTTTTGACAATGGTTTTGAGAGCCAATTTAACACCTTAACAGCAGGATCCAGTGCTAGTTTCGTGTACAGTTGACATTGCATTGCTGTGAGAGAAGTAGATTGATGTGCAAGGTGTGTCCACATGTAAGTGAAATCTTGGGCTGTGTTGCTCTTAGTGTCCCAGAGTTTGGATTTGAAAAAAAGTTTTGAAGTTGCTTTTGTTTGTGTGTGGGTTTAGAGAGTTTTTTTTCATTTGGTTGGTTGATTTTGGTTTTGTTTGTTTGTTTGTTTGTAATTTTTTGCCTTACTGTCACTTCCAAAGACTTCTTTTGGGCCAAGGCAGTTGTTTTATTTTTCTGCAGCACTCCTTTGGGATCCAAATGGGTATCAGTGAGAAGTACCAAGGATTAGATGTGTGAGCTTAGATGAGTGGATAGAATCACAGAATTGTAGATTCACCAGGGTTGGAAGAGAGATTTGAGATCATCAAGTCCAGCTGTCAACCCAGCACCGCCCCAAACACCTAAACCACATCATCCAATGCCAGAAGGTGTTCAAGATGCCTCTTGAGCACCTCCAGGGATGGTGACTCCACCACCTCCCTGTTGCATCCTATTCCAATGCATGTCTAATCGAACAGCAAAAAAGCTTTTTCTGGTATCTAATCTGACTCTCCCTTGTCTCAGTTTAAGGCCATTTCCTCTTGTCCTCTCACTGCAGGCACTATAGCAGATACAGGCCCCTGAATCACCACAACCTCCTTTCAGGGAGTTGTAAAAAGCAATGAGCCCCCCCTTGAGCCTCCTCTTCTTGAGACCAAACAACCTCAGCTCCCTCAGCTGTGCCTCATGAGAGATGTTCTTTAGTCCTTTCAGGAGCCTCGTTGCCCTTTGCTGGACAGGCTCCAGCCCCTCAATGTCCCTTTTAAGGTGAGGGACCCAGAACTGAGCGCAGACTGAGGTGAGGCTTCCCCAGGGCCCAGTACAGGGGCACGATCACTGCCCTTGTCCTGCTGGCCACACTGTTCTTGACACAGGCCAGGAGGCCACTGGCCTGTTTGGCCACCTGAGCACACTGCTGGCTTATGTTCAGCTAGTTGTCAACCAGCACCCCCAACATCCATTGTTATTTCTCAGTGGGCATGGGTTAACACAGGCAAATTTTTTTGTTTTGTGGAAATATTTTTTGTTTTGAGGAGCCTGGTGTTACAGACTCCCAATCTGGAAGGGCCATATTTTCATCAAGATAAATGTACATGCTATCATCTCAAACTGCCTAAGACTTATGCAGTACTCCTGTGTCATCATTGCCTGTATTCTGGGCTGTTTCTATAGCATGTTGTTGCTCTTTCACTCTTTAATCTTCTCCTTTGTATAAACCTTATTTGCCTTTCTTAATTTTACTTAAATAGAAGGCACAAACTCTTCTTGATCCCTTCTTTTATTTCAAATGATCTTTAGGATGGTCACATGCTGAAGGAGATTGCCCTGGGATATTGTGCAGCAGATGGGAAAGTTTTGACATGAAACTGAGGAAAACTCTGAGCAGCATACCATGATTTTACAGCTGACCCTGCTTTTGTGCAGGAGATTACACAGGAGTCTTTCTCAGCTCTCATATAGCCACAATTATTATGTGATTCACTGATACTTCTTTTTTTTTTTTTTTTTTTTTTTTTTGGGTTTTTTTGTCTGTGTGTTCTATAGAGGTTTGATTTTTGATAGCCAGATTAGATCAGCCTTAACACTGGGAAGCATTTCTGCTAAAAGAGCAGTGAAACCCTGGAACAGGCTGCTATAGATGTGGTTGATGCATCAAGCTGTCAGTATTTAAGAGACATTTGGATAATGCACTTAATACTGGGTTTTGATTTTTGGTGAGCCCTCAAGTGGTCAGGTAGTTGAACTAGTTGACTGTTGTTGGTCCCTTCCTATAGAAATATTCTGTTCTATGTAGAAAAATAAAAAGGAAATAAACATTAAACTCTTCTTGAGGGTAAGGAAATCATGCTTTAAACTAACTACAGTCTTTCAAGGACTGATTGTTAGTTTTGGTAAGCCTGTTTATGTTGGGGTAAATGTCTATTACGTCTACCCTCTAGCAAGTTGAATGTTTTCTCTAGGGAGTCAGGAAGAATGCACAATGAATTACATGCATTGTAAAAGCAAGCTTCCTAAATGTCTTAGCAGTGAGAATCATTACACAGTCATGACTTAGAATTATGACATTCTTAAGCAAAAATTTAAAAAAACTCGTTCAGAACTAAAACATATCCTTTTATCAGTTGTGACTGTCCTCCTTTTTAACTCCTTATGTACGGCCTAAGCACTTCCAGTGATGGTCTCTCACTATCTGTGTTTGGGTTTTTGTGAAGGGTCAGGCTGTCGTGGCTGCCACTTCAAACCAAGGCCTTGGTCATGGAGAAAAACAACCAGACTGTAGGCGATTTCTGTGACAGCAAGGTTCTGGTGCTGATGATGCTTGCAGAAAGCACAGGGCTGCAGTGCTGTGAGAAAGGAGCTGGAGATGGCCGGTGGTGGTTCAGCCACTTGTGTTTTTGCTTGGAGGGGAAAAAGGAAGGGAAACACATTGGTTAGATGTTAGTACCATCTACTACTGGGAGAAAACTGCCATAAAGAGGGATGGCTGTAATAAGACCTGTTAGTAAATAAAATGGAAAGCCATATTTGGGTTTTGCCATTTGCACTGTTTTACAGCCGTATTAACAGTGTGGGATGATACTAGATAAATAATATATCTGGGAGACTGGGTACTGCAAGGCAAAATCAAGCTACAGTCATATCTTTTCAAGGACATTTTTGCAAGAGATGCCTAACCTTGAGTAGTACAGCTGCCAAGAAGTCTGGGTTTTGAAATCCTTCCTCAGTTTTAGGTGTTTGAGGAATTTCTGTTCTGGATATCGATTGTCAATCAGTTTTGGAAGTCAGCTTGTAATGCTTGTGCTTTGAAGCTGATTTTTCTTTGAGATAATGCTGAGTTAACACTGGAAAAGTGATCTTGGAGATGTTGATGGTCTTACATTTCTTCTTCTTTAGGTCTGCCCAAATGTATTAATGGGGAAAGGGAGACTCACCACCACCACCTACCCATTCAAGTTACTTGGGTATTGACTCTGTACTGTTCTGGGCTCAATGTTACCTTTCATGCATAGAATCTGGATCCTTCCTCTCTGCTCCTAAGCTCCTTCCTTTCACACTGCTTTGAATCTTAGTTTTACCTGAAGGAACCTAAGTTTTTTCAGAAAGTACATCAGTTCTCCATTGTTAGTTTGATTGTGTATGTTTTGAGGGCAGCTCACATCTTTTACAAGTCATGATTACTGTTAAAACCTCTGTCCTTACTTGTATGCCATATTGGACTAATTTGAGTTTATGTTGCACTCCCAGGGGTTGCCAGGAGCATACATGCTTTGCTAAATGCAGAAGCCCTTAGCTAGTGAAGCATCCTTTCCTTTCACTTGCACATAAATTAGTTGCAATCCTGTAGAGTGCTTTTTAGGTGACTCTCTGACTGTGTTTGTTTCTGGTTTTGGGGTTGTTTTCACCAGCTGAAACAAAGACTGCAAGTTAAGCCTCTCTCTGGTTTCTGCTTGGTGCTTGGGTTCTGCTGCTAAAGGGGAGACTTAGCTGTGATCAAATGAAAGGGAAAGGAGTGCCTGTGTCCAACAAGACACCAGCCTGTTGTGCTGTGCAGAATTTAACTGCTGCAGCTGCCAGTGCTGGGGAGCACTTTGGTACCTGCAAAATGCATGGGATCAAGAGGTCAACAGAGCACATGCAGGCTGGTTGAATGTGACTCTGGCTTTCGGCTACATCAAGTACTGCATGCTTCTGGTGTTTGCTAGTGTGGCAGCTTTTGTGTTCATACATGTCATTGTTTTCATGTAAAGTTTAGAGAGGTTTGACAGAAAACTTGCACGTGCAGCATGAGTCATTCAGTCTGGATCCTTTGCATGCTTTACAGTGTGGTCACATAAAGATTTGAAAATTTTATTTGAAATACTTTTAATTTAAACATGTTAATATTTTTGGGTTTTGACAAATATTTACACATCTTACTTTGAAAAAAGAAAAGTTTATGGAATTCAGCCTTTATTTATAATCTGGAAATTTTTGAAGAATTTATTTGTGGTAAACCTTGTATTTAATAGAAAAATTTTATCCAAGGAAAAATATATTCCAGAAAACTTTAAATAACGATTTCTTTGGGGTAACTTCTACTATTATATCTGCACCTTGACAGATTTTCATGAATTTAACTAAAATTTTATGTATAGATCAAGGGGCTTCATTCTGACAATGTTCTTAAATTTTAGCTCTGCTAGTAACAGTGAACTGTGAACAGAAGCTCCATATCGTGTCCTAACCCTGAAAAACAGGCTCTCCCTAGGCATGTGCTTTATAACAAACAGTCATTTGACTTGTGAGAATTACTGTAAGAGTATCTTCTTTCCCTGGATTTTAGAAATAAAATATCTCAGTGTTAGCCTCTTTGCTCACACTCAAGACTCCAGCATTAAGTCAATAAGCAGTAATTATGCAAAGGTTTTAAAGTCTGTATAAGCAAATAGAAACATGCTTTTAAGTGTGAGAGTATGAAAAGTCATTAGAAGCTTATAGTCATTTTTATGCTGCAAAAGCTTTTCTCTCATGCATGGAGTGTTTTAGTGCTGCATTTGAATATATGCCATTTTCAATTAAATTAATTAATTTGTCTTTTCTTGTGGGGCTTTCTTTTGTTGACAGTTGTGTTGTGGGTCTCCATATGGTACAATAAATAGCTCTCACAACTGACAGAAATCTAGTAGGGTCCTGTGAGTTTTAATTATTGCTGTTGCTGCTGTGTATATGTACAATTAATAAATGGACGTACTCTTTTCTACAGGATGTTTATAAAAATATATGTAGGCTGTAAACTGATACAAGAACTGTTGATTGTGAAACAACTGTTTTTTCCTTCATTTAAGTGCTTGCTTGGGCATCAGTCCTGCATCCTCCTTTCTGCAGCTGTTCACAATCCATGTGTATTTAATGCTCCGAAGATGAAGCTGTGAGCCAAACTTGAGTTGTTTCCATTTTTGTAACTGCAGTCAAGACCGGTTACATCTGTTTTTGTTTTTGAAATACCATGTTTGCCTTTCTCTGTTTTGTTCTGAATTGAGAGGTACTTCTCTCCTCTGGGTAGGATCTTCTGTCACTGGGATTAAGTGTAACCACTGTTTTTACTTGTAAAAACACAGAAAAATTACCCTGTTACGCAGGAGGGAATAACTTGGTGGAAAGCAGCTCTGCAGGGGAAAACCTGGGGAACCTGGTGGACAGCAAGCTGCCCGTGAGACAGCGAAGTGCTCATGTGGCAAAGACTAGTGGTGTTCTGGGCTGGATTAGGCAAAGTCTTGCCAACAGGTCAAGGGATGTGATCCTTCCCACACCTGGAGAGGTGTGAAAGCTGTGGCTGTTCAGCCTGGAGAAGAAGAGGCTCAGTGGGAATTTCCTGCATCTCTATAAATAGCTGGTGGGAGGGAACAAAGATTAGGGAGCTGGACCTTTCTCAGTAGTGCTTACTTCTGGGACAAGAGGCTGTGAGTAGAAATGAGAAAATAGGAAATTCTATCTAAGCACAGAAGACAACTTTTTTACTGTTATGATGGTCAGAAACTGGTGTAGGTTATCTGTAGAGATAATCAAAACTAACTGGACATTATATTCAACAACTTGCTGTACATCATAAAATCATAGAACAGTCTGGGTTGGAAGGGATCTTATGGTTCCAGCTCCCTTGTTGTGACACCTGATGGAGTGGGACATTAGGTTTAGATGGTCTCAAGAGGTCCCTTCCAATCTCAGTGATTGTGTAAAAATGCTGACCAGTGATGGAGCAGAAAGAAAAAGATTTTTTTTCTCTTGGTAGTCACGTACATCTTGTCCACTGTGAGATGTGTGGTAGAGAATTTTGTGGTTATGGTTCAGATCATGGTAGTGGTTTAGATTGTATGTAGGGGAATTATTCTTATCTTCTGCTCATTTGGCAGGATTTTCTGGATGTTGGATTATTCAGTCATAAACACAATAGACATACAATAAAAACCAGACCAAGGTTATACTTGTGCATGGTAGAACTTACTATAACATAAATTATCATCCTTCTTTCACATATTTATGAAAATGTTCCTTCTCTTCCTGTTTGTTCTTTAATTTCTATCATTTCTTTAGAAAATTATTAATGATTTTTTTGGTTTTCAAAATTTTAGATTGGAAGTCTGGATTTTAACTGTAACTTTTTGTATAGCTGTAGCTGGAATTGTTTCTATTGCAGCTTCTGTACCAAAGGAGACAACTTAAATGTGAGTTTGCTAGTTTTTTTGGGTTTTTTTTTTAAGTTTTTCTTTACTTGGCCACATAACTGTTCTCCATTTGCTCATCAGTTGAAAAAAGACAAATACATCTCTTGTTTTTATTAATATCATTTCAGGAGATTTGTGCTATAAAGATGTTTTATGTTGAAATAGTTTCTATTTCACTAACAATACTGGCTAATTCCTAATTGTCACTGCCCTGTGTTGAACCCAGTTGAAAAGTTTTTTTTATATGAAATACCTGCCTGTACCATTTTTTTTTTTCTTAAAGTAGTTTTTTGTCAGAAGAGTAAGTATGATAATTTAGGTAAAAGCATAAGGAATGGGTTTGATTCATGTATGTGCTGAGCAGGGAGTTAATTTTTAAAAAATCATTAGATTCTGTGTTTGTATGGAAAAACAAATGACACTCAGAGTGCTTTCTAGAACTAAACACCTCTTACCTGTGGTTTTGTGATTAGTACAAAGCTAGAGCAAAACATTCTTCCTCTTCATAATTTGTAAATTATTTTGTTCTTAGTGTGTCTAACACAAAGTAGTCCCAGTCCTCTTCAGAGATTTACTAATAACCACATCAGTTATTGGGGTTTGGGAGGTTAAAATCTACCTTATGGGATAATGTTATGGTCAAACTAGTAATGACTAGTAATGTTGTAATTGAAGAATTTAGCTTGCACAGTGATGCTCTTTGGCTTTTGCTTTTGTCCATTCATGGGGAATTATTTCCCTGAACCTCAGAAAATGGAAACGTAATTTGTGCAACAGCTGTTATGTATTTCTGCTTCAGATTCCAGGTAGCTAAACATAGTACATCAGCTAAATTTATTTGGAAGGCCGTGGTGGTCTTTGCATGTCTAGGAAGTCCTTGTTGCTGGATCTCCTGAAAAGCTGTCTGGAGCAGAACTGAACTCGTCCCTCATAGTGTTCTATTTTTTCCTCTGTTTTTTTGTCCTGTCCTGCTTTTTTAATTTGGACCTTTTTGATACAAAGAAACCTGAGTGAGCAGATTGTTATTAAAAAGGATGCTTTAGGACATTAAGAATCTGATACTTGCTTTGTAGGATTGAATGCTTAAAGGAGGAACCTTATTTGTCTCTAAAGTAGTAGTCTTACCCATAGTAGTTTCTCTTGGAATACAGAATATTTTTGTCTGTATGAATAGGGACAGGGATGGTTCTTTCATATGTTCAAAATTCATATGCAAAATCATGGAAACGTGGATTGTAAGGGCATATGTGAAAGCAAGACATCATTTTGTCCACTCCTTCTGCTTGTCCTTTTTTCATGTATTTATTATGCCTGCAATTGCTCAATTTCAGGTGGTTAATAAATCTGAAAGTATTGTCTGGTTTAAAAATATTCTGCTTTTATTAGCCAGGAGGAAATAAACTGATGCAGTCTCTTAAGTGTTTACATCCTCACTGTACTGGGAAAAATATTTACATTTATTTGTCCTGCAAAATAATTCTGGAAATGTGCAGAGTGAATGTTGGCTTAAAATGTTTCTTCCTCTTCAGGTTTCTTTGCTGTTCTGCATGTGTTGAGAGCTAAACTTTGTGGAAGAGTATGACACACAGTGGAAGTTGGGCGACTTGCAGATCATACTTTGCACTCCAGCAAAACTTTTAATGGTTTCTACTATTACTACTGACATTTTCAATAGTTGCATATATTTTATTTCTGCATAACTAGTGTGGAATAAGGAGAGAGAAGACAAAGAATTTTAGGACTAAAACACCTTGGGGGCACTGAAGTCATGGTCAGTTTTGAAACAGTAGAAGGTCATCGCCAGCTTTGGTTTGTGACTGGGATTTGGTCTGTAAAAGGTTCCTTGAATTGTGTTCCTGTGCTCACTGAAGCTAACTTTGTTTTGGTGTTCCAGGTTAACCTGTTTGTTCTGCTGTCTATGATCAGTGTTATGCTGAATGTGACTGGATTGATACTAGGATGTCAAGGCATTCAGTTTGTGTCCAGGGTACCCAGATGTGATTTGGTGAGCACATATACTGATTTATGCTTATTTCTTCTCATTATGGCATATTAGCTTGCTGTGCTGAGATCACAAAATGTCCTGAGCTAAAGTTGCAAGTAATTTAAGAACTGGCATGAAGGATGATTGTAGTAATGTAAAAAATATAAACTGTTGAAAAAGGCCTGAGTGTGGTAATGGTGAGCTACCCATAAAATGTTAAGTCTGTTATGATCTATGGGTGGGATTATTCTTTCTGTTTGCCTCAGCTATTGAGGACCATTGTGTGATCCCTTACAGCAGAAGCTGTGAGGAAAAAAATAAGTTAGATCAAATCACACTAGCTTTTTGGAACAGTTCCACTTAAGGAAGATGCAGTCTGTACTGGGCAGGGCAGAGTGCAAAAGATTTTTCTCAAGTGGTTGTCATGAGAAATAGAAGAATCACTATTTATGAACTGGAAACTGTGCAGTAATTGAAATTTAAGAGTACAATACAGGGTCACTTGGTGATGAAGATGATTGTACGTAAAAGCTTGAAGGACTTTGTGGGTTAATGGAAAGATCTTTGAATATCTATTCTCATTCATTTATTCTTTCAGGAAAGCTACTGTTGGTTCCTTGACATGCCAGTAGGGTATTGCAGTGATAGTCCAAGATTATAAACCCATGGCAATCTAGATTCACTCAGTATCACTATACCAAAGCCACAATGATAATTAATAATGATATTCCAGATGAGGTGGTCAAATGTCGCAGGAGTTTCTGAGATGTCTGTAGTTGGAATTATAGAGTACAGCAAAAAGACATTCCTGAAATCATTATTTTGTAGGTTGGCTTCTGTAGGTGGAAGAGTGTCAACATTGGGACTCTACAGCTTGAAAGCTAAAACCACAATTATTTCTAGATATGGGAACACTGAATTTCTACTTTGTAAACTAAGATGATAAAATTAATTTGA
This sequence comes from Zosterops lateralis, assembly GCF_965231275.1. Classification (NCBI taxonomy): domain Eukaryota; kingdom Metazoa; phylum Chordata; class Aves; order Passeriformes; family Zosteropidae; genus Zosterops; species Zosterops lateralis. The sequence goes on along the minus strand of NC_139800.1, from coordinate 64,973,249 downwards.
AAGTGAAAGTTACAAACAACAGTGGTATACAGTTGTGGCTACTAGTGATTTGACTGGGTTGAAATAATAGTTGTGGGTTTCATTCCATCCATAGAAATGAAAGATACATTCTTGAACCATAGAAAATGTGTACAGGTCATATAGAGTGGTTTACACAATAGTCAGAGAAATAATTTCTAGGCTATTATGCATTGGAAAGAGTATAGGTAGTCAAATTGCTTAGTAGTGCAGCTTTGATTACGACTAAGTTGTATTTAAATGTGTTAATGCATTACCCATAATGCTTTCTCTCAAATAGAAAGTATATAGTACAGCTTTATAATGCAGGAATCATTAGCAAACCAAACTGTTCAATTATATGATCCTGTATTTCCAGTCTGCTTCGTGGTCATAGGTTTAGTTTAAGACATAGGTTCTATATTATGCAGGTAAAAATATTGCATAAAACAATTTAAAAAGTAGAGCTTTGATTTTTAAAGATGGATATGGAAGAAAACAAGACTTGTTTGTGCTGTGAAGAACTTCATTCCACTGCATGCACAGAAGTAGAGGCTGTACTGAAGCTCTATCATGTGAAGTCATGCAGTGCTGCTCACTTTCTTCTCAAGGTACTCTGCACACACATCCATAGTACTGCTTTTATAATGCCCAAGGTGCATAACCAGCAGTGCAGTGCTTAAGTGATTGCTGTGTTCACTGAGAAAAACTGCTGTTTTTCTGGTCTTCCACACTGTCAGAAACTCTTCAAGGTTCTATAACGTGCTGGGGGTGGGGGGCAGGGGCAGGTTTCATGTCTGGGTTTTGACCAGTACATTGCTGAGCCAATAACCAGTTCTTGCTCACTTTTTGTGTTTAGTGCAACCAAAGCTGCAGTTGAATCCAGACAAGATTACAGGGATAAATAGGATCTAAATTTTAGCTGATGATTTGATGCCTTTGTTGGTTTTTGCACTTCTCAGCCTTTCGTGGCTTAACAACTGCTAAAATAAAACTCGCAACCATCTTCAAATACAAAAACCTTTGACATTTCTTGAATCTGGATTTCCACAGAGAATTTATGAGGAAAGTTATAGTTCTTGGGTGAATAGATGGATAAATCACATCTAAGCTGTATTAAACCCTTTTGGATCTCTCTGTCAGGACAATAAATAGTGTAAAACAAGTTTTTGCACATTATTTCAGTCTTGGAGATTGTGCTGAAGGCTTTGTCCCATACATTTCTTAGACTTAACTGCCATGGTCATCCTTGTGTTTTATCTATTTGTTTTAGTTGTTTATTATTATTATTATTATCATTATCATTATAATTATCATTATCATTATCATTATCATTATTATTACTACTATAATTTTGACATTTACAAATACCATTTTTTAATTTTTTAATTTCAATAATCTTCATGTTCTTCAGCAAGTTCTCTTAGCTCTTAGTGTCCTGAATGCTCTCACTGCTACAGTTTGCTTCATAGCAGCTGCCCTGCATTACTTACAGATACTTGCATCAAGAAGATCCTGCACAGTAAGTGAACACAAGGCATTGCCTGCCATAAAAAGTATTAATACAGTACAAAAATAAAATCATGCAGGATCCAGCCTGCATGGATAAATAAAATAAAAAATAAAACAGTATTAATAGATTAGACTGTTCAGCAATATTTATAGCTCAGAAGGCTTTTAACAGAATTTTTGTTTGATTAGGGTGAATGTGAGATTGAAGACGATCACAATTTGGATCCTGATGATTTTGTCCCACCTGTCCCACCTCCCTCCTATTTTGCAACTTTTAATTCTTTTACTCCACAAACAAATGTCAGGTAAAACTGTACACTCTCTTCCTTTCTTTTAGTGTATTTTGAAGCACTGCCTAATCTTTCCAGACTGTTTTCTCTGGTGAAAAAGATTTGTAATTTTATGGGGATTAAAAAAAAAAAGAAGAAAGAACCCATTAGTTTGGAGATAGCATAAATACAATGTGGGTAAGAGGGGTAAAATTTTGTGGGCTTGAGTTTAGATTCTCTAGGAACTATTTCTGGGTCAGAGAAATACTACTGCTTAACACAGCTGAGAACTTACCTGGTGCTGTCAAGAGCAAGTGAAGGCAGCAATGGGAAGCCAGACACAACCACTTGGCATGCCAGAGACCCTGAATGGTGTTCCCCCATGGACCTTCCTCCCAGAGTCATTCTTCTTCTCCTTGGATTGTTAGGACTGACTGAAGGATGTGTTTTAACTGCACTGCCTGGAAAAGTAATCCCTTATCCGGCAGGTGGTTACTTGCTCTTAAAAGTAACTTGCAGGTTGGCAAGTTTATGACTCAGGTAGGGCCCCATTATTCTGTTCTGAACACACAAAATTTATACATAAAGTATTTTGGTGCTCAAGCAGACTGTATGGCTCTTGTTTAAAATTCCTTTGTTTTGCAGTGTGCAGGAATGTTTAGTTTATTTCACTGTTTCATCAGGAATAGCATGCATGACTTTCAAGACTGTATGTTCCTGGCAGAGGTAGTTACAGATCCTGGGATTGCCTTGAAAATGATAACAAAGCACAATAGGATTTAGAATGAACAGGTCCTCTGAAACACCAGAGACTGGAGTTGAATTCAAAATATTACTAAAAACCTCTACATAATTTTTGGTTCAAGCTGATTATGAGAATAGAACGGAATGTGTAAGAATTCCAATTCCAGTTACTCTTTGGAAGAGTATTATTTATCAAAATATGCTTTTCAGAGTTCCCCTGCTTTAACATGGACCATTTGTTTTTTTTTTTTGTCTAGCATGTCATTCTAGATGGTTATCTCTTTCCCAGATAGATTTTTATTTATTTATTTGTTTAATTTTTTTTGCAAAGTTGGTGCTGCTGAGCAGTATGTAGTGCTTCTGTGGTCTAAGATTGAGTAGCTGCCTTGCCTGTGACTATGTTAAAACTTGTTGATCGTAATGTTTAAGTGATTATGACATCTTTCTGAAGTCAGGCTACTTGTTTCAGGGTGTTCTGAGTAGTTATACACTGATGCAGAAGTTAAAGCAACAGACAGGCTTTATTTCTGTTTTTGGAAGATGAGTAATTATGACTCAGCCCAGGCTGTATCTTGCATGAGTGGCTGAGATGAGATGTGGCCATTTCTCAGTCAGCCTCCTCACACTTCTTCCCCCCAGACTGTAGCCTGAGCTCCATGTAGCACCTCTGCCCTGGCTTTCTGTGCTGAGCTCCCTGGTGTCTGCATGCCAAATCTTTGTGTGCAAGGAGGGTGTGACAGGACTCACATCCAGGGAGGTGAGCCCCATCTGCAAGCTCCAAGACAGATAAATCACCTGAAAAGGGCAACACCACAGTCATCAAAATTTGTGCCAAAGACATGTTTGGAATGGGTAGGCCTTCTCTGCCACCCTTTAAATTGAAAAGTCAGAGGCCCAGCCATCAAAGCCAATTGGTTTGCTCACTTGTTCATGGGAAACTTACATTTGTCTTATTTAATGGCAAAACCAAACACTACAAGTGTCTGGTCAATTCCTGCCTTTATTCTTGTTATTTCATACATTTAAAAATAGCAATTACATTATTTTTCAGGGTTGGCACAACATAAACAGTGAGAGCTAAGTTTCCATGTGAAAAACAAAATGTCAAGTTTGCCAGGAGCTGGGCTTTGATCCTTGTGGGGTCCTTCCAACTCAGGATATTCTGTGATTCTGTGAAAGTGTCACAAGACATAAATTTAAGGGAAGAGGTGATGCATGTTGGACAGCAAGGCTTATAAATCTACCTCAGTTCAAAGTACTGCTTGGGTACAACCTGGAAATTGCTTTTATTATTAAAGGACTCAAGGGAATGCTTTTCTAGTTGCATGTTCTGTAATAAGTTTTAACATAATTGTGGGATTTAGCATTAATGTTCAAGGTGTGACTGAGCTGGGTACGCCAGATCAGCATGTTTAAGAGCAAAACTAAAATTCAAAATGTATGTTACTTTGTGGCTTATATTGAATGTAAATTCAGTGGGAACATACTAGGAAAATGTGAGGAAGTAATGTCAATGGAGGATCTGTCTCCATCATACTCCAACATTGTTTTGAAGCCTTTTAGAACAGATGAAGATTGTAATTAAAAACTATTTTAACATATTTCATTTTCCCTATTTTTAAGACTAAAAAAGAAAATGCCCCGCTGTCAAAATATCTGCTTTCCTTTACTCAGATTTCTCCACACATTACCTCCATTGCCTTCACAGGAGCCTTTCATAAGAGGGCTTCCAGGTTCTCATTTTGAAAGTTTTATTATTTTCCTGGCTGTGCAAGCAGTCTTCCATAGGCATTTCTGTTGCTTTTCCTTTTCCTCTAAGCTTGCAAGAAAAATAATTCAGTCATCTTTGTTCCCTCCAGCCAGTGTCCAGAGAAACCCTAAATTCTGAGGGGAAAGACTTACTTTGTAGAGAGTAGCATCCACTAGTGATAGTGGATGAAACCTGACCAAAATCCAGAGACCAAAATATGGCTTTCTGTGTGTTGCTTGAGGTTCCTGCTCAGCATCAAATCAGCAACTAAATTTTTATTAAAAAAAAAAAAAAAAAAAAAAAAAAAAAAAAAAAAAAAAAAAGAGAGAGAGAGAGAAGAATGCTTGAGATGGTTTGAGTCACAGACTTACCTGAGGATTGTGTGGGGAAGGTCTTGCCAGCTTTGCTGTTGACCACCACACTTTGTTACACTGTTCCTGGGGTAATGTAAATGTATATTTATCAAAATTAGGGTTTCCCCAGGCACTGTGATGTTTTCTTCCTTCTCAGAGCTACCTTCTAAGAGAAAAATGTTACAGCAAAAGGTCTTTGGTGTTTCTGCTGTGTTAAAGGTTTCAGAGAGCTCTTTGGAAATGCAGAGTAAGGTTAGCCATGAGGTGCATTTGCCCCATACGAGCTTTGTGAATTGACAACCATAATATTGTTGCATCATCACAAAAACAGTCTTAAGTTCAAATTCAGTTTTTTCCGCGCAGCTGTATCTGAACATAAGGCACCAGGTCAGAAGTATCTTGAATTTAGGTTATACAATTTAGGTTATATAATTAGGAACTCAGTGGTTCACAAAACTCAGAGCTAGGCTGTCACATTTTGAGTGACAACCTGTACTTTAATCTTTTGTAACAAAACTGAATCTCTGAAGTGAGACTGGAATGTGTTCCTATGCCCAGTACTGTGCAAAGATATTTGAACACTGGGGAACACACTGGAGAGGCACTTCCTAAGGAGCTAAACTGGGAATTACTCTTGCCATCTTCTGAGATGATGTCTTGCAGATCTTGGCAGGTCCAGTATCTGTGACTTAGATCCCAAAATCTGAGCAGAGGAAAGCCAGTGGAGTTTGGTAGCAGATGATGTTTTTCTGCAGCTGGAAAGCCATACTGACAGATTTGCTCCTTGTTATTTATTGCAGCGTACCTGTCTCTCATGTGATTTCACTGTCCTATATTCATGGCAGGCAGATCAAAGAGGTTGAGGTGTTCTGCCGTCTGGACCCACCTCCACCTTACGAAACTGTGTGCAGCCTAAAAGGCTCTGAGCAGGTATGGGCCATGGAAATTAAACCTCTGATTTGTTTTTTCTACTCTAAGGGAGAGGTTGCACTCAAGCATGGTAAATGTAAGTCAGGAGGATACATTTGATTACAAATGTAAATTTCACCAAAGCTTTTAATTAAGCACTTGCCTCTAGAACTGAAAAGTTTTCTCCAGTTGGAAAACTGCCCAGGCATGGGAGAAGGAGCAAGAAGCAATGTGGAGCACACCTGTTGCTGATTATTCTAAAAGACCTCCTTGCTTTACTTCACTTAAGTACCTGCACCCCTCCTGTGAGGGACTGGGTCAAGGTTTTGGCATCATTGGCCATCCCTTTTCACTGATGTTTTCAAAAGACAGGCGCTTTTCCCCAGAAAATACTGGATAGGATAAAATCGACTGACCTGGATGATTAACATGAATATTAGATGTTCAATGGCCTTGATTTTGCCATGGAATTGAACTCAAATCACACGGTCTCTGTGCAATTAAGAACAAGTGTTCCATTTCTAAGTGTTGCAGTTCTTAGGAAATGCCAGAGAAAGATGGTGACTTGTGATTCTTCAACTTTTGCATTTTATTCCAGGGAAGTGCACTTCAAATAAATCACATGGAAGATGTTGATTCAGAGGAAGTAAGTGACACGCAGTCCTCTCAAGGTAAAAAGTATTTTTAAAGTTTTTTCTAGAATGTTCTATCCAACACATACACCTTAATGCAGCAGCAGCATTATTAGCTCTTTGAAAGACAGCCACCATACTGCAAACAAGTGATAGAGAATCATGATTGTTTTGGGCAGTGGAAACAAGGATTAATTAATATTTAAAATGTTCAAAAGCACAAGTTGTTTTCATGCAAGATACAAAAAGAAGGATATGTTTCCTTTTTAGTAACTAAAAGTAAGTTTTTGACACTATGTCCATATATTGCAAGAAATGATGTCCAGCTCCAGGGCTTCCATTTGCTAAGTGTATGTGATGGTGCCTGTTAACATTTTGTTGCTGGTAAAAATAGGAAAAGGGTAGAATACTGTGGTACTGTGTGGAGCTAAACTGGGAATTACTCCATTACCCAGCCTGAACTGGAAAAATTACTAAATAGTTTCTGCATCCTGGTACAGGAGCAGCTAAACTGTCTTAGAGACCACACCTCTAAGATGCTTTGCAGCTTTGCTCTGCACTGTTTTAGAAAACCACGCCTATGGCTCCAAGTTATTTTTAGCCTAATGTTTGTTGCAATATATGCTTGTGGCTTAACATTATTAACTTCCAGCTTTTCCACTACAGCCCATGGAAATGTGTTCCAATTTTCATTTGAACTTGGCCATCATGGCAAGATTGTCTCATCCACAATATTCACAAGAGAGTAAAGACTAGGGCAGGGGGGAAGCTCTGAATCTTTTATTTGATTGTGGCCTGTCTTCTGCCAACCTACTTCCCAAACTCTAAAAAAAACTTGGGTTTGAACTTAAATCATTCCTATTATGTGGTGTCAGGGAAAAAATTATTTTGCATAAAATTATACTTTAGCCAAATGTCAAGTCTGTCAAAGTTCCCTTAAACTCTGACAGTCTGCCTGAAACCTCTGAAAACAAGCACTTGGATGCTTCTGATGTCTTGCCAGCTGTGATAACCAGAATGAAACCTTTTGCTACAGCTTCTCTCGATTTCTTTCTCAAAGCTTTCTTACTGGTAAAACTGTTGCTTTTCTGAGCTTCCTGAGCTCAAACAAAAAGAGTTTATCAAATAAAAGGATACCTGGTGACTTGCTTAAATTTATGAGGACTGGAAACAGGAAAAAAATAGCATAGAAAATGCACCTGCAGTGAAGGACAGTCAGGAACGTCTCTGTTTTGTTTTATACTATGTTGTTTTTTAAAAAGGCTCTGATAAGACATTGTTTGGGGCATTTGTATTTAAAAACTTCCTTTGCAAGAATTGGAGTTATCTGAGTATGTATGGCAAAGTGTATCCTCCTCTCCATCACCTTAACTGGTTTGCCCAGTATTTTTTTTAATAAGGAGGTCTGTAAAGAGATGTTTAATTATCAGCCTGCCTGTTCACTTCAGATAAAAAAAGAAAGTAAACCTCTTAAAAAAGAAAATTAACAATGCTGCTTCTTCTAGATGCCAAGGCTTCCTAAAATTTAGGAAAAAGAAATACACTGAGCAGTCGCTCTTCCTTTATTTAAATTTGGAGAGGTGTACTATCTCTGGCTGGAATGGAGTTAATCTCCTTCCCAGCAGCCTGTGGTGCTGGTTTGGATTTCTGACCTGGGGGGGTGTTCAAGGGTTGTCATTGTTCAGGGACTGGCTGGGCATCAGTCAGCTAGTGTTGAGTGACTGCTTTTGCATCACTTGTTTTCCTTTGAGTTTGTTGGGGTTTTTTTCTCCCCACTTCACTCCAGCTGTCCTTATCTCAGCCCATGAGCTCTGCCACTTTCTGCCTTCAGTTCTTCTCCCCATATCACTGGGGAAGAGTGACTGTGAGGGACTGAGCTGCCTGCTGGGGTTAAACCACTGCAGGAGGGAAATATCAAGTGGGAGTTTACATTGGAATTGTGGCAGAGGAAGTCTATGGGCTGTCTCAGCTGGTGCAGTGTGGCAGTTCATAAATAAAACTTGAACTAACAGTTTATGCTGTCAGGCTGTCATGCTAGGGTATTTGTGTATGATTCTGTGATTGCCTTGGCATCATCAGGGTTGATCAACTGAATATAGCTCCCAATGGAAGTTAAAGCTGTGCACTGCCCTGCCAGCAGGGTAAGGGGAATCCTGACTGCTGGCTCCAGGAGGAGCTCTAAGCTTCTCTATGCCAGCTAAAATTATTTACTGACTTCATAACCAGTCCTCTTAAGCAGAATGGGACTTCCCCTGCTGAAGGGAGTAGGCAAGCATGCAACCTGTTGCTGGTGGCAGGAAGTACTTGGCAGCTGCTCTGTATCATCACAAACGAGGTATATGCATTTCCAGTACACACCACCATTTGACAATTATCTCTCTGAAACATTAACATTAATAAGGATTATTTTAGGATCATGAAATCTGTTCATTGATCTGTTCAGAATTTAAAAAATACCAAACAAACTATTTCTCCAAAGGAACAGCAGCACTGTACCTCCAGGACTTACTGCTACCACAGTTCCGTTGGTGTTGAAAAGTTTATATTGGTGATGGATTCTGTAATCCTGCATGATTCTTGGTCTGCCTGATTTTGTTGCTGGGCCTTACCTTCTGGTTTGCTAGGCTGGTACCTGTTTTATATAAGTTGTGTCACTCTTTCTTCTCTTTAGAAATTCTAAGTTGCATTTGTGTAGGTGATAAGGCACTATGCTCAACAAGTACATGTCAACCAAGCCTAAATTTTCCTGAATGCTCCTGCCACAGGTGCATCCTTGTTAGAGTGACACCACAGATTTTTGCCATGTTCCAAATAAAAGACCATTTACATGAATTTGGTTTTGTATTGGGTTTGCATGGCCAAGTTTTGGTAGTGGTGGAGGAACTGCTGGAAGGTTTGAAGCTTCCTCTATGCCTGCAGAGCTTCAAAGAAGGACCTGCTGCTGGAGAAGGCTGGATCAGTTACAAATTATGTTAACACCTCTGTGTGTGACAACCTATTTAAGAAGGAAAAAAACTTTGCAGGTGTTTTGGCACTCAGAGAAGAGTGAAGTGAGAACGTGTGAGAGAAGCAGCCCTGCAAACACCAGGGTTGGTGGAGAAAGAGGGGCAGGACATGCTCCAGGTGCTGGAGCAGAGAATCTCCTGCAGCCTGTGGTGCAGCTCATGGAGAGGCAGCTGTGCCCCTGCAGCCTTTGGAGGTCCACAGGGATGCAGAAATCCACCTGTAGCTCATGGAGAACCCTTACTGGAGCAGATGGGTGTGTGCAAAAAGGCTGTGAACCCCTGGGAGGCCTGTGCTGGAACAGGTCCTGGCAGGGACCTAGAGACCCATGGAGAGAGGAGCCCATGCTGGAGCAGGTTTGCTGGTGGGACTTGTGAGCCTTTGGGGGACCCATGTCTGGAACAAGCTGTGCCTGAAGGACTGACCCTATGGAAAAGTGACACACACTACAGCATGACATGTAGAACTGTTGCCTGTGGAATGGATTCAAGCTGGAGAAATTCCTGGAGAACTGTCTTCTCTGGGAAGGACCCCACTCTGCAGCAGCAGAAGGACTCCTCTCCCTGAGCAGCAGCAGAAATGTGTTATGAACTGACCATAACCCATGTTCCCTGCACGGCTGCATGGCAGAAGATAAAGTCTGGAGGAGGGCTGGGGGAAGGTGCTTTTAAGATCTGTTTTACTTCTCATGAACCTGCTCATTTTTGGATAAAATCAGCTAATACCCCGAGCTGAGTCTGTTTTGCCTGTGATAGTAATTGATGAGTGATCTCTCCCTGTCCTTAGTTCAAGTCATGAGCCTTTCATTATATTTTTTTCCCTTGTCCAGTTGCAGAGGGGAGTGGCTGTGGTGGGTACCTGGCATCCAGCCAGGTACAAATTTTTAAACTCCTGATCAAGGAAATTGTTTTGTGTAATATGCCAGGTGCCACTAGATGGAGGTACAGAACCAAGCTTAGTGAGAAATGTACAGCTTCATCCTGTCCTGTTCATTAATTTGCAGCATATAGTTTCACTCTTAGGAGGAGTGGGAAGGATATAGCATATCACAAGTATCCAGGAAAATATTTAAGATTTTAATTCCTTTTTAGGGACTGGTGACTGATTTACAAGATACCTAATTGCAAAAGTTGACTGACCTCTCTGACCATACGCTGTCATATCTTGGTACAACTGATTACAAGCAGGAAGATTTGGGGCTCTCTGAGATTTAGTGTTTTCCCAATGAAGCTGTAGCTCCTTTCTCTCTGATCAGGTAGTTTAAGGTGATTTTTGTACTAGGGTTTACTGGACTGTAGTCTTTTGCTACTTCAGTTGCATAAGACTGAACAGGTTTTGGCAAACATTTAAACAGGGTTTAGACCAATATTACTGTCCAGTAAGTGTGGGTCTGAGCACACATACATACATACACCTCTAGACCTTTGTGTCCAGTTATTACAGATTTGCAGGTGGGATGAGGGAAAAATCAGTCTCTAATAATGGCTTCTACAGATTACTACTTTTCTGTTTCTAATAATTCAGCTGAAGAAATTCAGGAGCCTTCCAGCAGAGTGAGCCTTTCCCCTTCCAATGCAAGCTGTGTGCCTGCAGGAGTGAACAGGACCTTACATCCCTTGCGGAAACGTTCTAAAAGTGACCCACTGCTCCCGCACTGCCAGCTGCCTGAAGGTGACTCCATTTTCTCTGTCAGTGATTGTGTAATGGTTCTTTAAAAGAAAGCTTTTCAAAAGTTTGGTACACTGAACCTAGTACCTGCAGAAACCAGCTATTATTTCCCAGGAGAGCACCAAACATAATGGTAGTTTGTGCTTTGCCAAATCTTCTCCACCTAACTCCTTTGTCTTGCTGCTCTTGAGGTTTTTATGTCTAGGAACAGGGTCTGTAGAATGGTCTGGGTATGATGGAGGGGTAGTGGAAAAGGAGGAGGGAAAGCACATAGGATTCCTCAGTGCACTGACATCTAAAATCTTGTAAGTGCAGTTGTCAACATGAGCAATTTAAAAGCAAAATTGGCTTGGGGATTTGGTATTACCCTATAAATTTGCTCCCCTTTTTTCAATCCTCATATCATAAAAAATAAAAGCCCCAAAACCTAACACAACTCATGGTGGAGAGTAGATGAAACTGCTTTGGTGTCAGTGATCCAATTCTGGTGCCTTGGGAAAACTGCTAATGTGACTACAGAGTCCATCATACTGCTGATAATCTTGAAAAATGCACCAGTCAGGGGTCTTGTAGTTTTTAGTATAGCATATTGGAATCCCCACAGTAGCTGCTGACACAAAAATGTAAGTGCCAATGGGGCATGTTAGTAACGGCTGTTTATTCTGGATATTGGGAGCATGCCTATCTGGATTACACTTGCTGTTTTTGAAGAATGTTTTCATGGCTCTGCTGTATCATGTGCTTTGTCTTGTCCTCCTATCAACTTCCACTACAGCAGCCCAGAGAATCTGCTGCTGAAGCAATAGTTACAGGACACAGAACCTATCCATAGCTGTGAAAGCAGAGTGTTTCTGCTGTGCAGAGACTCCATGTCAGTGCAGAGACTCCATGTCAGAAGCATTTGGAAGCTTTAGTTCAGTGTTACTGAACTGTCTGTTCAGCAGTTAGAGCTGAGTTAGTCACGAGTTCTAGAGAAAAGGAACTCACTGCAGCAATGAAATTTACTTCAAGTTGGTGCTCTTCTTGCTGGGAAGTTTTGCATCTCCTGACATTTTTTGGGTCTGAAACCAACATTAAAATGCTTCTTGAACAATCAGTAGTTGTGGTTTGGGGGTTTTTGTTTGTTTTTTCTTCCTTTTAATGGAGTCAAAATTTGATAACTTGTTTACACCAAAGGCAGTGAATTTTTATTTTGACCAAAGGCAATGAAATTGATTCTGTTAGTCCTTGCAAGGTAATTGTGAATATTTTGGTGTGGGTTTGTTTGGGGTTTTTTTTCCCATTGAATTTCTACTTTGTAGTATTTCTAGTTTCCAGTTTGACAAGTAGTTATTTTCAGGTACAACTTTTCCTCTTGACTGCTAATAACTAAAAGTTACCAAGAGTTTAGGAGAGATCATAAAAAACTTCTGCCTTTACGTTTACATTAACGTTCAACTTATATTTCAGGTCCCTTCAGATCAGAAACAAGAGAAAGGACCAATGTACACAAAATTACAAAGAGCCTTCCAAAGGGGAAGAGTCCCTCCACACCCTTTGACATGTAATATACTCTCAATCATAGTCATATATTACTATTTTACAGGCATTTTGTGTAAGTCCAATAGAGTGAGCCTTCCATACCACCCTGACCATGCCAGACTGTTGGGTTTTACAAGGTTAAACTCTGCACTGCATCCTCATTGAATCAGGAGGAGAATCTCTGGGAATACTATGAACTATGTGGATTGTTTGCTTTGTTTTTTTGTCTTCAGGGACAGTGCTCAGCTGTGAAACTGCAACACTCAATGACATAAATCCACTGAACACTGTCACCTTGCGGAAGAGTTCAAGAGCAAGAGCTTTGAGGGGAAGACCCCAATCTCTGATAGACTATAAGTCTTATATGGACACTAAACAGCGTGTGGCATGGATCCTTGAGCAGTCCTCCTGCAGCATGAGCCCAGACATACATGACTTGGTGGAAAATATCAAGTCTATTTTAAAATCAGATGAGGAACATATGGCAGAAGCTGTCACCAGTGCCACTTTCCTTGAGCAGGTAGTTTTATTACTTGTATTTATCAGGTGATGTGGAAAAACACTGTCCCTGGTTTGGAAGTCTAAGTTTACATTTGCCAGTTTATGTGTCAGAGCTTTTGGGCCAAATTGGCTTCCTTCAGCACTTCAGTTTCATGTAGGGAGTGCGTGGGAGGCTGTGACATTTCCTGCTCTATCAGCCACAAGCCAGAGCATGTGTGTATTTAAAACTGAGTCAGGCTTCTGTTGAGGAATCATGAACTGCCAGTAACATGACAGCATTTTACACTGAGTGGCAGGGGAGAGGGAGAAGACGTTATAAATAGGCCTCTGGTATTGCAAACCAGAAGGAATGGAGTCAGACAAGGAAATTTTTACGTAAACCCACAAGAAGCAACTTTTCTGTGATTGGCTCCCAGGATAAAAATAAGACCTACAACTAAAGAATAAAAAGCAGAAAATAGAAAGTATGTGCTTACATTAATGGAATGAATATACAGAAGTTTCAGATACCACAGACTTCATCAAACAAATGTTTTTGTAACTTACAGACCATTTGGGTGGATGAATTGATTCATGCATAGCACAAGTGATTTGCTATGACAACTGGTTTTGGTTTGGGTTCTCATGCAGAACACATCAGTGTCTTTTAGGCTCTGCAAAAAAAGTGGGATTTCCCACTGCAGCCTTCAGGCAGCAAAAGCCTTGACAAATTTGACAGAAACAGGAGGGAAGAAGGCTCCTTATGAGAATTTAATCTATCATGCAGGCTTGAAGGTTATTACAGTTCAGTGACTTCTGCATGGAAGCAACATCTAGGTTCCTTCTAAACAATACCACACATGCTATATGTTGGAGTGAGAGAATTCCTGTGCACCTTGGAGGAGGATACCTAACCAACCTAACAAAAACCTCACAAAGATCAACAAAATAAAAAATTATCCCACTCCTTTTCCGAACTGGGACTGTCTTTCCCATGCTTCCTTGGCAAATGCTGGGGTTTTATAGCTTTTTAAATTATTCTTTAAACATAACAGACAACACTACAACTAACTTATTTCCACTGGATAAAAAAAACTATTTTAATGGAACAAGAGCCAGAAAACAAAACTGATTTAAACTTTTCTTTTTAAAGGTGATGACATCTGCCCAGCAAGCCACATCATTGAGAGTCCATGTATTGCCTTTCAGACTGCACTCTGGATTGCTGTACCTGGAGAGCTGTGGTGACCTGAGTACTTTCACCATAGAGGGAGAGCAGCAAGCAGAGAGGAGAATCCAAAGAGCAAAACATGAACGGCCTCACAGCCTTATTGGTGTTGTCAGGGAAACTGTACTTTGAGCTGGCTTTTTGGTTATTCCTCAGCAGAGCACTTACCTCAGACATATACATACTGCAGAGGAAAATCATCTCTAGCACGTGGGTGGATGGGTTTGTCAATAATTAATTTCTTTTTTTAATACTTTTATGCACAAACGCTAAAGGGGAAGATCATTCTACCAAGAGTATTAAGCAGATTGAAAGCTGACCTTTATTGGGCTCTCAGCTGCAGCTCATCTGTTTGTGATATAATTGTGCCCTGCATCTCTGTGAAGTTTGGTGATGTATAGTTGTGGGGTATGATGCATCATCCTTGTGGAAGGAACTGTCAAAAGCAGTATTGAAGAACTTGGCAAATATTTGGTACTTTGGTTTAAACTAAAATCTCCTGTCATAAAATGGAGACCTTCAGACACAAAGTAAGTTGGTAAAAAAATGGTGTACAGAATTCTAAAATAATTCTTTATAAAAGAAGGTTGTTGATGTGCCAACTGTACCAAAAAATAAAAGCTGTCTTGAAGAAGTGCTATTTTGGCTCAGTGAACTCCTCATTAATGTTCATGGCAGAACATTATTTTTGTCTTAATGATGGAACAACATCCAAACCCAAAAGCAGAAGTGTTTTCCAACAGGTGGTGCTGGCTTGGTACGGTCCCAGGAAGAAAGGCACTCTGTATAGTCTCATTTAAAATGCTGTTTATTACAGCAGGTGCTATGAACAAAGAAGCCAGTATAGCTAATTTTACATTCCTTCAGGTGCTGGGAAAGCCCAGATTGTGCAGCATCAAGCAGGGCACAAGTTATGCAGATCCTACCCATTTTATGCCACTTAAGTAATTTGAAGTAATAAATTTTTCTTAGAGAAAAACTCTGTTCATCACTTCTTCTGTCAAACGAAAGGGTTGTTCACATGGGACCTTACTGCTGCACAATAGCAGGGACACACATGTACTGCTGGGTGGTGTTTACCATTTTGAGTACCACTGGGGCTGCCTGCAGGCTCCCTTCTTATAACCAACCATCTAAATTTATTCTGTGGCCAAAGGACATTCCTGGAGGTCCATCTGTAGGAGCAGCACAAAGCAACAGCACAGGCCTGGCCCTACTCAGGTAACAGGCACATGGAGCACAAAGTCTTCACGTACCATGATTTTAGGTCAGGATTGTTCCATATGCTTCTGCACTGAAAATTTATTTAAATTACAGTGCCAGCTCTGACACTGACAGAGTCAGTCCACACAGGTCACCAGCATCACCTCTGCAGCCTGCAGGGCACTACGGGGTGCTGGAACTGAGAGGGAGGGGTCTGCCTGTCCTCTGTGTGGATGGATCCAAACCATGAAAACAATGAAGGTGAGGGCAAGAAACATGTCCCCTGAGAATATAGCAGATCTATGAATTTTTTGTCTGTACTGCTAAAATAAGGGCTTATGTTTATCCAACAAAATGCAGAAAAGTTTGTAACAGAGAAATCAGTATGTACAGCTGTGGTACACAGGGAAACGCAGAAAGCAAGCTCATCTCGTCTACTGCACCCTTTACCAGGGACTTCACAGTTTTTAAGCAAATACGGTGAAATACTTAATTCTCTCATGTTGATGGTATTTGTATTTCATGTTATGAACAGTCACTAAGTGGCTGAATGCCCATGTTTAGTTTTCTTCTGAATCAGCTGTGGCATGTATTTTCATTTCTGTGGTTTCAAAGTACTCATAACAACCTATGAGGTATAGAAAATCCCACAAAGCCTCACCAGAGGAAATACTCCCTTGATGATGACTTTTTTGGTTGATTTTCAAATATAATCATATTTTTCATAATCTCTCATTATATAAGTATCTTTAACCTTAGCACAGGCAGTTCCAGGATTAATTCTAAAGACAGACATATTACAATGCTACTTTTTATTTATTCAAATGGTGTTAGGTCTTTAATAATAAACCATGCTGATGACATTTGAGGGAAAACAGTGATTTCAGAAATTACTCTCAAGTGTGAAGAATTTTTATCAAAGTCTCATATATGAAAAAATCCTATTTAAAGTTATTCAGTCAATGAAATAGTATTTCTGTCACAATCACAGTGGCATTTCACACAGTAAAAACTGGGATGCTACCTTAGATTAGGAATCAACTTTGTTTAGGAGCACTAGTATCATGTATTGCCCGAAAAAAGTGCTGTTTTAAAAATAAACGTAACAGCATTGCTTCACACCTACAGAAACACAGATAGAGTTACTCCAGACTAAGCGGCAAAAAAGAAGTTCAGACACCTTCCAATTATGTATGCATTCAGCATTGACAACAAGCCTCTAGGTCAGTATGAGCAAATTCTCAGCCTTGTCTGAGGTATTTTTGTTTTGTAGTTTATTGTTGCAAATCTTACAGACATTAGCGCTCTGTTAAATAAAGGAATGTAGCACAGTAAATACATCACAACAAAGTAACTGGCCAGAAACCCCCTACCCTGTCCCATCCAAAGCAAAAAGCCTACTCTTCTCCCCTCTGTTTCTTCCCAAATCAAACCAGCACAGCTTCATTAGAGAGGTCAGAGACCTGTGGCAGAAAACATCAGAGTAATTACATTCAATTGATGTGCAATATCAACATTCCAGGCTCACATATATTTATATATATTTATATTTATATAGAGAGATCATTAAATGTTTACAAAGAACAATATTGTTACAAATACAATACTATGCTTTTCCCAAGGCTTTACAATAATTTCTATTCATCCTCTTTACAGAACAATAGTACAACTTCATAGTCTAGGTACTGCACTAAATATATACAAGAGATCTCAACCATGTTGCTGTCTTGAGAAATGCGTTTCTTTTAGAAAAGAAGGAAAGCTAGCAAACTTGGAAACCCAAACTGAGACTCAAACAAGATTCAAAACAAATGTGAAACTTCTCAAAAATAAAAAATACAAGGGACGTTTCATCCTTAATGTAAACACTGAAGAGTTAATTAGACTGTATGAAGTAGCAAGGATGAAAGGAAAAAGAATTCAGGTCTGTCACTGAAGAAGGAATGTAAACCTTTGAAGGAATGTTCCTTTGCATCTGTTAAAAATCCCCATATCTGATCTATCAAACTGCTGCAACAGTCTAGAGAACAGCCAGCTTTCCCTTTTGAGTTCCATTTTCTTGGAACTCTGTTTACAAAGTAAAATGGGATTGTTTACAAGACTGTTCTCAGAAGTGTGCACACACTATGGACCTCTCAGTTTAGAAATCTTATGCACATATTGTAACTGAAAAAATGAGATTTTTTTTTTTTTTTGCTAAGCTCTGGTCCTGCAGGCATTCATTTGCTTAATATTAAGCACCTATTTAGGATGAACAGTAACTTCACAAACTCCCAGTGACAAGATTTCCAAAGAAACAGTTGTTTCTTCTCTAAGTACATTTGCATGTTCAGATCTTCATCATTTCCCAGTGAAGTGAGCTAAAGACTTCACCACATGGGCTAGACAGAACCACAGAAACAAATGAAGTGGAGACCATACACATAGCAGGAACCAGGAGCATAACTGTGTCTTCAAGAGTTCACTAAGTTTCCTCAGGCAATGTATGGAAAGGCTGCACTGTATATAATCTTCTAAATTGTACATGGTTATATACGATATTTACATTTATTACTATATATACGGAAAGTTCTAGAAAAGAGGTTCAAATTACCATAAATCAGATGTCTACAGTTTAACAATATACTCACAAGCCATTAATTATCTTGTTGCATCAGTGAGGCAGCAAAGTACTAACCTGGAATACTAACACCATTCTCTTGTGCAATCTGCTATTCCAAAGCCTTGGATTAAATTATATAACAACAAGAAATGCAGTAAAATCAAGTCATCGTACATTAATCTCAACATTAAAACGTATCCCCTTACTACAACAGTTTATGCACCACTTCATGATGTCCCTTAAATACCCGCTTCCCACAGAAATACAATTTATCCTCTAACTCTGATCAGGGCATGGTTATCCATGATTTTAGAAAGCCAAAAAATGGACCCCTGACAAGAGTGCTCAGTGGTTCTCAGCAGTGTTTGCAACAAGTGCACATGCACACACCCACTTCCATGAATCCCCATAGCAATGTCTAGGATCACCACTGGACAGCAAGCAATGCTTACTTTGCACAGCTCACGTCACAACAAGTGAGAAACAAGTGACTATGAACAACACCGCATTTGCAAAGCAGAAGTGGCGTGTGGCTGTGTGTTGTCTGCTCGTTTGCATCTCACTGCGCCTTTCCATCACAGCAAAACACAGCACAAACTGTTTCTTTAAAAGAAATCAACATACGAACATGGACTAAACGCATGGCTCCACTTTAGTATAAACACCAGTATACAGTCCTGAAAAAAAGTAACTACAGGAAATGTAGAATTCTCTCACTAGGAAGAAAAGACACTGCTTCTTTTTTATTTTGAACCCTCTTAAAAAAACCCGAAGAACCCAACCCAGCCCCTTTTTCCCCTTTTGTCTTTAGCATGCAACTTAGAGGCTAATCAAATACAGTATTTCATACATCCCTACAGTTAATCATCTTCATACAAGTGCATATAGTACACACACATCTTGTAAGTGCCATATATATGGGAAAAAAATCACAGGCTAAATTATATAACAAAATAAATAAGTTTATTCCTGCCTCATCCTTTCCACTATTACCTATATCATGAACTAAACAGGAAGTCAAGAAAATTAGACAGGTCTTTGGACAAAAATATATGTTAAAACTGGCTCAGAACAAAATTACTTAGAATAGTCTGCAGATCTCTTATATTCAAACTTCATAAATAGGAAGCACAATTTTAAAAATGTCTATATACACTGGCACACATGGCTATGTGCACCAAAATCAGAATTAAGAGCCTAGAAAAAGTGTAGCTATTCAGCAGATCCCCTCATTATTTTTCTTGTGGATATTTAAAGATCCTCCCCCTGACTTCTTTAACCTCTAAAATCAGGAAGGGACTATAAAAGACAAAGAAGAAGAAAACTAGGAGATAGAAACTTGGGGGCAGAGAGGGGGAGGCAGCTGTAAAAAATGCCTCCCAAATTTCTTAGTGTAAGTAATGCAAGAATGACACATTTCAGGAACTTATGGAGTATCTTTTGGAGTCCTACTATCATGAAGAACTGATGACTGAGGGGAATTAAGAGGTGTGTATTTGGACAATTCATTTTACAACAGCAGCATTTACTAAGTCTTCAGAAGCAGGCAATTTTTCCTGAGGGCAAAACAATCCTTTTGGTATTCTACTTTCCCCACAGACACAAACCTTTAGTATTGAGCTTGGTGCCTGTGGGAAAATAGAGAAAGAAAAGGCAGGATATCTGAGAGAACGCTTTGTATCTTATACTTTACGCGTTTGGTAAAGTCATCTTTCATTCAGCAACATTTAATTTACTCGGTTTGTAAAATTAGAGCAACAGAAATAAAACTGATTATGTAGTGTAAACTATGCTGCTGTTATTTTCCTGCTTTGCATGAGGAGTTGTATGAAGTTTCACTTGTAAAAAGATGCAACCAATATAGTTCCATAGGTACATTTTTCCCCTTACCAAAATGCAGGAAAATGGTGGGAAGAAGAGGAAAAAGGGATAAAGGAGAGAGCAACGGTGTATTTGTGTTTGTGAAGGGGGGAGAGAGAAAGAAATGTCTTTGCAGACACAGAAATGCAGCACTAGAAAGACAAGCACTAATGAGGAAAAACATCTTCCATGCACACTGTGGCGGTGAGGTGTCAGCTTCAGATGTAAACTGGTTGCTCTTGTGCAGTCAACAGTCTGTACATGGCAGCTGGCATAGTCTTCATATGGATCTAGAGGAAATAAGCCAAATTAATCAATGTTCCTAAACACACATACCTCATGTGAAGGACCCAGATAAGGTAATACAAGGCAGAAAAAAAAGGTAAAACTTGAGAGTTTCATACCCTTATTAAAGTACTGCAAGTGATGATTTTATGAAACAAATAATTAAAGAAATTGTGTGCAGGCTTGCTTTTACTTCAACATTTTGGATTTGATGAGCGACAGGCAACAGAGGTAGAACTGCAGAATTATGGAACAGTTTGAATTGGAAGGGACATTTCAAGATCACTTAATCCAAACTGCCATGTTGCAGGTATCAACATTTTTCACTGGAAAAGATTGCTTAGAGCCCCATCCAACCTGGCCTTGAACACTACCAGGGATGAGGCATCTACAGCTTCTCTGGGCAATCTGTTCAGTGGCTCACCAATCTTACAGTGAAGGATTTCTTCATATGCCCAATCTAAATCTACCCTCTTTCAGTTTAAAACCATTGCCAATTGTTCTGCACTGGAGACCGTGGTAAAAGTCTCTCCCCATTTTTCTTAGAAGACCCCTTTATACATTGAAAGGCTGCTGTCAGGTCTCCCTGGAGCCCTCTCTTCTTCAGGCTGAATAACCGAACCTCCCTCAGACCTTTCTCACAGGAGAGGTGCTCCAGCCCTCTGACCCTTTTCATGGCCTTCATCTGTATCTGCTCAAGCAGGTTCATGCTTTGTTTATATTGAGGGCCCCAGAACTGCACATAGTACTCCAGGCAGGGTCCCACAAGAGCAGAATAGAGAGAGAAAATCATCTCCCTGTTGGCCACAAGCAGGGTTTTTGATGCAGCCCAGGATACACTTGGCTTCATGGGCTGCAAGTGCCCATTCCTGGCTCATGTCCCACTTTCCTTCCACCAAGTTCCTCTCTTCAGGGCTATTCTGAATCCCTTCAGCCCCAGTCTCTATTAATGTTGGAGATTGCCCAGACTCAGATGCAGGACCTTGCACTTGGCCTTGTCAAACTTCACAAGGGTTACGTAAATTACTTTTCTAGCCTGTTCAGATCCCTCTAATGACATCCCTTTCCTTAAGCACTACTGATCCTGATGTCACCTTCAAATCTGCTGAGAGTACAACTCAATCCCACTATGTCACTGATGAAGACGTGACAGACAGAGTGCTGGTCCCAGTACAGTCCCTTGAAGGACACTGCTCGTTACTGGTTTCCACTGGTTGTTACTGGTAACAGCAATGAACTGTGTGCAGTGCCTAGACACATTGCTGGTTCTTACCTCGCCAACAGCATTTGAGAGGATGTGAACAATTTTCTCATGGGGTGTTGCTACAACGCTCTGCCCATTGATTTCAATGATCCGATGGCCAACACGCACACCTCCTCGCTCTGCGATACCTCCTCTCATAAGGCTACAGATCTGGAAAGGAGAGGACAAATTTATCATGGGCTGGGTAAGGAACAAAGACTTCTGATTACCCATTTTTTTTGCCTGCAAGCTATGAATCAACATTTAAGCACATACTTGCAACAACAAATTCTAAGATGCAATCAATTGCTGACTCAAATGCAAAATTTGTTAGTGACAACTAGGTAATGGATATTCTCTTCCAAGAGCAGAACAAACTGAAAATGCTGTGTTGTACATTACATGTCCTGTGGTTTGGAAATTTATGAGTGTATGAAGGACCTCAATTTAACAATGTTCATTAGGCAGATGCTTTACAACAAAAAGAATCAAGAACAGGCTTTTTCTTTTGAGATCATGCAATGACTTGGTTAAAGAGATGTGTGGTGCATGCTGAAAGCAGATTCTTTTATATATTTGTGGTTTTTAAAGCGGAAACAACTTTTTTATTCCCCTGGCTGACTGTAAAGTTGTGAAGTAAGTAGAGTCAAAGACAAAAAATAACTTTTATTAACACAACTTTTATATCTCAGACTTAACAAATGAAAATCCTGCTTGCTGTAAGGGAGAAAAGAACAGCTTCCTTCTTCTCACACTGAAACTTACCCACAAATGGAGAGGAAGTTTCATGTTTGTTAAAGCTTGATCAGAAACTGTGGAAGCTACTTACAATCCCATTCTGCACACTGAAGCCCAACTGGTATCTGAGGTCTGGTCTTCTGATCAAGACTGTGGTCACCGGAGGACATCTAACTATGTTCAGTTTAACCCGGGCCTGGTTTTTCAAACCCTGAAAAAAATTGAGAGTTAAACATGTAACATGAGCAGCAAAAAAAAAAAGTGTCAGAACACTGACATGGGAGCAGCCTTGAATAAATAGATCATTGTATCCATTGTACCAGAATCTGATCCCTGAATGCCAGACAGAAGCATCAGAATATTCAATGAGATGAGTGATAAAACATCAAATTTTTCTTGCCAAAAATCTGGCACAATTGTTTTAGGAAAACTAGATTCCTGTTGGCAGTTTCTTCATTTGATAACAGAAATCAAGAATACAAGGAATATTAAACAGGTCTATGCAGCTCACCAAAAGAGTCAATGATTTTAAATAAGTAGCTAAGTTAGTTACAAAACAGTTCTTTCCCTATGAAATACAGTAAATTCTGTCAAGCAAACAGCAGGTCCTTCTTTTATCATCCTTGTATCAACAGTGCTCATGATTTCCATTATTCACAGAATCAGGAGATGGGTACAGTTGGAAGGGACCATTCCGGGTCATCTGTTCCAACTTCCCTGCTCAGACTGGGTCATCCCAGAGCACACGGCACAGGATTGTATCCAGATGGTTCTTGAATATCCCCAGTAAGGGAGACTCCACAGAGTCCCTGGGCAATCTGTTCCATGCATGGTCACCTACACAAGTTATTCCTTTACGTTCTCATGGAATTTTCTGTGCATTAGTTTCTGCCCATTGCCTCTTGTGCTACTGCTCAGCACAACTGAGAAGAGCCTGGCTCCATCCTCTTGGCATCCTCCCTTCAGGTACTTATAGACATTGATAAGGCCCCTCTCAGTTCTCCCTTCTTGAGGCTGAGGAGGCCCATTGCCCTCAGCCTTCCCTCCCAGGAGAGATGCTCTGGTCCCTTGATCATCTTTGTCCCCTTCTCCTGGACCCATTCCAGGAGCTCCATGTCCCAGTTGTACTGAGGAGCCCAGAGCTGGACACAGCTGCACTCCAGATGTGCCTCACCAGGGCCCAGAGAGGGGCAGGATCAGGTCCCTGGAGGTGCTGGCAGAGCTCTTCCTAAAGCACCTCAGGACAATATTGGCCCTTTTGGCCACAAGGGCACACTGCTGGCCCATGGACAGCTTGTTGTCCACCGGGATCTCCAGGTTCTTCTCCACAGAGCAGCTCTCCAGCAGGTCAGCCCCCAGCCAGTGCTGGTGCCTGGAGTGGCTCCTCCCTAGGTGCAGAATCCTGCATTTGCCCCTGCTGAATGTCAGAAGGTTCCTCTCTGCCCATTTCTCCTGCCTGTTGAGGACCTTCTGAAGGGCTGCACAGCATGTGAGTGTCGGCCACTTCTCCCAGCTTGGAGTCATCAGTGAACTTGCTTAGGAGACATCTGCCCCTTCACTGACAATACTGATGAGTAACTTAAAAAATACTGCACCAGTACTGAACCCTGAGAGACACTGCTACCTAGAGGCCTCCAACCTGACTCTGTGCCATTGATTATGACCCTCTGGGATCTGCCATTCAGCCAATTCTCTATCCACCTCACTACTTACTAACCCTTGAGTTTGCCTATGAGGACATTGAGAGATAGTGTCAAAAACCTTGCAGTAGTCAAACATCCACTGCTCTCCCCTCATCCATCCAGGTAGCTGTTCTTCCTTAAGAAGGCAATTCATTTAATCAGGCATGATTTACCTTCAGTGAATCCATGCTGACTACTGCCGATCACCTTACTGTCATCCATTTGGCTAGAGATGGCATCCAGAACGAGGTGTCCCATCACATTCCCAGGATTAACTTGAGGCTGACTGAGCAGTAGTTCTCTAGTTCTCTTTCTTACCCTTTCTGAAGACCAGGATGACATTTGCTTTTCTCCAGTCCTCAGGCAAGTCTCCAGATTGCCATGAACTTTCAAAAGACGATGGCCAGGACCCTTACTGTGGTGTCTGCCAGCTCTCTCAGCACTCATGGATGCACTGCATCAGGCCCCATGTATGTGTGGACTTCCAGTCTGCCTAGCTGTTCTCCAGCACAATCCTCTTTGATTAAGGAAAAATATTCCTTCCAACATTCCTTTACCCTGATTTCCTCCGTCAGAGATTCCTGAGGGCTGGTCTTGACAACAAACACCAGTCCAAAGGCAGTGTTCAGTAATTCTGTCTTGTCTGTGTCCTCTATCACCAGGGTGCTGCCCTCATTTAGTAACAGGTCCCCATTATCCTTTGTTTTCCTTCTGTTGTTGATGTATTTGAAGAAGCCTATGTTGTTTTCCTTGACATCCTTGGTCAGGTATAATTCCAAATGGGCCTTGGCCTTCCTTGTCTCATCTCTCAGTCTGACAACCTCTATATTAATTCCAAGGTGCCTGACCCTGCTTCCATCTCCTGTGTATTTCCTGCTTATGCTTGAGTAATGACAGGATTCTTCCTTTATCCATGGAGGTCTCTTGACCCCTTGTCTGACTTCTTGCTCATTGGGATGCATCATTCTTTAGCTTGGAGGAAGTGATCCTTGAATATCAACCTTCCCTGCAGGACCTCTTCCCTTGGGATTCTGTCAACAGCCGTAAAGAGGCTAACATAAGCTCTCCTGAAGCCCATGATTACAGGGCTGGCCCCAAACTACCTTAGTTGGTCACAGGCTGGCCCCAAACTTCACACCTCCAACATACCCTTTCTTGTTTGTTGGATGAGATCAAGCAGCACACCCATATCTTGTGGGATCCTTCGCCATCTGTGCCAGGAAATTGCCTCCAATGCTTTTCAGGAATCTCCTGGATTGTTTGTGTTTTTCTGTGTAGCTTCTCCAGAAGATGTCAGGGTAGTTTAAGTCCTCCACAAGAACCAGGGCCTGTGACTCTGAGACTGCTTTGAGCTCTTTGTAGAAGGCCTCATCCACCTCTTGATCAGGCATCCTGCAGCACACACCCACAAGTGTCACCCTTAGCAGTCTGCCCTTTTATCCTAACCTATAAACTATCTACTCACTCATCATCTAACCCAAGACAGAGCTTGATAAATTCCAAGTACTCTTCTTCCCTTCCAATTGAGTTATATCACATTCATCATAAACTTGTTGCTACTAGAAGAAAACTGAATGAGAAAAAATTATTTTTACTGCCAGGGTGGTAAAACACATATTACCCAGAGAGGCTGTGGAGTATCCAGTCTTGATCCTAGTGGGCACAGTCTTAAGAACCCTGCTCTACTGTGAACCAAAACACTGGTCTAGACCAGCTACCAGGAGTAACTGCCTAACTCAGAGATTGTGTTCATATGGCTCAGTGAAAACAAAAATGTAATAAACCACAAATAAATGCAATCTGACCCCTTGTACAACTTCAAGTACTCAGAGCTCTTGGAGATTATTAACAGAGATTATTGAAATGCTTAATTCACACAAAATATTAGCCATAAATCCAGACATAAATAAAATCCACATAAAGAATTAAATGCTTTCTAAAAAATACAGCAACTTTCAGCTCACATAAACACCTGCTAATTCCAGTATCTGCTTATGAATTCCTTTAATATGTACAACTGAAATGTAGGTCCCACTGCAATCAAGGTGTCAGACACTGAATTCAAATGATTAATTCTGGAAAGTAGTTCCTACTGTAGCTAAGGTAATACACTGAAGTCTCTACATACAGTTTACTGCTGCTGATTCTCTTGAGCTGAGCTCCAGATTCAGCAGTGACTTGAGAAAACTGGCATCCTGGCATGATGAACTACCCTGAAGTCTGTTTTCTTGTCAGTGCCCTAAACTAGATGTAATTGACACTGACTGCAAACAGCTGCCCTCACTTCCACACAGTGCTGAGCTCAGCTTGGCTCATTCTTGAAAGCAGCTGCAAGACAATGAACACAAAATGTCAAAGCTCATGGCTCTGGGAACTGCCTGTGCTCCACATTCAGGAGAAAGAAGGTCTGAACTCTACCTCTTCAATGACTATGGATTCCTCTATTCTGGTGAGGAATTAGCAGTGCACCTCACATGCTCAAGGGCCATTCACCTTCTACAAGCAGGTCTTGACAACATCACACACTGCAGAGGAACTGAGCTACATTGTGGGCATGAAGTTTATGGAAAAGTCTAAGGGACTTTTGCCTCAGTGCTCTAATCCTGAAAGGTAGGAGTCACGCAGAATACTGGGGATGCCCATTTCTATGAAGAATTTAAGTGTCTAACTTCAGTCATCTGAATTCACTCAGGGCACATGCCCAAAACAGACGTGATATCATCATGTTTCCCTAATGAATGTGCAAGTTATTTACATGTATTCCTTGGGGAACACATAAAAAGTAATGTGGTTCCTAACAAAAATTCTTTTAATTTTACACCAAGTGCATATATTTCAGAAGTGGCTAATCTTCACTAGTAGACTAGTGAAGATTAGGCTAATCTTCACTAGACTGCTAACATACAGTGATCAGAAACAAATTGTGTATTTTGACCATCTTTCTTTCTTTATCTCGCTCCTGAGTATACTTCTGATAGTACCCAGCACCAGATGCTTCTGAAAAATAAGTAGCATAATCCTATTAGAGAATAGCCACAACATATGGAAAGCTTCTTCAAAGCTCTGTCAGTTTGCTATTGGTTTATGGTAAATTAGGAGCAGAGATTACATGCATAATACTGAATTATCTTGTTTGAAGTGCTTGTGACATATGTTTATCCACATATCATCTTTCCATCTGAGTCCTTCCAGCATGTTAAGGAAATCTGAAATCTGGAATATTTCTACCACATTTAATGATCTGCACTTAGATCATTCATATACATACTTGTTTCCAATAGTGTTATATAAATAACTCCAGATACATGGTTATGAAGATCTGCAAATATACAAGATTAAGTTCTCCTTAGAAAGAAAAAAAAAAAGCTGGCAGTTCCTGTGGAAACTGATATCAGTGAAGAAGAGAAAGGCCTGCAGAAGCTGGAAACAGCAAAGCTGGCTGGTTCTGTATTGAGAAAGTACTGATGAGCATAACAAAAACTCCATTTGAATAAGGGAAGTATAACTTACCACAGTTTTAGAAATAAAAATTATGTGGGATAGGAAACAATCACAAAGAGCCTAAATTTGCAGGGAGTTTTGTTTCGATGATGCTGGCACAAAGATATTTAGTATTATTTGTTTTCTTCCTTTCTTTACAGATGTAAGACTGTTTTTGCCATATTTTCACATACGTCACACAGACTATCACTTCTACTCATTGAATCTAAAATGACTGGTTCAGTGATTTATGCATCTATTACTTATCAGAACTCAGTATTAACATTTTGAGAAGCCTGAATGAGAAGTCTTTAGCACAAGCATCTCAGTTCAAGTATTAAGAGATAATCTATGAAGGGGAAAAAAAAATTACTTTGTACTTTTTTTACTTCACAAATTTACCTTGTAGATGGAAAATTTATTTTGCAATTAAAAAAAAAAAGCAAAGTGAAATAAAAAAAGTTACACAATATAACGTGTTACCAAAAAGTTGCTCGAATAAATAAATCTAACAGGGAATGTCTGTATAACGTACCACCAGCATTACATTATTTGCCTGCAGGTGATCTGCACAGCTAGGCAGGACCATTTCAATAAATAACTAATTTCAGTAAATAAACAATAAATAACTAATGAGGTTTGTCTCAAACACTCTCTAGTGATGTATCTTTCCTATTCTTTAAACTCTGATGTTCAAATACTTATTCCTTTATATGTTACAGCTGCCCCAGGCACTGTTCAGTTCCAATGACCTGCAAGCTTTTCACTGTCACATACTCTGCTGACAACTAGAAGAAAGCTGTTCCAATTAAAATATCCCACTTATGCAAGTGAAGAGAACACCAAATAAGAGAAATACTTTCAAATAACTTGGGCACAGATATCACAGAGGGTATGTCTTTCAGCCAAAGTTTTAAAGCTTTAAATATAGGTATAAAGAAACAAACAAAAAAATCCTTTACTCTATTTCATCCAAATATTAAGAGATATTTGTCAGCTAGTAAGGTTTATGACAATACTAGGCATCTGTGCTTTCATCTGTGATATAAAATTTCAAGTGTGTATCTGGTAATATCTTCCTTCTGCACAAAACATTCCCTTGCAAAGTTGTGCACAGAGCCCTGGTACACAAGTAAACAGCACAGCACTCTGGAATGGCACTGGATGTCAATCTAGACTTCATCAAGACTTCTGATGCTGTCTCTCAAGATAACTTCATAACCCTCAAGCTCAGGAAGTGGGTTGTGAGGTGGATTGAGAACTGGCTGAATGGCAGAGCTCAGAGGGCTGGGATCAGTGGCACAAGTCTATTTGGATGCAGTGTCAGGGACACCTAGCAGTGTCCCTCAAGGTCTATACTGGGCACAATCCTATTTAATTTACCATCATGGAGCGCCTCATGAGAAAGTTCACGGATGACACAAAAGCTGGGAGGAGTGGCTGACACCCAAGTGCTGTGCAACTCTTTAGAAGGATCTTGACAAGCAGGAGAGGTGGGCAGAAAGGAACCTTCTGAAATTCAACAAGGGCAGATGCAGGATCCTGTACCTGAGGAGGAATAACCCCAGGCTCCAGCACAAGCTGTCCATGAGCCAGCAGTGCTCTTGTGGCCAACAAGGCCCATGTTATCCTGGGGTGCATTAAAAAGAGCTCTGCCAGCAGCTCCAGGGAGCTGATCCTGCCCCTCTACTGAGCCCTGGTGAAGCACATCTGTAGTGCAGCTGTGTCCAGCTCTGGGCTCCTCAGTACAACAGGGACATGGAGCTCCTGGAGCAGGCAAGTCCTGTTGAGGGCTATCATTAGGGGATTGGAGCACTTCAGTTAGCAGGTAAAGGTTTGACAGTTGGACTCAGTGACCTTAGAGGTCTTTTCTAACCTAAAAAATGCCACAGTTCTGTGAAAGGCTGAGCGAGCTGGCCCTGCTCAGCATCGAGAAGAGACAGTTGAGAGGGGACTTAATCAATGTGTGTAAGTATCTGAGGGGAGGATGTCAAGAGGATACAGTCAGGCTCTTTTTAGTAGTGCTGAGCCATAGGATGAAAGGCAAAGGCACAACACTGGAATACAAGATGTTCCACCTGAACGTGAGGAAGAATTTCTTTCCTGTGAGGGAGACTGAGCATAGGAACAGATTTTCAGAGATTGGGTTAGACTACTTCCAGTGGTCCCAACCTTACCCATTCCGTGGTCCAGCATGGAGTCAGAAAATTGTTGTAGCGTAACTCGCATATTTTTATTAAGACCACGAAATGGAAAGTGCTATGCAAACACTTGGTAAGAATTTATTCCACAGTTTTATACTTTCTGTTCTTCAATTACGTCATCATTTTAAAATGTGTAGCTTCCTGAAACATTTTCCGTACCTTTATAATGCTCTGACACGTTGAGAGGGGTAAACCAACCAAGCTGGTCCCATTGATTGACATGATCTGGTCCCCTATGTTCAGCTTCCCAGACTTCTCTGCTGGTCCTCCATGCATCATGTTGGCTATGATAACTGTAGGCAAAATAGATCCCCATCCAGACTCCACAATCACCACACCTAGGATTTCTCCCTTTTGCTTTTCAATGTAAACCTGTATAGTAAGAAAAAGTGTTTAAAAAAAGAGTTTCTTTCACACCCGTGGAACTAGTATCATTCCCCTCCAAACATTCACAAAACCAAGAAATATACCCCTTTTCACTTGCAACCAGCCTTCCTAATTCAAAAGCAAAACAACACAGGATACATGTTTTATTACCTTTCATTTGTATTCAAACATGAAATGATACACAATACACAGTTAGTGCAAAACACCCCTCAGAAGTAATTTCTGTATATGAGCAGAAGAAATTGCAGTGAAGGAAACCCTGGTGCCATGGGCTTTGGTGGACAATGCTAAATAAGAAGAGATTACAAGATTTTAAAACTTTGCATTGGAAAAATATCACTTAGGTGTTCTAGTTGCACACTGGTTTGTTTTTATTAAGCAAGCTGCAAAGCCTTCTGGCACATACAGTTATTTAAAACCTGGCATCGGTCATGTTCACAAACACCGGTGCTTCTATAAATTTTGTATTGTTTACTGTAATTTTTAAAATGGTATTAATCTGTTAATCTGCTTAAAGTTCACTTTCAAACATGTCTGAAAATTGTCTGGTAAAAAGAACAGAAACAGATGGTAAATCAGTTGACTGCTGATGAATTTGGGGTTCACTATTTGCCTTTGAAAGAGAACTGATGACAGGATGTCCTATTAGGGAGGATATTCTAGATGGAGATAATTTTTAGGAAGTGTTAATGTTTTTTTTAATTTCTGCCAACATAGGCCTGCAACTGATAAGAGCAGTTGAATACTTCTGGAAAAAAAAAAAAGGAGACATACATCTTTGCAATTTTCAGATTTGGAGAAGTGAATCAGGTCATCATTGTACATGTCCTGGGTATTCAGCAAGTCACTATATTCCTTCTGGCTAAGGTCTTCTGGGTTGATTCCATTTGCCCTCAGAAATTCTTGGTAGGCCACACTAAATGCTTGACCTATGGACTGTGCAATCAGCTGCGCCTGTAGCGTTTTCC
Organism: Zosterops lateralis; assembly: GCF_965231275.1. Lineage (NCBI taxonomy): Eukaryota > Metazoa > Chordata > Aves > Passeriformes > Zosteropidae > Zosterops > Zosterops lateralis. The sequence goes on along the minus strand of NC_139800.1, from coordinate 64,942,531 downwards.
AGAGAAAGGAAAAGAAAAGAAAAAAATGAAAATTCTGATGATCACGTCCTGTTCACTTTCTGAACTTTTTCCATGATCACCTTCTGTTACAACCACACTGTAAATGGATCATCAAGTTGATGAACCTACAAGTTACTACAATCCAGCCTAAAAAATACTTGTGCCTTACAAATTAGTTTTAAAGATCCACAAAATGTCAACACATTCAGCTCTGCCAATTATAAATTATGAATATGAGAAAAAAAATACATCCTTTCACAGGTAAGAACTGCTAATATAAGTGTAAAGGTAGAGACGCTGCAGTGACTGTGGCTTGCACCTGCAGTTCTTCCCACACAAGCTGCTCCCAGATGGCTTTCCCTTCCAGCAGAGGCAAAGTCATTCCCTGACAAGCCCACAGTGAAAATGAAAATGTCTACTAGGAAACCACATTTAAAAGGATATTTCCAACTTTTCTTACCGTTCTTTACCACATTGATAGTGACTACTCCAATCTCAGCCTCAGACAAAAAAGGAAAAAAGCAGCAGCAACTAGTGACCAGATCAAGCCCTTGAAATAACTGCAAATGGTCATATGCTCCTTCTTCACCCTGCTACCACCTTCAGCCTCTATCCCCTACACTTATTTCCCTCCTTCCAATCTGTACAATCCTGCCAGTTCTCTGCCTCTTTCCTGCTCATTCTGTCCTTTGTAGGGCACCCTCTTGCACTGCAGCTTTCCACAGTCTTGTCTGGACCCAAAGCCATCAAATGCACCACACACTACACCGCATTGCTCCCACCATGAGCTGTTTTACTTCTGCACCTGTGGGAGAGAAACTGGGCAGCAAGCAGATGTGAGCAAAGGTCTGTGCTAAGCAAGGCCAGAGGATGCCTGCTTTTGACACAGTAATAATGGTGAGGGACGTAACAGACAGGAGAGGAAGGCACAGCATGGTGCGGAGTTCTGCTGTATATAGGAGGAGCAATTCATGCAGTGAGCACTGTGTAGTGCACAGGAGGTGGCTGTGATGTGCACTGAAACACAGTGCTGGCTGTGGCAAAGGCAGGGAAGAGAAAGGAAGAGCTCCACAGCTGACAATGGAGGCCTGGCAGACTGCTGGTAATGAATGAATCCTGCTCAGGTGTACTTTCATACAGTCATATTTAAAGCCATGTTTAAAGCCTAGTTTGGTCCCTAATAAAAGAAAGATTCCCAACACTGAAATAAAAATTTTGTTGTATCTTGAACAGCTAAAACTAGTACTAAACCTGCTGATGAGAACAGCATGACTGCTGGTGCTGAAAAGACCAATATGTAGACTGGTGGTATATTACCAAAGCTAGGATCAAGCTAATTTTGACAGCAAGAAAACGGGAAAACTGCACCTTCATAACTCAGTAACCTAAGTGTACAGACTTCACATTCATACACATGTATCTTCACTCCAGGAAGAGATCAGCTCCTACACCCAGCATTTGGATACGTCACTAAGGTTCAACTAATTTAAAGGTACACCTCTAAATACAGTTGAGAATCTGGTGCTATCCTCCTTAGAGACTCATCCAAGCAGAGACATGTGGCCAACACCCACTTGCAGACTTACAGCTTCTGTTTCACTTATTGTGTAGATTCTGTCAAATACCCAGCTGTCCCACAAGAAAATACAAGTTTTATAATATAAACAGGCCATGTTACTTCACTGGAGGTGCAAAATCTTTGAAGCTGCCATTTTCTTGCTGTGCTAACGAGGTGCCATGGTGCTTCCATTCTGACTGTTAGTCACTTTGGTATTTGAGATGAATTTTGCAAGTTACCTGTGAGCTATATATCATGACTAAGGAGAGTTGATATAATCTGCAGTTTCTCAGCATATTTTCCCCATCAATGAGCAATGTTTTTATTGGATCTACAGGCATTTTACAGGCCAATTGGATCTACAGGCAAAGAGAGGATCACACATGACACAAATACAGGCTGATCCAAACCATAGATTTGGAATCTCAAATTTTACCTAGCCAAAGTACTAAGAGCAGCCTAGGAAACAGACTCGGGAAGTATGGATCATACAAGACGTCAGACTACTCCACGGTGAAGGAAAATAAGCCCCAGACTCTGGTATTTTGATTTCTGCTTTTTCAACTGGCCAATAAAAGAGCAAGCAATATCCAAACTTGTGACTAGAAATACACAAACAACAGCCTCAAAGTGAGTAGCATGTCAAATGATTTGCAATTAAGCAAAAAATACATTGGCTACTCTAACACCAGATTCTTAAAAGACTTTGCAAGACAGGTTTACATGCTATTTTGTGGAACTAATCCAGAAATTTTATACTCCATCAATTTTGGTCCAGGATTACTTCTATCAATGCTTGTCCTTACTTTGTAACTTCAGCAGGGGTCATGTATATACATCCATGTGCAATCAGATAACATGTTCATACACTGGTTTAGAACAGGTTACATAAAATAAAATCATTACATAAAATCAGGTCCTTATTCAAGACAACGTTCCCATCTCAAAGTCCTTGCTGTTCACTGTAGATTGGAAAACATTTGAGTATTTTGTAAGAAACTGATATTTTCACGTACTTCTCTTGACTACGTTAGTTACCCAAACAATTACGGCTAACTTGACTATGATCCTAAATACTACAGCTCTAAGTACTTCAATCTGATAAGTTTGATTTTATTTTTCAGTTACTGAAAGTTACTTTTTAAAAGTGCATTAAATCAGCAAGTTATACACACTGATTGTGAAGACAGGAGGTAAGTCTCATGTAAGATAACTTAGTCCTGTGTAAAGTAACTTAACTGCACCACAGATTAAATTTTTGTCATTTATGCCTCTCTTCAGCATATTTCGGGACTGCTGAAACCACAAACTTTCTTTTCTGGCTTTTTGACATGATGACAGCAACTACAGCCCCAATGTAAACCTCCTGAAAAACAAAAATCACCTTTCTGGTTTGTATCAGTGATCAATCCTCAATGCAAGACTTGGGATTAGAATTTCCCTATGAAAATAAGCACCTCTGATAGACTTTCCCTCTCTCACTCAAAATTTGAGCTGGTATTTGTAACCTGCAGCAACTGGACCCTCTTAACATTATTACTGGAAGGCACTCAAGAAGCTTTAAAATGGTAATCATTTCTATAAATACCAGTTTCCTGTGACATTTCAGGTCCAAAGATACAAATGGCAGGAAAGTTCTTCTGCTTAGATGAAATATCGGTTGCAGTTAAAAAGCAAACAGGACCACTCACAATGGACTTCGGGCTTTTTAAAATGTGCCCACTTTTCTACTCCTAGAAAATCACAAGACAATGTAATTGCTTACATCCTCAGACTCAAAGACATGACAAATCATTTTGTACTGCCTCTTTCCATCTTGAGAGGGGTGAGATGCTTCCACATTATCCTGGGAGTTAGAGCGTGGCATTCGCCTGCGAGCCATCAAAACAACTATATTTCCTATATCAGCAATGTAAGAGATGGTCCGCAGGGGATGATCCATCATGGTTTCCTGGGGAATAAGAAAACCAACATAAGCAGCTGCTTCAACTAAGTTCTTATTGCACATCTAGTATTACCAAAATAGATAGACAGCTCTAAGACCTCTGCTAAGTGAAATTTGTAATACCTCTCATGAATGACGGGAGACACCAATAGAAATCAAGAGCCTGACTTTCCAAAAATAAAACAGAAAGAAAGTTTTACAGCGTTTTTTTTTCAGTGGAAAAGCACATCAAGACCACAATTGCAGAACCTGCATATGCTGGGCATGTATGTGTAGAGGACTATGAACAGATTATTGCAGCTAAACATTTTGGGCTACTCTGGGCACAATCAGTACTTGATGCAGCATGGACTGCAATTATCTTACCCACAAATTCTAATTATTTCTACAGTCTGACACACCAGAGTAATTGCTTGTATGACATGGCTCTTGACCATGGATTTCTGACTAGAGAGGAATGCAAGAGCCAGCACATTTCAAAGACAAATTTTAACATCTAAGTGAAAGTCTATTCCTGCAGTATACTCCAACAATATTGACAAAGGTGTCTATATCTATACCTGTGTGTCTGCATTCAGTACTTTAATTCTCTGTGTAGAAATGAAGAGGTCCACTTCAGTCATGGGTTGAGATTCACCTTCTGGAGCCTGCAAATAAATGGATTAGAGTCAAACAAACACATTAGGTAACACACTTACTAATAATGATGTTAGTTCACGTACAGGGGTGCACTAAGACACAGTCACCAGAACAGCAATGCAGGATAGAGTATTAGACTGCAGAAGCCAAAGATAAACACAAAGATGTGGAAATTATATCATATATGTGAAAGTGAATTGGGTATTGTTTGAAAAAAAAGTTAACCTCATAAAAGCTTGCCTGGTTTTTTTCCTGATTCAGTAAAATTATACCTGTCTGCAAAATGAACTATAAAGATTTCTTGAAAAGCAATGTGATTTTACCATTTTCTGCATACTATGAATCCCACTTCAAATAAGGTTTTAATACAAGCCATGGAAAAGCCTAACAGCATCTCCTGCCTGAGGAATTTCTATTTGGGTTAGCAGTAGCTGCCAAGACCAACGGAAAAACCTGTACCACAGGAGGTACTGTTTGAGCTATTCATAATGCAGTTCTGACAAGAAGACCTTCACAGTCAGACACCATACTTTTCAAGCAGCAACTCACTTTATAAGTCATAATTTGTTAATAGAAAGCAAACATTTGTAATATTTTTAAAATTACATTTGTTAAAAGGTAATTGAAAACTCCACAAACAAAACTTATTACAAAGATGAGTCAATCTCAGTATATTACTGTATGTATAGACATAAACTTTTTTTTGCATCCAGCAATTTGACGTCTCTGTGAGTCAAACAAAGCACTCCTACATAAATATAAAATAAAAAGAATAGTAAAAAAACCCCAAACAACCACCCCTACACTTCATTTTAATATTTTAATCCATCATTTTACAAAGTTTAAACCTTTGCCATGTCAGTCCTGATGCTTTAATATGCATTTTGGGTACTGCCTGTAAACATTTGATAAATCCAATCTTTCTTCTATTTCTAACATGAAATGGCTAATGATAAGCAACAAAAAATGGCCAATCAGGCAACTGATTTCCAAAATATGTCAACTTGTATGGTGGCTCAGAAATAAATCTGCAAAAACCTTGCTGGATGCAGAAAATAAAACCACAAAATAAAAAGAAAAGAAAAAACCCTCCCAGAAAACAAAAGAACAAGCATAACATCAAGCTGATGGAGTTTGTACTGCACCTTCTTCCTGCTTTTGGCTAATTTCTGGGCCATCTGCTTAGCATGGAACAAATAGAGACAGGAGAACAGTTAGAGAAGAACTTACAGAGACTCCAAGTCAAGCAGGAACCTACAAACTAATGTCAGCGCTACAGACTACTAGCTGGTCTAAATTAGTCCCTGCTTGATTAATTTCCTCCTTTTCTTTTTAGCTTAAAAAAATTATAAAATTTCATGTTTAGCACAATTAATTTCAGAAATGAAAAGAAACAGCACCAAAAGAGTCAGAAAGAACACAAAAGAATTTTTTTTCACTTAAAACATTACTTGCAATGAATGAGGTTATTTTGTATGCAGTAGTTTTTGAAGTTTGGTGGGGGGAAGGTGGTTTAAGAAACAGAACAAAGCTTCCCCTCATGGCAGTATGAACCATGATGTTATTTCTTTTGAAGGCACACTAATATAAAAGGTGAGAGAAAAATTTTATGTCTCAGTACTACAGCTTTTTCAGATCTCATACTTCAATAGACTTCAAAAAAATAACCTCCCTAACACTAGGCTACTTTTTCCTGGAAAAATAATATGACAGAAGGTGACCGTCACCTTCATTTTTTCTTACTTCTGAGCAAATAAATCTGTACCAATGTTCATGCAGTGTCCCTGGTCAACAAATTTTCCTGTGACACCTACACAAAGACATGTCCACACTATCACACAGTATTTTTTCAAGCAAGCAGTGGAGCATATATTTCAGCTCCAGAAACCCCTTAAAAGAGGTTTCTACTAACAACCCAAATAAATTTACTTTCTACAGTCTTGCAATCATGAATTCAAACCAATGGTGAACTGAACTTAACAGACCTGCTCACTGAAAGAATGCATACTCACCAGGCTGGCAGTTAGCCCTTAAATTCCAGCAATAACAGCCTCTTTGCTATTTAAATTTACAGGTGTGCTTGTGGTGGGAAGGAGGCTTATAGTTACAAGCTCCATACAGATTCAGCACTAACTACTTTTAAGAAGAGCCAACAGGAGGCCTGAATCACTAGACACATCAAACATTTTATACTGATGCTCAGGTTTTGTCTAAACAAAATCTGTCAGGTTTTGTCTAAACAAATCTGAAAGCAGCTACTTAAAAGTTTAGGCCGCACTGCTTATTTACAAATAGAAACAAGCCCTAGTTTTCAAACTAGCTTTTAGTGACCTTTTTTAAACAAAGAACTATTTTATAGCCTGATAAGTTATTTTGCAACAGATGATTGCAAACTATTGCAAAAGCAATAAAAACTGCCTTACATGGCAGGCTCTTCATTACATTACCTTCAACTTAAATTAATACTCAGAAATAGTATACTTATCTTGAATAACAGCTGCCTGTTATTCACAATGGGCACAATAGGCAAGGAGGAGACACTCCTAAGATAGAGCATTTAGACTGCTTTCCAAAATCAAGCTTTTCTTTCTCACCCTTCCAAAACTTTAGAATGATGTACCTCCCAAAAGAAGAAAAGCACAGACCGAAATGAAAAAAAAAAAAAAAAAAAAAAAAAAAAAAAAAAAAAAAAAGGGGGGGGCGGGGGGGAGAATCCTTGAGATACAGCTTTATAATGTAGAATCAACAATTTATCAACATACAGTATGATCCAATTTTCTGAAAAATCTGTTCTTCAAATGGAAGCATATTGAAGAACTACTTCCAAATATTTCATAAAAGCAAGGCAATGATATGGAACAAGCAATTTTAACAAGTGATTTAACACAGCACAGAAATGTCACAAAAGAAGTTATGGTTCATGAACAACAAAAAATTAGGGTAATTCTATGCAATATACTTTATTAGACAAACTCTCTTAATCATCACATTATTTTGCTAACTCAAAGACTCCTTCTGTATTCCTAGAAGAAAAAAGCAAATGGAAAATACCTAATCTATACAAGTTTGAGAGCTTTTTAATATATAGAATTCAGGGTTTTAATTTTAGGTAAATTATTTATTTAGATAGATGCAGTTTCCAAAATTACAAAACATTAAAATCCAACAAGCTTCTGCTTTTGCTACAGAGAGCTCCTAAGTTTATCCAATCTATTTAGTCTCAACAAAAAATGTTCTGCAACTCGGTGAGCATTGAGAAGACACTGTGTGAAAATGTGTGAAATACTAAACTAAATACTCACATATGGGTTCTATCCTAAATGACACTCAGAAATTAAACCAGGTGTCACCTAGAAATGTTGAAATCTGCACATAGCAAGCTGAAAGTGCCTCCTAATGAAATATTCCTAACCACATTTGATGAACACCTTCAAAGTAGTGTATCTGTTTTAACTTAGCTGGACTTCACAGAGATTAAGGTCAAGCAAGAAAACACCCAACTCTTGTACCTTTAACTGGAAAGATACTTCTTTAAAGAAGCAGCATAGAGAATTGTTTTCAAAGTCTGAAATTAATATGCAGTCTGAAGGCTCTGATAAAAGGAAGCACTTTAGGGATTAATAATTCAAAAGGCGTACACTTATGTGAAGGTATAAATAGCAGGGCTTAAAAAGAACCCTTTTCAATACTCAACTTCAAGCCTGTGTATTTTAAAAGCTCACTCTTAATTCATAAACTTTCTTTTCTTTGACAATGGAGAAATGGTTGACATGCAACAAGTATGGTATTCTGTTTAATAAATGTGAGTAGGGCATAACCTTCATAATCACTGTGCAAAACCCGTAATTTCCACATGTGGGATGTAGAATATCTGATGCAGTGATGAAGCTGGCAGCAGGAAATCCACCTGTCATCATGCATTTCTCTCTGAAAATGTTTAGTGTTAATGGCAACCAGCAACAAAACCAGCCAAAGAGCCTAAGGTGCAGGGGGGTTGCCTGAACTTTACTCGGAAGCAGAAAGCAGTATCTGTCCAAGAAGTGTTAAAGATATTGTGTACTAATAATACAATACAACCCAGTAATTTTCTGAAACACACCAAGTTTCAGAAAATTAAATATACCAGCTAGGGTTTTACCAGGTAAAAAAAATGCAATCATTTGGGCCTCAAGCCTGAGATGAATATATTATAAGCAAAGATATGCATGCCTGCTGATTTACACAAATGCACAAATTATAGGGTTTATGAGTGAAATGCATTAAATAGATTTCTTCTGCTTTGACACAGAGAAATGCTGAGGCATAACAGAATCCTCAGAATGGTATTTTGTTCATGAATTTCTACAAAATATGTTTAGTATCAGACAAAGATTCTACACTCTTACGCCTCACAGGCCCAGTCTGAATCAATTCTGTTTCATTTTTGTCCACCATATCCCTTTATTTTTTTTCTAATGTGTATTCCTACACAAGCTTTACCTTCTAGGTACAAACTCCCTGTGCAGTCCCAGGTTCAAGTTCCATACCTGATACCTATATTTCCTATGACAGCTGATGCTAATCTTTCCTTTCACCCTCCAGTGATGTGCCCCTCCTAGATCCACCCTCACCAAAGCCCTTCTTTCTCTCCCTTCTCTTCCTTACCTTTTGTTTCCCGTTCATTCAAATCAGACAAGCTTTCTAACACACAGCTAAGCATCAAGAAGGAACACAAAGAGACTACTAAACACAAGGGCACAGACTTATTTGCCCAGAGCAGGAAATAAAAGACTCTACAAGGAAAACTCTTCACTGAAGGTTTGGAGAGAACTCACCAAGACCTGCCATTGTTGAAAAAGCTGCATGAAATGTATTTTTAAAGCATGTCACTTAAATCCAGAGTGTCCAATGAACAAAGAGAAATCACTCTTTTGCAAAAAGCTCAGTAGTTCAATTTAGTGAAGACTTCTACAGAGATGGTGGAGGATAATCTCTAACAGGAAGGCTACATTCCTGTCTTTTCTAAAACGTGACCATGTTAATAACTTTCAGACACAAGGTTACAAAAACAAGGTTTTCATGAGAACACCAGCAAAATTACAGTTTTTGAAAGTTGTCTCAATGGCTCTTTTTGGAGCTTCTGTGTCAAAGTTACATAAAAAACTAAAGTGAACACCTGCCATGGAAAGCATTGAAAGGAATAATAAGAGTAGGAAGCATCAGCTGACCTTAACAGACAATACTATTGGTCTTGCTGATAACCTTCTCTCCTCTTCCTCTCTCTTTTATACAATTGCACACCAAATCTGAGTTGGTACCCAAAATAAAATATACAACAGAAAAACACACAGATATTAAACTAAGAAAAATTCCCAGAACAGGTTGTGTTGACTAGCTGAATCAGCAGGAGAAGCTGTGTGCCTACCAGCAAGTCATGGAGGGGTAGTGGGAATATTGCAGCATCCTGTCCAACTGTGCAATACTTCATTCACATACCTTAATTTCAGCTGACAATGTCATAATTGTAACTTAAATTCCCATTGCTGGGAATGGCCTGTACAGAAATCAGTCAGCATTTCTCTTCTGAAACAAAATTGCAAAATTGTACCATCTTCTGTGTACCATCACAGGCTTTTTTTTTTTTTTTTTTTTTTTTTTTTTTTTTTTTTTTTTTTTCCTTTTTCTTTAAACAGCTCACAGCTGTTATGTGTGGAGAAACAAGTATCCACAAGAGGGTTAAAAATAACTGCAGTCATTACTGCAGCAGCAGTTCCATTGAGTGCCAAGCCAGAAGCAGCTGCAATACTAACTAGTTATTTTCTTAACCTGTTCTCCCAGATAATATATAACTATGATCACCATTCACTTCAGATTCTGCTTTAATGTACATGGCACAAGTATTACCAAAGGAAATTAAAATGACCTGGTAACGTCCCCTTATCTGTCTTGTTCCAAAAGCAGCATTAAATATGCAATCTATTTTGCAGAAGGAAAGGTGAGGCCCTTTTCATTCTGAAACTACAGAGAGCCTCACCTGAAAAAATTACTGCATAAGGAAAAAGGTCATATCCACAATCATAAAGCAGCCATATAAGAAGCAGCAGGAATTACTACTCACCTTGATCCTGCTGACAGCTTCCTGAGCCTGCATCATTCTCACATTCTTGGATGGAGTTTTATCAGAAAGGAGATGAGTTGAACCAAGGTAATTGGCAGCAAAAATGATTCCATCAATTAAGTCTTCAGGATCACAAGGTCCGGGAACTGTAACACAGGAAAGCCATCTCTGAAGACAATCGTGAAATACAGCAAAACAGTAGAACTCTGACAACTTGAGCCTGCACCTGATGACTGCAAATCCTCCTCTGAAATACTTCAGTTTAGATGACAAAAAGGCAACCAGTACTTTCAAAGGCACAAAACATTAAACAAATTATATCAAAATTTGTGGTGGGTTGACCCTGCCCACCAAAGCCCTTCTATCACTCCCCTACTCAAAAGGGCCAGGGAGACAAAATAAAATGAAAGTCTCACGAGGCAAGACAAGAACAGGGAGAGATCAGCCACAAGTTACTGTCATGGGCAAAACGGATTCCAATTGTGGAAACTTGTTTAATTTAATTTAATGAAGTCAGAGTAGAATAATGAAAAATAAAAACAGATGCTCCAACACCTTCCCTCATCCCTCCCTTCTTCCTGGACTCACTTTTACTCTCAATTTTCTCTATCTCCTGCACCAAGAGGCACAGGGGAATGGGGGCTGTGGTTACTTCTTTCTGATGCTCCTTCTTCACCATGGGGAAGAGGCCTCACATTCTTCCTCTGCTCCAGAATGGGATACCTCCCACAGGAGATAATACTTCAGAACAGACTGCTCTGGTGAGGGTTCCCTATGGGGTCACAAGTCCTGCCAACAAATCTGCTCCAGGTGCACTCCTCTCTCCACTGGGCCCCCTATCCTGCAAGAAGCCTGCTTCAGCCTGGGACTTCCATGGGAGCATAGCTTTTTTTGAGCATCCACATGATCTGGCATGGGGTCCTACATGGGCTTGTGGGTTTGTGTTCCACTGTAGACTTCCATTGGCTGGAGGGACACAACTGCCTAATCCTCGTCTTCACCATGGCCTGCATGGGAATCTCAGCTCTGGCACCTGGAAATTCTCCGATCCTTCCTACTCCACTGATGTCATCTTCAGAGATCTCTTTTTTACACATTCCCAGCCCTTTATTCTCTGGCTGCAGTTGCTGTGGTGCAGAGTCTTCTCCACCTTCCTAAACATAAAACCGCAGAGGTGCTACCACTGTCAGCCTTGGCCAGTGGCGGGTCTGTCTTGGAGCCAGCTGGCGCTGACTCTATCGGACAGGCAGGAAGCTTCCAGCAGCTTCTCACAGAGGACATTGTAGCCACCCCACTACCAAAACTTTGCTATGCACACCCAGTACAACATCTCTAGAGCAAAAGCTACAATGGTTCAACCAGCCCGTTTCTCTCAATAGCTCCTTCTTTTGCGAGTAGGGATCAACTTGGAGCTAAATAAGCTGTGATTTTTCACTGTGATAAAGGGACAGACACAGTTACTCAGCTTGCTCCTCATCCACCAAAAACAGCCTTGCAACAGTCACAGGCAGAAAGAGGAAAGGTGCAGTTTCATAGCAGCCATCAGCCTCTTTCTTGCTTATGCATTAACCACAGTTGGTGCAACAGGCAGAACAACCTCCTTGGGAATGATCTACATATACTACACTTTTCAATATTTTTATGCCACAGAACTTTAAAAATAGCAGACTTAACAAAGATACTGTGGTAAAGTACTGAGTTAAATAAAATGTTACTAAATACACAGAGTATGGGCGCTCTTGATGGCAAGGAACTCCCTTAGTCCACAGATCCTCAGAGATCCAACACTCATCAACTTCTGTGGAAAGTGATGGGGTGTACAGGATTCATTACCAAGCAATGCAAATCCTTACAAAGCAGCACTTAAGATTTGTAAGATTTTTGGTGTTTGGCAGCTTTATGTAAATATTTTATATATGAAAATATTTCATTCTGATACCACATTAAAACTGTCATGATCCAAAAGGGAGGCTGGTTAATCTAAGAAACTTCCTGTCCTTAGAAGGAAAACCAATTTTTGTTCAAGACAACTGAGAAAAAAGAAATCATATTAAAGAACGTTCATGGGTAAACATGTCCACATTTTATCACAAAACACCTGTGTTTACGTTTGTCTTTCTTTTTTCCTCTAAAAAAAATCAAGGGGTGTTTGAACTACAAGGTGATGAGGCTTCAAGTTTCAAATTACTCAGAATGCCAATTTTGTTCCAATGATAACATATGAGACTAAGAACTCCTCAGAGTGAGCATGTGTGGTTTTGGTCTCAAGGAAAAGCAAGATATTATTACAATTAAAATAACAAAGAAAGAGCTGAAGATCAGTATCACACTGAAACTATACATAAAGACAGAAGCACATGTATAAATCTTGTGAGCAGGCTTGTCTTCTTTTTAATTTCTTTAAATACAAAAATTTATGACCAGCAATTTTAAGATGCTTATCTCCACTGTGCAGTTTGCTCAGGCAGTATGTATCTGAAAAATTCTCAAAATGAACAAGTCACTGCCAAGCACATGACCAAAAGTACTGGAAGTACTACATATTTACGCAGAAATCAAAGAGCATTTTAAGTGTTGCTATTTATTACTCTACGCATGAAGGCCTTTTCACCACTTCCACCACTTTACTATAAAGGGTGCGAAACCCTTTATAGTACAATTTCTGACCAAAGTGAGGAAAAAAAAATATGAGCAAAGGTGTAAGACTCCAAGAAAATGGCAGATTATACTCCAAAAAGGTACATGCTCTAATTGCATCAGAGGTGAACACACAGACAGTATTGCTTTTTAGAATACCTCCTCCTTTTATTATCTCTGACAACAAAACTATTACCTCAATGAAAGCATAGCATAGGTGCTAGCAAATTTTTCCTTGGCCTACTGGTGCATAAAAATGGGACATTCATAATTTTAAGGAACTTTGTGCTGGACAATGAACTAAGAAAATTTTAGTTTACAATTTATTTTTTTCCTAAGGTGGAGATAATTATTTTTAAAAGTCCTTGATAGACAGGACTATCAACAGGAGATGAATTTGAATTCTAAGAGAGATCCTTCACTGGTGCAAAATTTCAATACTTAGCTATGGACTAAATGACATTCTGAGAGGGACTCCAAAACAGGCAGTTTATATTCTGAAGACTAAAACAATGATCAATTTGCAGTCTAAAGAAAATTATCACATAATCAATTAAACAGAGCACACTGTAAAGCAATCTATGGGGTGAAAAGAAGTCCAAATAAATTATTACATAAATTGAATTTCTAAAATTTGATCAAGCACAAGAAACAACCACTGTCAGGGAAAAAGTTAAAAAAAAAAAAAGAAGAAATTTCTATATTCTGCTTCAGTCATAACTGCACACAACTTGTGTTCTTTCTGCAGTACAGACAGGATGCAGACTCATGAAAAAGGTAACAGCAGTTCATGAGGCAGGTAACTTGCTTTTTCATATTGTTCTGAAAAAATTCAGCACTACTGAAACCTTAACTCTGAGATGGGAAGCAGTAGAGACAAGTAGCTGCTAAGCAAAGCAGATTTTCAGTGGCAGGCCTGCCAATAAATCCGACTGAGATTAGACAGAGCACTAGAGTCTTGCTTAGTCTGTTTTCCTTGTCCACATATATTCGTATATGTTGTTATCTTGTTTTGAAAGACAGATGTCTGCTAAGGAAGGCAGGAGCCTCCCTTGGAATGGAAAATGTAGACTTCCTCCCTCCAAATTATTATAATTCTGAAATTAAGGGGGCTCTCAGGCCATAGAGATAAGAACAGGAGTAACAGCTCTTTACTGGTGTGTGTACCAAGGCAAACAAACACCACCAGCTCTGGCATTACCAGCAAACAGCCCCAGGAGCCCCGTGACGCCTCCTGGGCCTGGGGCCCTTTCCCCGGGCGCAGTTCCGGTCACGGCCAGCGGGGGCGCTGGGGGCTCCCGGCGGGCAGGGCGGGTGCGGTGACTCCCCCGCGGCTGCAGGGGGCGCTGTGGGCTCGGGGAGCGTGCGGGAATGGCGGACAGGCTGGGACGGGAAGGGATGGAGGAGAGGCCTCGCTCCACAAACCCCTGGGGCAGCCGATCCTGGTGGCCTGCAGGACCCTTGGAAACAGCAAGCTGGGACGGCAGGAATGAGCAAACATCCAGGGGCGGCAGATGAGATGTATGAGAAGCCCTGGAGCTGTGGCCGGCACTGCGGGAGGTGGCGGCAGGCAGGGGCTGCGGGGCAGCGAAAGCTCGGAGCGGCGCTGAAGGAGCCGGGGCGGGACAGCGGCAGCCCGGCTCCTGGCAGGGCCCAGAGGGGCGAGCTCGAAATCCCCACGGCAGAAGGCGGCAGGGCTGAGCCACGTTCTGGCGGCAGCAGGAAATTCCTTTGCCCAAAACTGCAGTTCCCAGCGTCCTCCTCCGAAGCCGAGCGAGAGAGCCCGGCCAGCCCCTGTTCCCCGCCCCGTTACTGCCCAGTTCCCGGGATATCTCTGCCCTTGGGAGAGAAATTCCCCCCCAGATAAAAGAAGTGCCACCAGTGCCTGAGCTTGGCCCCTTCTTTGTTTTTCTTAAGTACCCATAAGTACCCAGTAGTTAGTGTTTCCTGGCAACTTAGGGGGAAAAATTCTATTCTAAGAAGGAAGAGAAGACAAGAAACCTAACCCCCAACAGTTGTGTAAATACCATAAAGGAAGCAGTGTTCAACGTGATTTTGCGGAAAAAAAAATCTGATATAGAAACCATGAATGAAACACTAAAAACTGAAAGTTCCATGTTTCCAAACTTCTGAAAGAGCATAGTAGGATTTAGCTCAGGTTCTAAATTAGACAAAATAAAATCTAAGTCAGTACACCCAACCCTAGTAACTCTTCTATTCAGCAAATAAAAGTAAAATTTTATGCATTATAAATACAGGTGGGTTTTTTGATGTGAAAAAACATTTAGAAACTGTAGAACTATCTTACCTTCAACATACGTTGGAAATGAAGCCAAGCTTTTTCTGGACTGTAATCAAGACAAAAAGGATTTCAAACAGAACATAGCATGCACAAATATGTATTAAAAACTTCTCTGTGGCAGAAAACCTCCAAAGTTAAATCAGCCATAATTATTAGTAAAGGTAGAACACCACTTACTATTATTTATATTTAGTATTTTCAAAATCTAAGCACCTACTACAGTAAATTCAATGTATTCCATTCGTGTCTGTCTAGTAGACAATGTGGTAAGACCAGACTTCACTTATTTGTTCGTCTTCACTAGTGCATTGATTATCTACCAATAGGTGCTCTACTTTTAATAATCAAGAAATATGCAGGAAAATACTTAATACCTCAAAGATACTGGATCTTCCAACTACAAATAAATGCATATAGGAATATAATATTTGCACTTTACTGTTATAATTCATGACTGAAACCATCATTAACGAAATACAGTTATTCATTAGGAATGGTTTCAGACATATGTATCCCTCACATTAACAGAGCCTACAGAGCTTTCTAGATTCTAACAGGTTAGGGAGCAGCCTTTATTCTGTGGGATAACCAGATTCACCAGGACCTCACCACCAACTGTGGTTACACCATATTGAGCACAAAAACACATTTGGTAGCACCAATTACATAAATAGTGAAGGAGTAAATAGAATCTGAACTTGTGCACGTAAATTACACACACTGAAGTAATACCAAACATCCTACTGGTATTTTCTGTGGAAGACTGAGAGACTAACTCTTCAGACATCTGAAGGCTACAACTTTCTGTGAGTGAGATTCACCGCTTTGTTTAATCAATAATGTAAACCACATACAAAAATTTATTAAATGAAATTGTGTGGCACTATATAATTGGTAATGGATATATTGAAATACCTGCTGCTATCACAGGCAGGTAAGTGGATAGTTAATCAATCTATAACTGACTGTACTAGGTGTAACTCCTCTAATAACTGCTTAATATAATTCTATTAAAAGCAAATCTATACAAATAATCAGAATTATGCATAAAATCTCCAATAATTTTCAGTATCTTTCTAGATGATATACATGGAAATACATGCCAAATTATTTTTCTTTATGATGGGCAACTTACCAGCGTCTGTGTACTAGTGGAAAAAACAGGTAAAACTAGAAAGGTGACAGTTACGTAACAGGCGGACTTACTTAGCCCCGAGGAGTCTTTTCCTTTGTACTATATGGAAAATTGACATAACGAATTATATTTTTAACCAACAATGCATGCCTTGCTATAAAATAAAATTTGTGAATTAAAAACAAAAATGCATCTGACACAGACAGCTGAGCCTGTGCAAGTTGTAAGTTCTTTTCACGCCCTATGAAAATTACGAAGGTATGTTGAGAATCCAAGAATACTGTCCATCGGATTCTGTACTAGTATCACTAAAGATGCCAATAATCAATGATCTGCTGCTGCCAACACATTTAAGCTATTGTGAAGACACTGACATGCCTTTTCACATCTGTGGCTCCTTCACCTCTTTCAGATGAATGTTCCTACTGAACTGCTTATCCATACAGACTCCAACAATTGTTTGTAATAGTTCCTGATGCAGCAATAAAGGGGAAATTCAAACATCAGGCTCTGACAGGCACAGAGGTCAAATCCCTACCCATGAGAGGCAGCTCACATGTAATACTTTACAAAGTATTTATTTCTTTTCAAGCAGTGAACGAAATCTATGATACAGATTTAGGAACTAACTTATTTTCAGGATAGAGTTGTGCAAATCACCATCATCTATGTCTTTATTCTCACTCACAAATTTCGTTTTTCTTGTTCATTACTCAGGTAGAAAGGCATTCTACTAAAACTACTAGAAGAATAAAGTAACAGATAAAGTTACTAATAGGTGGAAACCTACACCTTTTAATTTTACACAGCCATGAATAATGAAATATCAAGGTCATTAGTATTTTATTACTTTCAATAATCTTCTAGTCATCTGGTATTATAAGTTCATATTTAATAAAAAGGTTTCTCTAAGATTTAAAAATCCAGAAATTATGAGGCTGTTTTATCACTTTTAGTCTTGCATTAGAAATACTAAAGCGGGAATTATTCCTCATCTGAGGGAAACACATCTTACAGTAAAACCTGGTTTACCACTTCTGTAACTAAGTGTGACCACATCCTAACAATTGAAATCAACAGTGTTTCATTTGATTTCATTCTTTTAG
Organism: Zosterops lateralis; assembly: GCF_965231275.1. Taxonomy (NCBI): domain Eukaryota; kingdom Metazoa; phylum Chordata; class Aves; order Passeriformes; family Zosteropidae; genus Zosterops; species Zosterops lateralis. Next base: position 64,925,112 of record NC_139800.1, on the reverse strand, counting down.
TAAGTTTATTGATACCTAAAAATAGCTAAAATATGGAATACCTAGTGACGAAGTCTGTAGCGAAGAATGCTTAAGGCTTTAATAAGCTAACAGTAAAGCAGATGAACATTCAAAGGCATGATCTATAGTTGAAAACTTCGGAATATGAAAAATTATGGGGTTTTTCAGTTCTTTTGAATTTTTTTCAGTATTTTCTAAATGCAAAGGCAGACTGGCACAATTACATACACATTACAAGCTTTCCTATCCCTTGATAGTTGCAAAACTAAAAAGGAATGAATGGATTATTTAATTAGTGGTTCATTTTCAATCCACTTATAGTAGATCAGATTTTTAATTCTGGAAGATAACTCATGCATTGCTATAAGTAACAATATGGTATTTTGTTATGGTACTTTCTAGATTGTTTTCAAGTTTATTTAAAAAAGCCATATAAACCAAATATTATTTGGTTTAACCATTTATTTATTTTATTTTGGTGGAACTATTGCAGTCTAAAACACTACCAGGTGAGGGGAAAAATCCCCAACCTATAAAATTTTATTCTTAGAAGCCTGGATTGAAGAATCGAATTCTGACTAAGAATCACTTGCAGGCCAGTTTCTACAATGACAAAATATTAAGCAGCATAATTTATTACATAATTAATTTACATTAAATACTTTTTTGTCTGGCTGAGAAATACTCTCTCGTAGTCGGGAGGAAAAAGGAGTTTGTTTTGTCTCTGCTACAGAGGGAATGTTTGCTCCCTGGTAAATCAGTACCCTGCAGGCTGTTAAACAAATTTAGTGACAGCTGAACACAGAGTCAGAAATGCCACGACAAAGAGTCTTCAGCATGTTAGAAATTCAGTCAGATAGCCGGGCAAGCATAAGGTAAAGAAGCATAAGAAAAGGAAAAAGAAGAAAAGGGATTGCACAGGTACAAGGAAGCAAGGAAAATTAAGAGGCGTTAAGCAGCATGAACAGAACTTCAAAATGGTTTTACTCTACCTCTTTATTAGTAGAAGCCTCTGCTGTACTGCAGACATCCTGGTGATGTTGCCTGCTTGATGATTCAGCACCTCGAGGTGAAGAGGAATCTGGAGATGGAGACTAGTGGCAAGAAAATCAAAAGTTACTGAGAATACTCAATATAGAAAATAGTCTTTCATATTCTACATCCTATGCTCTGACATTCTAAGAAAGAAAAGGTAAAGTCACCTAAGAGTAAGCTGGGATGGGAGACAAGTGAATTGACCTTAAGCAGCACACAGGGATTCAGATGAAGTTCATTTATTTGTCAAACTAGGAAAAGTGAAGAAAAGACTGAAATTTTGCCATAAGCACATACGCCCTCAGGTATTATTAACCTGAGGTGCTAAACTAATCCAATCTGAGCAGTGGAAGGCCACAGTGGTTGCCAACAAATATTATTCCATTATCTCAGAAAACAACTTTTATAAACTGTGCAGAGTAATACTGATATATTCAAGAATTTATTAATATATTCAATGACTATTTAATACCAGTGTAAAGGACTGGGATTCCTCATTCTAGATACAGAAAAACTTGGAAAATATTCAAAAGTTCATGCTATGAGTCCAGTAGATGCTATTTACATCAGATTTCCTCATTCTTTTCCTTTTTCCATAAACTGTTCAGCAGAGCAACTGTCTACATGATTGGTCAGCAAGTATCTTGATAAAGGGTAAGAATATTCTGGGAAAGGATATTCTAATTATAGGCAATTCCTAATGAATGCTGGTGATGTGAAAAAGCTGTAGCAAGGTATCTGAAATACAGACTAGGGGGCCCTGGCATGATGGTGTGACACAAGAACACAGAATGTGGAATTAATGAAGGTGACCAAAATGAAAGAGTAAAAGCTTTAACCCAGCAGGCATTTTTAGAGGCAGATTTTAAGGAGATACATACAAAACATGTCTGCCCAAGCCAAAATGGAAATCTTCAAAAGGAAGTTTAGCTACAGCTACAGCTAAATGGGTATTTAGCCCAACAGCCCTGGTATTCTACACTCTCCTTTAACATGAAGCTCTAGCTTTGCCAGCTCAACAGTACATCACTGATGGCAAAACAAGTCAAATGGTATTCTTATCTTTTCATAAACAGTGTGACATAGCTTTTCTCTGAGGCAACGAGTCATACCAGAAAAGAGATACATTTCCAGTGGTCTGAGCTGGCAGCAGCTCCACCATCATGCTCTGCATCTGCTGCAGCAGAAAAATTGAGTTCTATGAAATAGTCTACAAAAAACCCACAAAACCAAACCAAGAACAACAACTAAAACCCCAAACATCTAAGTTTCTCTTAGCCTCCCTTAGATATGAAATGAAATTAAATGAGAAAACATAACTCCCTTCCCCACTTCTTTCTCTTTACACACATTTCTCTATATCAGATAATAACTATTAAAAATATAGTTAACTAATAAAGGCTTCCAAAGAGTTAAGAAGCAATTCTTTACAGATATCTCCTGTGTTAAAGAGTAGTCCCTGCTCTTCCTGTATTTTGAATCACAAATGCAAAGACAATCACAAAGACAAAAGAAGATGCAGCTGTGAAACAATCTCTAGAAAGCTGGCATGTGATTACACCATCAGACTGAAAAATTACTTGCCCAGAGAGCATGTGAGCAAGGGCTGTGGGAGAGATACAGGCTCCCTTGACTCGCTGTGTAATTACCAGGCAATAGTGCCACAGTGATGCAACTGCACAAATGGAAACTTCTGTTTACATAAGGAAGAGTTTTCATAGTGCTCACATTCTTATAATTATGCAGTATTTCTGTATTAGGAATAAATTTTAAAGGTGCATAATACTATCAATGCAATGATGACATCCAGACATTGTAGGATTGAGCTTTAAACAAGAAACAAAGTAATCATTTAAGCATCAAATGTGTATATGCACACACAAAAAAGCACTCTTTACAATGGCTGAAAACTCTCATATTCACACACTGAAGGATAAAGAGTAATGATTTCATTTAAACCAGACTAATTGTCTGGTTTAAGCATTTAGCATTAAGAAATTGTGCATTATTTGAAATGTACTAACACTTAGTCCAGTGGCACTATACATGCCTTTACTCAGCTATTTTCATCTACAAAGTATCAGAACTAAGCTACTACACAGCTTTCGATTTGCTTTGTTTGAATGTCTACTCAAATATTTATTCTGGTGGAGAAAATTCCTGAATAACAACAACCTAACAAACAATCACCCTCAAAAAACCAAACCAAGAACCATAACTACCAAACCCAAATATCAAACATCTTACAAAGTCTGCTGTATGACATGACATGACAGCTGTTCTTGAAAACATTTGTACGGGAAAGTCCACGCTGAAGAATTAACACTCAGTTCTCTTTGACATCAAAATGCATTTTCAGAGGTATTGTACAAGGAAAGAATGCAGTCACAGCAATAACAAATATTTTGATGGATCATAGCAGATAAATAATTTGCACAGCTCCTCTAAACAAAGTCTAAATAAAAGCTTAGTGACCACTTCACTGGCATTAGTCATTAACAAAACAAGTTTTAGAAGCCTAACAAAGCTGTTGTCAGAATAAACACAGTAAGGCCACATGATGCACGCTGTTACTGGGCACAGGCGTCTATCAATAGAATTAGAATTTCTTTTAGGTTTCTTTATAAAAAAGTGATAGCTATCCCTTTTCTCCTGAATATCTACTTACATTTTTCTTACGATACTCAAGCTGATACATCCAAAAATTCTCCATCTCAATTTTGGCGTTGTTTGACTCTAACTAACATGCAACACACTCCACCTGAGAAACCTTCCTTGCTCTTGTGCAGAGGGATTTAGTAACAGAACTTATAAAAGGAGACGATTGTGTTTCATCTAACCTATCCAGGTCAATCAGCTGTTTCCAAAACAGTTCATGAAGAGACATGTAACTGACACTGAAACACTTTCAGCTACAACCACTTGCTCTGCTTTATGAAGGCAGTGCTGTTTTATGTGGTTTTAGCAGCAGATCATTTGAAGAGAGCACAGCTTGTGGGTCACATAGTCAAACACAAGACGAGGACAAACAGGATGAAATCACAGAATCATAGGGTCACAGAATCTTTTATATTGGAACCTTAAAGCCCCATCCAGCCTGGCCTTGAACACTTCCAGGGATGTGGCGCCTGGGAAAATTCAGTGCCAGTGCCCCACCACCTCCGCAGTAAAGAATTTTTCCTAGTATCTAATCTAAACCTACTTTGTCAATTTGAAGCAGCTCCCCTTTGTCCTAAGGCTACATGTCCTTGTAAGAAGTTTTTCACTGACTGGTATCCCCAAGTCTTTACCCATGTCCCTGTGGATGGCAATCCTTCCCTCCAGTGTGTCAACCACACCACTCAGCTCGGTGTTGGCAAATTTGCCAAGGGTGCATTCAATCCCATTGTCCACACTACTCACAAAGATGTTAAACATCACTGGGCATTTTTTGTTTTGAAAAAGGCAGTTTATTCAGAGCTCTTCTACAGCTTCATACGACACGATGCCGGAGAATCCCAGTTAGCTCACGCTGCCCAGACTGTGCCAAGAGTGGCTGCCCCGGGCCAGTTTGGGATCAGATGGCAGGAGAGCAGGGCTGCTGATTAGGGCAGCAGTGGGGCTGCTCTCTACAGCACCAGCTGTGAAGCACCGAGGATGAGGATCGGAGTAAAGGCCAGGGAGGGGTCTTTCATGTGGCTTCTCAAAGGACTTTATTCCCCAAGGGGGCCAGTGACGAAAAAAATGAAGGAAAAAGCTTTGCACAAACTTTTAAATGGGGAGGTACACAGGGAGTGTACAACTCTTCGATCAGTCAGGGATATGACAGTGAGGAGATTATGGAGGGGTTGAAAATACGACGACCAGTAGGAAAGAACATGGGAGTGGAAAGGGTCACATGTCCCAAAGGGGCTTGGAGGAAAATGGGAATTCCCGGAAGGAGTTTAGGCAGGGGGTAGGGACAACAAGGACTAATAGGGAACCTTCTGGACCCAAGGGCAGGGATTAGGGAGGATTGACATTATGTAGATGAGGAAACAGGGGGTCTAGGGAGTGAATGACAGCTGGGCAAAGGAGGAGAAAACTTGGGGTAAAACCATCCACCCGAGGGGAGGAATAGGAACAAACCATTCAAAAAGATTTATGAAAATATGCATAAAGAAAAAACACACCACCACAATCATAATTGTGGACAAATCAACAGATGTTTCAGAAATTCAAGATTCACTGAAACAACAGGGCATTACTTACTTGACACTTATGTCTCCCTACAGATATTATGGCACAGGTATGGCAAAGTCTCCTTGTACATTAGCTCAGGAGACAATGGGATAAAGCAAGACTTTAATTTTTTTTGTTGTTGTTTTTTAATTTTAGAGATAGTGTTCTGAAAAGAACCTATACACATGAGGAAAAGGTCAAAACACTATGGAATTTTCAGGTCCAATAAGCAAGCATAGCCAGATGCATTCTACCACAAGAACTGTCTCTACCAAGACAGCTATGGCAGTAAATGTCCCAGGTTTTAGGATAACTATATGATGGCAGTGTCCTCTGTCATTTGTACAGCTCAAATTCTGTTCACTAAAATACAAACTGAAACCATAGGTTTTAGTTGGCAGAGATACCCATAAAGAATGAAGCAAAAAGCTAATGATTATTGGTCATCTTTGTTGAAAATTTGTTTTAAGTATAGTGCTAAAAATGGTGGGCTTGAAAAAAATGATACCAACTTAGCACTTTACACATACTTCCATAAAGTGGCACAATCCACGCAATTCAATTTATAATTCTGATGTATGGATGAAACCTAACTTTGTACTGCAGTTTTGGTATAACTGTCTCTGCACATACCCTGTGCAGTTACCCATCAATTTGCTGGGTGGTCCAGGACCTGCCTCCTGTCAGTTTGTGCAGACATGACAGCACAAGGTGACCTGAGACAAGGTTACTGGCTGAACTCATTCAGACAACACATGTGATTACCTGCTATAGGACCTCTCCATACAGAAATTCCAGGCAGCCTAAACAGATTCCCCCAAAAGGCTCCTCCTGTGCCCAAGACAACTGATAAGCACCATTTATCATTTTAACTACCACCGTGGGTAGTTAGCATCTAAAGTGAGGGGCTCTGTCAACAAGCAGCTGTTGGGTCAGGACTCTGACTGATACAACAGCTGAGTCATGCAGTTGCTGCTGCAGAAATGACCAATTTGCTTATGGGTAAGACACTTGCTGGTAATCAACAGAAATTACTCCTGCCTATGCAGATAACATCATGTACAACAGTTTCATGTACACATTTATCAAAAGTGGGTTTTATGTAGCTTAAGGTAAACAATAGCAATGGATCACACATGCTGGAGTGATCACAGAGGATTACAGACCAACTGTATCTAAGAACAAATGCAGTGTGGGAAGTCTTGGTTTGCAGAATTCCCCCTGATCCAGGTGATGATGTCCTGCAAAGACAGAGCCTCCTCTCACTTCCCACCACCTCGACAATAAAAAACAATCCCATTTGAGAGATCTGACTCAGGGCTGGCTGCTTCTCTGAGTAGACTTCCTTAGCCATACTTTCACTTCAAGTGCAGAGTCAGTCTGAAAAAATAACTGTGGATTCCTCCTGTGTGTTCAGAAGATTTTAACTATACCAAGTGCTGTTTTAGTTTTCAACAGCACAGAAAAATCAAGTTACTTTCATCTTTCAATAATTCAAAAATGTAAAAACAAAACAATATTCAAGGGGTTATGTGTCCAATGCTCACCATAATTTAAAAACCAGTAACTCATCTGGGAGTGTCTGCCTTCAAGCAGACTAATTGCTATATTCAAGCTTTCTTCTGTATGACTGATGAATAAAATACTTTTTGTTTTGGTTTGCTTTGGTTCTCTAGTGATTTTTGGTTTGGGGAATTTGGGGCTTTTTTCCCTGCATAAACTTAAGTCTAGGTCTGTCATAAATGATGGAAATCTGACTTATAATCGTTTGTGTGCTCAACCAACAGTTTTAAAAGACTTGCACAGAAAAAACTCAACAATATACTGTCAATAAAAACTCTTCTTTATTTTAATTGTTTCCTTTCTCTCTTTTCTCCTCTCAGTTCCTTTATTACTGAAGCCTGCTTAATTATTTAAAAGACTTCTCTATTGCCTTTTAATAATACATTACTCCTGCTGTGGAAAAAGTGAAGCAAATTCATCTCCATGAAAATACTGAGGTATCAAAATTGAGAAAATCCTACAGTTGGGAATGCAAGGGTTGAAATAAAATATACATAACCAAAAACAACACACAAGGAAAACAATGTAGCTCGATTCTGTTCCACCTGTGTTAATCACTTGTCTTCAGCTCTAAATTTCTACTTGACAAATCAAAACCATTCATATATGTGATTTTACTCTGTATTAGGGTTTATTCTAACATCCCATCACTTCAAATGTCTGCAGAAGAACAGAGATTATAAAACGCCAGTGACAGCGCTTTGCAAAACCAAAGTCTTGGCATGCAGAAACAAATTATGTCCTGCAGGTCAACAAAGCTTGGCTTTCAGATTTATAACCCCACGGATAACTGAACAGACCTCAGAAAAAAGTAATGATAATTGGTTCTTAAATGGATGATTTCTGCCTCCAGACCATTGTTTTCTTCTGCTTATGGCAGAGTTGAAGCAGGTAGCCTGCTTCTGCTCTGTTTAATTCAGAGCCCAAAAAATTCTACTTGACTTTTTGAGCCTTTCAGTCCTCTTCTTAGTAGGTTTTTGTACTTCCACAACTAAGCACGCCACTCTTCTCAAAGCAATGTAACAAAGATACTTTTTTCCCATATATTTTAAACACTAGCATATTTTATTGCATTTTGAATTATCTACTACACAAAACTGTAATCCTTTCCACTTGAACATGTAGGTGAGTATTTATCCTCAAATTCAGATCCATGCACTGCATGTCTCCTGTTTAGACTTTTAAACACCACAATTTCTGCACTTGGCTAGGCACAATTTATTGTTTACCTTAAGTTACATAATTTATTGTTTACCTTAAGCTACATAAAAACCACTTTTGTTAAATGTGTACATAAGACTGTTGTACATGATGTTATCTGCATAGGCAGGAATAATTTCTGTTGACTACCAGCAAGTGTCTTACCCATAAGCAAATTGGTCATTTCTGCAGCAGCAACTGCATGACTCAGCTGTTGGATCAGAGTCCTGACCCAAATTCACAGGTTTCCAGTGGAGAATCTGACAAGAATGGTGAGCAAGAGCTACCTAAATGGGATATGGGCCTTCCCATCCAGTGAGGTAACTGTGTGCATCTAGAATGTATTTTCCTAAAGAATGTATGTCTCCTGCTCCACTACTCTCAGGCACAGATGTACTACAAGGTCCATGCCTAAGCTTTTTCATAGCTCCAGCCACAATCTTTATTCAGTATGATGAAAAGGCTGAGAAAATTTGGATTGTTCAGCCTGGAAAAGAGAAGGCCTTGGGTAACCTAATTGCAGCCTTTCAGTGCCTGAAAGGTGTCTAAATGAAAGCTGCGAGAGCAGGTAGTGACAGGACAAGGGGGAAGGCTTCAAACTGAAAGAAGGAATGTAGAGATTAGATATTAGGAAGAAATTGTTTACTGTGAGGGTGGTGAGGCACTGGAACAGTTGCCCACAGATGATGTAGCTGCCTTATCCCTAGAAGTGTTCAATGCCAGGCTGGATGGGGCTGTGAGCAACCTGGCCTAGTGGGATGTGTCCCTGCCCATGGCAGGGGGCTGGAACTAGATGATCTTTAAGGCCCCTTCCAACCCAGGCCATGCTATGACTTCATGATTTTATGGGTGAACAAAGTCTCTCCATTTCACAGTCAGAAAACACAATCTTGTTCCACAAAATCAACAGTGCTGTTCCACAGTCTTTTCCATCAAGGGTCAGTTTCCTGATGCCACACTTCTTGCAGCTGTGCAGCCCTAACTGCTGTTGTATTTGAAAAAGAGATCCTCATGAGGCCATATCCAAATGATGGTCTGCTTTATTTTAAAAGGTTTCTGATAAACAGGCTTTAGAAGTACACACCAATTTTACAGATCTCATTTGTGTGGCAAATGTTAAAAAATACTCTTACTACCTTTATTCAAAAGACACTGAGGATTTTTTAGCTTTTATCAAAAACACAAGTGCAACACCTTCCCCAAACACTCACTGTCCAGACCACCCCTGATGCAAGTGAAAGCATGCATCATTAAACCAGGGTGCACAAGGCACATGGCAGCTAATATTCTCCATTGTTAAATATTAAACAGGTTCCTCCTTTAAGCTATTTATTTATTTATTCAAAGAAGTCTGCTACCTGCCTCCTATACCATAGGACTACCATAGTTTATTACAACAGATCATCCATGGGCAGCGAGCAATTTACTTTTCTCATACACGTGACCAAGCATTCCTTTTGAGAATAAATACTCAGGAATGACTGATGATCCTGGTAGATTAACCTGTGAATAAAACTGGAATCAGGACATCTTAAGTACACACAGATATAGTAATCTATATCTTTCTTACTGTCACAGTCATTCCATGTCTTTCCTTACAGTCCCAAACTATACCCAGCTGCAGGTTAGCTGAACACTTCTGAATAGTTAGCTTTTTAAAACCATCTTTGGACACTTCCAAATGGCATCCTACCAAGCATTCCGTTGTCAATGTATTACCCAAATGCTCAGGGCTGGGGTGTAACAGTCACCTTCTTGAGAAAAAAGGCAAAGGAGGCTGTTGTATTTATTGAGTCTCGACCACAAATCATTCTTCTGGCTTCTCCGGTCTCAAGTGGAGAACTTCTAGCTAAAAAAAAGTGACTGTTGTTTGTATCTAAAAAAGTCTTACAAGTTTCAATATCACATGATTAGAAAGACAATATTATGAGAAATATTTTCAGGTGAGTTCTATCTCTACAAGAAAATTGTTTTGCTAAAAACCAATTTGAGGATAATTTTCAAAGTAGTAATTTGCAAAATAACTGAAGTAAAGTAAAAAAGTAAAGTAATTTGCAAAATAACTGAAGGAAAAAAAAAGCGCACCAATTTGCATTGTTTATCTGCAGTAATTGGATACTTCTGGGGCAAGAAAATTGTGTCTGCCTGAAGGTAAAAACACTCACATTTCCAGGTCAATGCTATAAATCAGACTGAAAAACATCTCTGGCATATACTGGTTACACTGAAAAGCCTGCATCTGAGATCTTGCTTTTTTCTTCAGGGAGACAGAAGAATAATTTACAATTAGATGAAGGGACTTCAACTATATTTTTATTACATTGACCACATATAGTCAGTCAACACAAGCTATTTTTGTCCAATATACAGCTAAGCAGTTCTAGGAATGCTTCATTAAAGAAAGCAGACAGTTTTTGAGTTGTCATCTAAATTAAAGAATGCAGTAAAGCAAATACATACCTCTTTTTCAGGGAAAAACAAAATTCCCACTCAGTCCCCCAAGCCCCTTCTACAACAAGTCTTCTCCTCAACCTGCTTTAGATCTTCTAAATTATTTGTTTAATTCACTTCTTCCTTCCAAGAACACAAACTCTTTGTACATCTAGAGCCATTGTTTCTCTCTTCACTGAGCTATACTAACTGTCATTACACATCACTGTTTTGATTTCAGCCGGCCCTGAAAATTTCAGTCAGGTCCTTATCTGACATAGCATGAAAAATATTGAGTGAGAAATTAAGTTTTTGGTGCAAAATGGGAATCTCTATGTACTTCAATATTTAATGTATGCAGAGACCAATAAAAACACCTGTTTTGTTTGCTATATGAGCATACTATATCCGCACATCTCAGAAAAGCTCAATTCCGCAAGATGCACCTGAATTTTGGAGATCAAGGGAAGCACCTTCAGAACAACTTGGCGCTCTCAAGATCCTCAACCTAATGTCACCAAGACCATCACGGTACTCAGTGTTACAATCAGTTAGGAAGCAACAGGAAGTTCTTTGATTCTCCAAGCAATAACAGCATTTACATACAATACGGTAAAGAAAATGGGAAGAGTAATGTGACCTATTTGAAAACGGGTCAGAAATTAGTTTTGGAAACTCCTGAAGTTAAAAATAATGGTTTCCCACACAAAATAATCTGGGAAGATTTCTGCCCTCACATGACTAGAAATCAGCTCTGTAACAGACATAATTTAAAAATATTTGTAGAAGTAACTCTTGCAATATGATTGTTTGGGCTTTAAGGTTCAATTAGGTTTTCTATTAAGAATCAAGGTAAAAACCCCACAACACACTCATCACTGTGTTTCCAACGGTTTTGCAGGAAAAATATAATCTGGAAGCTATATGTCTCAATCAGCTTGCATGTTTTTTTTCAGCATCCCAAACATCATGCTCTAAAAATCTCCTCCCATTTGTAGAATAGTAGCCTTCCTCACTTTGAAGATGGATAAACAAATCAGAAGTCTGTCACAGATCTACTTGGCATGTGATCTTTTTTCACCATCTGAATTTCCTTTGCAGTAACTGAGATATCCAGAATAGTTCTTATGCATTCCTAGAAAGTTACAATAATTCGTTCTAAATACCACAATAACACACAAGAAGTTCTACTTCTGCTGCTCTTTCCCCCCACCCCCCAAAAAAACCAAAAAAACAACCAAAAGGTCACAAAAACCATTCCACTGCAATAAAGAGGAATGGAGCAATGTTTGCAGGTACTTGCCCTTGAAGTAAGTAACATAGGAACACGTAATACGTAATTCTTGGTCAATAAATTTGGCCTACCAGCTCTTTTCATATCAGGCATACATTTAACCCATTTAACAGTTGTTTATGAGTTTATTTTACAAAATAATGCAAAAAACTCATAAAACTTGAAGTAAGTTCTATCTTAAAGACAGCTGGAATCACAAACTGGGACAGAACCCTGATCTAAGTTAAATGTCATGCCAAAAGCATAAAATTTCAGAAATTCTAGTGCTTAAATCTGAACAACTGCCTTCAATACTCAGGTTGCCATAAATACACTTTACAGTGATAACGTCATACCCTGAGGTTCATAACATATTTCTGAAGACTGCAAGTTGACATGGAACTTTTCTAGAACATGAATCTGATCTATGATACCACCATAAAGAATATTATCAGATTTCTGACAGAACTTTTGGGACTATTATGTGACAGAACACAAAACATAGAAAATTAAGAGTTAACAAAAGCACAAAGATAGACAGTAGAAAATTGTTTGGTTGGTATTCTAAAATATATTAAGGCAAATAAAAAATATAACAGCATTTTTTTCAGAAAAGACACATAAAGAGCTTCATGTGACAAATTCTTTTACAGTATAACTGGTGTCAGCAGTGTTAAATAAAGAAAAATCTGGGTACTTGTTAATGCATGTTTACTTCTCTTATGTTCTCCAAGGTACAGATTTAAAACAAAGCACTTTTTCAAGAATGAGACACAGAAGAATATAATGCACCCTCCTTTGCTGCCACGCACATCACAGTTAAAGGAATTAGACACAGATAACCCTAAGAGGTGAAAGCTTTGTGTACTCACATCTCCATCTAGTGGCCTCTGGTCGTCAGAATCCCTGGATGGACTGATGTCCTGCCGCATCACCCAGATAGGCTCCTTAGGTTCATCAGGGGTGTAAGGAGAACGGATGGTCCTTGTCTTCACTTCCTCAATAGCCTCTTTAATATCCTTGATGGCCAGTGAAATTGCATCTCTTTTTTCCTTGCTGTACCTCTGTACAGATTCTCCCGAGCCAGACGTAACTCGAGAACCAGATGTGAGCTGACCATTACTTTCATGCCCACCACTGACAAGAGCTTGACCATGCTCCAAACTCTGCTCTGATTCTGGCATGTCTTCAGCTGCCTTGTCTAAGCTCTGGGAGCTCATACTCTGCTTCACCTCTGCTACAATCTGATCAATGTCCTCCTCTTGTTCGTAACTATCCATTCTTGGGTACGGTGCAAACTCTGCTTCCTTTTCAGGGCTGTCAGACTCTCCATCAGACCGTTCATCATAATGGTGAAGGCGGGCGCCAAGTGCCTCCTTGCGGTAATTGTCAGCTTCCTCCCTCTCCCGCTCATACTGCTGGATGCCCTCCCTAACATCCAGATCTGGTGCGTCTCCTATTTCCTCATACACGTGCTCCTGCAGTCCGTAGTCAGCGTACGCCTCGGCATACTGTTCATCCTCTCCTCGGTGGAAGAGGCGATGCGTGTAGACATAACCCGAGTAGGCTGCATTCATGGCTTCCTCGTGCTCAATGGAATGAAAATGTAAGTGATTGGGCAACGTTCGGTTATGAACGGCCTCTCCGTGCTCAGCCTCGGCATTCTCCGTGTACTCCTCGGACTCAGGCCTGTACTGCACTGCATATGCACTCTCATCCTCGTTTTCCTGCACTCTTTCAATGTCATAACTGTCCTCCACTGTGGCTATCACGTCTCCTTCTGCAGTATCCGTGTGATTGTGGAAACCACTCTCAGTGCTAGCTGACCGAGCTAACATGCTTTCCTCCTCCTGCCCAGACAGGCCCACGTGGCTGCTGTTGGTGTGCCTTGGGTAGCGAGCTGCATACCTCTGCTCCTCTTCCACCTCTGAGCGTTCCAGGTCAGCCTCCACTGACTCATTCACCGCTCCGCTTGCTGGGTCTTCACTGATCTCCCCCTCAGGTGGTCCAACCAAATGGTTCATGGCAAGTTTTGGAGAGTAGCTCACTTATTCTGCTGACATTTTGTCTATCACAACTGGAAAGAAATAATAAAAAAAAGTCTGACATTACTGCCAATAAAAAAAGTGGAGTTAATAAACAGAAGCAACAAAATGCACCCTTCCTACCCAGCAGACAAACATTTGACTCAGCTCTGGAGTCAGGTAATAGCACAACAGTATGATCTCTCATGCAAATGATCTCCAACAGCAGCAACCAACAACAGCACCCTTGGGGACTGCACTTCTCCTTTCCATAGACAAAATCTTTGCAGAAGTATCATTTCCAAACAGCCCTCTGGAGATGCTTGTATGCACTGCAGTGGTACTGCAATGATGCTGGCAAATTAGAAAAGCTAATTTTTGCCAGGAACTGAAACATGGCAGAGATGACAGAAATATTTCACCTTTGCTCCAGCACTCTCCCCACAGACCACTAACATGGAGCAAAGGAATGATGCCATAATGTAAAACAGCAGATTTAGTCCTGTCATAGGAGTCTGCAGTTGCTCAGACACATGACAGTTTCATGCATTCAACATTTCTTCAGTATGACATCTTCAGATGAGCTAGTCACCCTATGCACTTTTAAAAAATTAATTTAGGAAATTTAAGTGCACTCTCAGGGTGCAGTACATCTGAAGCACCTGTTACTTCTCCCTAGAGAAGCACACAACCAGATACAATACAGTTATCTTTCTGGAATCTACCTATAATCAGTTAAGACAGCTTCTTTCCTAAAGCATGGAGAAGACATTAATATTCATAACCATGATCGCATTGAGACTAGTGGGACATCTCAGCCTTGCTAACTTTGAGTAAAAAATCTCAAAAGCTTATATGATTACTAGAAAGGTCTGCCAATAATAAAAATAGGCAGGGAACAGAAACAGGCCTATCCAGCTCATAAGGTTTTATTTTTATAAACCAGCTTTGGCTATTTGGAACCTTGTCCTATGTTTTTAAGATGCATAAATGTCATAAAGAGGACATGAAACATCCTTTTAGCTACCTAAATCAAGACACATATCCATAAATAAAATACAGCTCTAGCTTTTGACTCATTAGTAAGTACTACAAGAAAAGGTACCTGTTGGAAGACTGCTAACTTAAAGGATCTATAAAAGCATCTGTCAATTGCCAACTAAAAAAAATAATGTGAATATGAAACAGAACTTGGATCAAATCTAGTAAACTGAGGCAGGGAAGCTCAGGTGGCACTTTGCTGAATAAATGAGCTCTGTGCAGAGCAGTTGGAAGAACTTCCTGTGATGAGAAGCAATAGCAAGTGTAGTTGCTCTCTATCAGAAAAGCTCACAGGCAGGCAAGCCAAGGTGTGAGTCACTTGCACTATAATTCCACAGGAAATCCAGAGGGTGCAGCTTCCAGCTCAGTGAACACTCCTTGTTTTTGTTACATCTAATGTTTCAGCCCTTTAAACACAGGAATCCTTTAAAAAAAAAAAATCACGGTTGTAAAGTAAGTAAAGTAATAGCTAGTAAATACATTAGGTGGACCTATAAGGATGTTGTACACAAACTAATCCCTTTTCAAAATAACCACAAAAAAACGCAGTTTGTTTTTTCCAGCTAATGAAGGTGTTACTAAGGCTTCAGTGACAAGATAAGGTCTTTTCCAGCTAAGACTTCCAAGACATTAGGAAAGAACGGGAAAATTACAGGTGTATATGTTGGTGTGCACCAGAACTAATAAACCAAACACTCTCCCCCCCACCCACAGCATATGATAAGAAAGCCAGAACGTTGGACAACTTTCCACTTTTAGCCCACAAAAAGGGGGAGGATGCCAAGGTGCAACACCTCTTTGAAAAGTCCTTCCCAAGGAGGATTACAGCAGAGGAATACATTCGGTGCAGGTAGCTGGGTTTGCAGCCTGCAGTGTGAGTTGCAGATTGAGCTCTGGGTGGCAGGAGCCCCAGACAAGAGGCCGGGAAGTGCCAGCTCTTTGTATAACACAGGACATGAAGATGCCGGCGCCAGCCAGGTGGATGGACAGAATGAACACTGTGACAAGGCTGGAGGCAAAGACTCTGGAAAGGAAAGTGAGACTTTGGCACACTTGGACTGTGAGGGGATAAGAGCCCAGGGGTTCCTTTCTTCAGGCTCCCTCCTCGGAGGCTCAGAGCTTGAGCTGTTTCTGTGTTACGGCACCATGGATAAATGGCTTTATGGAAAGAGACATCCAAGCCTCTGCTGTGGGAAACCTGGGGTCAAACAGGCCACGAAACCTGAGCCTGTGAGTATGTGTAGGAGTCAGGTGGGGGACTTGTCAGGTCACTGGAGTGGCCACCATGAAGGGGCTTTGGACCCACCAGTGACAATCCCTGTTGGTTGGAGGTGTGATGGTCAGAGTCTTTTGAATGGTCAGGCTGGGAAGGTTCTTCAATATGGCCTGCTTTCACTGAAATCAATTATAGTATTTCCACTCTTTTCCACATAGACCGAATTAGGCTAAAATAGAGGGCTGGTTAAAAAAATCTACCTTAAATTTGTTGCATTTAATTAGCACCTGACTTGTGGGTCAGCGTCATTGTCTACCCCCAGAAAAAGGGTAGCTCTAGTCAAAAGAAATGAATTTACAGATAAACACAGGATAATGATCAACTTTCTAAAATTTTATCACATGTATCCTGATACATGTTTAACTTAATCATGTTTTTAGAAAAGGAGGGAAATAATCAGCTACAATATTACTCAAGTCCAATAAGATATCAAATGCCATAATTATGACAGTAAAAGTACTGACAATTGCTGAAAACATGTTATCCTGTTTTAGAACTCTTAATACATGCTTGCAACATAATGAGTTTTATGGACAGACATCACTGACATATCTCAGGGAGATTACAAATCATACAAAATATGGCTAAAAAACCCTGGGAGACACATCATTTTCCTTTGACAACATTATAGCTTCTAAAGTTCCACATGCAAAAATTTTCTCATCCAAAGACTTCTCCCTGCTTGAGTTCAACTACTGATATCCCAAAACTTTCATGGTTCAGTACTTTGAAGGGATGAGGAAGAAATGTTAAGATTTGCTAAAAGCATTTTACTAAAAAACGCTCTTCTGTTTGCCTTTCCTCCTATAAATTAAATACAAGCTTTTAATTTTGAAATCTAAAAAAAACCCCACTTCATTTTCAAAATAAGTTGATTTAGAAATCTCATCTGAATGAATGTTCTTAGGACACCTCAGTCCCAGTAACCTTCAAAGAAAAGTAAGCTTCTGAGTCAAGAACATTTGTTTTACTCTTTAACAATCAGTCTTTAGGATAGGGAATTAAAGAACACCTGTTAAGATTGGGGGCTAGAAGTTCCCAAATCCTGCCTTATACATGGTAGTTGGAAGACTACTAAACCTCACTGCTGGGGGTTACTTTTCTTTTCTTTTGTTCCTCCTTACCTACAGAATTTTCCCCCTAAGTTGCCAGGAAACACTAACTACTGGGTACTATGGGTACTTAAGAAAAACAAAGAAGGGGCCAGGCTGAGGCATCTGGTGGCACTTCTTTTATCTGGGGGGGGATTTCTCTCCCAAGGGCAGAGATATCCCGGGAACTGGGCAGTAACGGGGCGGGGAACAGGGGCCGGCCGGGCTCTCTCGCTCAGCTTCGGAGGAGGACGCTGGGAACTGCAGTTTTGGGCAAAGGAATTTCCTGCTGCCGCCAGAACGTGGCTCAGCCCTGCCGCCTTCTGCCGTGGGGATCTCGAGCTCGCCCCTCTGGGCCCTGCCAGGAGCCGGGCTGCCGCTGTCCCACCCCCTTCAGCTCCCGCTCCTTCAGCGCCGCTCCGAGCTTTCGCTGCCCCGGAGCCCCTGCCTGCCGCCACCTCCCGCAGTGCCGGCCACGGCTCCGGGGCTTCTCATACATCTCATCTGCCGCCCCCGGATGTTTGCTCATTCCTGCCGTCCCAGCTTGCTGTTTCCAAGGGTCCTGCAGGCCACCGGGATCGGCTGCCCCAGGGGTTTGTGGAGCGAGGCCTCTCCTCCATCCCTTCCCGTCCCAGCCTGTCCGCCATTCCCGCGCGCTCCCCGAGCCCACAGCGCCCCCTGCAGCCGCGGGGGAGTCACCGCACCCGCCCTGCCCGCCGGGAGCCCCCAGCGCCCCCGCTGGCCGTGACCGGAACTGCGCCCGGGGAAAGGGCCCCAGGCCCAGGAGGCGTCACGGGGCTCCTGGGGCTGTTTGCTGGTAATGCCAGAGCTGGTGGTGTTTGTTTGCCTTGGTACACACACCAGTAAAGAGCTGTTACTCCTGTTCTTATCTCTCTGGCCTGAGAGCCCCCTTAATTTCAGAATTATAATAATTTGGAGGGAGGAGGTCTACATTTTCCATTCCAAGGGAGGCTCCTGCCTTCCTTAGCAGACACCTGTCTTTCAAATCAGGACATCCACTTATTATTTATTCTTAGGAGCGCTTTTCTCACGCAAATACAAGGTCTGCCTGATCTCTTCCACCAGACCTGCAAAAAGCACTTCATTTCCTGCAAGCAAACAAAAATCAATAACCTACAAAAAATGCCATAGACAGAAGAGAATAATATAAGCAAGAGAGGTTATCCGGCCTTGGAAATATAGACACAGTACTCATCTGAACGATATTATAGTCCCATATTAATTACCCGGAACAGCAGCTGTGCTCTGGTGATCAAACATATTTGGGAAAGTGCTCTGTAAGCATTCTGAGCTTTGCACACAGGATTTGATGGATGATTCTGTCTCCACAATAGAAAAATCAGAGGTTGATTACTACTGCAACTAACTTTGCTGAAGGTTAAACTATCTTTCTGTCTGTAAAGAAGAAAAAAATTAACATGTCCATGTATTTCTTAAGCAACATAAAGTTCAAAGTTTAAGAATTTTTCTCTACTATTTCTCTACTGAAGTGTAGACTATCATCTCAGAGCAAGACCACAACCTGTATGCCAAGTTCTACTCAGGAAAAGATATGCAGTAAGAAAAGGTGAAAGTGTGAGTATTCAAGATTTCAATTTTGTTATCTCTTACCCAGATGAATAATTGTTTGATTTCTTGTATACACAGGCAGAAAGGATACAATTATTATTATTATTATTATTAATATTACTTTAAGAGTTTATTTTAGAAGAGCATTATGGATTGTATTTCCATAGTTTAATGTTGACTTGAATAAAAGCTGACACTCTTGAGATGTTTGTATCCTATAGTTACTGTCTCAAAACAAAGCTGTGTGTCACATGAAACCAAGACTACAAACACACACACACTTTTCTGTCACATAAAGGATAACATGATAACTCAGGAAGGGACCACAGGAGGTCTCCAGTCCAATCCTGCCCATAGCACAGGCAGCTTTGAGCTAAGACCAGGTTTCTCAGGGCCTTATCCTTATTGGTGTTTGATAAACACCAAGACTTGTCTGGGCCTGAACACCAGTGCTGGACTGTTCTTGCAGGAAAAATGTTTCTTCCTTATAGTCAGTTTTAATTTCCCCTGTTTCAGCATGTGTCAGGTGCCCCTAACCCTCCCTCCCATCACACATTGCTGTGAGGAGCCTGGCTGCATCTCCCTCATCCCATGGACTGATGACATGGAAGCCATCTCTCCTCCCAGCTGAAGCTGGTTCCACAGTCTCTCCTGTGTTCTTGGGGCTCGCCATCATTTCCCACCAGTATCACCCCTGTACCAGGGACTCAAAAGGGAGGCAATACCCAGGTGGCTTCTGGCAGACTGAACAGAGGAGATGGTTCTTATCCTACCCTGGCTCTCAGGATTGTATCTGTCTCACACTGCCCCAGGTGCTGCTGATCCTTATTTTGCTGTCTGGTTCTTGTCTTCATCTGCTATTTGCCCCCACCATTTGCCTGTATCATCATGAGGGGTATTTACATATATACATACATATTATTTTTTGTAATTAATTATTTCATTTATAAGAAGCATGTTTCCTTTTACTGTGCAAGCATAATAATAACAATAATTACTATCACTGTTACTGTTATTATTAAATTATAATAATTATTATATTAAAATAATTATAAATAACATTATTATTAATAATTATTATTTCCTTTTATTATTTGTGTGAGCTAAATAGTTTTGTCTTCCTTAAAATACTGCAGCCACATTTACCCATGTCTTCCACAAAAAATAGCTATTCTCTTAACAGACTTACACATTACTCCAAATGACACTAAGAATAGAGACCTCTGACTGAATTTTCAAAGGCATTTCACCTCAGGTGGAAGTCTTCTTGGCATACTCTCTGAGGAATTTCATAAAATGCCTCTGTTTTTCCTGACTTCAGCAATACACCAATGTTTCATGCGTACAGATCTCAGCTACCTCTCAAAAAACCACCACAGTCTTTTAGCCAACAGATGACTGAGAACCACTTTAATTTTTTTTTTCTTTAAAGAGCCCCTATGGTAGGAAATTTCTGAGAATTTAACAACACATGCAATGCCCAGTTTGAAGGAGCTCTCCTGTATTAGGTAACTCTCTTTTCTGAGCTGCAACCTGCCACGGAAATCTCATTGCTTCTGCTGCCATGTGCTAAGTAAGCTCATCCAAAACAGCTTTAAATAAAAAAGCTGTGAAACTTTTATTTCTTGCCAGTCAGCAAAAACAGCACCTGGAAAGTGGCATTAACATCCACCCCATGCAGACGTACACATACTGGTTCATAATAATAAGGCTGAAAAACTGTGAACACTTACAGTAACTATAAAGCAGAAAAGCTGCATGCACAATATTGCTCTCCACACAAGAACTCACAACTTTTGTTAACAGCCAACAGATCTAGAATTACCAGCATTAAGAGCATTCCAAACACACTTTTTTCCCTTCCAATTCATATCTGATTCAAGGCTAAAATATACTTCTGAGCAAGAAACATCATTTAATAATCTTCAATGCAGACAGTCCAGATATCATAAATACTTTAGGGCCCTGGAGATGGGGGATGCTCTGATTAGAAAAGGAACAGATCCTTCTCACCACCTAACACTGAAGTCCTGCCTGCACAAGAAACAGAGGCAATACACAAATAGCAGCCATCCATTTGCTGCCAGAGGAAGGTTAACAGATATTATGGCTCAAACAGACAAAATTAACCGAAAGTACTAGGAGAAAATTTTGAGAAGGAACCACAGGCAACCTCTGCAGTGAAGTGTAATGATCAGACACACAAGACTAAAAGCCCTTTAAAACATACATCACAAATTCCAGACCATAAGTGACTCAGGGAATAAAACTGACTGTTGTCACTATCAAAATGATTACACTTCCTAAGTAATAGTCCCATTAACAGCTAAACTAAGGAAATTTGGGGTTTTCTTTCACCCTGGTGCATTACTGTTGGGTTTATTCCTGGGTATTAGGTCTTGCGTCTTTAATTAGAAGACAGATAATCTAAGACTTTGAATGCTGGAATTCAAATCATGATTAAATTCAATCAAATAAAATCAGTTTTCAAGAATGAAAAATTTAAATGGTACATAAGCAGTGTCAGAGTATCACAGCATTTAAAATCAGTATTACAATGTGAAACTAATGTCAAACTCTGTCAGAAGTATAACTATGAAAAAGTGAATCTATACCAAATCTAAGTTCATGGCTGCTTGTAATTTACCAATCTTTTTCCTCTGTGTAAAATGGCAGAACTGTCCCAGAGAACAGAGTATAAAATGCTGGCTTCCCAGTGATGAATTCTGAATTCAAATTATCTTTACACTAGTGACAGTTTCATAGCAATGAAGACTATCTTCTTCTCTCTATTTGAACAAAGAGGGATTAGATCTAACCTACCAAAAGGAAAAAAAAGAAAAAAAAATAAGCCTAGCAAGGCCAATACCCTTTCCATCCCCTTAAGAGTCATAAGTAGTGCAATATAAATAAATGTAGACAGAATTAAATTATACGATCCAGTGAATTGCAGGGCATGGCTACCTTCAGGGTGAATAAGAAGGCCTCAAGCCTTATTTACAGAGTAAGAACATATATGCCAAAAACCCCCTTGGATTTTCCTCCTCTGGCTACACATAAAGACTTGATCAAACCTTTCCAGCTGTAAAAGTTTTACTCAGCTGCATTCTAGGCCAGTGTTGCATTGTTTCAATACAACTATCTTGGATACAAGCCAGACAGAGGATTCACTGAATTCCCCCTCAACTTTCCCTCCTTAAAGCACCAATTTTGTTACAGGAAGCAAAGTTTTCAAGTGACTTAAACTCTAGCTTTTTGAATTCTTTTATGCAATCAATCCACAGCTTGTGTCAGGTACACAAAAGCATCTGGATGATGTTAGAAAAGATGAAGGGTTTGCCAGAATGTGATAGAAGGCTTCTCAGCAAATACACAGCTTTAAGGAATACCAAGCTAAACAGAAGACAGTGAAGTCCAGCGAGTCTGTCGCCCTCATCAGCTTCCTCAGCTGAGTCACTGTTTTAACTCACAGAAATGGTACAGAAATAGTGCTGAAACTCTAATAACTTCTGTCACTCAGTCAGCAAATGCATTTGTTCTGAGAAACTCATTATTACCAGAGAATTTAAAGCTAAGGATATTTCCTCATAAAAAGCAATCATGGTTCAGACAGCACAGAATTAAAAGATCTGATCCTCCTTTCATTCATCTTATTTCACAAGTTCTAAAAGAGCTGTACCTGAACTAACCTCAAAAATTTGGATAGATAGGATACAGAACTTGCTCGCCTTCCATTTAATTAAAAATGTACCACTGCCTGGCAACTGTAACATACAGTTACTGAAAACACTGGATTACACAAACCCAAACCCCAACCTTTCATCTATTTTTATACTGAGAAAAGGAAACACCTTAAAATAGATAGCTATTATTTAAATTTTTATTTTTATTAGACTCGCACTTGACTATGTGTTTTTTTGACAATGACTTTTCCAAGTCCTTCTCTGAGAAAGTCATTGTCAAAGACAATAGGTAGGATGTGAGATAAGACAGCTAAAACAGAGAGAGAGATGAGATAGCTAAAATTTCCAAGTATTCGGTCATGAGCATGCAAGTTCTTGCCAATCAGAAAAACTAAGCTAATACTTTCTATGTACGATACAATAAGCTTTTAAAGGACCTGATATATATCTGGACTACATTAGTGAGAAGAAGGTTTTAAGTACTAGCTAGGTTGTCTCATTATTTATTTCTGAATGACAGCAAAACATCAGGTATCTGCTTCCATTCACAGAAATTAAGTAAGCAAGAACTTGTAGGAATGCATAAATGCAGGTTACAGGAGATTACAATTAACTTTTTTCTCCCTTATTTTCTGTTGCCATTTTAGCCCACATAATAAGCCCAATCTCATCTCTAACCATCAACTTCTACTAATGTTTGCAGATCATTTTACTACTTCTATTTCAAGGAGAAGCTGCTGATTCAGTTCACATTAAAAAAAGAAAATCAAAGCTACCCAGTCCAGTTCCCAAGTTTCCAAAGGCTCGAAGCAAAACAGATCTGCCAGTTGTGTTTTCTCAGAGACTGGCAGCTGTGTTACAGTGCCCTACCATAGAGATAGCCCCACAGTCATCTCCAAAACCATATGTGAAGATGTCATACATTTACTTCCAAGCACAGTCCTCAAGGAAGAGGTAAAAAACTCTCGAGCACACCTTCTACTGTTACAACCTTTCTGAAATGCTGTGGCTGCTTGTCAGCACTAAAGCAGATGCACCACAAGACACGACACACCGGATTTTCATTAGCAGGAGTGGCCCGTGTGGCTAGACCAGCACCCACCCACCTGCATTTGACTGGCCTCACCAGACACGTTTGCCTGCTCCAGTCCCCTCAAACAATTTCTTTTCCTAGCTTGTAACATTAACAGTTTCTGTGCCTTCCATGAATTTGAAAACAAGATACAGCCTATACTGCCCCCTAGAACCCATTAGACAAGGGAGGACATCAACATCACTTTTTTCTTGGCATTGAGGAAGATCTTGACTGAGATCTTTTTCAGCACAAGCACATTCCTGTTACTGGAAATAGCTGCTCCAAGGCGACTACATGAAATCTGTTCCCTAGACATAATTAAATCCTAATGAAGGCTGGCATTTCTCCACATCTGCAGCTCACAACAGAACTTGAAGAGTATCAGCAATCGCACAGTACACAGTTCAGGGTACTCAGACGTGCAGCTTGCTCAGAAATTACAGTCTGAGCAGGGAATGGGAATGATGACTGGTTGCAGCCACTGGGGTCTCATCAGGTTAAGAAAAAAATATCTGTTGATGCTAATCAAGTTAACTGGATCACACACACTACTGCCAAATCATGCAAATCAAAAGCAGATGCATTCTGTAAAAGACACAACACTTCCATACACCTCCCAGTATCCACCTGCTAAGGAAACAAACTGACCAGAACACAGCTACACAGGAGAGTCTGGAAGAAAACAAAGAAAACTGAGGACAGTCGCTCGAGCACACTTTTCACATCTCTATGCAGTATTTACTGTTAGAATATCCTCACAACCAGTCCCAGTCAGGACATACAGACAACTGTATAGGTAAAAGGATATAGTATACCAGCATTTAAAGAGACAGTCACAGGCAAAATAGATCATAAATTAAAACTTTTCAAAACACACATAATGTGGCAGTTTTAAAAATTATTTGTACCTTGCCCCACAGTGCTTTTGTCTACCTTTGAAAGAGAATCAACACCCAAAAGAACTCAGATGGCTCACATTTCTGCAAAAGTATGTTATTTTTTCTTCTCTTACATAGCAATACTTAGATTTTAGTAGAAGTGTGTGTTCCATTTAAATATTTCATTATGCCCTTTTAACATTATAAAATCCTTTTATATTATTAACACATCCAACCAATTGAATTACAGTGAGAAAAATGGCAACTAAAAAAGCTGATTCTAAGGTAAAACATATTTAACATGATTAAAATTAAAGGAAGAACAGAACAATCCTGAAATGTTTTAACACTTGAAGTACTTTATGTAGTTATTAATTGGTTAGTATTTTTCTCCTTTTTGACTGCAGACAGTCTGACTGTCAATGGCTGCTTTCACTTATCCTCAGAAGTTATTATTAAGGCAACATATTTCAAAGGCACCCATAACCCTTTCCCTACAGGAAATAGGAGCCCTAATTATTTTGCTTTGTTATATTTTATAAAGGGAAGATAAGGTATCTCGTAAATGTTCCATTAAAACTAAGTAAGGGGGATTCTATAATTCTAGGGAATCATGTATTTGAAATTATTCTGTTTGATATTTTTTATTTCTTTTCCAGGAAGGACGATTCCTCCTATAACAGAACGTATTTCTTGTCTGAGATCCAGGTTCAACTGGTATCCTAGGCTCTACCCTTCAGTGGTATTTAACTCAAATTAAAATCCATGCCCTGGTCTCTGTTATCCATCAGGCAAAGCATTGGTCTGACCTCTCTTCAAATACCTGAGCTTTGTATACATGATGACATAAAAATCCACATACTAATTTCCCTTTTCTTTGCTATACAACAGAATCCTTTCATTTTTAGATTCTTAAATTCAAGACAAAAAGTACTGAGGATGTGATCTCTCTCATGCTTTAAAATGAAGGTAGGAGGTCACTGAATTAACTTTAAACATGGAACTAGATCTTAAAAGCAATGAAAATAAAGGAGAACTATATATTTCTCATAGCTTTCTAGGTTGCTACAGGATTATTTTAAGATGACCACTTTACTACAGAATTCAACACCATGCTTCAAATTAGTCAGGCACATGGCTGCTGTCACTAACGAGTTACATTAACTTCTCTGGACAAGTAAACTTTTAGATTTACAGAAGTTGTAAAACCTATAATGATCAGTAAATCCAACCTCCTAAAATGCACAAACCATTACGATCCCCTGAATTTTTGCTTGCTTGAACCCCAGCATATACCATTTAGAAAGGCCTGCAATTTTCAAAGTTTGCCAACCCACAACATCCATTCCATTATCCTACAGAGAAGTGACATTAAACTACCAAGCTACAAGTATCAGACATTCACTTTACTTTTTAAAGTACTTACACAACATACTCTTCCTTACAGTCTTCTGAAATTCTGCCATAAGGGTTACTAACAACCAAGAGTCCAAAATGTTTTTCTAGCCACACACTTCTAAACATGTTAAATCACCTGAAGAGAAAAACTTTTATACATAAATGCAGCTGGTGAACAGTAGGAATTTTACACAACCAAGTTTCAAGGCTTTCAGAAGTTCAGCCAGTTTTCAAACTGCTGACAGTTACTTGTGCAGATCCTGAGCTCAAATACACGCCATCCAAGCTCTGGAACTAAAAGTGAATTACTACAAGCTAAATGTTTCAAACATTTGATTAAAGCCATGACTAAAAAAAAATTAAAATTAGTCCTGGGAAAACAGTGATGGATCTTTCAGGCCTGTGACCACGGGTTTGGCTTTTCTGAAAGCCTCTGAACTTCTAACTCTCATCAGTTCTAGGGGGTAACAAGTCTGAAAAAATGGAAACAGAGAGGAAGGCAAGGAGTGTGGAAAAAAAATCTGCAGTTTGCAAGAGTGAACAGATTGTCTCCTACACCTGTCAGAGGCAGTTTCCCAGAGTGGGTTTCCCTGTGTGTTTTAACTTGGACCTGAAGTACATTTTTGAATGCAATTTGTGATGGTCCCCACAGACTGTACTTCAGTACACACTGCAAAGCAGACTTTGAGATCACATAATACATTTCTTCCAATCAACCATCAGAATTGGCAGAAGAGAGGTTTTGAGCTAAGAAATGCACATGAATAGCTGCAAAATAGATAAACATAACATAACAGCAAAATTCTAGCAGAAAAAGAAATCACTATAGTGGCAGAGAAACAGAAACATTATCCACAAAACCCCAAACATAGAATATCCCTTTCCTCCCCAAAGGTTCAAATAAAACCCAACCCAAGCCAACCCAATTCAAACAAACAGAAAAAAAAACCCCAAACCCCAAACCCAATAAAAAACCATAAAACCACCTAAATAATTCTTTGTACTATGTTATTTAATTCTGCATGGTTTGAGAATCTAAGTAACAATCACAGTTCAACTAACCAAGCAAGCTGAGAAGCCAAATACAGATTTATTTTACAGCTTATATGAGTGACAGCACGCAAATATTTAGAGGGCTCATCCAGGAAACCTGAATATTACACTGAAAAGAAAACAAAAAATATATCAAGCAAACAGAGATGTTCAAGGTGCAATGAAGAAGAGCCAACAAGCTCAAAATCAATAATCCATACCTGCTGCAAAGAACTAAGCCACGAAAAAACACTGAAGGAAAATAAGCAAGAGTTTGTTGGCACCCCACAACAGCAGAACAACAGCACCTGAGTGACTAAAAAACAGAGCAGCCAAAGGCTGCTGAGCAGCAATGACATCTCCCTTGGGTCCCAGCCATGGCAAGTGCAGCCTAGTCCCATCTCCACACATTTCTCACATCCCAGAGAGGTTGGCCTTTGTACTATCACAATCCAGGTTTTCCTCACCTCAGACTCATTTCTGCACAACAGAAAATGCAGCTGTGGCACTCTTCGCACTGTTTTGCCCAGAGGAATCTGAACTTCACAAAATAACAGACTTAAAGAAACACTGAAACAACCAGTTCTGTTCCCACCAGTCTCCACCTCACAAATAACTCTTCTGATTATAGGCAATTCCTCCTATGCATGTATGGGGCAAGATGAGTCCCTTCTGTGAGAGCTCAGCTGGCAGCGGGGACAGCACAAGTCCATGTCCGGACCAAGACTTGCAGCACCAGCTGGTGCTGGAGCTTTGCCAACCACAGACCTAAGCACTCACATGACAGTATTGAAGCACCATCTGCAAGCACATTAGCTTCCTAGATCTCCTTCCAAGCTGGTGGACTTGTTATGTTTTTTCCAATAAATGACACTTTTTACCATTTTAGTCCCAAGGCCTGCATTTCTCCTGTCACCTCACCAAAAGACCCTGCCCAGAGTCACAGGCACTCGCACTGGTCTCTTCTGCCAAATCCCAAAACCCTCAACTCTGCACCCCCTAAGCAAACCCAAGGCTACCCAGAGCTCTTCCCTGCACACTGCTATAACTGATCCTAGGCTCCAAGCCTCACAGTACAAACACTTGCCAAATCTGAGTCATAATTTAAGAAGAAACTACCTCTCTTTCCCGTCTTTACAGCAGCTACAGCTGCTGTATGTAGGGTGTAGTGTCAAGATGGGATGCAGTGCTCTACTCCAGGAAAGAGGAGGTGGAAGAGTCAGAAATGAAAGAGTAAAGTTGAGCACGGAAAAAGGTGAGGGGGGAGAGCAAGGAGAGTGGGTTTACATTTTGTCTTTGTTTCTCACCAGGCAACTCAATTTTAATTGGCTATGAATTAATTTCTTCCAAATCAAATCTATTTTGCCCATGACAGCAAATGGAAATCCTCCTCTCAATTTACAAGCCTTTCCATCTTACTTTCTCCCCAGTATCCTACTAAGGAGGAGGAGTGAGAGAGAGGCAGGGAGATGGCAGCCAGGCAAGGTCAACTCACCACAAGCTCAATGAAAGAAAATAATTATTACGAAAACAGTACTGACATATAATCAACTCTCTTTAATTTAATGCAAATACAGCTAAGACCAACTTCACATGAGTAGACAAAAACATAAATCTTATCCTGGGAAGGTTTGTGGCTATCTTTTTCCCTTTTGCCTCCTGGCAGTGCCATCCTGGGGGAGACAGCAGGCACCATTTTCCCTTTGTCTCCCTGTGGTATGCACCATCCTGGAAGGTGTATTTCCACCATTTAGGGTCTCTCTTTGTTCTGGAGGAGTTGGTGAGATTTAGCAATTCTGCATCTCGTGATTATTTACTGTTATTTTTTTGCCTGCTGCAGTTTTGCTTGTTAAGTAAACTGCTATTTTTTGACTCTCATCAACCTATTCATATTTCTCCTCACTGGTGGAAAGGCATTGGTTGAAACTAAGGGGAGGTAACTCACTTTAAAGTGTCCACCTCTTTAAATTGTCTTAAACCAAGAAAGACATAAATGATGTTGGTCTTCTTCTCAAACCTCCAATTGTCTTGGCACTGAAAAGCCCATTTTACAGACTGCTCTGCAGCAATACAGCAAAAAAGCCTCTGAAGTCACCTTGCCTGGCTTACTACACTACAATAACATCAGCAAGTTAAATCCTCCAAATTCTTATCTACACCCTTGTCTATTTTACTTAGTGCTGTCTTAAACAAAATGTAAATAGAGAGCCCTTTGCCTATACGTATTTGTAGACTTTCTGTTCTAGTGACAGTTTTTGTCACAAGACACTCAAACATTAAGAGTGACACCTTTCTACTCAATGTGCAACTATGAAATAGGCAAAACCATTATGCCTTCAATAAATACTATATTCAAAAATAGCACAGACAAGTCACCATAGATTCTTGCGGTTCTTGCAAGTTTTGTGATCACGGCCATGGAGGATACTTAGCATTTCTTAAAATAAAGTTTCTCTGAATTTTTTGATGCAGCAGAACACACACACTATGACCCATAATACTCCCAAAATCTTTTAGAGCTGCTCCGCAGTACTGTTACCTTCAGCTGCCTTGGAGGATTAAGTGTTACCTAAATAGAATTACAAAAGAACTCTAATCCTACCTTAATAGAATTACAAAGAAATCCAAAGTTAGAATTAACTTCCAGAATTCAAAATCAAGTAATTTTAAGCCCACATTTATTTTTATCCTTTCCTTCTATGAGATTTGCAATGTTTCACATTAGTTAAGAAAACTGCTGAAGTGCAGGCATTACACTGTCCTAAAAAATAGACATTATAGAGAATATAATATTACTACTACTAATATAATATATAATAATTATATTATTAATTATAGCAGTTGTTATATAATTTATTGTAATATTAATCCTCATATATTCATTTCATATATATTTATATAGTTTAAAAAATATAATAATATAACACTTACTACTTTTACTGATTTGATTTTTTAAAAAATAAACTGTATTACTGAGAATACTTGACTGCATCACTGATAATTTTACAGATATTATTTCTGCCCCAAGAGGAAAACACCGATAAAACTAACAACTTAATCTGATGTTAACGTACTAACTACTGAGTAAAAGTTTTTTATAATCCTTTGGAGTTAGGAAGATTTCCACAGAAGTCCAGAATCCTGACTTTAGTTCTGCTTTTCTTGTCAGAAATATCACACTATAAAAAATGCTAAGCTGATGTCCATATCTGATGAATTCAACAGTTTATAAGTTAAACTGAATAATGTATTATATCTGACTTCTGTTGTAAAAATATCTTGTAAAAATATCTTTTTCTTAACACACCAATTTACAGTTTGAAAAGGTCAGCTAGTTTATTAAGAATTATTTTCATGTAAGTTGTTAGGTTATACTTGGAGTGTCTTTTCATTAACAGAATAAAGAATCACTGGTGCAACTTGCAAATCACTGATATAGTCATGTAACTGGAGCAAACTAACAATTTCCTTGACTAAAACTCACAGACTTGTTCTTATTCCAAAATATGGTATCTGGTGCACTGAGGTCAAGTCAGTATACTAAATTTTCAGAAATAATGTTACCCACTTTGCAAGGGAAAATCAGCTTCTCCTTCAAATCTATTCCTAAACAGTTCAATGATTCTACATTTCTTTAAATAACAAGAGGGAATTATTTTGTGACTATGCGTTAATTCAGAAAAAGGAAAATCAAGTAACAAAACCAACCAACTAAAGCACTTCCTAAAAGTTTCAGTTGGTAAAAAATAGCTTCTAGTACACCTCAGAGTAGCATGTCAATAACTCTTGCTCCAAAGGGACTGACAAATTCAGGTATAGAATTCTGTCTGCAAATGTATCATTACAGAAATGCGTCTTAAGTCTCTGCAATCCAAGTAGGTGGATTAAAAAAACAAACAAACAAAACCCCACAGCAACCATCCAATTAGATCTACACCTGGAAAAACCTTTTGGCCCTATACTTGCATGCTGGTGATTTGCAGATTTACCAGAAACAAGCTTTTCTTGCTCATTAAGAAATTTATAAGCATCTGTACAGGAAGAAAACCAAGAGTTTCAGCTCTACATCATTCACTGATATACCACATCATGTCCTAGCAAATTGAAAAGAAAGACTTCAGTAAGAAATGGATAGTATGTAAAGAAAATTATAAAAAGTGAATGCAGAGTATACCGCCTTACATTAACTTAGGCCCTAGCAAGGACCCATGACAGCCCACAGTGAAAGTGTGAAAAAGAGAGTACCCTGCTGCTCTGGCACACACGCTCCAGCACAGACAGTAAGAACGTCATCATGAGGAGCTGGATCTAGGTAGAAATCTAAAACAGAAAAATTCTGTGCAGTAATTGCAAAATGTAAACTAAATCCAAGCACCCTAAGATAGTAATAATGCATGAATTTTGGACTGCCAAGCCACCCACACTGAAGCACTCCTTTTGATAATACTGCATAAGGCTTATATTGCCCATAGAACAACATAAATTATGAAATCTGAGTA
This sequence comes from Zosterops lateralis, assembly GCF_965231275.1. Lineage (NCBI taxonomy): Eukaryota > Metazoa > Chordata > Aves > Passeriformes > Zosteropidae > Zosterops > Zosterops lateralis. Next base: position 64,893,824 of record NC_139800.1, on the reverse strand, counting down.
TGGATGTAGCAAAACTGGGACCAGTGACAAAAAGGCAGTTATGATGGTGCTGTTTTCTTCTGAAAAGTTTTGGCAGAGACAAGGAAGTACAAAGTGAATGAAAGGCTTGGCTCAAACTCAGAAAAAAACAGAGACTAATGTAACAAATAAAGAATAAAATGCCAAATCAAGGGGAGAAAAAGGAAGGTGGGTCTTCCACTGTAAGTGTGTGGATGTCTCTAGATGGTAGCCATGCTAACATGTGGATTCAAGTCCACAAGGAGGATGGAAGAAAACCCTTTGGATGATGTGCTGGACTCTTAATCAAGTTTTTGTTCCTAACGTTGTTTGTTCCTCTTTTCTGGGTTCTGGGAGTGAGAGGAGAAGGGCACCTGTGGAGGCAAGAAATGGATTGACAGCTCAGTACCTCGGAAACTGTAATTCAGTCGTAATCACATATGTGATTCCTCAGAATCTGCACTCTGCATCATTATGGAATTGTAAACCTGTACACTTGATCGCGTAGATAATAGATTATTTTGCGCAGTCTGTTTTGCTGCTCTGTTTACTCTTAGAGGGTTCATTAATCAATAAATATCTTAATCGCTCACACCAGCTATGACAGTGATACACCTGGACTGAATGCCTCATAAAAGGAAGAGGGGCTTGGCTACAGAGAGCGGGTGCCAGCCAATCCCTGATGACAACGTAAGCAGGCAGCCATTGGCCAAATGAGGTGGGTGGTAACCAATCGTAGCCAATCAGGTTCGAACACGGAGTCTTGAACAGCCTATGGAAGAGCTGTGCGTGCCATTAAACACTCTCTGCTGCACAAACCTCAGAGTCCTCCCTGTCTCCCCCGACTGCAACAACCAGCCAAGTCTGAAGTTTCCATTCTAAAGACAGGAGTGTCAAATTTTGGCAGCAAGAGAAAACTATTCACACAGCAATTTCTTCTTACGTTCTTCTACTATGTATGAGTGAGGCCATGTGACAAAATCCAAGGGTCATGAAGCAGCAGCAGCCTCACCTTCATCAGACTGTCCAATCCAGCAGGATCTGTTTTCCTCTAACAATTAAACCAAACAAACCTGATACGCAAGCAGTGCACTGCTCTCCTATCAAGATAAATCAAAATCAGGTTGACTCATATTCCTATGTATTGAAAATTACTAAGTAAAAAACATACTAACAAGTAGGGAGCAACATAAGAATACAATTCTGTCCATTAAAACTAACAAAGAAAAAGGTAGCTGCAATGCTTATGCAATTTTTATTGTAAATTTGGTGCCACTGCTTCAAGTTTGTAGAGTTTTGATTGTTTTTGTACTGACGCAGAAAGAGATGACTGAAGCACACAGAGAGCAGTCAGAAATTCATGATTTCTATCTTATTCCTTCCTTCCTGACAGTGGGCAAGTCACTGAAAAATCTCTCCTTTAGTGCAAAGAGCATGACCCAAAAACTTACCAGGCTACTAGACTGAAGTGAAAATTAATCAATTCTTATTTATTGTAAATTCTGAAAATGAAAAATTTGAATCAGCAAGAAATTCTAAAACAACACAGACTGGCAACATGAAATACAGTGGGAAGATGAACTGACAGTTTTTTTGAAATACAGTTTCTTTAAGCATACAGAACAGTTACTCTCCATTTCCTTCATCTATTTTTATTTTTGTAGCAGGGAAAAAAACACCTCAGCTTAAAACAAGGTCAGTCTTCTTAAAACACTGAGTTTATAAATATAGAAACTATGTCATCCTGAAACAAATCTCCTGAAGAAAATCATCTGGGAGAATTTATGAGAAATGTGTACTTAGTACCTAAATGAACACAACAGCAGTAATTAAATTATAATACATCTCTCGAGCATGTTAATTATATGTGATGTGATTTTTACATTTCAAGTTAAATCAGGCATACTGCAGCAGACTGAAATTTAAGTATTTATAAATACAGATTATTTATATAACTGTAAGATTTATTATCAAATTCTCTCCACACCCTAAGGGAAATGCAGGAAGCTAGGAATAGAATTAATTTATTGTCTTTAAATCAAACTAGGTAGCACTTGAAATAAGGTATGCTTATAAGATGTCACAAATAGAGGAAGTGACTTGAGTTACTCTTTGTGATGCAAGACCGTAATGTCCTCCAAGTAATAAAGAGCTGCTGGCCAAGCTGAGCAGTGCACTTTTGTGTTTGAAACTGATGCTGTATTTTTCAGCAAAAGTACAGAAATTCTCAGTTTGTACATTTAGGACTACTTGGACAGTTCTATTTGCTGCAGTCTTGCTGAAGCAAATGGGCATCAGAAAGAGGTCAAGTTCCTTGTAAATGTTCTACGTATTACAAGAAGCACATCAAATGGCAGAGATCAATCCAACAGTTTTATAGTACAGCCATTCCACTCACTGCAGGGCAGATCCAGGTTCTTTTGATAAAGATCACAGACCAAAACACAGACCGACACCTTTAATCCATGTATACTGCTTATCTCATCTTGGAGCTACTTTGCGAGGAAAACTGGCAGGTGCTTCAACAAGAACTCCAGGACTGGCCACAGGCTTTCCATCTGCTATAAAATATTTAACATTCCAGTTCTTTTTCCTTCAAAAAAACGCCTGAAAATTTTACTTGAAAGTGGCAAATCTTTCTTCTGTTACAATTCAAAATTGGCATTTTATTAAGTCCACTCAACTCAGCAGAGTGGGGTACCAATAGCAAAGGCAGAAAAACTCCCAAACATAAATTCTGCATTAATAATGCTATCATGCAACTCAATAAAAAAGACTACTTAGTTTTTGAGATACAGGATTAAAAAACCCCCTACCATCTCACAGACACTGACCTCAAAATAACAGCTAACTTGAACTTCGTTGAATTTTACCAGGCATTATAATTATCTGCTTTAAGTAACTTATTTTCTTATTCCATAGACAGTTGGGGAGGCAAGCTTCCAGGACAGTTTGCTCCTGGAAAAAAGGATCAGATCATTCCCTACAAACAGTTATCACAGAAATCAGTTCCAGCTTCTTAACTAGCCATGTAATCCCAAGGGACTGACCTTCAGTGGAACGACAACAGGCAGCATACCAGGTGGCTTCCTGAAACACAGACTGCTATTTTATAAGGCAAACCAGTGTACCGTCCCCAGAGATGGCAGAAACAACAAGCTGTCATGCACACATCTGCTTTCTGAGTAGAGAGCCCCAGACCTGAATGCACATGCAGATATTTTAACTACTAAGGATCAAAAGCTGCTGCCACACTGGCAGGTAGCATAACCACGGTGTACAGATAACCATGCCGCATAGGAAAGTCCATCCATTCCATATTTCTCAAATGCAGCTGAGTGACAAAATAACCTCAATCTACAAACTCCCCAGTGACACCAGCCATGCAAGCAGACCCTGCAGCCCATGCTACCAACAAATGAATCTGCGCGTACACATGGAGGAATCTGCTCCTGTAATCCTTCCTTTTACCCAAGAGTCTAACAAGCCATGAACCTTACACTGCATGGGCATCTAGCTCTACACAAGACAGATACAAACACACCAGCAAAAATGACTTGGGAGGTTTTCAGCTAATTTTAAATACACCTTCACAACACACTTTCCACGGGTGTCCTGTGGAGGTACAAAAGGTACATAAATACCAGGGGTTTAGTCTGAAATACTTTCAGGGTGATGCAGCTTAAACACAGCACTGTGAAAAATGCTGTGAAAGTTCCTTGTCTTCTTCTCCTTGGTTTTCACATCAGAAATAAACTGAGGACTATTTTTCTGAATGCATTATCATTCTGTTCTATGTTTTATGTACAAATTCAGCATTGAACACAAAACCCCAAAGCATCAAAATTAAAATTTCAGATAAAGGTTCCTAGGCGAGAGACACAAAGAATTTGCAAAAGAATTAATGAAAACTTCTAAGGACCCATAAGGGCAGGATCATGGTAAAGATACAACTCAGAGAAATGAAATACCTATCTACATAGATTTCATTATTTTGGCTTGTTTTCTGCACATTTAAAAATACCTCCAAATGCCCTCTTGACTAGTGCATCTTGGAATTTACTGCTTAAGAACTAGGCATCAGTTTTAAATGCTGTAAACACATCTTCATGGACGTGGGCAGAAAACACACTCTGCTACATGCTAGTCAAAGGGAAATAGCTCCATATAGTCAGCATTGAAGGCTCTGTAAGTTTGTATAACCCAAGTCTTGAAAAAGAGTAATTCCTGATTGCTTATTTTTAGCACTAATTTACTTTGTGTTATTTAACATGTTATTGCTTTGCTCTTGTACTCTAAAAGAAACTTTCAAATTTCAAATTGAAACCTTTCATAGATTTAACTGTACTGCTCCATCTGAAAGCCCTACAAACATTAGACTGCACCAGGCAGCCAGGCTGTGCCAAGATAAAATCTGGATGGAAATTCAACAAACAGAAATGCTGAGACAGACTGATTACTTTAGCCATTCATTTATACTGAGACTCCCTGTAATACTACAGAGAGGCATAGTACAAGAATCAGAGCAGAATGGATTTGTGTATTATATTAGTACCCAACATGTTGCAGTTCACTCTCCGTGCATAAGCCATTTCCATTTCTGCTCTCTCAGGCCCAGCATGCTATTTGTGACACAAATCAAATGAGATTGGTTTGGTGCAAAATACTGTCCTATATCTAAGTAATTGAGAATAGCAATCTCCTTCAAATTTCTTCACTTCCTCTGGGAATCATGTTGGACAGTAACCTTAATGCAGAACAACTCAGTAAGCAGAAAGAGGGAGCAGAGCTCATTTTAGAGACAAACACTCAGGGAAACAGAGCAACAGCAACATCAGCCTGCAGAACTCATTACTGAAGGCTTGAATTGTGGCTCCGACTTTATTAATTTGCAAACATCTCTCCTTTTAAATTGCATCACAGAATTTGCATCAAAGAGGAAAAAAAAGCAAAGTGGCAGGAAAGAATCCATAATCAGAGCTCACAGTGTAAATGTGTTCTAATCCAATTCATGCTCCATCATAAGTCAAAGCTTCTCAGACTATCAACCAGACAGGATGCATGTCAGGTGAAAATACTTAAAACGTACAGGCAAGTGCAAAGGCTTCAAATCCTGACAGAGAGAGGATCAGCCAGCCCATCTGAGCTTTCTGGGATTTCACATTTACTTGAAAAGCAAGGAAGAAGCCGTACTCCTTCCACTCCCCCTACATTATCTGCGTTGAGTGTGCTCAAATGTGCTACAACTATTAACTAATGTAGGAGACAGGTAGTATTCAATATAGAATTAATATAAATTAGCATGTTTAAACCACCAGTAAAAAAGCAGCCGTTACATTGTGTTCACAGCTCTCCCTTAAAACCACAAATTGTAATCAGACTCCCTTTACAGATACCTGCTGGATATGTCATAATATTTCAGCTCAACATCTAAATTACATATTGGAAGTCACTGGTTACAATTTTGACAAAACCACTGGTATTTTCTCAAATACTGGTATATGAAAAAGTCATTGGTATTTTCTACATGGTTCTTATTTTATCTGCTACAGATTACAAATTAAATCTAATCAGTAAAAATGGAAAAATAAAGGATGGAATAAAAAACTATAAAGTTGATCATAAAACTATATGAGTATTATGAAGGAGGCACTTTTTCTGTGAACATTTGGGATTACCACCTCATGAATCAAAACAATTCTATTCCTCAGAAAACTCAAAAGACACTCAAATCCCTATGTCTGGCTATTCTTTGTCTTCCAAACCACCTTCTATTAGTACTAAACCAAAATTAATTCTAACACCTGAAGAAATCCTCATCAGGCAAAAAATAAAACCATATAGTCACAGAATATGCTGAATTAGAAGGGACCCATCAGAATCATAGGGTCCAACTCCTGGTCCTGCACAGGACAGCCCAAGAGTCACACCATGTTCCTGAGACCATTGTCCAAATGCTTCTGGAACTCTGCCAGGCTCAGAGCTGTGACCACTTCCCTGGGGAGCCTGCTCCATCAGGGCAGAGCAGAGCAGGACAGTCGCCTCCCTCACTTGGCTGTGCTCGATGCCTCCCAGGGCACAGGTGGCCCTCACAATCTGCAGTGGGTCCAGAGCTACACGAGCAATGTCAGTCCAACATATACAACTAACTGCCTGGTTAACGTGGCAACTGCCAAGTTCAGTTTGTGCTCTTTTCAGAGGAGAAAGTCAATACAATTTCCCATAATCTCATCAACAGTTTCATTTAAAAAATATGGTTTATCTATTTTTGAGGTCTCCTCTTCCAAACTGGTCTAGAACTGACCAGCAGGAATACTGCCTGGAAGAACAAAAACGAAAAGTAGATGCTTTACAATACCAAGTTTGGAAAAAAAAAAAGAAAAAAGGAGGTGCTTCCAAGTGGATTAATTTTACCCTCCTGCTTACAAAACCAATCAAACTGCAGTGCTGTGACAGCACACCAAAAACTCAGCAATCACTGAGTCATATCTTGAGATGCTATCTGACACAACCATATCAATGCGCCTGCAAAGTCAACATCAAGGATAATGATAACATTTCTGATATGTGTATTTTTGCATGGCTACTTAGTCAGATTTGAGTGTTTTGATATTCTTACTGCTGGCAGTTTTCCCAAGCTCTCATCTGACTCTTCACCATCTCAGTGCAAGCTGGTTAGTTATATCCAGTCCTGCCAAACCAAGAACACATTGCCTGCTGCCTCTTTCCTCACTGTACATATTTTCAGTGCTCCATACACACCATCCCTTCTTTGGCCTAAACAATCCCGAGTTAAGAGTGGGGATTCCTCCTCCTTCTTCACTCAGTCTGTTCTCTAGAGACTTCCATGACCCCCCTTCAAACTTTCACCAGCTCTCTCCAGCAAAGCATGCCAAACAGGATACACTACCTGAGCCCACACTGAGCATCCTTTGCAACTCTCCTAAGGTTATATTCCTCTTTCTCAGGAATCCTCAGCACCTCCCTTCAGTAACAATACTTCACAGCCAACCCATCTTGCATTAACTGCAATCACTGCAGACATTTTGGCAGACCTGCTACTTATCCAGCTGCTCCCTCCCCACAATTCCAGGCACCTTGTTTTGGCTCCTCCTGAAGGGCACCTCCCATCCTCTATGAATACACTCAATGCAGCTGTTTTCTTGTCCTCTCACACCCTAGCAGATCCCCTTCAATACTGCTGCCTCTCCACTCTAGTTTTCAAACCTCTGATGAAAATGTTGAACACTACTGTCAAAATCCTGAAAATTCCATCATGATGCAGGTTTCCACTTCAATACTGAGACTCCTCTCTGTGGTCTGCATACTACGTCTTACAGCAGAGACTACAATGATTCTCAAAGGAAGCGCAACATGGAATCCACCCAGACTCTCCCCATTGCCACACAAACAAACAAACAAACAAACAAACAAACAAACAAACAAACAAATTTAGACCAGAGGCTTATCAGGAAACCTTCTACAAAGTGAAGCAAAATATTAAATTTAAAAAAAAAAATATCACCAAAAAAAAGTTGACTCAACTCATAGTAAGAGGACATCTTCGTAGCTCACCTTTACCACAGGAAAAATAAAATTGAAAACGTCCAAAAAAAAAAAAATAAAATCAATCACCAAAATAAATCACAGTCTTTGAACAATTCTCCCTCAGGAAGTGGAATTAAAAATGTAGACATCAACAGAATAATAAAATCATATATTGATAAAATAAAACTCTATCTTCAAAATTCTTCACGAAGGGAAAAAGAGTAACTCACTACAATCAGACCTGCTATTAAAGGAAATCTCTTGATTCAGTCGTGACAAAGAATACTTTGTCTGTCAATCATCTGTCAATTCAGACAATAATATCCAAGACAGAGAACAAAATACAAAAGAGAAACAAAAATGCCAACCCTTTCCACTAAGACGTGTTAATATATCAATTTTGATATATTCTAAATTCTACTTTATTGCAGTGAAAAGGTTATACACTAAATCAGCCTACTGTCTTGAAAATTTATTTCTAACTGATGAGTTTTTGTCTCTATAACCCATTTTTTTCCATTATTTGTCACTACAGCAGTAGTGACACAACAGTGATAATGATAGCAAGGATTCAAAATTATTTTAAACATTTATTGAAAAAAATGTCAAGAAAACAGTTCAAAAAAGAAAAGGTCTGGTTATCACAAAGTTCTGTATTTCTTCTAAAGTAACTGAAACTACTCTCTTGAGGAGCTTGTTCACTTGTAAAAACATTGTTGATGCAAATAAAAACACTAGTATTAGCTGCATGGCATGACCTTTTTTATGCAAGATGACTGCAACTGCAAAATGACAAGTGCTGAAACTAAAAACAGTCTCTAAGGATTCTAATAATCTCCTTCAGTAATATTTTATTCAATTAATTATAACTTAAATCTTGGACAGAAAGAAAAAAAGAATAAAAAAAATCAAAATGAAGTAATCGTGGTCTGACATTTATGTTACGGAGAATTATAAAAAATAGTTTTTAACATCAAAACATTTAAATTCTCTTTTTAGAAACATAATTGAAATTCTGTACTTCATATAGCATCCACTCTTTAAAGATCTGTGGAGAATGCAAATACCAAAGCACCAAAGCCATAAGCAAGAATGAACTTACAAAGCATAAACAATAACATAATTATCTCTTCATAAGCAGTTTTGTGGAGAGGCAATTATATATGTGAAGTACACATAATGTTTTTATTCAAGTTACTATCACTCAAACAAAAATGCAGGCAAAATTATATCTTCATTAAAGATTTAAGATATTCTGTCCCTGATTTTCACTTGACTGTTTACCAAAAAGAAAACAAAGAGCCACTCAAGCTTGTAAGATTACAACCTATAAATAACATTACACTGGGAAAAAAACATGCTGTGAATACAGAGGCTGGAAGATAAGCTCTTCTGCTAATCCACAAACAATAGTTTTAAGTGATTAATCATATGTTTATTTCTCATACTTTACTTTTTTAGTCACTGGCCAATTTTTAACTTATTTTGTAGAAGTCTCAAAGACTTTCTTAAAGCTTCAGAAGCAATTCCAGTTCATTACCCCAGGAGGTGAAGGGTGAGGGTCAGCAGCAGCTGGCAGGGCAATCCACACATGGCATGACCAGGCCCACAGCTCAGCTGGTCTTTGGCGTGACCCTGTCCTCAGTCTCTCCTCCTTCAGGACCAACTCCCTGGCTTTCTAGGGAGATGCCTGGTAAAGACATGGGGAGTGGACAAGAAAGCAACAGACCAGTATAAGAACAAAAGGAGACTTATGAAATCCTTATGAATCTTACAAAAATCAGGCTCCTTGTGTCTTTGTATAATTTCTTATGAGTGTTCTCCTCCAAAGCATGAGAGGAATCACAGTCCCATGGCTGTATTTAGTGCATCCCACAGATCCCCAATACCAGCCTCCCTTCACCTCACCAGTCCAGGCTTTCAACAAATCTCCTGGATCCTCTCATGGAAGTTCTTCCCCATAGCAGCATTTTCCTGTCTATCCTGTGCTAGCCACTCTTATGTCAGGTTTCATAACTTCACTTTCACTCATCTCCAGACATAAACTAACTGTATTGTGAAAGTGAATAGTCCAGACAGCCTGCTGCCTTGAATTATTTAACATACTGAAGAAGCTTTACATTTTGAAACACCTGCAGTTCTACACCAGCATGGCAGGGATCAGAAGGTGTCCCACCTTCTCCTTCCAGGTGCTGATGCCAGGGCAAAGAGGAGGCAGGCAACATGGTCACAAGTCAGACACAGGAAGGTATTTGGTTTGCCCCCTGAAACATTTTCAACTGCAGGTCTGTTTTATGAAATTCTATACAAAAATTTCCAAACATCTACCCGAAAGTTCACCTTCTCTGTGTACAGAATCTACCTACTTAGTAGTCACTTCTTTAATAAATGATGCTCTTTATTCCAGGAGTATCTTCTAAATTTTGCAACCTGACTACTGAAATTTTCTGAGTTCTGACAAGACCATAAAGTAGGGGCAAGCTATGACAGCAAGCAAAGGATAAAGCATCGGAGGAACTGTAGAAGAGCACAACTCAAGTACAGAAATGCAGCACTGTCCCTTCACTGAAACATCATTTTCCCATCCACATATTACCTCCCAGGAGAAGGTAAAAAGACAGCTACAAAATAAGGCTGAATAGTGTCTCTTTCATCCCAAAAGGACACGCAGAATTTAACTGCTGGTTTTTGTATTTATCTACACATTCTGTCCCAGTGGACAAACCCCTGATGAATTCTGCACAAGGTAGTGTAATGTCATGTTTCTTATTAATGCCACAAACACTAACTAAATTGTGTAGAAACTTGTAAGTAAACAAACAAAATAGTAATTAAAAGCTTTTGAAAGTTTCTCCATCACCTAAAAAATATATCCATATTGTTAAAGACAGACAATTTAAAACCCCTCAGTCTTTTACCTGGAAACTATTATATGATTATTGTTTTAGGATTTTTTTTTCAGTCTATCTACATTCCCACAAATATGACCTGGATAAGAAAGAATTTTATTTAAAAAAATTCCTGAAGGTTCATAAGCCTGAGTGAAGCCTAATGTTCTCCACATTAGAGGAGAGCAACTTTCAACCACTCACAGTAAAAAAATACCTTATTAACAGAAAAAAAATTGCTTTAAACAGCCACCCAGACTCCATATTTACTAGCTTCTGCCATTTTGGGGGGATTCTGTTTGTGCTGGGTTTTGTTTGGTTGGCTGGTTTTAATATATTGCTTTTTTTTTTTTAATTAAAAAGTAAAACAAATTAAAAACACTAACTAAGCAAATTCCTACAACAAAAACAGAATCAAAATTACCAAGAAGAGGAAAAGAGATAGAAGAGCAGTAATGTCATTTTGCCTAAAAAAAAAAAAAAAATTGTTTAGAGCATTGTTTAGGACAGTATACTTATTCAGTATGTCTATTCTCTTACAGATTTCTTTGGCTGTACTTTTCCCCCACCTACAAACAAGTATACAAAATTTTTTGAAGTATTTTTCAATTTTGAGCACAACAAAAATTTAAAAAAAAATCATAAATCAACCAAGGCATTCTGATGTTAGGACAGGGCAAGCATAAGAAAAGTATGGTCTACATACAGCTCACAAGAGGGAAAAGAAAGTTATTTACACAGATTTCTTTTCTCAGCGCAACATTAAAAACAACAGCAACAAAACAAACAGGAAGAAGAAAACAAACCCAAAAAGCAGAAATCTGGAACTTGTAGGGCAAAATTGCTTTCAAACGAGATATGGGCATATATCATAATGCCTCTGTGCCACCTCAGCTCAGTTTCCAAGTAAGCCTTTGACAGTGTAAGTAACAAACATATGGATTACACAGTAAGGAGGGACCTCCAGTTTATTCTAAATAAAAGTAACTCCACAAAACTGAAACCAGTTTTGTGCTAATAGCAGGATTAGAACAAAGCTACAGAGATTTAAATCAGATGCCTCTGAATTGTTTTCTCCTCATTAAAAACACTGCTTCTTCTAAATTCCTGGAGCAAGCAAAAATCACTATTTGGGACTTGGCTAGTTTTGCTAGAAGCCGATCAGTGAGATCTGCTAAGCCAAAAAATCTTTAAGACTCTCATACATTTCTATTTCCTACTTTATATTTTCAAATGTAAAAGGATTTGCAATCTTTGCATCCCCAGGAAAAAAACTCATTTAGGTAAGATATAACTAAGCTCTGCAAATATGCTCTCGATAATATCTTTCACTCTCACTAATTTCCACCTCAGAGATTTTGTATGTAGAAGCTCAAAAGCATAGCTTCAGCTATTACCCAGGGCTTCCACAATGCCATGCTCAGCTAGCCTATTCATCACTCAAAAAAAGGCTTTACAGAGCTTTACTACAAGCTATTCAAGAGCAAGCAGTTAGTGAAAATGTAAACAGAAGCATGCAATGTAATAACTACTATCAAAATAAACTAAGTGCTACTTTAAATTAAAAAGGTCATGTCCCACACAGAGAGGATTATCAATTCATTACTTCTATCCTTACTCCCTCAACACTGAAGCAGCCATGCCACCTCCATTGTTTTTTATTGTTGCTTTACACAGAAGGAAACAAAGAAACTTATTTTTCAGGTATTTGTACAGTTTTTCAAATAAAACACATTCAAGTTAAACCTTTGCACAAGCTTTAGTGAATCTTATCAGAAGTCATGGAGGACTGTGAAATCCCTTAATAATAAGCTCCAGGCATCAGGCAGAAGTTGTTTAATTACATGTTTTGTATTTATTAAAAAGATAAAGCTAAGATTATTAGTATGCTGGTTGAAGTCACAAACTCTGCACCTGAGCTGCCCAACCATTTCACCACTCCCTCAGTGACTTCTGATCTGGGTTACATATGCAGCAATAACATCAGCAACTTACTATCAAACTCAGAACCAAACCCAAAAGCTGACAGCTCCTGGCGGATTTTCTGGTGTGCCTTCAAACGCCTCACAGAGCACAGCAGAAGTAGAGCAGTCATAAACACAGCTGGCAGGCAGGTCACCAGGACAGCAAGTAACTTTTCTATTTCACTGAACAGGCTTCACATCAGAAATCAGAGATCCAGCAGGTCTTTCAGGGCACCCCACCAGAGCCAGGAACTCACGTGGGCACACAGCTATGGGGACCACACGACTTTCTGCATGCTACTTCACTACTGTTCCCATTTTAAAGACCTGTCAAATAAAATGATTTCATAGAGATTTCAAAAGCATGAAAAATATGTTAAAAATATAAAATTAATCAGTAACTACCATATACATGTTATAAAAGGTGCTTTATTGAAAACTGTAATTTTTCAATTCTGACTCAAAATCCTCTTTGTTAGAAAAGCTATGGGGTAAGGGAAGAAGAAACAAAATGCATGACCTCTTAGACTGCTCAATACTTGCAAGTAAAATATATCCATGGAATTGGCTAATTCAGTGACATGCCATATAGTGATTTCCTCAATTCTGAGTAGCACTGAAACCCACACCACCAGTTCCATACAACTGCAGTCACAACTTCAGCACTCAGTCAATGGAGACAGCCCTGATGCCTGATTATTGCCTTTTGGTCTGCTGCAGGTTGTGGTTGTGCAACAGGCAGCACTGCCTGCTTTAGGTATTACAGTGATGGGTAACATGTAAAATGAAAGTCGGGATGATTACAGAAACAGCAAGAGTGTGCAGAAATAATGTTAGTAATTCTTCTACTACTAACAAACATTTCCTACAATGTCAGATTTTAAGAGCATGGCAAAAAAGATTTGGAGAGAAGTGACAATAAGAATCCACAGGCCTACAGTGGAACTGCTTGAACCTCCTATGGGGAAGCAAGGAGAAATGTTTTGAATAGCTTAAAGCATCTTGCAACCAAAATATCTACTTCACCTTTTCATAAAAACATTTGCATATAAACACACAGCACCTTCTTTCAACAGGTAGCCATGGCAATCAAAGACACTTCAGCTAGAAATAACATTCTTCCTGGAAAGAAAATCTAACAATCAGGAGCTAAAAGAGTTTTTGTTCAACTATATTAACTCCCAAATCAAACACAGAATTTTCCATACTGATTCCCTAGCAGTGTTTCTGCTAATTCATCATTACTATTACAGTTTCTCACAACATATACAATTATTTTTTCCAACAGTTTTAACTCTGAAACATCCATTTCTGTTCTATCAATTAAAAAAAAAAAACCCAAAAAACAACTAACCCTAACTGGTCCTTACACATGAAAGCTGATTTTTCTACAGGTTTTACTTCCTTCTATTTTTAAAGGAGGAAAGGCAAGTGGCAAAAATTGTGATAGTAATGTCTGAAATTATACCAAACATAGATCCATTAGTACAAGGGATCCTTGCTAAAAACATTCCAATCAGTTGCAGCAAATACAAAAAATCACTATAAAGCATAACCATATGTAATTACACTACAATCACTGGATCTTCCTTTGCACAACCAAACAGATAAGGTACATTCCCAAACTTTATGTATATTACTCAAACTTGAAATATCACCCTGAAGAAGCTGATGAGTGAAAGAGTCATGGAATGCTGCTTCGAGGACAAAACTAAAGTTCAAAATAATTTACCACATCATCAAATTGTTGTTCCCATGGAAGAAAACAACATCACAAAACCATATCTAGTGACAAATAAAAGAAGAAAAGAAAAGCTACTTAAACCAGTTTCAAGGATAAATTCATCCCGGACTGTAAAAATCAAAACTATGTGAAAATCGCTCTGAAAGAGATTGCTCAAGATGAGAATTGCTCCCTATAGTATTGTTGAAGTCCTTGCACCACTGAATACTCATTTCTCTGAAAATGTGTCTTCTCTCACTCCCTGGGAGATTGTTTCACAGTCTGGCAGACATCAGTGTTGAGATATTTTTTTCCAATGCTTAGTTCTTTCTCTATCTCACCGTATCATTCACAGTTAAATCCTCCTTACCACACATAGCTGTGTTTCATACTGTTTCTGCAAGGGCCTTTTCTGGTTAAAAGAAAAGATTATTCCTCTTTATTACCTAGAGGGAGATAAAATTTTGTTCCTCTCAAATTATTAAGCATCATTCTGGCCCTGTGAACATCTTTGTGTTATTTGTGTAAGACAAGCAACCTAAGCTGTAAAATGCACTAAACTTAGGCAAAGTTCAAAAGTTTTCTGTGCATTTAAAGCAAAGAGCTTCACTAGCAAGTCACACTTCAACATGAGAAACTTGCTACCAAGATTCTAACATTACTCTTAAATCAGTTCCTGTACTCTTTGTTCTTTCTCTTCAACAGATAAAAACATTTGCAAAGTGAAACCTTTTCCTCACAAGAGACATTACAAACTATGGACTTCTGTCATGCCTCAAATGTAAAGAATAAAATCTTTTTAAATTTAGAAACAAAATGCCATTTTCACAGGGTAGACGAATTACCAAATTTCTGCCCAAAATTACTGTAGTTCTTTCCTTGACAGCGTAAGGTTTACCAGGTAAAACAGAGAAAGATTCCAGGATTGCATCTGTTCCTAATAAATTGAATAAACCATGCAAACCCTCACCTACAGCAGTGTAGAATCACAGCAGCAACAACAGCAACTTCATCTGCTGATCAGACACTACAGAAGTGTCACCACTTCATATGCAGACAAGAACTAGAGAAACTGTCCATGCCAGGTACAATGAGGTCTTCTGTTCTTCTGTAACTTACCAAGCACCTTTATTTAGCAAGGCAGAAGAAAACCTAACACCATCTTATTCATATACACACAGATAGCATCCCAACAATATATTTAGTATTAATAAAAAGAGGCAAATGTAAAACTGAGAAAAACGTCTTTCTTTGACCATAAATTTACAAGGCCACAGAAAAAGACTTTCCCTGAGTCTGATATATCAGAGCTATGTGCAATGGTCACCACCCACTGCCAAGTCTTCAGCATTATGTGACAAAGATTTATTTAGATGCTCTGAGCCAGTGGATCCTAACTGTGGACTGCCAAGCTGTTTCCATGTTCAGAATGGTCAAGCATCTGTCAATTTTTAAGCTCCAAGTTACTGCCATAAACCCCATCTATGACTGTCCAATAATTTTCAAGAGCAAAGGTGGTGGTTTTTCCTGAAAAATGTTTTCAGGTTAAATATAAGTCTTCCCCAAACCTCCAACACAGGTTCACCAGATCCTTTGCAAAGGCTTTTTTCTAACCTTGATTCCTTGCATATAAAAATCCATCCATATATTACGTTATTGTTTTTTCTTGGGAAATACATCACATGTACTATGAAGTCATGAACAGGGCTACATTTAGAGTCAGAAGAATTAATCTCCTCAGGACAAAGAACAAACAGAAAACATTATGACGTTACTTATAAACCAGATACAGATGGGAGAGAGGAGAAAAAGGAGGATTATTAAATCTCCACCACATATAATTCAAAGGCATCTAAAATACGAAGTACCGACAGCATAACTATACACACAAACGAAACAGAACAGATGCAAAACACAATATATACATGAGATTATGTTCCACTTGTCACAAGTGCCATGCAGATGGAGCTGAACTGTGACAATGCTGTGCCTTAGGAGGAGGAATTTTTACATGCTACACTTTGGGACAGGAAAAATAAAATTGTAACTAGCATAGAAGAAGGTTTTCTCTGAGGTACCTGGGTCTGAGACTGAAGAATCTCTGATCATTAAGACAATCTTTGAAACAAAAAAGGAAGGCACTGCTACCACCCTGAGTCCCCAGGTTAAAATTTGCAATACTGCTGCCATCTCATAAAATGTGTATCGAAATTCATGTATTTTCACTCCATGTTTGCTTCTGACACTTAAATGATTCCTCACAATCGAAACTGTCAAAAATATCATCAGTTCCCAGTGTCCGTGCTTACTTGGTAGGCTATAAAAATCAGCAAGAGCAGACTTGGGAGCCACTACATCAGAATTCAGAAACTACTGCCTGTGGGGAAAGCCTATCACAGCTGATGAGTAACAGAACAAAAGCCTAGACTTCTAATGCTTTAGTCTCTCCTCAGCAGAAAATAGCTTTCAGATTTACACCCCTGAAGCTTAATATGTTGGTCTCTATGTCATCTCTTTAGGCCAAACTGCAGCCAAAAGATTTGCTCTTTGGATAACAAATGCATGTCAGAGACCTTTTGAGAGATTCCTTCCTCATGATTTAAAAAAGTTCTGTTTCATGCATGTTGTTTTAAAACAGCTGTGGTCATTGGACCTTCAAGTGTCTTTGAAAAATTCATTTAACAAACAAATGTGGAAGAATAAACAGACTTCAGAAATTACAGCAGTGTCAATATGTAATTTAGGCACAACAGCAGGTGCTTTTTACATTGTAAGCTAAATCCTTGCTACATATTTGGCATTGCCTTGGTTACAGCAAGTAACAGCAAGTAACAACGCACCAACAGGCACCAGATGGACGCTCCAGTTACACAAATCTCTTCCCTTCCCCACTCCTCCAAATAGGATGTAACTTTTAAGAGCAATGACAGGGACCAACATGGAAAACCTATGTTGATAATCACTTCCCTGGTGAAGTGTAATCACTGTACCAATAACTTTAGTGGAAAAGAATGCTAAAATTTGGACTTAATCTCGAAAGCCACAGTGCTTGCAAGGCTTCACAAAGTTTGACCAGGTGAACGTGAACTATGCGTAACGGAAAGTCTCAGTCAAGTCTGACTTTTTTTTTTCCCTAAATAATCTGCTTCTGTCACCAGCCTCAAGCTCCCTGGACACTGCTAGAAAAGGTGACTGATATTTTTTGCACTTTCAACATCCCAATTTGTCTTCCTAGAGAAAAAGGAATCAGCTAGACTTCTGTTTCCCACATTTTCCCCACTATGAACTCACACTTCGTATTGACTGATGTCTGAGCAGACCAGACGTAAGAACAGGGCAAGGCCTCTTCCTCACTGGGTGGCACCAGTGGAAAACAGGTGGATTTTCCATGAGGCTGCAGAACAGACTGCTACTCCACACTGAGTAACTTTTCTTGGCAAGCACAGTCCTCCTCCCTAAACCCCACTGGCATTACAGGCTGTTCAAACTAAATGCAAAGAATTATAGGTAACTTCACAGCATAATACCTCATATTTCAAAGATATGATGGCTTTGCTTTGGCAACAATGTCTTCCCATCTGAGCATCAACGCCCACAGGTGGCAGGTGAAGACCAATGAAAACCTACCCGAAGGGAGGAGTTTAATCTGGACCGCACTCACTGTTTAGTACCTCACTGAAAAGTTAACACAGACAAGGAGGCTGCCAAGGTTTGTGCACAACTACACCGTAGTAATTGAGTGAGACACTGCAAAAAGCCATGAAGCCATGGGATTCCTGTCATACACTGGAGAGAGAGAGTTTTCAACAGGCAGAGTTAATCAAGTGACTGTGGATTTGCACATGACGGGGCGAGATTAGTCTTTAAGGAGGGAGGTGTATGCCTGGTTTTTTGCTACACTAAGAATAATTACAGAGACACAGAATAATATAAGAACAGAAGACGAGCAGGGCTTTTTGATTACTAAACTTTCAGACTGATTTTGGTATTATTTTAACTGACTGAAAAAAATATGATTCTCTTCCTTCCACCACAAGAAACTCTGAATTAGTCAGATCCTGTGACTATCCCACCCTGTGAATCCCTTCCTGGTAATTTCACTCTCCAGTTTTCAGGTGTAAGACACCTACAAAAGTATACATTATCCTTTGTGTTTCAAACGATCAATGGCCCTAAAATGACAGTTTAACACACTGCTGTTTGAAACCACAAGGTTCTTGCACAGGCAGCTAGAAACCGTTTTTTTACATACATTTATTAATGTAAAAAGGAACTCTCACCTTACTGCTGTTCATGCTGTTCTACTATGCACATTGTACCTGGTACATACATGAACTTGCACTACAGTGCCTGTGGATGCCACTGCTTACAAGATCATAGCAAAGACTTTAATAATGAAGATCAAAAATTGAGTTGTGAACTGTCCAGGTTTCAACAGTTACATACTAGAAGGAAAAAATAATAAAAAAAATATTTGAACCTCTAGTTATTATCTTCGTGGCTGAAGAAAAGGTATCTTCAATAAAATATGAATTTACACACCCACCATGTGACACATAAAAATTGTCTTTGTTCCATGCACAAAAAAGTTGTTTGCTCCACTTTTAATTCCTAGAGAGTCACCAAAGGTCAATCAGTTTTGAAGTAGGGGCCTTTTTACTTTTCTGAAAATTGACTGCAGGAATGCTAATTGTATAAAAGCTGCAACTGTGCTTTTAGTATTTACTTTTCATGCAACTATATTTCCATGCTGACATTCAGCTTCAACTGCTTCTATTTGCTGTCAGCAGGCAATTTATCCTGAGGGGGGTCTGATAGAACCAGATCTCTTGTAGGAAATGCTTTGTTGTCCTGGGTCAGTGATAGCTAACAATAGGACCCCAGTGACAGAGGCACACAGACACAGTGCACTGCCACACCCAGAGCAATGGCAGACATCAGCTGATGCTCCACGCCACCTGGATAACCAGTATAACCCAAAGTGCCATCCAATACATTACTGAGACTACTTTATAGCTAAAAAATTACACACATCCTAACCAATATATTCTTCTCTTTACAGATTACGTATTTGGCCTTCTTTGAGACAAAAATTTTGTTCAAGATGCTGGGTTATCTTGACTTCAAACCCAGAAATAACCACGACTGTAGCTAACAAGAAATACTAGTTTGCTTTTTTAAAAAAATAATGTAGTTTGATGTTAATCAGAAAAAAGTTTGATGTATTGCTGATCAAAGCATTAAGTCTGTGTTACTCTTAAAATAAAAATGTTTGATGTAGCTTTTAAATTTATATTCAAAGCAGCTTGACCTAATCTGAAATAAAGACATTCAGTCTTTACAGTTTACCAAGGCAAAGAAATTGAAAGATATGTGAAGATGTGTTAAGTTCACACTTAACTTTAACTGCAACTGAAACTGCTCATTTCAGAATCAGTGTGAGGCAAAGAGCGCCACACGAAAAATACAACACATTAGAACTGCCTGACTTGGATGTGACTTTAAACTAGGGCTAAGCAGTTAGACTAATCATCAGGAGGCTGCAGCTAAAAGTCTAAAGCCTGGACGTTGAATCTAATACAGAGTAAATATCATGAAGAACAGTGCTGTCCCCTCAGACTAATGCCCACCTCCTCACCAAGAAGGCATCAAGCTCCAACATCTCCTTCCCACGTGCCTTGCCACATGGTCCTACACAAGGAAGATTTTGAGGACTTTGGGATTTTCTTTGTTATGAAATAAAATTAAGATGCCAAAATCTGAATGGTACTGTGGCAATCTCATAAGCGGATTACATTAATCATTTATCAGCAAGGAATGATAATTGTCAAGCAAGAGCAGAAGACTGAGTTCATCCTTATTTATCACTCTGAGACAAAAGGTATAACAGCTGTGAATATCAGAAATACACACCAAGTTTGGGGAAAGAGTCTGTAAAATGTCCGCTAAAAATGCAATGGATATACAAAGCTAAAGGCTGGTTTTGCACTGACTCTTATTTAATACAAATTTCTGTCAGCTCACCACAGCATTACTGGGAGAGATTTTCTCATTAAATTAAATGGGACTGCATTGCATATAGATACTAGGAATGTTGTTTAGAAATATTCCACTTCTTAAAAACAGTGCTCTAATTTTGAAACTGCTGCAAAACAATTTTAAACCAAGCAAATAGTTTTCTAAACTTCTGGGTAATAATTCGTTCCACCCCGACCATCTTAAAACTCCAATTATAAAAAAAATTCAGGTCACTGAATTGGCAAATACAGAAAATACACCTGTATTTCAGTGGCATTCCCTCAGGGAATGCCAGTGGTAAAAAGGACTCAAAAACCAGCACCCATCAAGAGGAGATTACCACTACCCCCACATGGTACATGCTCTTTACCCCAACACTCTCACTGCCCCAAATGCAGCAGCAAAGCAAGCAGCTTTCTGCAGGGCAGATTGTTTGGCAGAGGATAAGGAGGGCAGGCTGAAGGAAGGTCTCTGTCCAGCAGTAATATCTCTTCCCACCAGGACTCTAGCAAAATCTGCTGCACAAGCTGGTATTTGACACCCAAGGGAGGCATAGCTCTCCATTTTCACAGCTTCCTGCCTTGGTTAAGCCAAGAGGTACAAACACGGCATGTGCAGCCCTTGTCTCAGTCACTCGATTTGAGCAGAGCTTAGATCAGATGCCATCCAAGGATCCTTTCCAATTCAAATTACTCTGTGATCATAAAAAAGCTGGTGTGAGAAAGCTGTTAAGAAAAGAGAAGAAAAAAACTCAGCTCCCCGTACACACCATACAAAAATATACCAATCTTCCCTTCCAACACTGGAGGCAGTACCGGGACAGCAACATATAAAAAACCTACTGGTTTTGCCTGTTCTTTGGATTTGAAGGATGTTACTCTAGGCATTCTGCTGATGTTAGCATGGGAAAAACCTGGAGCAAGAGCTTTTACCCTGTGCTTCTTCATTGATTTCAGTGTGAGCTTTTTCAGTCTCACTTCCTCTTTTAAAAATGTTTTTCCCAATTTAATTTTATTTACTATAAAGAGCTACATTTGAGGCTTCCAAAGCACCAAGATTTCAAATATGATCAAAGTCCCATCAGAATAGACACTACATAAATACATGGTAACACTAAGACTGTTGGCATGAACTGCAACTTGCATATCAGAATAAATAAATAAATTTTTAAAAATCCACAAATAAAACTTTAGCATATACTAGGAAAACTAAGTCACAGTTATGTATGTTTAGAATCTTCTATTATGGTCTTTCTTTTTTCCTCTTCTTTTTGTTTTAAAAAAACCCTTCCTTTTACCCAGACTATAAGTCCTTGTCCACCCAAGTTTTGAGAAAACATGTTTATTAAAAAAAAAACAAATCAGAATGATCACAAGACGAATAATGAGAAGGCTGTTGTCTTACAATAGTGTAATAGTGTACAGAAGTGAATATTCTTGCAGAGAAATAAAAATATTTAACCAAATCAATATAGGACACCAAGCCTATAAATATTAGATATTGAACCAACACCTTAACCACATACATACAGAAAGGCATTTTTCACCCTGACATGCATCCCGAAAATGGAAAAAAATAAGGCAACAGTGAGGCAGTGTGCGGTAGTCACTCAAATGATCTTTGCCAAAAGGGGCAAGTTTTGTGGCCTCCATGGCTCTGCTGTTCTGGTGTTTTTCTGACCTGTGTTCATCTTTTGGAGTGCAAAATTTGAAAATTAATTTCAGCAGGCATATTCCTGATACATAAAAAAGGTTCAGAAGAGTTTAATTAGTTGAAAAAAGAAATTACTACTAAAAGGATTCAGCCTAAATTCCAGGGATGTGTTGCTCAGTTGTGACTGACTCGCAGACTTTTAATGAAGTCTCTCACTCCCTGTGCTCACCTTATTCTCAGATAGGTGACAAGGTGTTCATCTTCTTAAGGAAAGTAGCATTTATGGAAGTGCTCATCAGAAAGAAAGATGTAAGTAATTCTTAACTGCTGGCTTATGAGCAAGATCTGATGGATCAAATGGCCCAAGAACAGGCTGGACAACACAGGGGGAAGGCATATGGCTAAAAAACCCAAATACTTAAACATTCTGAATTTTTGGTTTTAATTGCCTAAACATCGAAGAACAATTTCTCCTTTTGCTAAGCCATAAGAAAAACAGAGGCTCCCAGTGTGGTTTACCTCATGTAGACTAGATATTGTTTTAAATACTTCTAATATATTTATTCCAGTTTCCTCAATGATGCTCAAAACCCACTGGTTATCCACAGACAGTTACTTACACAGGCTCACGGGAAATGGAAACTTCTCCCAGTATATTTTTAATTAGACAGAAATCACCACAGGAGACACGATGGACCAGGTGTGATGCCACCTGCCTAGCAGCATCTCCGTAGAAACAGAACTCCCTAGAAATAGAACTGCACTTTCATTCCTCCTCTCATGTCCCACCATCCATGGTTTCTAGCAGAAAGGGTTTAGTGTGGAAACACACATTCTTATGGTTCTGGACTATCTTCAGCTAAGTCTTCTGCCATCCACAGCCCGTTGTACTGCTTCTGTGTTTATTTCTTCAGAATTAGGACAGACATTATCATCACATGCCTGCATATGTGAAAGCAGCAAATAAAGATGTTTCTCTAGGCCCCTTCAGTAAAGTAACAAACATGCAGATTTTTGGAAGAACATTAATGTATGCAGTGGAAACAGAAAAATATGATCACACTGCTCTTAGTAGCTGACTTACCAATTCAATCATTACTATAAAGCAGAACCAACCAATCTGTTTCTCAAAAACCTTTAACCCCTATGCAGTATGTATTGCTGGCAATCTATTGGAGATAAATGAGCAGAGGGTTGTTTGCTAGAATTCTCATTAAGCAGGAATCTTCACCTTCTAGGAAACCAGAAAAATACATTTAAAAACGCATTCATTAAGTCTATGGTAATAAGATCTTGCTCAAAGTTAAGATTTAGTTAATCAACCTGCACTGCATAAGGACAACATGTATTAAAACTACCTAAAGCACCTCTAATATTTTTTAATTATCTCTTTTTAGATCTTCAGAGAAAACATCTGATTCTTCTAATTCATAATCTCATGCAAATCCAGAGCAGCCATGCTCAATAATAGACAATTCATATGCCAAGGGAAAAAATGCTGAATTTGAAATATGTAGGCCATAAGATACAAGTGAAAAGTTTTAGCTCTCAGCTTGATTTTTCCTGCATTTTGTCTATTTGAAGACTCCAAACATCATATTATAATTCCTCTTTTGTCTTTTTAGCGTGTTCATTAGTTTTGCTTACTAACCCTGAACTCAAATACATCAGTAGCAACATGGTGTTTATTCTCCCAGACACTTTTTCTGGACTTATGATTAGTTTTTCCTGATTTTGCTTGCCATAAACATTACCACACGCTGACGACACAACCTAAAGCCAAGAAACAAAATCACTGCAAATGACCAGCCACACTGGCTAGTGTGGCTATTATTGTTAAAAATACAAAACAAGCAGCTGAATAGGAGATCCCATTTGTTTTTACCCTCATGACTTTTCTCTTGGCTCTAGCACTGGTAAGCAATGCTTATAAAAAGGAACATTAGCCACATTTCAAAGATGCATAGTCCTCGTATTGAAGGCTTTTTAAGTTTAAGAACATAAGCATTGCAAATGACTGTGGCTTAAAATGTTATCAAAGAAGTCAGAAGCCAGCTCCTGGTCCAATTAAAATCCATTCAAATGTCATATGCAAAGAGTTCAGGTTTCTTGTTTGTGTTGCTATTTAGATAGATGACACAAACTTTAGCCTCAAAATTAGTACTCCCTTTATTCAAAGTGTTATGAAGTACTTATATTACCATAGAGCAAACAAAGTCTTCAGATTTATAAGATCAAAAACTCCCACCAAATTTCCCTGCCCCAAAATAATAAGTGCATGGTGGACTACAAGATTTTCACCTTTGGCATCCACGATGCCACCATATCCAGTATCACAAAATCTCTTAGCATTAGCACCCACATTTTAAATACATTAAGACAATTCTATTAAATTAAAAAAAAAAAAAAAAGAGAAAACCCACCAATCAACCAAAAAAAAACCCAACCAACAAAAAAAAACCCAAACCAAACAAGAAAAACCAAAAAAACACCACCCAATCCCCTCAAAAAGAAAAAAAAACCAAAAAAACCCCAAAAAAGAAACACCCCAAACCCTAGCAACATCGAAAAAAAAAAACAAAAACAAAACAACACTCCAAAACTCAGAATGCATTCCCTGCCCAACAGATATGAAATTGCAAACTTTGCCATAAACAAAGGATTAAGAATTAAATTAACAACTCAGGAAAACTGTGAAAAGGATTTCATATTAAGTAACCAAACAGGGTTATACTAAAAAGCTTTGCATGGCTCCCTCTTGACACACCAAAACTATCTTTTCTATCTACCAAGATGTACCAAATCACCTGCCCAGCATTCTTACGCTTTTTTAACTGAAGAGCTAATCTGTAAATACTTTTGATAGCCTTCCAACAGGCTGGCCTTGCATCTGTTAAAAGACAGCACAGTAGCCAGAAAGTTTGCTACTTTAAGTGAAGATAATGCATTACTGTAAAATGGAAGTATCATTTTAAGCTACAACTAGAAATGTCCAAAACTCAGAGCAATGAATTACATGATTCACTGTACCCAGCCAACCTTGAACCACCATTACTTTGTAAAAATCAGTTTGGCCTAAAAGCCCATTGATGTATCAATCTCAGACCACATTTCTCAAAGAAGACAAGATGTCTTTCACTAAAGTTTACATTTCACTCATTAAACATCCACAACATTCAAATGAGGTGCATTACAACACTAAATGCCGCTTTTGCAGAATTTCTTGTGGTCATCCATTATCATTCACCAGACAATTTTTCTATACAAACACACATGAATGCTCAGAATTCAATAGCACCTGCTCTCCTTCCCTCCTGAACAGCACTTCTGGGTATCTATCCTGCTCCTTCCTCCCACAGCATTAGAGATGAGAGCAAGCAAGCACTTCACTTTTGGTTTGGCAGCACATAGAGAATAAACACATTCTTTGTCACCATCACCTTTTGGAAGAATAGGCATCACGTGCTTCTTCCCAACATGGGCTGCAAAGGCAGGTGCAGCTGCTCCAGATTTAACAGCAATGCAGCAGCATCTGGAGTACTATGACTGGAATATTTTGCAGGGCAAGTTTTTTGGGACCCCATAGGCCCCAGGTGCAGAGCAGACACAAAATTGCAGCCACCTGGGTGTACTCTTATCAGCTGGTGTAACGTGAGGCACGTCAAAGACAAGAAAAACGCTACATGGCTGATCTGCCCTACACCCACATTAGCTCACTCTTAATGTATGCAGAGTCAGGCAAACATCTCTGCCTTCTCGTTCCTCAGCAGCTATGAAAACAGCCAGATCTGCAATGCACTCTCTAAACCAAACCGCAGTTCCACAGCCCAAAAAACCCGACAGCACGAGAAAGCAAAAAGATGGAGTGTTCCATCCTAGACCCACAGCCCCATCTCCCTCAAAGAGGAGATTTATGATGGCAGTAAAACACGTCTTGGTAGACTGCTCCCACTGATTCTGATCCTTACAGAAAGCAGATGCGTTGCATACGGCTGCATTGACCACGACTGTGATTCAGGCAATCATTGTTACCAAACTGCATCTCCGAAAAAAAAAAATTAAAAAATATACATATATATCAAGACGCCTTTTTTTTTCCTGAAGCCAGAACGCGACGGTAGCAGATGTCATCTTCCTCCCGAGCCCAGGGGTGGGGAGCGCGCTCCGGGCGGAGGATGGGGATGCGGGCCCGGGTGGGTTCCGTGCCGCAAACCGGGACGCGGCCGCAGCGCCCGGCGGCATCTCCCGGCGGAGCGGAGCGGAGCGGGGCTGCCGACACCGTCCTGCTGCCGCGGCGACCGCCCCACCGCCGGCTGCGAAACCCCGCACCGCCCCCTCCCATCTCTCCTTTACACCACAGAAAAGGTGCGCGTGAAAAAAAAAAAAAAAAAAAAAAAAAAAAAAAAAAAAAAAAAAAAAAAAAAAAAAAAAAAGCCCCCCCCCCCCAAAAAAAAAGAAAAAAGAAAAAAGAAAAAAAAAAAAAAAAAGCAAGCAGTCAAAAAAACTAAAAAATAAAAACCAGCAAACCAGCGCACCGGGGTATGCACGGCTCCACACAGCATTATTCTACACGCATCCCACCCCCACCAAAAAGAAAAACCCGGCATAAATGAAGGTAGGGAAAGCAGGCAGTGCCCCGCCGGAGGGAGGCCGGGATGGAGGCGGCCATGGCCGCGGCGGCGCCGCTCCCGCAGCCCGGGGCAGGGGCAGGTCCCGCCGCTCGGCGCTGGCCGGGCACGGGCGGCCCCGGGCCCGCACCGCGGCGGGCAGGAGCCCCTGGGCCGGGCTGGGGCTGGGCTGGGCCGGCATCCCGCCCCGGGCACCCTCCCCGGGCCCGCCGCCTCCCCGACCCCAGCGCCGCAGCGGGGCACGGCCGGAGCCTCCTCCCGCTCCCCTCCGCACCTGGTGCGGGTCCGCGCCGCCTCCTCAGCAGGCAGGGCGGCTCCGGCGGGGGCGGCGGAGCAGCGCGGGGCGGAAAGCCCAGCAGCCGGCCGCTCCTCCCGCGGCCACCATCTTCCACCGCCTCCTCCTCCTCCTCCTCCGGCCGCCGCCAGCACCGCCCGGGCCGGCCCCTCCCTCCCGCCGCCCGCCCTCACGCGTCAGCGCGCCCGCTCCTTCCCTCCCTCCTCCCGCTGCCTCCGGCGGGAGCGGGGCCCCACGGGCGGGGGCGGTGCCGCCCGCTGCCCCGGCGGGCCGGGCTCGGGCTCGGGGTGGGGATCAGGATCAGGGGCAGGGGCAGGGGCAGGGCCGGCGCGGCTCCTCAGCCCCCGGCGGCTCCGGCAGCCCCGGCCCCTCACACGCCCCTCGCACGGCCGGCGCTCCGCGGCCCGGCTGCCGGCGCCCGGGCGGGCCGGAGCGGGGGAGGCCCTGCCGGGCGCTGACCCGTCTCACCTGCCCTGACACGGGCCCCGCTGGCCCGGGAAGTGTGAGGGGGTGTGCCGGGGCACCGCAGCCGCATCGCCGCCATCGGCGGGCCTGGCCTGGCCTCCCCCAGCGAGGGGCAAGCTGCCCACACCGAGGGGCAGCACACCCACCACAGCGTGCCCTCGGCCTGCGGGCTGCCGGGCTGGAGAGGGCTCGGCAGCGCCTCTTGGCCAAAATACTGTGCTCACACACACAAACACAGCATTGGGCCTTAGCTTACATCTATCTGGCTCATATTTTCTCCAAGCTCCTGCGCCCTGTACTTAACTGCCTCAGGGGTTCCACACACGCAGACAAAATCCTCAGTTCCTCAAGATAGTGTCTTGTATTATATGGTATTTAAACAAAATAAACTATCAGAAGAAGCACACCTTTTATTTTTCACAGCCAGATTGATACCTAATCAGTTTTTTTTAATTATTATTTTAAAAGAGGCCAGGGGACTTTAAAAGGCCTAACAACTGATGGAAAATTGTAGTATTGGCAACCTGAATTGGTACATTTTAGCAGTATTGTTATTTTATCTCTTCAGGGAACGTGTTCAACATTTGTGA
The DNA here is from genome assembly GCF_965231275.1 of Zosterops lateralis. Lineage (NCBI taxonomy): Eukaryota > Metazoa > Chordata > Aves > Passeriformes > Zosteropidae > Zosterops > Zosterops lateralis. Next base: position 64,866,055 of record NC_139800.1, on the reverse strand, counting down.
AGTGCTTAGGCAAACCCCACTGCAAAGTATCATAAATAATCTACATATGAAGGCTTCTAACTAATTACTATGATAACTTGGTGTTAGTTCGGATTTAAATTCTCTTTTCCCCCTGCTAGTGGATAGAGACCTTTTGGTTCCTGGAAACAACACCTATTCCCCTATTGTTATTGTTCAGTCACTCCGTGTTACACACCTGCATTTTTAAATGCCCAGTGCCAAAATGTTACAGTATTCTCCAAATGAGGACTTCGAAAATGAGAGTATGAAAAAAAAAAAAGTTGAAAAGAACAAAGAAGTTAAGGGCATGCAAGTGATTTATTCTTTAGACAACTGCTACCAAAGTCCCTTCCTCCATTTTTAATACATTGCAACACATCATTTCTTTCCCTCCTATGCTAATAGTTTCTATTCATCACTGTTTTTCTATCCTTTTCTGGAGGAACCTAATATTTGTAGCAGAAATAAATAAGTCTGGAGGCCGTGTCTGTTCCCTGCTTTGTTGCTATGTCCTGCATATATGGCCCTGAAATAGCCCTGGGTTACCACGGCTTAAGGTGTATAGAATATGCATGACAGATTTCCAGAACTACCGATTCTCGGAGAGTTACATTAGATAAAACACTTCGCTTGCAATCAAGTTCCTTCCCTCTGTTCTTCCTCTCAAAATAATGAAGCAGTTGGTCCTGGATGTGATCTAAATTTGTCCTTCTCTGAGAGGGAGGTTTGCCCAGGTGACCTCTAGGGGTCCCCCCCGACCCACGTTTTTCTGTTACGTTTAAAAATACGAATAGCAGTCTCAATGACTGCTAAATTATACCCTAGGAAAGTTTCATGTCCTAAACGCATTTTTCTCCCAGAGCTCCACTTACTGCATATGTTTCATACCTCGTGATGACAGGTCTTCTAGCACATGAGTTGTCTGTGAACCTGAAGAGACAGATGCTGCTAGAATGCAACAGTATTAGTATTGCTAATGCTGCATTTTCACACTGACCTTCAGGCTCTTACTTGTTTTCATGATCATCATTATTTAGTCAAATTTCAATATAGAAAATTAAAACTGACTTTAAAAACAGTAGGAAAAGCACCAAGACTAATCTGTAACATTTATAAAATCAAGTAGCGCTACAGATGAATCAGTACTGTCTGCTGGATATTAAAGTATAACATTCTGAGAGTGACAGTTTTGTAAGTAGCTGTGGTAATCAGTGACAAATACATATTAGCCAGCTTCTGGCATATTCAGACAATCTTGCTAGGTAAAAAGTGCTATCTACACTGAACCAATTTTTCCACTGCTGAGCAGGAGATGAGGGAGGAGCGAGGGGGGTGTTGCTATTTATATGCCTATTAGCCTAGATAAAAGCTTTGGCCCCGGCAGTTCAGACACATTTTTCTTACATTAGTCTACTAATCTAGTCAGTTTGTCTGTATTTTCAGGAACTGGAATTGCAATAATCTTAGGTGTGTGTGACTTGTTATTTTCAGGCTTGGGCCAAAAGCAAAACAGCTCTCACAGGCTAAAAAGACCAGTGCAAGCTTGACATTTTTAAGGTCAGGTAGCTCAAGACCCAGAAAGGATGGAAATTAATGCTTTCTGCTGTCTGAAAGCTTAGGATTACAGCTTTCATATCTCAAAAAGCATTAATCACTGACTCTATAGTGGTGTGTGCATTACCTGTTGCTAGAAAAGAGTAGGCTGTTTCAGGGTTGCTTGCTGATACTGAAATAGATGGATTTCAGAAATCAAAATGTTTTCAACTAAAGGAAGACAGGTTTATGAATATTATCTTCCAGACTCAACCATCTTATCTTCTTTACTAGCTTCTTGGTCTGAACTAGCTAAGTCAACAACATGGAATCAGATTTATGGTTTTCAAGCATAAAAATCCAATTTTGTCAACTATTCTGACTTCCCATATAAAATTTCTGATGCTTCACCATCTCTGTGGTCATCAGAAACTGATGCCTTGGGGAGGCTGACCTGATACAGAGACTGGACAGAGCTAGAGAATAAAGTAGATATTTATTAAAAGGCCTTTAAGGGCACACCTTGGGCAGGACAAGAGCCTGACCAGGGCTACACCCAAGGTGGACTTAGAATGATCACAAAATGGATGAACTGTCACGAGGTCTTACACCTTTATAAGTTTTGGTCCATTTGCATATTGTGGTTTAATTGTCCAGTTACAGCTTTGGGTTATGAAGTATCATCCTTCTTGTTTTCCTTCTTCAGTCCACTATTGTTTATGCTGCTGGGCCTGAAAGCTGTACTCATTGTGCTTGGTCTTAAGCAGGAAAAGGATTTGTTTTGTCTACCTACCCTGTGAAGAGAGCTGACTAACACTTAAAATGACGCTCAGAACTACACCCCTAGGAAGCAAAGAATCTGAAAAACATGAAAGCTAAAACTTAAGGCATCACCTTCATCTGGTCTGTCTGTAACTCCTTAGCAGCATAAGAGTTTCCTCCATGAAGTGATTTTCCATGTCAGAGAATGATACGTTAACATACCTCCAAGCACACCTGCAACCTCCACGTGCATGAGGATGCTCTTCTTTATCAATTAGATAGGTGTGGTGTTTAAGGCAGTATTGGAAGAAATCAAACACTTTATTCTGTAAATGCTACTTCTGCATTATCTTTGATTATTTTTAATGGCACATGAATAATAGAGCCTCTAATTACTTGAAGTGTTCTAGTGCTGTTTCAAACAGTAGCCATTGTTGCCAATAAGTTGGGGTGCTTGGTTTACAGAATGTGAAAGAACCCCAGGTTAATTCTACAGTTAATGAAGTGACTATATTTTTTTCTGATAAGGGTTGTTCATCACTTCAGCAACAAGCCAAATGGTGATCTCACTGGTAGGCTGGTTCTTGGAGTCAAGTACTTCTGAACACAGTGCCATAGAAATCAGTTATGTGATCAGCCCGACTGCTTGGCAAAACCAAGCCAGAAGGAGGCTCAGGATCAGTTTTTTAACCCATAGTGTTATGGTTTAGGAAGAGTATTCCACAATTTAGTGCTGGCACTGAAACATTAAAACCCATGTACCACCCATTCACTTCCCTGCCCCCACCTCTTCCCCACATCCCTGCAGAAGGCTAGAGAGGAGAAGCAGAAGTAAAAAAAAGGCAAGGATCACAAGTTGAGATAAGAACAATTTACTGGAAGCAGCAAATGAGATAATAAATGAACAGCAACAGCAACAATATTAATAGCAGAGTGTACAACAGAGGTGAAGGATTCACATGTGCTCACCCTGCAGACACAGAATTACCCTTTACCTCTTGCTTCCCACTACCTGACTGGAAGCGACCCCTTCCTCCTGCCCCTGTGCACAGCAACAGGTAGTATAGAAAAACCTATAGGTCCTGGTCATGCCCCTCCTAGCTACTGCAAAAACTAACCCTGTCCGGGCGGGAACCAGGACACGGGGCCTTCTGCCTGTAATTTCACATTTTAAATCAATGATTTTGCACTACTCCCCTTTGGATTTTGGATTTCAGCAAGTTTTCAGCCTCAGTTGAGGCACTTCCACTATTAACCCCAAGAGGTCCAAGAGAGAGGAAAAGGAGATATACCCAGCCAAGGAATCTCAGAAGTGTGAGCTCCCTTCTGCTAACAAAGGGAATCTAGCATCGCTTGCATATGGGGACTTTCAGAAAGTGATGCGAGTCTTGTTAATTTCAAGGTGATATTTGTGATAGATATCAGGTGCAATCTTTTACCATTTGCTTTTTGAAGACCTAAATGTCACAGTGTTAGCTATATTATGTAAAAAATATATCCATTATATTGGACCTGCTGTTTGAACACTTTGCAACTTATACCTTAAGCCTCACCCCACTGCCTGGCAGTATGGAAGTGCTCCTTTCAAAACCATTTGAAAGAGAAGTGCCAGTGAAACTGACTTTTTAAAAATTTTCATTTTCAAGTGGACAGTAATTATATGTGATCCCTTTTCACCTGTGAGTCTCATAATACTGTGATACCTTGCTGATAAGTGTGCTGTAGGAATACAAGTCTGAGGTAGTTGGTATCTTGATCAAAGCTTAGTGAATACAAAAAAAACATAACAAAAAAATCAACCCAGTTTAACTTACTCCAAATCAATGCGAAAATCATTCAGCTAGCAACCTGTATTCAGAACAAGGGAGCAAATGTAAGAATAAAAAAAGTTGAGCATCTTTACTCAAATACAAAGCAAGTGAAATAAACAATGTTTAGCATAGCCAACCCAAGAGTTGCTGTCATAGCACTCAAGCATATTTGTGTGATTTGAATGATGAGTAAAATAGCATAATAAAGTCTTGTGGAAAATTGAAATAACCTTCATGTTCTCTGAAAAACAACAGGAACAGACTAAATTGAAACAATTGTCTGTCTAGTCTTGCATGTACACTTGTATTTACTTTCATTCAAATAATAAGAGCTATTAATATATCTGAAGTCTGGTTTTTAAGGTGATGGTAAAGCAGAGCAATAAATGGATTTCTGTATGCCAAGCGTGACTGAAGGCTGAAAATGGAGCCTCCTCCTTGTCAAATTAACCCAGGAGGTTGGCTTGTTTAGACCAAGTTCAAATATATTAGTTATGTTCACTATAGAAAGACCGTTTTATACCCTCCATTTAGAAAAGCTTTACTTACTGGGCAACTAACATTAGTCACTATATGATAGATGGGAGCAACAAATGAGATGCAAAGTGAATTTGAAGGAAGATGTATTTCATGCACTACCATCTTTTGCTCTCGCAAAGCAAAATTGCTGTGTCAGGTTGAAGAATGCCTGTCATTTGGACAGGTGAAAAGAGTGGGCAGTGTACACGATTGAAAGGTGGCAAGTGGATGGTTAGGTGATAAATGTTCCAGCATTAGCACATGAACCAAGTTAAGGCGAATTTTGCCAGAGAAATGGGAACTTTGATTATCTTGCTGAGGAAATTCCAGCCCTCCTCAAAGTACATGTACAGGTGAGTTCACATTATAACCATTTTGTCTTCAAAGAAGGAAAACAGAAGAAAGAGCAAATCCTAGGTCTACATATTTGTCAGTCTTAGGAGAGTTGTGGGAGTACAGGATAATTTAAATTGTTGACAGCACAGTTCCTTTAAATAATCTGCTAGTTGTACTGCAAAGATGTAGCAAACTCCTGTGATTACATGCAATCTCTTAATTTTCCTTCAGCCTAATTTTAGATGAAGGTAGTCTGATATTTTATGATTCATCACTTGAGGTTTTTTTTTGTTGCCATGGTTTTACTACATATCACCATTAGAATAAATTGAAGTATGCTAACAGAGTGAAGGAAGTAATGTTTTTGTATTAACTTTTATTAAAATGGAGCCTGGATTTATTTATAGTTTTATTTCTTTATATTAATCTGTACTGAAGATCATGCTTCATAGATAGTTAATGCACCTCAAGACATCACTAATTGTAAACTATTTGCCTTTTAATTTTTACTATGTAGCTAATGACATGAAAAAGGAAATGGTCAGAAACTGTAATGTTAGAGACCTTCCTGAGCAATGGCTGTAGTTAAAATTGTATGTGCAGAAATTAGTTTTTAAATGAATTATGGAAGGCAAGAGTATAAACACTTTAACCTGTGATTTTTTTTTCTGTATGAAATACATTCACACGAAAGTTATCCATAGTAAGACTGAATGCTGTGACTCATAAGTAGTATATGACAAAAATGCCACAGATTTTTTGTTGCAGTTACAACATTGCAGTATTAGAAAATATTAGGTCTGCTACTCATTAAGCAAATACTTTCCAACTACTGGTTTTGTGGAATTTAGAAACTGCAATCACAAAATACACATATATACATGCATATATATTCTGTATTGTTGAAAAACATGAGTCCAAAGATCACTCAAAGTGCAATAAAATATTTCCACACAGACTGAATTTCTCCCCCTTGAGTGCATGACCAATATCCTATGCAGGCCAAAAGCCAGACCAGAGAGCCATGTCCCTGACATCTCCTCAACAGGACTCATATGTGACAATGCATTAACCAATTTGCATTTTGCTAAATATATGCTTACCAACTGTTCCCTGTTTTTTGGGTACCTGGTATGACTTGAGGTGCACTGAGCAGTGCAGACAGGGAAATCATCTGCTTTAGCAGAACTATTGAGCCCTTTCACAACGCATGACATGACTTAAACTCTCCAGAATTAAAGTCACAGCAGTCAAGTGCTAAACACAAAAGCACAGCTAAATCCTGTCCAGCTCCTACAGATTCATCAAAACAAAACAAATTACTCCTGTTTTGTGCCACACCATGCTGCTTAGCATATTTAATAGTATGTTAATGTTAATTAATGTATCATATTCAAGCAGAGTTGTCTTTCTGGCCTGAGTGGAGACAAACTTCTTATTCTTCCTATGAAACATTTAACACCACAGAATGAAAACCCCCAACAAATATATTCACTGATTCATAAAATAAAAAATAGAGATAAAAAGAAGCACTATAATATCTTGCAAAACTAGTTACTGTAACAGACAGATGTAGGAAGGCTCAACTTCACTGACACAGCCAGACTCACAGAAGCCATAAAGTAGCTTTTATACTTCACAGAGGATATCAGCCTTGAGGTTTCCAGACAAGCAGGTCCATCTGCCCATTCTGTGCAGTGGTAAAGCAGGTCTCTCATGCTCTGTGGTTACTCTCCTTTGGGGTAATGAGCCTGTATTACTTTCTGTGTACATTCAGTAGGTTTCTCATGCCCTCCTTTGCCCTCCAAGTTTAAAGAGATATATACTTTATATTTCTGCTTCCCTTATGGAAACCCCTGATCAGAGAGGAATGGCGATACATATTTCCCTTCTCTCCCCTCAATGTCCAGAGTCAACAACAGGTTGTTCCTGTGAAACTGCTACTTTCTGTTCCAGTGTGATCTGATAGTTTAACCCATAAGCTGGTAAATTTGCCGTGGTTAGTTCTGCTTGCAGGGATAGCAAAAAATTGTAATTTTCACATTCCTAAATATGACTCAGTGCAGCCAGCTTTGACCTGTTGTGTATCAATAAGGATTTGTCTGTATCCCTATTTTTAACCCAATGGACCCACTTCATTAATGTAAGTATGTTCTCTTCATCAATTGAAGACCAAGGCAATTGCTGACCGAGACAATCCAAAGTCCTCCTAGACAGAAAGGAATTTATCTCCCTATATTTCATGTTGCTCCCTTTCCATCCTCATTACAGTTACTTAGAAACTACTTAGCTCTACCACCCTCACCTCCAATTACTCAGTTCAAGCAGCAGTTGCAGTTTGCCCATTTTTTCTGTGGTTACACTATCATACAGGGAAAACTCATGAGCAGCTGGAAAGTGAATTTTAATTTCAGTATTCATTCAATTCAAGCACTACCCAACTGAATGGCCTGTGTTTCAAGGGACTGTAGGAGCCAATAAAGCTATTCGAGGACTTTTTGAAAGCTTTTACTTTTCCAGACAAAGTGAAAAGGCTTTAGAAAGTAAAGAATAAAGCTGTTATGGAATAAAAAAACCCTACACTGAAGCAAGGTTTTCAGCTTTCCTGGAATACTGGCAAACCTGTTTGTACAAGGGTATGTAAAGGGAGAGAGTCTCTGCTCCCTTATCGGTATCTGATCAAGGACATTTCCAATACCAAAGGGCATAACAAGTAAAGGGGGAACCACAAACACAAAGAGACACAAATCCAACAGATGAACTAACAGAGGCAAAGACAAGAAACAACCCTAAATGATGGGTTATTAAAAAACCACAGGCAGACTGGTAAAGTTGTAACTGATAAGGATGGAAACATGAGGGTCCAGGGTGTCCAAGGTGATTGGTGTACCTGTGCAGATGCATGAAGGACATGCAGGAGTGGGGATGGGGAGGCAGTGGACAGTGGCAGACTGTGATGGTAGACTTGCTACTGTGGTAGCAAGGGGTACAAAAGGGACCAGTTACTTGTAAAACACAGCCAGACAGGACCTTGTAAAGATAGCAGTTATGCACAGAGAGGTTCTTCTTTCCCTTTTCCTAAGAAAAAGCCATATTGTCCTTCAGTAGTGAAGACACCCCAATGAGGAAAGAAATGAAGATCAACAGACTATCAGTGGCAAATAAATTTTCATGGCTTCACCAGCTTGTCTGAAATGTTGAGAAATCTTGCTGGCTTATAGCAGTCATGTCCCATACAACTAAAGATGCATACCCAGACATGCCAACCTGCCATGAAACTAGAGAACTTGGATACCTTTTAGTTTTACTTTGCTTCATGCCTGTATGTGTTAAAAGATGTAAGCTTTTCATTTTAGAGCGGATAATGATAAAGCCCAGACTGATCTTTCTCCTCCTATTTTCTGTTTGCCTCCACTTGGTAATCACTAACTGCCATGGAAACCACTAATGCAGCTTCAGTTATTTCACTTTTCTCAATCAGAGGTGCCAGGCAGATTAATACCTCTGTTTAAACAAGCAACCTTATATGGTCAAAGAAAACAAGACCTTTAAAAATTCACTGGTTCCACAGCTAAAAGTCTTCGTTATGCTCATCTTTAGAGCTGTAAGAAAACAGCTAAGAGTACTTCAGCATTAAAAAAAAAAAAAAAGAAAAAAAAAAAAAAGAAAAAAAAAAAAGGCAAAAAAAAAGCTATGTCATATTAAATAGAAAACTTCTTACTTCCCTTGTGAACACTCCACCTCAGAATCTGAAAAACACTTGCCCTCTGTATTGGTTTTGCATGGTCTGGTTTTTGGTAGCAGAGGGGCACAAAGATGGCTCCTGTGAAAAGCTGCTGGAAGCTTCCACCATGTCCAGCAAAGTCAATCCTGGATGGCTCTGAAGATGGGCATACTGCTGGCCAAGGCTGGGCCAATGAGAGAGGCTCATAACACCTCTGTGGTGACATATTTAAAAAGAAAATCAAAACAAAGTGCACACAGCCTTGCTTCTAGTCAGAGGAGGAGGTGAGAACATGTGAGGGAAACAGCATGGAGGCACCAAGGTCAGTGGAGAAGGAAGGGGAGATTCCTCTGCTAAAGACCATGGTGAAACAGCTGTGCCCCTGCAGCCCGTGGGGATCCACAGGGGATGCAGGGATCCCCCCACAGCCCGTGGGGATCCACAGGGGATGCAGGGATCCACCCACAGCCTCTCCGCTGCACAGCTGTTGCAGGGGAGGGTGAGCGAGCAACTCTCGTGGGTGCCTGGCATTGGCCAGTGTCAAATCACAACAGCCTCCAAAGGCTTTTATCTTCCCCCAGGAACTGCTTTCCTAGCTTGTCAACGTGTCTGCATGTCAGACATAGCTCATGCAGATAATAGCAAGGCTGAGACAAAAAACTAAAATAACTGCTTCTGTTGTGCTTTTTTCCACTCTGTGCCCAACAAACTTATCCACTCTCTACTGATACTTCTTAACATACCGTTTCCACTTCTTTTCTTTTTTTACCTCTTTACCAGACACTGCAGAAAAGTAGTTCCATAAGTGCTTCAAATGTTTGGTTACAAACAAAGTGGTGAATCCATGGTTTGACTTCAGAGGTGTAGAAGCCCACACAGACTAGAGTTAATGGACAGATACAGTATAGCCAGCTGTCTACTGCCAGAAAAAAGTATCTTATAAAGAACTAACTCCTGTTCGTCTCTGTCCTTTTAGAAACTAAACTTGAACAAAGACCTAGGAAAACTTTTGAAAAAGGCCTAAATGTCAGTGTTTAAAAGAACCAAAAGTAAATCTGCTATTGTCACCTAATTCATAAGAGAAGATGAAGCTCCTGTCAAAGAAAGCATATCACCAAAGAGATTAGCAGTAATTATGAGGGGTGTCTGTTGAATAGTGAATGAAAATGGAGTTCAGTGTTGTCAGAAAACAAAGGGTTTTTAGGAGATGAAAACTTTATTTATAAACTGCCAACATTTAACAAAAACAATATTACACTATTTTCCATTTTCTACAGAAATTCAATAACTTACAGCGGTGCTTAGTCCATTTTGTCACTATTACATACAAAAACAAGTCTGCTGATAAATAAGTGAAAAAATCTGTTTACCAACCACCACCACTTAAATTGTACCTGTAAATTTTGGAAGATATCTGCATAGAATAGTTAGAACTGTAAGGGTGCTCTTTTTTAGTTTGAATAATTTTTTACTACTAGGATATGGAAAAATTTAATTAACATGCAGTACAAAATATTTGAGATAAACAAGGTAAAACTCAGTGTGCACAACTGGAAAACAGTGCTAGGATGCCCTTCTATGTTTCTAACTAGACATCAGGAAAATGTATGTTTTATATGGTGGAATTTCAAATTCCCTTCACAGCAAAACCAGAAAACTATGAAAATCTATACTTGGCCAGACTACACTGAAGAAGGACTAAAGGCGTGGTGGAAATTATCCAGTACGAGATAACAACAAATAATTGAAGAACATCACAAATCAACATTATGTAGATGCATTTTACAAAACAGATTAGCTGTTAGCTAGTGATAAGCATTTGTGGAGATGGAAGGGTGACAAAAGTGCAATTCATTGTTGACCATAAATGCAGCATGCCTGGAGAACAGCAATACTCAGGCCATCCACTGTTTATTAAGACATTCCTGTTCAATATTTCATCAGCTTTCACACAGCACTTAAAACCTCATCAGTCATCTCTAAATATCTTGTACAAACCTTGAGCACTGGTTATCTATTTGCTATTGATATGCAATACTTCCAAAATGAAAGTGTTATCCTGGCTTGCATGCAGGTATATTGTATAAAACTTCTTGCCACTAGAACAGATGAAAAATCATGAAGGCAGGGGAGAGAATGGGGTAATTTTGAACTGGGGCAGGAGGTAGGGGAAAGAGGGAGAGAGAAGGATAGGAGAAAATAGAGGGGGAAAAAAAACAAGAGTGGAAAGGGAAGCTTTCTTAGCTACTGATACTCTGTAGTATCCTTAGTTTTTCTCTAGCTGCCCTTTTAAACCTCTAACATTCCATAACCTTAATGACTCCTTTTACACAGTGCTAATGACTATACACTACACTAATTTTTTTTTTTTTTTTTTTTTTTTTTTTTTTTTTTTTAATTGAAGCCATAAATACAACTATTTGTGAAGGACAAACAAGTCCCTTACAATTCATCACACTAAATATGTCATGGCTATAAGGTAGAGGCTGATACTCTTTCCACAGCATGGCCAGATCCAAAGTAAACGAAGTTGGTGGGAATTTTGAAACTCATTTCAATTGATGTAAAAATAAAGCATTCAAATCACAAACAAATAACCAGATCCTGCAAATTACTTCTATACAAGGACCCTGGTGGGTTTATTACTTGATCCTTTCTGAACATCCAAATTAAGTAAGCCAAGATTGCTCATATCGACTATGGGCCTCCTTACCTATCCTTTCTATCTAGCAGCTAGTAAGAGAAAATGAAAGAGTTAGAAAACAAGAAGTATTTGAGAGAAGCTTTTTTAAGCTTTGCATTTAAGATGATGAGCAATACTTTCAGTAATGCCCTGTGATTTCAGGTGCTCAATTTAGAACACTTGGAATGAATCACATTATCTAAGAGGAAACAGGAAAGGTGCTAGCATTTTCCAGTAAAACTGCTTCCTTTAAGAAAAGCTCTCAAATCAAATAATTCAAAATCAGAAGACACTCAAAATGAAGAGTAATTCTAAAAATATTTTATGTTATTTATTTTTACAAAAAGAACATGACAAAAAACAAAGTACCAAAAAGACTACTTATTGTTTGTATTTAAATACCAATTTAAGTCACTAGTTACACTTTTCTCAGTCTCCTGTGATGCTAAAGCACTCATCCAAAACATGCCTATCCATTTCCTTTCTGGAGGACTCATGAAAAGTATCCCCTGGGTATTGATTGAGCACCTCCAAATTTTCTCAGCTTGCACGACCTTACAAACTCTTTCACAGTCTCAAATACTCTCTACAAGCACTTGGAATAAACACCACCACTAATGATTTGGCTGGTGTGTGCAGGCATTTGCCCAAGCATCATGATAATCAGGCAGATTAATACAGAGAAGGGAAGCAATAGATCTCACTGCTTTCAGCAGACAACCTGGCACTGACCCTGCTAGACTCAGACTCAGGACAGGTCGTCCATGGAGGAGTCTGTTAGCAGATAGCCAAATGTGGGTGGTTTTTGCAGTGTTCACAGGACATACATACTGCTCCACCATCCATTCACACATACATGCACACTTATTGTGGGAGAATAAATATAGATAATTTATTCACAGATAAATTCCCTACAGATTACAAAAAAAAAAAAAAAAAATTAAAAAAAAAAAAAAAAAAAAAAAAAAATCCCCATCTGACAGGAATTCATCCTATGACCAGTGAAATTAAGACCAGTGAAAAATGAACTTAATGCTTTACATTCACTATCCTGTAGAACACTGGTCATTTAGCAGATTACTTTCCAGTGTCTTATGGTCCTGTCATAATTTTAGTCTTTCTGCTACAAAATTTATGATTTATTTAATTTATCTTGGAAATCTACATAAAATTTACAATGGTCACAACTGTGCATCTGAGAATTTTTCATAGAAAAAATATTGCAAAATATTATGTTTAAAACTAGTTGTATATCCCCCTAATAAGAAAGCTATGAGAATTAAATATTTTTGCACATATCTTGATAAAATAAACATTTCCCTACATAGAATAGTACTTTGATGAACATGATGGTGTTACAAAATTAATTTGTTGGCTCACTTCAACACTGTAGTGCTGTCACTACCTTAAATCTTAGTGCTACTTAAAAACATTTAAGATGTCTATTATTTTGATTATATGAAAGTAATGAGATTATATGAAGTAAAGTGTGTTCCCAAGCACACTTTTCAGGATGACTACCCAGTTTTAAATGTAGCCATTTCAAAAAAGAAAAACTGGTACAAAAGGGAACAAACACAGTACATACATTTCATTTTCTAAAAAGAAATTCTGGTACCTCGTATCATTTATGTGATTTTTTTTCAACAACAGGGTAAAAAATGCACATTATTTTATCTAGTCATTATATGCAGCCATTCAGGAAACCTTACCATATTAATGATGTACCAATTTCATTATTTTATTCACAATGAACAGACAAGTGTACCTCATCCAAGAAAAGCTCTTTGTTTAACCATAATTATATACCATTCAGAAAATGTCCTGTGAAGAAAATATGCACCTCACTGTGGGTTCTCCCCACCTCTGTCTTTAAAGTAGGATGTACAGCAGGTTCCAGATGGTGCAGATAAAGAAGTTTAACAAACCAGACTTCAGTTACGAGTTCTGTTTTCCAGAATAACTCTGTTGCATGTACGAGTTTGACAGCTATCAAAAAAGATTTAGAATTCAGAATTCTAAGGAAATGTTTTTAAATATTGAATCTAAGACCTATGGTGCATCAACACAGGTGCTGTAAAAAGCTTCCCCATCATTAAAACAAACTTTGAGATACTGATTACTCTACTGAATACTACTAGGAAACTCAGAGAATAAATCCAACAACTGTCAGGAGCTTCCTGCAAGACTGCAACAGCAATTCAAGATACAGAATAACAGTATGATGCAGATGAGATGGTGAGGTCTACTGTACATACATTACTGGGTACAGTGTTGGCATTGGCATGTGGTAGATTGTAAAACACTATGCTAGACAAAAAAAAAAAAATAAAAGCCAGTTATTACATGTTTAGCTTTTTTTTTTTCCTTTTTAATCAATAATTATAAACTGTAAAAATGCACCCTAATTCACTACAATAGATTATGCCCTGAGAAGTAACATTACACACTATGCAAAAGCCACTAGGAAGTGTCAGGTCTGCAGTTAAAAGTGTAACATATGGAATTCCCTGGAAGCGTATTTCCTCAATTTTTCAGCAACAGAGTTGCTTCTTCAGAGGAAAAGACTCTTGAAAAATTATGCTAATTCTAGTTTTTCCAACCTTAACTACAAGATTCTTTTTTCCTTCCTCCTTCAAACTCTCCCTGGAAAACTTGATAAACATTGATAAAGCTCTTGCTTTTCACATCTGAAAGAGGATACAGGCTTAGCATGAGGTTCTGAAATAACTGAGCCTGATGAACTCCACTTAAGACATCAGTCAAAGTACTTTTTGGGAGGTAGTCAGAGTTACTCGAGCACAAAGTTAGGCCACCTCACCAATGCTTTGCTACATTCTTCTTTGCTGGTTGGAAGAACAGAGAAGAGGCTGAGAAGAAACATACCTCTGAGTGCACAAGGAAAATTATCATAGACAGGGACATCGAACTTCCTTTGAAACTAACTTGAATGTTAAATGCATTTGAGAATTGGTGAGTTACACCCTTTTCTTTGTATCTGACACTGATTAAACAGTAAGATCTAATTATACATATCTTTCATCACCCAATGAGTGCAAAGATGCATTTAGAAGTGACATCTATGTTTCAGTGTCAGTTCACTGCTTTTTCCAAAATTGCTCTATGAGATACAACTCAGCAGTTGTGGGTTTTTCTCCCCACATTGTAAGTGCAATGGTTCACCTACTAGATTTAAAAAAAAAACAAACAACAAAATGCAAAAAAGCACTCTCCCCTTACAGAAGGCAATACAAAACTAAGCAAACAACAACTTGTCCAAAAATTTAATCATCAAATCCCTAAAGACTCACAACTATTCTCTGGTACTCACATTTTGCTCAGTGTATTACATAATTTTGAAAAAGTATGCTTTTTGAGCCTGGTTATGCAGACAAACCTTTCCAAAACCCTTTTTTTCTTTTCATCAATATTATACAGTACTGTTTTAAAAATTTATTAACTAGCTACTTAGGAAAAAAAAAATTAATCCCATCCATAAAGTCTAGCTACACATTCTAATTAAGCAGCACTAGAACAGAACTGGAAATGCTGGAAATTTTGATTATAAGAAAAAAATCTTAAGCTTTCTCACTATATTATCACTTTGCTTATTTGTCTTAAAGCAAATTACACACAAGGTAATTAATCAAATAGTATAAACTGACAAGTTCCTTTATCCCCTATTTAAATGACACATGGATTTTGTTGTATAAAGAATATGTAAGCAGTCAATAAAAAACAAGTATGCAAACATGAGTACATTAAGAATATTAATCAGAGCAGCTATAACAATGCATTTCAATAATTTCATACAAGTTGTTATTGTAGCTATCTTTAATGCTGCGTTTCTCCAGGGACTGTAACACACAAGACAAACAAAATGCCAGTGAAATAACAGTTAATATATTTAGCAGCTGAGAATTCACCACTTGAAAACATGATTCCTTCTATTCCAAATTATGTAGTTTCAAATTACATTTGTTCCTCGAAACCCTTTGTTTCTAGTACAAACAAATTTCTACAAAGACTAATGCAGTGAACAAAAAGAATCAATTCAAATGACACATACTATAGTAGAAGACAAAATTAGGAAAGATGCTGAACTTTACATGAAGATGTTTACAGATGTAAAAAAGTTTGATTTTATATTTGAAGAAACTTCAGAGTGAGAGCTTTGTATTCTGCAGCTTCTGCTGGACGTTTTCTCTTCAGGAATTTTCACTTACTAAACTTTTAGATTCTGATCTCTGAAACACAAACAGCTGAAATGCCTTATGTAAAGTAGCCATACTCAGTATGTTAACTACCAATGGCCTAAAGCCACTTTGTTTTTTTTCAAGCAGTCCCTACATGGGACTCTGCAGCCACACCAAGTGGTTAGACAGGTATGCCAAGATCATAGTTCCAGAACTTCACATCAGTTCCGAGCCTCATGCAGGATGTTAGAAGTATCTCTTCAATTGTTTCATGAATAAGGCTTCAGGACATTGACAGTTTGAAGCAATTTAGATATTATTTTCCTTTTTCATATAATTTATATTGTTAACCACTAAAAAATTAAAGCTTGAATTTAACAACTTTCTGTTTGCATTTCCTTCAAACAGAAAGGTATGACTTGTTTCAATTTCACTGTTTAGTTTTCAGGTCTGCAAACATTTCTAAATGTAACTATTCTAACTGGATTTAAAAAAAAAAGGAAGTGCAGGGGAATATTTCCATCAGGTGCAGACTTTAAAAACCCATACTTACGGGTTATACTACAGCCATCAGTGTTTTTAAGAATATCAGCACCATCTCTAATCAGAGTTCTGCTCAGAACATTTTCCAAGTACTAAAATTCAATGCAACTCTATGCAGTTACATAGGACCAAATCTTGTCCTTCTACAAGAATACATCCCTTGTGCTGACATGAATAGGAACTACACACATGTATATGAGGGCACCTGCTTAAATGTTTATTATGTCAAGTTCAAAAGCACAAAACTTCCACAGTACAGCTCTAAAAATGCTAACAAAGGCTCCAGATTATAGTCTGGAGGAACTACATAATGAATTTCAAGTCAGATTCTAATATTAGTATTTTCTTCTGAAAGCCTCTGTCATCCCACTGCAAGAAGAGAGAATCTCTTCCCTTCCACAGTTCAAGAACTGTTTCTTAGCATGCTCTCACTGCCGAGATTGCTCCTATCACTAGTATTTTTCTCAGAAATATGTAATTTTTACTAAGGTAAACGGAACACACAACTACATTACTAAGTAATCTAGGACCAAAAACCTGATCTTTAATACACTGCCCCCTTGACTTCACACTTTCCAGATTCATACATGGGAATACATTAATGGTATTAACGGGATACAGTGAATTAAGCTGACCTAGGCTACTACACACACTTTAATGTATCATCCACATTCAATAAACATCAGGTCCCCTGGGATGTGTAAAAGTTCTTGCTCAAGCTAAGTTCTTAAGTTCAGACTCCTGTTTGTACTTGAATGTACCCATTTGTCAGTGATCACTGAGGCAACATCTTATGACAAAACTATCCTCTCAAGCCAATCCCACACATCCTTCAGACAACAATTATGTTCTTCTGCAACTAAAACCATCAACCAAACCACATGCTGTGCATCTCATAGCACCTCGAAGCTAACAAACATGTAATACATCGACATCTATGGAGAGGCAAGTGTGGATGCCCTCTGAGACAAGGCTTTGACATCGAGATGCTCAAGCCTAGATCAGCCTTATCTATGTACTGTAAACAGAACAGTGTACATTTAGAAATGTCACTATTAGTTACTTTGTGCCTGAAATAAATCATGAACATACTTTCAAAGACTGGAGGTGGTCTGTTTTCATTTTGAAATGCAAGAGTAAACTTCATTCATCAAACTACTTAGAAGTGCAGGAACTTCACATTTGGAGTGTTTTTTTCATTCTAAGTGACACTTTTTGAGCAGGCTACCTGTGTTTTTTCCTCCCTCATTGTTTCTCTCTCTGCCCAAGAGAAACAACATCTTGAAATTCACAGTCAAGAGGCATTTGGGGCAGGAGATAAATAAAGTAATTATGGCAAGGAAACTAACTTGAAAATCTAACACCCCCAGAGAACAGTATTTTAAAAGAGGCAATGTTGCCATTGTATAGACTTCTACAGTCGTAGAATGTTTTCCCTGGGTCTGTGGACCAGCACAATTCTACTAATGTAAAAAATCCCTTTTACAGACAAATTCTAAGGAAATGACAAAATATACCATTAATATTTGATTTCAAATTCCCTTAAAATTTACAATTATGTAAACAGAGATGTATGGTTGGAGTAGAGCTCTTCTGTAAGAGTAAAAAAGGAAAAAATATCCAAAAACCCAAAGACGGAAGCTGTTCAAAAGAACAAAATGGCCAAGTTAGCTCCCTCCTTGCTGTCACTTTTTTAACTGTATAGTCTCAACGATCAGTTGAAAGAGCTACTTTTTACTCCATCCAATACTGGACTTGTAGGGACTTGGTTAAGCACAAGTTATCAGTGTGTGATCTCGCAGGGCGTGGAGAATTTGTAGTGTGAATAAGACATTCAGAAATGTGTATCAAGTGTGATTAATTCTGGATTGTTAAGATAAAATAAATAAACAAGCACCAAGTAAGAAATGAAGTCTATTTTAAGAAAACTATTGCCAAATACAGCTCTGACTGTGGGTGAACACCTGTTTGGACTATTTTCGGCCACATTTTCCTGTATCTGCTTATCAAGATTTCAACCTTATAGATCTTCCTGTCAAGCTAACATGACAATTAATAAGCAAACAAAACCCAGTTAAAAGAGTAAAAGGCATGACAGCGCCAAAACTGTTACTGGAGCCTTCAGAACAAAATATTGTTTTCTGGTGTACTACCAAAGACTGCTATACAAAAATAATAGCACTCACCAAGATATAGTTTTGATCTTATAAGGTATTAGTGTGATGCTATACAGGAACAAACTGGGAATACGTTTAGCTGATACTGAGAGATTCTCCCATTCTTTTTTCAGACACTCTGTTTCACAAGCACTTTAAACTCTTTTTCTTTTACCTCCTTTTTTTTTTAGTCAAATGATTCAAAGTTAAAAAAAAGAAAATGTCATGGTAGGAAACTGGTAAGACTGATCTCTTAAAGAGATAAAATAACAAACTGCACTTGCTTATAAAAACATATGCCAGTTCTTTAATAAAGTGACAGACTTCTACTCTGAAATTTAGCTTTAGGACCGACCATCAAAAGAGAGAGAAACACAGAGTTAGCTAACACTTGCAATCAAGACATGCATTTGTGTCTGAAAAGAGAATATTGCACTAAGAGAAGAAGCTTTAAATGCTTCCTTCACTGACCTAAAAAAGTAACTAACCATTTTCTATAAGCAGTAGCAAACCTGGCTTGGTCCACATCCCTACAACTTGATAATACTTTATCAACAAACCGGTATTCCATTTCTGGACCAAGAGAGTCCTGCACAGGAGCACGCTTCAGGCGTTTTGTTTCTTGGGTATAACCTTGTTTGCTGCTGGATTCATTCAAACCATCAACATCCATAGCTTGTGCCATGTGACTTGTTGCAGGACTGTGGTGGGAATTACTCAGACTTTCATCACTGCTGTCCACAGATGATACCACTGCACTCACAAGAGGAAGTTTGTTGCTTAAGTGCTGTTGAAGGTAGAACACACACCTTCTTCAAAGGAAAATAAGAAAAAAGAAAAAAGTCATGCACTGAAAATAACCTGCTGTCGCTGCTGAACTGTTTAAATTCATTTGCCATCCCACCAGATTCCCCTCACAGACACAAAATCTGCTGTCTCTGTGCACGCTGTACTAGAAAGGGCTCTACGTCACTTTGGCAAGTCTACTGTTACCTAGTCAGGAACCTGCATTCAGCTAAAGCAAACATTTTCTGCAGCCAGTCTTCTGTCTACGTTTTATTCATTTTTTGTTGTTTAAACATTAAAAGTGCGAGGAGGCTAATTAACTAACAGCATCTTGTGTCTCTTACACGAATCATAGGGACAAGCGGAGCTTACACCGCAAGATATTTAAGCCAAATCAAATTTCCCACACAATAGTTCTGATTATACTCTTCAACATTTTCCAAAGGCTTAATACATAGTAGCTTAAAAATCTCTTACTGAGTGGCACTTCCTAAAATCAGAACAATTTGTTTGGAAATATCATGTGAAGAATCATTCACAAATCAGAAGGAAACTCTTTTGACCACATTCTCTTACCTATGACACCACAAGGTTTCATGCCCTGGGTAATTATCAATCAGTTCACTGCAGAGCTCCATCTCTTCATCTAAACAGCGGGGGAGATCCACACTTTGCTCCTCTGCACTGGCAGCTTCTGTCCCTGCACTCTCTTCCTCCTTCTGAAGGCTAGGGTTTTGTTCATTTACCATTTGATTTTGTACCAGTACGTTATTGTCAGTCACTGTTCTGCGTATCAAGGAATTGAGTAAGAACTGGCGGTAATGAAATCCACTATGGTCCGAGACATGCATGGATACCCAATATTTAGTAGATGAAAGTTCATCAAGGAGAACCTGAAACAAAAAGCAGGGACAGTTATCAACCAGTATAAAGGACAATCTTACCACTAGTGCTTCTGTATTAAGGTAACCTCTTCTTTGGGGGATTTCAGCCGCTGTGGTAATGGTTTAAGAATACACAGAAAAATGAACTATCACTGAGCCTTTTCTACTGTGTGCTGAAAAGCATCTTGGCATCCCTGCAGAAAAGGAATTAATATTTCTTCCAAACTCTGAAAAGGCAGGTTTTTTAGAAACCTGCCCTCAAGGTGAGTGAGAAAAAATCTGAAACCACTTCTGATATGAAATAAGCAGTGGTTTAAGAATCTCAGAATGGTTAGTAATAAACCCTGTTTAGAGGGGGCACAAACAGCACTGCTACTAGCTTTACGAATTTTACTTTTTTCCCAGTGGATTGTGGGTGTCAGAAGGAGGGTGAGTTGCTTAAAAGGAAAAAACCTCAAACTTAATTTACCTTCATTTTCCATGATAGAAAACATAACATTATGTTTAAACTCCTAGAGCCTGTGAAGTACTTGTCCATAATCAGGTTGCTTGATTCTACTACTGAAGAACGCATAGAAAGTCTTTCACAATTCTGGTAAATACTTAAATTGCCAACTGTAGCTCTATTTTTAACAGTGCTGGCTCCTGTGAATTCTCTTGTTATTCTGACTGCTTTTAAACCTTCTAAATTCATTTCTGGAGAGAAATGAAAGTTTGGCTCCCAGACAAACCATTTAATTTGCTTTGCTTTCTCTGTTAGAACCAGTGGTTTGTTTTTTTCACAGGCCTTAATCTCTTTCCTCACACTGCTTCTCCTCCGGAGCCTAAACTATGCAAAGAGATCAAAACCATATTTTACATTTATTTCTACAGTAAAGCTGAAATAAATGGAAGTAATCTTAATAATCTTACGGTATAGTCTTGCTTTTAGCCTCTTCTCCTAAGCTACCTACATCACTTAAGAGGACCAGCTGATGCAAGACAACTTTCATAGGTAGAAGTCTTTCTTTTAGATACCATAAGATCAGCTTTTCCTTTCTTCACAGAATTGAGCTTAGTATTTCAAACTTCTGAACTTCAAAATTTAGAAGTCTATTAAGAGCAACATAAGGCTGAGAAAAATCAGATTCAGCTGTGATTGACACTACACACACTTATACTCAACTGAGACCTTGGAAGAATCAAATTCATTTATCTGAAATATTTATAAGCTAGAAATTTACAGGGCAACATCTTAATTATGCATTTTAACTCTGTGTACAAAGGGAACAAAATTATTCCCAGCATCACTCCTTACCTGAAACCAGAATACCTCTTTTAAAAAAGCAATACATAAGATTGCCATAAACACTTCTTGAGTGAGATCTACAAAAAATAGAGCCTCCTATCTGGGAACCTCAGAGTACCAGTTGAAGATGCTTCTAATTATTAGAAGTAAAAGGAAAAGCTAGCTAATGTCTGAACTCTTTCTTACAAAGCCAGCTTTGTCCATTTCCATCTATATCAGTACAAGCCTTTTTACAAACCCTTTGCCACTGTTCTGTGAAGAAGAGGAAACTATACAAAAATACCTCCCTCCCCACTCTTGACAACCTCTTTTCTATCTCTGGTGGTGTGCTGACAACCATGGAGGTGACAGCCTCTCCCTGAATGAGACGTGTGCTCAGGGACCTTGGTCTCAACCTTTGAGTCTGCACTCCCTCTTACACTCTCCCTGACCATGTGCTTACTTGTTTTAGAGGGATTTTCCAACCTTTGTAAACTGCAGACCAAAACTTCCTTCCTGGTCTGGGACACTAGGGAAATGAAAAGGAACTTGGGAAACAAACTTTTAAGGATAACCAGATAAATACAGCAATGTCCACTTGCAGAAACTAGTACCTTTGAAGACCCAGTCATCAAAGAAAAAGCCAAGGCCTTACTGGGGATGTCTACAAGAAAAACTAGTTTGTGTCTTGTGACCATGTTGTCTTCCGGGCATCACAATACAGATGTGTTGCCTCATGAGAATTATCCCACCACTTATTTGCTTGCTTGTTTTATTGTAGGTCTAATCAGTCAATCTCCATCCTTTAATTATGAAATTGAGCATTCCAATCTAAAGAAAACAAAAAAGTTTGTCAATCCTTTCTGAACTACATCCTATTGTTCTATCTGCATGATTTCCCTGCAGCAACACGAGTGTATGAATTTTAAGATTATACCCCTACCACTCTGTGACCCCAGTTCTCTAACAAATTATGCATCCATCTTTTAGTAGGTATCTGGAGCCTATGATCTAACCCCATTAACTAACTGTACAGTCATATGAGAAAGCCGAAATCAGGCTTTCCAAGGAAAGTATTCCAGCATCAGAAATATTAGATTAGTCTCAAACAATCTATTCTTGACAAATCCTTGATCTATGTAATGAACACTATTTAAACACTGTATGAACTTGCTAATGCCATTCAAATTCTACAACTAGAATAAACTGAAATTTCTATATTGAAAGAAGGTAATGTTTTTGACCGTCTAGTGTAACAAAGAAGAAACATCTACATCCTGTGAGAAAATCTTCCTACTGGGCCAAAACTTTCTTTTCTAGCATTTTAGATCTTTTTTCCCAGAGCCTGAGCTGAGATTCAGTCTGCAGTACAATTAGGATTATCAAACCAAAGGAAAAAGAATAGCCAAAATCCTATTGCACAGCCTACCTCTTGAAATCCTCCAAAGCAGGCTAACAGTTTTGTTAATAATAAAATCGTTTTAAGAAGTTATATTTAAATGATAATACAACACACAATTTATGTTTCTGGGCCTCTCCTGCCTTGTACACTTTAAACTACAGGCAAAGTTTGTATTACTGCAGAAATACAGCCATAAATAAGACAGGTAGTCTTTAATTTCAGGCAACCTTGCAAGACCTAAATGGCCGTAGTATCGGTGACTGTTATCTGCCCATTTTTCAGCATGGTTCCTGTCTTGCATCTTTTTGAAATTTACCATACTTTTCAGATACTAAAACACAGAAAACTGTGTTTTACCATACTTTTCAGATACTAAAACACATTGCTGCAGGTGGAACATGAGACACTAAGCAAGTAAACAACCTCTACAGAATGGTAGGGATGGGGTTAGAAAAGCCAAGGGAAAGCTGGAACAGGACTTGATAAGAAGCACAAAGAATAACAAGAAGGGATTGTGCAGGTACGTAAGTTGCAAAAAAGGACCAAGGAGTGTATGCTCCCTGATAAGCAAGGACTGGTGGCAACTGACATTGAGAAGGATGAAGTACTGAGCTTTGTCTCAGTCTTTCACTAGCAGTCAGGCCCCCTCCCACTTCTCTCTAGTCTCTGGTCTTCCAGATTCTTGTGGAGGGGAGCAAAGTCTGTCCCACTATAAGCAAAGAACAGGTTCAGAACCACTTGAGGAAGCTGAATGGCCACAAGTCTATGGCATCTGAAGATCCACATTACAGTGTTTTGAGACAACTGGTCGATGTTGCCAAACTACTGTCCACATCTGAAGTCATGGTGGTAAGGGAAAGTCCCCAGTGATTGGAAAAAGGGAAACACTGCTCCCATTTTTAAAAAGGGGAGAAAGGAAGACCTGGGGAACTGGAGACTGGTAAGCCCCACCTCTGTGGTTGGCAAGATCATGGTGTAAATCCTTCCAGAAGATGTACTAAGGCACATACAAGACAAGGAGGCGATGTGAGGCAGCCAGCAGTCGTGCCTGACCAACCTGGTAGCATTTTATGACAGAGAGATAGCAGTGGTCAGCAAAAGAAGACCAATAGATGGCACTGATTCTAGATGTGTAAGACATTTGATACAGGTTCCACATGACATCCTTATCTCCAAATTTGAGACAGATGGATTTGATGGAAGGTCTACTCAGTGGGTAAGGAACTGGCTGGATAGATGCAGCCAGAGGAGTGGTCAATGGCTTTATGTCCAGGTAGAGACTGGTGATGAGTCCCTCAAGGGTTTGTCTTGGGAATGCTGCTCTTTAGGATCTTCATCAGTAACACACACAATGGGATTAAGTGCACCCTCAGCACATTTGCAAATGACACAAAGCAGAGCAGTGGAATTCACACAACAGAAGGACAGGATGCTAGACAGAGAGATCTGGATGAACTTGAGAAATGTGCCTATAAGTTCAACACATCGAAGTGTAAGGGGCTGCACTTGGGCCAGAGTAATCTCAGATGCGAGCACAGCCTGGAAATGAATGAGAACAGTCCTGCTGAAAAGGACTTGAGACTTCCCATGGATGAAAAGTAGGACAAGAGCCAGCAATGCCCACTTGCAGCCCAGAAAACCAACTGCATCTTAGGCTGCATCAAAATCAGTGTGTCCAGCCAGTTCAGCAAGGGTAACAAAGATGCTCCAAGGACTGGAGCACCTCTCCTATTATGACAGGCTGAGAAAACCGGTGTTGTTCAGCCTGGAGAAAAAAAGGCTCTGTGGTGGCCTTGCTGTACCTTAAAAGGACTTACAAAAAGGAGGGAGAGGGATTTTTTATGTGGCTATATAACCTGAACAAGAGGTTAATGGTTAATGAAAGAGAGCAGGCTTAGATTAGGTACTAGGGAAGAAATTGTTCACTATGAGGGTGGTAAGGCACTGAAACAGGTTGCCCACAAGAGGTTGTGGATGCTCTCTCCACTGAAGTATTCAAGGCTGGGCTGGATGGGGCCCTGAGCAACCTGATCTAGTGAGTAGCATCCTTGCACATGGCAGGGTGGTTGGAATGAGATGGAGATCCCTCCCAATCCAAACCTTCTGTGATTCTATGAACCTGCACATTTTTGTGGAAATTTGTAATGCCTGATTTTTCCCTGTTCTTCTTCTTGTTTGCTTTTTTCTTTGCATCGTATCTTGCAAAAAATCACTGTATAATTCTGCCTCTTAAAGTTACCTACAAATTTTCTCACTAGTTTCTTGCTGTCTTTTATGTTCCGTACTCTTTTATCGTTTTCCTGTATCCCAAACATCTTCCTCTAGGTCCTGTGATGAGATGCATTGGTAGTGTCATGAGAAGCCCTAGAGCCAACTCAGAGACTTCCCAACAGGTTAAACACATGGGTGGAGGAACAACACCACAAGTGAAATTTTGCCAGAGGTAAGAGAAACCAGGTGGACAAGTCTAGACAAAAGTACCACTTCCATAGTCTTCACTCGAAAAAAATATTTCAGTTGGAAAGTGGGATGGCAGGCAAAGTAAATGGACTTTGGAATGATCAAACAAATTAAAAATACTTCTTTCACAGGCATGTTTGTTATTTGTCACTAAATGCACTCACAACTGACAATGAATAAACTCATCAGAATAATTCCAGTTCTGCAGAAAGTTTTTTTTTTTAACAATGTAATTATTTTTCTTTAATTAAATTAGTAAGGAATAATGAGTGAAAAAAGCACTCAAGGTGTAATTATGATCCCCAGACTACTGTTACCAGTATAATGGACACAGAGCTGTTTAGAACTTGTTTTAAGGTATAAAATTACCTGAATTTTCTTTAACAGTGCTAACTTCTTTTTAATAAGCGCTTGAAGGTATTAAAGTTCCCGTTTTCTTTTAATATAGATCTCTAACTTCTAACCTCCAATCTATCTCCTTTTCATATAAACTTCCTAGGCATACAAGTCCAAATTCTGCCTTGCCTCTGCAATGGACATAAAAATAATGGCTATATTGACTCAACCCTGTCCAGTAAATTCCTCCCTTACAACCCTATGTGGCAAAATGCAGTATGTGCTGTTAAAAGTGAATGATGTGTCACTGCATCAACCTAATATTCACAAAGAAGACACCTAACCACTCAGAAAACACAGTAGCACAAAACTGCCTAAATAATTTTAGACCATGTCACATTAACTAACTGAATTTGCTGCAGGTCTTGATGTTATAGATGCAAAACATTCAACATTGCATAGTGGCCTTGCTGTCCTTCAAATAGTTTAATCAGTTCCCAGTGTAAATGCTGCCAAAAAATACTGCTGGAACTGAAGAATTAGTTACGAGCACTACTATGCTTTCTCCAAAATTCCTGTTGTCTTTACTTGGTCCTTCAATGTTCTGAAACCACAGGTAAGCTGAATAAGGGCATGAAAACAATTATATTACATTATTCAAATAATATCTGTTACATGTTACCTTTTTCCTTTACTAGGAATTTCAAGACTAGTGCTGGAAGAATTACTTAAGAGTTTCCCATTTCTTACTTTGACTCACATAGTCCCATCTATACTCTTCCCACACATATATTAGCACCAAGTACTAAGAGAAAAACAGAACTTTGTACGCAGGCAAGAAAAATGTGTAGTTTCTGCTGAGCAGAACCTGCTTACACTGGCAAGAAAAATGCAAAACATACTCACTGCAAGATTTTGCCCACATTCTTAAAACATTCTTAGCTACCTGTGATAATTTCACTTGATACTCTTCATTCATTCATGTTATACAATCTGCTTTGCAAACCAGTATTTGGGTTTTTGGACAAGAAAATTTAAGAATTTATTCACTATTGTATTATACCTTGACAGTGAGCTTTGCCAAATGCTGTAAAACCCAGATGCGATGGGACCAGGCATTGTAGTTGCTTGGATATCTCCCAGCAGCTTCGGAGCAGACTTTCATTTCCTCCTGCACTAGTCGGTGAATTCTCTCCACAGGTGCTGCTCCCAAGTTTCCTTTAGTTGCAAGACTGGGCAAGGAGTTTTCCTGAATTAGTTGTTGCAGCACCCATCGTCTGGTTAAACGATGTAAAATGTTAATGGTGAGAGAGTAATTTTAGGAGGGAAAAAAAATGTTTTTTCATTTGCATAAATCAAATCTTTCCAGTATGTCTATTCTCTGAACTACACTGTACCTAGGTAATGAGTGAGTAATAAACAACCATCTGAATGCTTGCCATGCTAAAAGCTACTACACAATGACTCCCAAAACACCTGTATCAGTTTGCTCACTCTAAGCAAGTTTGCTCACTTTAAGTCTACTTACAGCACAATAAAACAGAAGGAAACAGCAAATAATGCAAGCAGTGCGTACATAAAATTTCTAACAAGCTCCTCTTTCAAAGTCTTGCATAGCACTAAAATGAAGTAGCCAAAGTGAGATAGAAAAAAGTGATTTAATAAAAAAATTAACTCTGCTTAGTATCTTTTACATCTGACAGTACTGCACATCACAATTCAAATTGGTTTCTGTACATCACCAGCAGTAGTGAAATCCAAAAGGTTTATGGTTTCAAGGGCTACAGGTATCAGCAAAACAAGTGTTTTTACTGATAAATGGCACATATTTGATTTCATGTGTCTGAGATAATCATAGATTCCTAGATGTTTTGGTTTTTTATTTTACCTTGGAGAAAGTTTTAGTAGTTTGTTTAGGCAACCTCAATGTTGCATCTGCAGCCCCAACACAAAAAGTTCTACAAAAATAGATTACAGATGTGTAAGTTTCCACGGAGCAGCACATGTCAATGGAATTGCAATGATCCAGTGTGGAATGCTCTGGAGAGATGGACATCCTCTGGTGTGCAATACAGAGGTTATCCTGTTTTGTACTGGCTCACATCGGTCCCAAAATCAATGAATTGCTACCTTCAAAGGTGTCAAAATTTCTTTTAACTCCAGGTTAAAAGAAATCAATAAATAAAATGCAAGTAATAAATTCACTTTCTTGAAAGAGAGAATTGTTTTTTTCAAGCCATATGTAAAAACATATATCTACACATACACACATATATAAAAGTCAACCACATATTAAAAAAAAAAATTAATTCATCTGCTTTTTCTCTCACTTGAAGACATTGTTCACTCATGGGCTTTATCTTTTCACTCAGTTATCAAAAAAGGACAAAGTATTGGAAGACAATAATAATTTATAAGAATGCAATTTTAAACTGACTGTGTTTCTCAGCAGAAAATTACAAGCAGTGTATAAACACTCCCTTCCTATATACCTTTAGTTTTAAATAAAGATGTAGAGCTAAGCAAACCATGCTCTGACTGTTGTGTAACTGTATTTTATGAAGTGTGGTAATTTTGAAGACTTAACTTTTAATTTTTAAAAATGTCTTTGATCCAAACATCACATTTTGGTATTTTTTTACTTCAGGCCACAGCTATGCAAGAAATGGAAAATTCAAAAATAGCTTAGGCAAAAAAACTCAATGAGCATTGTCACCCTTTTAACAAGAGGTAAGTATTATTTGATTAACATCAACTTCTGAGTAAAACCATAAAAACAAATGATTTCAACTCTGTAATTACTTCAGTTTCTTAAAATGAGCATGCTTTATAGATCAAGGAAATCTGATAAATTATATATGGAGGAGAGAGTGAAAAAACACAGACTTTATTGTCTCTGTGGCTTCAGCATCAAAAAAAAAGACCAAACAAACAAACATAAAATTACATTAGAGCTACTTTCTAGACAGTGCAATCACAACCTCAGAAGATTGAAAATATATTTCTGGAACCTGTTGAATATCATGGTATTATTTGGTTTTTATGCAACATTTCCTCCAATTAATTTGGAGTCTCTTTCATTTTTACACATTCCTATTGCTCTTACAGTTCCTGGAACTACTACAAACAAATGAAGAATTGTTAAGTGACAACTGCTGCACAGTTAAGATACATTGACTGTATATGCACAAGATATATCTGAACCCCCAAAATACACAGCAGAAGGTCATCTGACAAAATGAATGACAGGTATTTTGACATCTTCAGTGAGTATACAAAGTGTATACTCACTGTATACACAGTGAGTGTATACATCTTACACATCTGCCATGTATAATAAAAAACAATTTGCTTATGTTTTACTGAATTTTATTTGTAGCCCATTATAGGTTTTTGCATCTTCTGTCTGAAATTTAATACCATGGAGGAACAGGAAACTCAAAATTAATCATTATGCTGATGCAGAGAAATATTTTTGAAAATCTTGTTTTCTAACATGTATCAGTCATGGTCAGCATATCCAAATCCAAGCCACATATTTGTGCAATCACCTTCAAATATACTTTTCTAATATAAGCAAGTAAGAGAAAGAAAAGCATTAACTCTGGAATTAAATTTTATAAACATGTGATCTGTTATTTTAATATCTAGTAGTGGTGACTGAATAATTTAGTTTAAATTAGAAATTACAAAAATTAATTCACCAAACTAAAAAGACCAGTATTGACATGGAAAAAGCCTCAGATTTATTTATAAAGGTTGGCTTTAACTGAATCTTCTCTTTCTGAAATCCCCATAGACAACCAATACAGTAGTAAGTTGGAGAGAAAGAAGAAACCTACAGTGCTCAAATACTTAACAGTTGATGGAATCAGAATTTTCAGGTTGAGAATTTTAGATGCCACAAGACATGATAAACTTCTAAGGAAATTTATCCTGTGTCTGAAGTTTATTTTAAAAGTATGCAATAGAAAAGGTGCATATGGTTTCAGTTCCAAGTGTATAACATAGATAGGTAGCTTCAAAAACCAAAGCACAGTATTCTGCAATGACTGGGTCAAAGAATCTGATACATTTCTAGATGTCCTCCTGCACCTATGATCCTCCTTAACCCAAGAACAGGAAATAAAAACACCCTAGGAAAAATGTTAGAGGAGTCAAGAGAAGGCAAAGGAAACCAACCTATGAATCCATGTTTCTGGACTCTTTGGGAACTTGGTTAACGCCAGTTTTCCAAGATGCAAATCTTTAAGTGGATTTAAAGTGCCAGAGAGTATTAATTCTTTCCTACAAAAGATAAAATAAATCTGTGTGAATAAAAGTAGTAACCTGAAAACAGAACACAAATCCCAATAACAGAACTTCACTTTCAAACCACAAGAGATTAAAAACCCTTTAGTGCATCAATCCATTCTACTATACATACATATGTACTATATATATGTGCACGAAGAACTTTATCTTAATCTGAACACATCTGAACACACACAACCCATTATTCTCAAATCTACCCAGAAATCTGAGTTAGCTACCAGCAGGATTACATACATGAATAAACATCTCTTCTTGAAATTAAGCCTGTAGATCACTGTGTATATCTGAAAATACTCTTACACAGAGCAGTCCTCGACACTTACTTTTATTTTTTAAATACTGTTCAATATACAGTGTCGTGGTTCCCTAAATTTATAAAGAAAAGGGAAGTGCTCTCCGTATGTAGAATGTTTTATGATCTTAACAAAAAGGCTGCAATTGTTCCATTTACTTAAATGTAAAATAATCTTTGGTTAAAAAAAATAAAATTTGCCCAGAAAAAACTTAATGTTCATCCAACACAACCCTTCCTAGAGTACCTCCCACAGAGAGAGCAAAATGAAAATCTGTACTTGGCCTTCTCACCTTCTTTGCACAGAATTCCCTGCCCCTCACACTCCTCTTTCTAGCTTTATAACTTATTGCCTGTCCTGAGCATGTTTGTAGACATCACCCCACCACTGGTTATTACGCCAAGGGCATTAGTCTTCATATCCTATTCTTCAATCTAGTAGGTAGCAGATTTGAAGTAAAGATACAATAAGTTCCGAAGTTACCAGCTGCAGAAAGAAAACACACATTTCCCAGAACCTGCAGAAGTCACAACTGAAAAGTGTGCAAGAAGCAAAAGCAATTTTCGCATGAGTTTGGGTTTTGGTTTTTCTATAAATTTCCAATTCATCATAATAATAGGCATGGCGCTAGTAAGCGAGGAGCAGATGATCAATTTTTTGACGAAAAGACCCCAGTGGGACGGAAGGAAATATATTTTGGAAAGATCTGCTATCAAATAAAAAGGCAAAAACTCCTCTGCAGTCTGATGCAGAAAACGTAATATTGTCCTTAAGTTATGGCCCGAGTCTCACAAACAAATTGATATGCTTCCCTTCTGTGACTACATACTTTTTGTCAGACTTGGTAATTTTTATTAGGAAACTGACTCCATCTGGTACTTTGGCTCTGTGTTGCTGTAATTGAAACTTAAAACCACAGTCAGAAACTAATGACTGTAACACTAATAGTGCGCAAATATTATTTAAAATTGAAGCAGAGTGGGGAAATATATAAATCCTTATGGAAGTCTTGCCTCTGACAGCTACTGGAACATCTGTTTTTATCCCAACAAGTTCCAGCAGGCTTCAGATCGGATGTTTTCAGCTGGTTTTTAACAGGCAGTTCAGATATATCAACCAGAAGTGGCAGACTGACCAGATCATTCTGTGCCAGTGTGCTCAAATTTGAAAAGCAGATGAAAAATTCAGGGTCAGCACTAGAGCAGGTGGAACAACTGCCTCATTACTGCAATGCAAAAAGTGACATTCTGGTAGAAATGACTTACCACACACACAGAATGAAAATACAGCCTAGATCACTCTGATACTTAAGACAAATACATGTACCTGTGTTGGGGGTTAGGTTTGTTCTTTTTTTTACTTTAAAGAATTTTTTCCCCATAACTTACAAAGGAGACTAAGTGTTGGATACTTAAAGAGTACTTGACCAAAACAAAGAGATGACCAAAGCTCGGCTGGGGAGGTTTTTTCTTTATCTGTTGTAACTTCAGAAGGGAGGGGGTAACTGCCTTCTCTAATAACAAGTCAGCTGTTAAAAACCAGGTGGGGTGTTGTTTCTTATCTCTGCTTAGTCTTCCTCTACCCCCATGGCAATATCTTCTGTTAATGGACCATTAAAGCTCACCAATGACATGACACATTTCATCATGCTATTGTGAGATGCTCCAACCAGGGAGGAGGAGCCAAACCATTTCCACCCAGATAAAAAGGAGCCACAAGGGTCCCCAGGCTCCGGTGTTCCTACAGGACTCCCAAAGGAAGACCGGAACCACTTCAGGACCCCTGGCTCCACAGGACCATCTCTGCTTCCAACAGGACACATCTGCCACTCCAGAAGGGCTGACTTTGGACTGTTTCCAACACCCTGGCCAACAGGGTGTCAGATTGTATTTCTGACTCTGTCAGGGTTTTCTGGTATTCTTTGTTTGCTTATTCTTTTGTACTACACATTTGTATTTTTAATATCCCTAGTAAAGAACTGCTATACCTATTCCCAAAATCTTTGCCTGACAGCCTTTTAATTGCGAATTTATAATAATTTTAAAAAGGAGGAGGGAGGGCTTACATTCCAAGGGAGACTCCAATCTCCCTTGGCAGATACCTGTCTATCCAAACCAAGACAACATGTTTAACAAAGACTTAGATTACCAGGCCACCTACCTCCCAAAATGTAAACTTTCAGTGAAGAAATTGTTCTTTCTATATTAAAACATTCACTGTAAGTAAACAGCCTCACACTTACACACTCTTAAAGTAAACTTCCTCTTTTGCAAAGTTGAGGAGCAGTACAGACAAGATCCACTTTCTCTGCTGTAGCAGAAAAACTGGTTTTAGCTGCAATTATTTTCAAATGAGAGATTCTCCCATTCACACAGGACTGCAAGCACTAGTATGACTGAAGTACCATATACTCTTCTAAGCTCTTTCAGCTAACATCCAACTTGAAACGTAATTTTGAGCTCACTTTCTTGCCATGTGGATCACAGATAATGTTTCAGCCTTAAGGATTATAACTCCCATAAAAGATGATCTGGAGTAATTTTGACTTGCCTTATGCTAACACCTTTGAAGTCATTCATACCTGAAAGCAAAATGTGACTTTTCAGAGCATCATCTTACCTGATGTATTTTCATCAATTGTTCATGCCAGGAAGTATAACAGGAAGAACAAAGGCATTAATGAAAATTCTTTTACAATCACCTACATAAAAATTTTGGTAATTTTAACTTGCAAGACTTTTCAACTTCTAAAAACACAGGATAGCTGAATTTAGGATTAACAGCTGGAGATCTCTCTTAACCCATTCAGTAGTACAGGGGTTTGTTTCTCTCTCAGTTCCTAGGATGTGACAAACCTACTCTTTAGCACATCTTCCTCCGCCATACAATTACCTCTTTTTCAGGTTCCAGGGTTTAGGTTATAGTCCCTGCCCTTCTGTAGCTTTCCAGTCACTTCTAATTTAAAGAAATAAGTAAACAACAAACCTATGTAGTAGGCGACATTACAACTGTTCAAAACAGCTACCTAGCTAGCCTAGATAATGTGTTTAAAGTTCTGTGTTCCCCTGTGCCTTGTTAATCAGATACGACTTGCTATGATTGTCAGCTGAGCCCATCTGTCTTCCACAACACTATTTTAGTCTTCTGACTTGGCTCTGCCAAGTCCTGTGTCCTTTCTTAGGAATGGATTTCCTTTTTCTCTCTTCCTCTATCTTCAAGTTCAGTGCTACTGAGTCAACCACTATCTCTGAAGCTTTCAGTAGAATTCAACATACGAAAAAGGGATTATCCCAGCCTACAATGAAAGAGTCAATAAATTACAAAAAACACACTTTGTGCAGGGCTCCTATTCAGCAAACAACAAGAACATATTTAAGAGTCTATGATGCTTTTTTCCGCCCTTAAAATAAAGCAGTGAATTCGTGTATAGAGAATGCAAGATGAACCTGGCATGCCAAACACTGTCTAAGCAACAAGAAACCAATTATCCCACAACAGATCCATCATGTTCTGCAAGAAGAGTTCAAGTATCATTCAATTAGTTTCAGCTCGGACTACCTGAGGATAAAGATTTATCACCAGCATCTGTACAGAACACAGTCAGTCCTCTACTCTATGACTGATTATGACACACATCTGGCTAGCATGACCTGCAATCACAGAGAAGCTGAAATACATGTCAACATAACTAAAGTGCCTCCCCTTCAAAAGAGCAAGCTCCCAGCAGAAGCCTAGAACAGTGTAGGGTAGGATTCAGCAAAGCAGATCCTTTGCTAGAGTCGGCTTGCTGGTAACCTCCACAGATACTGACTGGCTTGTGTAACAAGATCTCTCTGGATGCTAAACAGAGCTTCAAAGACAGACTGACTGGTAGATCACTAGTCAACGATTTGGGGAGTAAGACCAACTTCTGTAGTAATTTTTTGATATGTTTAGGTAAATCATACACATCATAAAAGAGAAAACAATCCTCATTCATATTCCTTACCATTTTTAATTCCACTTATAACTTTGAACTACCCTTCTCATGCACATAAAAGCTAACTCTTTCAGCTGTCAGGCACACACACACACACACACAAAAAAAAAAAAAAAAAAAAAAAAAAAAAAAAAAAAAAAAAAGCCAGACTGATAAGGATGAAAGCATGTGCAATAAAAAAAATTCCACAAAACATAAACCAAAAATCAATTATAAGTACCATAAGATGAGGTTACTGTAACAGCTCCAGCACTTATGCAAGCTTTTAATTCCATTTTATCACTTCAAAGCTACTCAAATTATACATTTTCATGACAGTAAACTCTTTGCTATCATATTCATCCCCTTTTTTTAGACCTGAGAGATAGAAAGATACAGAACACAGCAGAATCCATCAGAACTACGCCAGCAGTGAAAGAAGAAAAAAGAAAAAGCTGAATTTGCCATAACTAGGGCTGACAACTAGATGCAGCCATCATCTTTCTAGGTCATTTTGTTAATGCACCATCTGCAATAGTGCACCATAACTACAAGTCCTGTTTTCCATTAATGCACTCCTAGGGGCTATCAAAGTTTTGTCAGCTCTCCAGCCCTTCTGAAACTGTATCTTTAAGACTGTCTCTGGTCTTACCTAGGCAGCAGAAAGAGAATATTTCTCCAACTCTGAAATTTACAGAACAATCTTAAGATTACAAAGTTTTAAGGAATTGTTTTTGCACCTTCTGAAGAGGAGGTAAAATCTTGCTCCACTTCCATTATGACTTCTGGACAAGTTCTATAGCTTGACCAATGGGGAAGCTACACTAAATCCAACAGGTACAGAAGGTGGATGGGGGAAATGTGTTCGAAATAAAGGGCAGACACCTCCTCCTCCCCTCTTGCAGTGTATCTACTGAGCTTTGATAGCCTGCACTGGTAGTGGCAGCAAACTGAGCTCGAATCTCAAAAGAACCAGAAGAGAGGTAAAAATTACAACAGTGAATACACACAGCAGACATCAGTTGAGCACTACCCTCATTAACTGTAGGAGGAAAGAGGAATGGTAATACAATGGGACTTATACACCCTGAAAATGTGGTGCATACCTGCCTGCAGCACTTCAATCTTCAGCCTGTAATAAAAAACCCCGAACAACCAAAACAACAACAAAAAACCCAACCAAACAAAAACCCCCAAACAAACCAGCCAACCAACCAGCCCAACAAAAACCAAAAAAGGGCAGTCTCAAACTATCTGCAATATATAGGAAGGAAGAGATTTTTTAGCTGTTCCTTCAGCACATCTTAGCTGACAAGTTCTTGTTGCGTCACTAACAACCACTTAAAGCTTTCAGCTGACTCGTGTAAGGCCCAGGTCTTTTGATGGCATTTTTTGAGTGTAACATACCTCACATTCCAAGCAGTGGTGAAGTCAGGGTTCAGCAGTAGCAGGGTACACGTGATATCTATCAGCTCTAAAATGATGGAACAAGAGACATTAAGATTAGTATTGATTAGCACACAGCACTGATCTCTCTGCAGTTCCTTACTCCCTCTTATTCCTCAAAGTCTCTCTGCTATGGGCTGCTGTACCTCTGTAAAATATTGCTCTCATTCCAGAAGAAATGATAGCTTAATTTAAGAGGGAGCAAGATCTGCCATATCCTCCCTTTTCATTATTTAAAATAATGAACTAATAATGAGCATGCCCTCAGAAAGGAAAAATCATTATATAAAATCCTTGAGTATTCAGTGACTTTAACCACACACACTACATATGAGAAACAGAATTCTTTGAAGAAAATCCAAAGATTTTTAAATACTATAGAGAAGTAAAAATATACCCTACTATTTTAGAACAAGTTTGAGCTGCAGATGGCTGCCATATACCATACTGTTACAAAAAATACACACGCTCTAAAAAATCAGTAGCTAAAAAATGAAACACTCCGTTATGAATGAGGATTACAAAAGTACTCCCTATTGAACTGTACAGAAAACACTGTAAATATATTGTAAAGCCCTTCAGACTAATGTTTTAACACTAATTCAATAAAAAACCCAAATCAAAACTCAAAACATTTGCTTGCATCCCTGCCTTCAAGCACTGTACACTGTAGATTTATGTATTATACTTATTTTTAACTATGTCATAAAAATTGAATGTGACTATCCAATCTTTTACTGTCAATGAAATTTGGCTACATTCTCTCCTAATCATCCTGCATTTAACATACTAATTACATCACACTTCAGGTAATTTCCAGCAAATAAGAGGTACTTCATTACCTGAAGGAAAAAGAAAAGGATGGTACCTCATGGAAATGGATTTCTGGTTAGTGCAGTAAATATGACTGCAAAATGAACTGTTAAGAAATTCAACAGTAACAGGATATAAATTAATTCAAAATGCAAATGGACATGGCTTCATGTATTTTTAAAAGAAGAGTCAATACAAAAGTGAAATACCTTCATATATTACTGTGTGTCTGACTGATCATTTACGTCCAACAAAGACATTTTGTGTTTTCCATAATGTTCTTCCTTATGAGGAACATGCCAAGCCACCACATACTGCAAGGGATCATGATGGAGGGGTTTGGTGTGGAACTCTTTAAAAAACATTACAAAGGTGTAATGTTTTCTAAAATGTTTCAAGGAACAAACTTAACTTTCTATTTTCACAACTTTTAGTCAAACCCCATTTTACTGACGAGGAATAAGTATTTCTCATACGCACACAGCTTCTTCCTCGTTTGCTGCCCAGACATACAAAATACTATTCCTTGGCTTACCCTATTCCTGAATCAGCAAAGTATTACAACATTCATTTATTTTTATGCAGCTGACTATTCGAATCCAAATAACCACGATTAGTCACATACACAAAATGAAACACGTACGTAAAATTAAACATCTGCTAAGTGCTTTGTGGTTACTGTTTCAATTTTACATTCAAAAATTAGTTTGGAATATTTACCAAAACATCATTTTTATATGGAGGTATAGTTAAAATTTTGAGCTGTGATTGTTTCACATACGTTTTCCATTTCACCTACAATAATGGTTTTAGTAATTATTAGGTACTACCGCTTACATGTTACATGCACATCAAGAAAAAATTTATTACAGCTTATTTCAGTCTTTTGAATACTTCTCAGAAAAGATTTTCAAAGTCTGCTTAGAACAATACAACTTGTTTAGTCATGACTTCCAGTTAGTATGACCATTCTGGCAATCTCAAAGGTCTGTAACAGCATACAATCAAGTCCAACTTCAACAGAATTTGTTTGCATTTTGTCCATTTTCCCATTACAGAGGTTCACTGCATTCTGAACATTATCAAAGGAAAGATGCAGATAAAAGGAAAATCACCAAGTAATACCCAGTTCTTTCATACCAATGTTCTTTGATGTAAGTAACAGATGAAGATTCATGAAATGTGGATTCTGAGCCAGAGATGTGAAATAACACAATTTAGTAACCTCTAAGCTACTTTTTAATAGGAAGTCTTATGACAGATCTGGCACACAATGACAGTAGTTGACAACTATTCCCCCATGTCAGTAACAAAACTTATCTTTTATTTACAATTTAGAATTACTTTCTACTAGGTAAGTTTCAGGCAAACTATTGCATTATATGTGCTCACACTGAACGTGTCCTTTTGCACATTAAAGTTTCCACAGCTACAGAAGGACAAATAAAACATCTTTAGATAATTGAAAGACATTTGAAATTGACTTTTGTAAATGAAGAGACAAAGCAGAATAGTTTCATTTTCAAAAGGAAGCTGAACAAATTGCAGGCACTAGACTAAAACTCATGCTACTGCAGTATTCACTGACAGAGTTTTCTGAGCTGCATTTTGAGAGAAAGGGTTTTGCAAGGTTTCACCTGTGAGAGAAGCAGAGACCCAGGGACACCATCCCTGGATGTGTGATGGTATCACAACAAAGCACCTGCACTGGTGTAACTGAAGCAGGGTGCTAGCACACAGGTAATGGCCATCATCTGTCTTCAGACATCCAAAAAATGTGACACAGATCTCAATGTTTGTAGTTTGGCTTGAAAAAACAAGTTTTTCTCTGTGTGGAAATTTCAGTGGCTAGACTTTACAGAAACACTTGAGACTAAAATGAAGTCTCCCCACTGAATGACCTGCAGTGTAATAACAATACACATCACAAACTCCTACCCCAGACCTCTGAAAGCACTGCAATGAGAACCACTGGTGTTACTAAGACTGCCTGTGCTAGTAGATTCAACTCTCTAAATGCTGAAGTTTGTATTCAGCTATGTGTCAATCAACATTACTTATATTCCCTGTATTAAAGCTCTGTTTATTGAATTTTGTAATCATCTGCATTCCAAATTTGGTATTTGGAATGATGTCACAATCGCCAGTTTCTATCAGAACTGAACAAATCAGCAGCAGCAGGTTGGTGGCTGTTATCAAAAAGATCCTGGTTTTAACCATAAACCACAAAGATCAAGAAAAAAAACTGAAGTTACTTATTTTAGCAATACACATCCTCTAGGAAGAGAGTCTTTCAAAGATGTCTGTAATGAGAAAAAACCTTCAAGAAAATAAATTATGTAAAAATAAAAAAGGGCAATGTAAAATGTAAAAAGTCCACAAAATACTTTTCATAGATAATCACATAATGACATGACATCAACCCTCTAGGAGGATTGTGCAAAACACAATGACACAAACACACACAAAAAAATCTGTTAGACAAAAATGAAACACAATAAATGGGTCAGTCACACCCAGCAACACATGAAAGAAAACACTTCAAGTTCTTTAAGCTACTCTTTTGAAGGGTAATTAATTCTAAGGATCAAGCCAAAGTGTACAGCTAGCACTCGAAGACTCTATATTGCCAGAAGAATGGGGTCCTTCTTGTCATGACGTGTCGTCGGCCATTTCATGCTACTCTTTCCAAAATGCTTGCATTATACATCCATATGTTTTAATAAAGAACAAATCAAAGTGTGTTTAGCAAGTCTAGACCCCACCATCAGGCAGGCACCATCTCTGACTTAAGAATGCTCCCACTCCAAGTTTCACTAAAGACCTCAATCTTCTTTCTCCATATCATCTCTGAAGGCAAAAAAATTCAAGTGCACATTTACAGACTGACGAACACCACCTGACTGTGCTGTACACTACACTTTAATATGCATCAGTGCACAGCTGGCTTAGTCCACCTAAAGTGAAACAGACTACAGCAATAAAATAAAGAAGAGAAAAGTCGATAGCAAAGGAGAAATGCTACTGATCAGACATCATCTCCTGATCTACACAGACCTACTCTCAAAGCTTACCTAGTAGTAACACCAAGTCGTATACCATTTTAGTCATGACTAAGTGCACCAGATGTATGCTAATATCCCACTTTTTAAAACGTAATTCTTTAACCCACTATTTCATAAAGCAGCCAGGCTTTGCTATAGCTGCAATCAACACTGTTTGGTATGCTTCAGGAGGGGAAGACAATTCCACACATTTTGAAGCAAAATGGACATAGTGCTTTATGGACAGGTTAGTTACATGTAAACAGAAAAAAAATAAAATATGGTAACAGTCCAAAACTGAAACCCACTCACTGCATGTGAGATACTAAAGATCTGAACTATGTGAGTGGTCACAGGCTGCTCTTCAA
This sequence comes from Zosterops lateralis, assembly GCF_965231275.1. NCBI lineage: Eukaryota > Metazoa > Chordata > Aves > Passeriformes > Zosteropidae > Zosterops > Zosterops lateralis. The sequence continues at coordinate 64,826,421 of NC_139800.1, read as the reverse complement.
CAGAACAGACATTGCTCTTCCTGAGGAATGTGAAAAATACCATAGCAGGTAATAGATACTATGAATAGATACTAGAAAGAAGTCTCTGAAAGAAAAATAACAACAGAAATAAGACACTGAGAAGCACAGCATAAGAACATTCTTTATTCCAACTGCTATTTAGAAGATACTGCAACAATAAACAAAAAACTTGTTTCATAAACTAGTTATTCTTTTTCATTCTTACTCTGAACAGGACATCTTATAAGCAAGTCAAATACCTCCTATGTCACACCTGTTCATAATTCTTTATTTTGAATTTTTTTAAAGAACATATATGGAAGAATTTTTCATGCAAGTTAAACTAAACACCAAAACAAAGAGATGAGAAAGGAAATAAAACTTTACAATTACCAAGCTGTAGGGACTAATAATTTCTGGCACCTGTACATCTGAAACATATTGCACTCATTTCTTACAATAGATTCATATATCACCACATTTCCCTTTTGACTCAGGAAAACAGGAGAAAATTCCTTTTGTATCAACAAACATCACTTCCTCAAATAACTCACTGAAGTAAGCTGTCTGTCTCTAACCTTTCCAGCTTGGGCAAGAGAGAAAGAAACTTTATTTTCAAATGACCCTGAACTTGTTTAAGTTAAGATGCACAATCCACAAAGTCTATTCTCCTCAGAAACTACCATTTCTTCCAGAACAGGTTAAACTGGCATTATGAAGGGTAAATGGTCCAGACAAGGGCACTGAGTGCACCCTCAGTCAGTTTGGAGATCATGCCACCATGGTTTGGAGAGATCTGCTGGAGGGTAGGAAGGCTCTGCAGGGAGATCTGGACAAGCTGGATCAGTGAGCCAAGGCCACTTGTATGAGGTTCTGATGGGTCCTGCCCCTGGGTCACAACAATGCCACGCAACACCACAGGTTTGGGGGTAAGATGCTTGGTGGAAAAGGACCCAGGGGTGTTGCCCAAAACCAGCTGAGGATGAGCCAGCAGTGTCCCCAGGTGGTCAAGAAGGCCAAGGGCATCCTGGCTTGGATCACAGCAGTGTGACCAGCAGGATCACATCAGGGACCATCTCCACACAGTCAGAGAGACATCAAGGTGCTGGACTGAGCCCAGAGAAGGGCAACTGGAGCACAGTCTTATAAGAGGAGCTGAGGGAGCTGGAAGTGTTTAGCCTGGAGAAAAGGGGGCTTTGGGGGACCTTACTGTTCTCCAGAGCTACACAGAAGGAGGCTGAAGGCAGGTGAGCATCAGTCTCATTTCACAGGTAACAAACAATAGGATGGGAGAAAATGGTCTCAGGCTGCACCGGAAGAGGTTTAGGTTGGATATGAGGAAAAATTTCCTCACTGACAGTGTTGTCAAAATTGAAACAGGCTGCTCAGGAAGTGGTAGAGTTACCATCCCTAGAAGTATTTTGGAAGACATGTAAACATAGCATTTAGGAACGTGGTTTAGTGCTGGACTTGATAGTGTCAGGTTTATGCACAGGATAGACTCTGATCTTAAAGGTCTTTTCCAAACTAAATGATTTTATAATAAATAAAAAAATTGCACTAGAAATCACATAATATACTCTTCTCCAACTCAGAACTCACCATCCTTGTTCAGCCACTGTTTTCTCTGTCTGTAGAGGAGAAGTTTATTGTGGACATATGGCAAAAGAAACTTCACACACCAGCTCTCCACACCAAGCTTGTTTTCTACCAGGACAATAGGGCTCCGGTTATATCTGGCTTCAGGGCAGGGTATTAATCCAATTTCATCTCTTAAAAAACAGAAAGAAATATAATTAAGCTTATTTCCAGTATGTGACAATTATTTTTCTCCATACAGCAGGCTGGCAACACTTGCCAGCCAAACATTCCATCATCTTTTTTCCTCTTTTTTTCTGAAATCCGTAATCTGAAAAGTTTTATGTCATTTTCACAAAAATCCGTAATGATGAAGGCCCCATTTTTTCTATATTTAGACTATCATCCAAGCAGTTTAACTCAGCTGAATCAACACAAGTACCCCTGGATTTGTAATAAATATGCAACAGAGCTGTAACAACTGCTTCAGGAAGAGACACAGAAGATGCAAAGAACTAGTACAGGCACCTGACTGACCAAAAGCTACCCAGGTGCCTTGCAGCACCATGACCACCTGCTCTGAAACTAAAGATCACACAGAAGAATATACCCACTTCCACATGTCCCAGTTTTCACTGTCCTATGCAAGGCAGCATAATCAACAGGGGGAAGATTTGAGACACAGAGGCCAGTCTGATTAGATGACAACTCTGTATGAGAAACTTAAGCCTTTGAAACAACAGTGACAAGCACGAGCATTTGTACCAGCAAACAAAGCAGAAGAGACTCAGCTGTTTCGTCTCAATGAGCCATACCATATTTTACTTTTTTCATCAGGTTTTTGTAGCATGCTGAATAGCAGCTTGAGCAGCTAATTCTTAAAAATAAACACAGCTCATCAAGGATTCACACTTGTTTGGACAGAAAGCAGTATTATTTTATACTTTCCATTACACAACATTTCTCCACCAACTCCCATTCAATGGAAAAAAATGTTGCTAAAGACAGAAATCCTCAGATCTCACACAGGATAAAAAAAGATTTCTTGTGATCTCAGAAAACAAATTCTCCATCTTCAGTCTTCTTAATACAAGATTTACAGATACACTTCAAGTGTCAGCTCCTCAACCTCAACTCAATTATCTTAAATGAAATTTATTACTGGGTACTCTAGCCATGCTGATTTAGTACTGTGTTCTCACTAGACTATTACTGAGGTAATCAAAAGTGGCACTGTGTGCTTGTTTAAGAATGTATTTGCTTATTCAGCAAACAGATTTGATCTTCCATACATCACAACATATATCACAAGCCATAGAAAACACAGGTAAGATGAACTCAAGGTAAAACACTCACAAATCATATGGCCCTGTCTCCAAACACATACTCAGGTCCCTTTAGCTTCCCAGCTGAGAACAGAGAGAAGAAAAAAGCATTCTGCTACCCCGCTAAAAGCAAGAAAGGGTTATCAAACCAAGATCTTTACCTGTGCTGCTGCCTTTAACACAAGTTAAGCTCTTCAAGAAGCAAGATTAAACCTAAAATGACATTCCAGTCTGCTTTTTTCAATACACTGTCTTAATAGCCAGAAGTTTGTACACATTGCTGGGCTCTTCTTTTATGAATGCTAAACCCAGTTCTTGGCCAAAGTTTGCACACAGGGACATGAAAGTCTCCAAAAGGAGTGAAGATGCAGCAGGCACTGCTTGGCTAATTAGCTCCGTGAATTACCCTAAGAACTTACCAGCTCTAACTTACAAACAGTATACCAAAGGTAAACAGCAAGGAGAGAGAAAATCCACAAAACAAACATCCACACCTTCACTTATTATCAAATGCAAGAAGTCTGACTTGGGTGAGCTAAGTTTCACAATACTGCTTTGAACACGCCAAAATAACAGACACGTACAGTTTGCCCAAAGCTGACAAATCAGCCTGGAACACTTCAGAATGCACTCTGGCAGCCAAAATCACCACTGCATACTGAAATGTACAACAACATGGTGCAATACAAAAAACGCTTTTTCTGGTAAATAGTCAGTTTTTGCAAAGATGGAAATCAGAATTTGTCATACGGTAACAATCTTTTCTCCAACACTTTGGTATCATTTTTGATGATTTCATGTGGTTCAGAAATCATGATGCATTCATGTCCTGAGAATCAACAGAATTCACAATGCCAAATACCAGAGATGCAGATTCATCTGAGGTGGGGTGTCTATCTCACAAAACAATTTATTGAGGGCACTATCTATTTGTCCCTCTGAAGGTCCCTCAGATCTGCAGAAGGACCAAGCCACAGAGCAAGTCTACCAGGAGACACTAGTTAAGAATGCCTGAAGTGTCTGCTCCATCACGTGCACCCAAAGCAAACCTCTGCACTAGGACTCACATGTAGACAACTGCAGAATTAGTGCTCGTGTAATGAAGTGACTGACCATGCAAAACACCTCTGGATATATGGTGGAAGCAGTGCCCATTCATATGACAAGATTGTCCAAACTCACTGCAGAAAGGTCAATACTTGCATTTAGGTCAAGTAACAGGTGCAAAATGCTCACAAAACTGAAGGAGACACCAATTGAGGGCTGCTTTTCACTGGTATTTGTATCTCTAGTCTAAAGTAAGATTCAATTTCTCTCCCATGATTTCCCAATTTTCTGATATTAGCTCCTGAAATTTAGAAGTTATTTAGTGCTTTTACAATTATTTTCCTCAAAGCAGGTACCACAGTCATGTTCCAAAAATTTCACAAATTATTTCTATATCTACAGGATACCACATCAGTTCATATTCCTGAAACACACTGTGGAAACAGTCAGAAAGCAGTGGAAGGTTTTAGGTGAGTTGTCACAAAATCTTCCACCATTACAGAGCTTCCTGAACCTGAGCTGAGACCAGAGAAGATGTGCAAAATCCAGACCTGGTCCACAGTGCAAACCTTAGCCAGGGCAGAACTGACAAGACATTGCAGGACCTGCTTCAAGAGCCCCAGTCTGTTGACTCAGCTGTTCAATAAACCAATAGCCAATCTGCTTTAAACTTTTAAACTGGGTAATACAAAAACGTTCTCTTTGTCACAAAACCACAATACCACAGTACAGCTAGGGGAGGAAGCATTTAGTGTGACACTATCATTATGAGTCTTCAGTTTTAGGTACTCCATGCAGAGGGACCTTGTCTGACTTTTTTTTCTGGGAAATCATCTTTAGAATAAACCAACCTCTCTTGGCAGAATGTAAGTAGTATTCTCAGATTTTGTACACAAATGCTGGACTATCATCTAAGATCTCATCTTGCCAGTTACACCAAACAAATTCAAGTATTTTTTTTTTTTTTTTGAGAAGCTCATCTGTTTCTGCTTCACTTTATATGTAAAGGAACAGCAAAGTTCAAAGAGAAAGTATACACTGATCTGCTCACTGTTGGTGATTGGTTCAGTTCCAGAGGGATAACTCATGTAAGTGACTTTATCAAGACATATGCTTGGAAGACTGGGTAAAAATGCTTCCCTGTAAGTTTGAAAGAAGTGTTACAAAATTGAAGACTAGCATGCTGACACAGTTATCCAACTGAAAATAAATGGAGCTATCAGAGAGAAAAGGCAAAAAGAATTTTGAGTTGCATATTTAGCTAGAAGCTTATCTTAAAAAAATAAGAGTCCTGCTGCAAATTACATTTAAAGTGAAAAAAAGAAAAACATTGACTCTATGTTACATTTAGTCTAAAACTTTACTTTTACATGCTCTTTAGTGCTGATCCCACTTTAAAACTTATGAAATTATGAACTGACAAAACCAAAATACCCATTCTGACAGATACTAAATGGGTAGGTGTACAAGCAGCCATTGGCAAGGGCCAATAAATGCTGTAAAAGAGATGAATAGGGGACAAAAGTAAGTGAATAGGAACATCATGCAGGTAGCAGATCCCTTATTTTCAGTGAAACTAGGCAGTTCCCATGTAAAATAATTCAAACCTGGATCTGTAAGATGTTGAATTCAGGAACTGAACCTGTCAGGAACTGCAGCTGTCCATCCAGCAGCAGAAAAAAAGATGCAGATACACAAAAAGACCCAGCGAGCCTGGTGCTCCTGAGGCACAGAGTCAGCACAGCAAAGGACCCGCAGAGCCCCACTTCAAGGAGTTTCAACCACTTCAGAAACTTAGCAGACAAAACTGTCACTTTTCCTTCTTTGAGGGATGAACTAGCAGCAGCTTGTGCTTTTTCACTTGAAGCATGTCACAGTGCACCACTCTCAGCACGCACAACTCTTACAGTCTACTTTCATCTCTGAGATTGCATCTATGAAAGAAAATTGCAATAGCAGCAAATCCTTCAAAAACACCATCTCAAAGTTTGCTACCAATAAAGAATTCTGGCAGAGGAGTGGGAACTATGAAAAAAATCAGTACATTAATTCATAATTACTGGCTGTTTATAGCACATTATGCTTCACATCCTAAAAATGAAGCTTCAAGGCAAAACACAGCCTTTTTTTAAACGGCATCCATATGCTGCATTTTAAAACCTGCCCGCCCACCCAAATTGCTTACTACATTTAGAGAAACATAAGGGTATTTACTCTAATCTTCTCCTGTTAAGCAAACGGATGAATTAGGTGCTAAATTTTTTTTCCTGTACTATTGTTTAGCTTATCACTTTCTGGAACAGATTAATAGGCCACCACCTTAGAGACTGCAGAGTTCCCAGCTGACACAAGTACACCTCACTTAAATTAGGAAGTTTTTATTCATTATGTGCTACCTTATTTGCCATAACCAACATGGAGCTCGCATATAGGTTGAAAAATACTTCCCTAGTTTGTGTCTTAAAGGCTGGGGAAATGTATTCTGAGAAACAGAACTATGGGAGGCACTTAAAACACCCTCTCAAGGGTGGTCAACAACACTGAAAAATAAAACAGACCATCTGCCCCCCAGATTGCTGGATAGATCTGATTGTCACAATATAGCAATTACTGTGGTTTGGCTTTTCATAGTCAAAACACCACACAATGAAAAGCACCGGCACTTCTACCAACAGATCCGGATTCAGAGGCGGCATTCACCGCCCTGCTCTGATTGTGCAAAGGTGTAAATCAGGAGGTTTCCTCCCCAAGCTTCGGTGCCGCCGAGGCGCGGGCTGCTCCGGGCAGACACAGGGCCCGCTCCTCCGCGGGGCCCGGCAGGGCAGGGAGGGCTCGGCCTGCCCCCGGCTGGGCCGTCAGTGTACCGCTGCCCAACGCCGAGTTCAGAGAGAGGTCACTTGGCAACTTAGCTTCGGAAATACATTCATCACTTGCATGCTGCGGAGCCCCCGCTGGTTTTCCCGGCCCTCGGTGCGCCTTCCCGGCAGAGCTGCGGACACAGTCTGTCCGCTCTCCAGGGCTGGGCTCCCGGAGCGAGCCGGGACAACCCGCGGCGGCGGGAGAGCACCGAGGGCAGGGACACGGCGCCGGCCCCGCCGAGGCACAGGGGCCACCGCGGCCGCCCGGACCGGCCCCCGCGCTCGGAGGGGACCCGGCGGAGCCCCGCGGCCGCTCACGGCGTGACCTTGGGCCCGGCCCCGGCCCCAGCCCCGGCCCCGGCCCCGCCGGGACCCGCTCCCCGCCCGCCGCCGCCCGCCGAGCGCGCACGGGCCGGACCGAGGGCGATGAGGCCTCCGCCCCGCCGGGCCCCGGCCGTGCGCACTCACATGTGTGGGTTCCGCTGGAAGGCGTTGCGGATGTCCTTCACCACCCGCTGCACCAGCACCGCCACCTCCTCCGGCGACTCGGCCATGTTCCCGCAGGCGGCGGCGGCGGGAGCGCTTCCGGGGCAGCGCGGGGCGGGGACAGCGGGGCGGGGACAGGCCGGGGACAGGCCGGGGCGGGGACAGCGGGGCGGGGACGGGCCGGGGCGGGGACGGGGACGGGCCGGGGCGGGGACGGGGACGGGCCGGGGCGGGGACGGGGACGGGCCGGGGACGGGCGGGGACGGGCCGGGGACGGGCGGGGACGGGCCGGGGACGGGCCGGGGCCGGGCGGGGACGGGCGGGGCGGCCCCGGTAAGGCGCCGGGGTTTGGGCTCCACCCCTGCGGCCTGTGGGGGCCGCGCTGGGCCGCGCCGCTTCGGGCGCTGAGCTTTTCCTGTACAGCTTGCCCTGACTCCCCGGAGACACGGGATCGCTTATCTTCAAGGCTAAACGCCAACAGGCGATTTTAATTCTGGACCGTAACTTGTGTATTTGTTTGTCGTTAGAAATCAATGTTTTACAAAGCATTAACTGTGCGTAGTTGGTTTGTCTCTGATCTCTGAAAGGTTTAAATGTCATCATCATCATCTGCTGCATCATTACCTTCCCCTTCACAAGAGGCCTGGTAGATCCTTCCACATGTTCTTCTTAAAAATATTTTAAAAGTAATAGTAAAATGGCATATGGGGCCTTCTTAATAGCCCATATATTAAGTGGGAAAATTTAGACTAAATAATGCTGGCTTCAGGTAATTGTGTTACATGTCTGTGCTGTTCAGATTTTCATTCACTTCTTAGAATGAATAGACATTTTTTATGATGTGTGGTGTCTAAAATTATTGAAGCAAATGGATACACCCTGGATATCAGATAAAATAAACAAAAACACAAATATGAGGAAAGGTGTTGCAACACTTGGTGAGTATTGGGAAATATCTTTAGCTGAAAAATACAAACTGTTTTTTCAAAATAGCTTAGATGGCTGGATTCAGCATAACCCTGAATTTTTAATTTATGCCTATTTGCCTTACTGAAAAGGACTGAATCAGTTTCATGTAATGGACAGTATGTCTTTTCTGGCTTGCTGCCTCCTCACTTTGTCCCATGCAATTTGTTTGTGTACAGGTTTGACTCACATTTGTGAAAAGCAGCAAATTGAAGTTCATCCGGGGAATACAGTGAGTGAAATAGTTCTAGCTATGAGGTTGGTTTGGGTTGGATTTTTGTTATTGTAATTCTATTAAGAGGTTTTGGTGAATCAGACCTAAATGAAACATCTTTAAGATGTCATTAACCATCACAAAAATACTCCATGGATTAAAAGTCTAATTTTTGGGTTCGTGATGAGTTGGGATTTTGGTATTTTTTTAGTTTTAGTATTGGGTAAAAGCAAAAATCATTACAATGCAAAGTTCTTAAAGTACTGAAAATTGATACAAAAGTACTAATGTACTTAAAGGTTTCAGACGTAGTTATTTAGAATTGTGCAATCAACCGACAGACTGTCTATGACTTCATGCATACCTTTTAAAGAGGGCTGAATATTAACTTGCTATTCATATTTAAATATCATAATAAAAGATTTAAATTGTACATCTTAACAATTATATACATTGTCAAAGCTTGTAGGGTGGGCGTTGGTATTAGTATTGCACATGATAGTTTATAGTAACTCCTGGGAGTGATTATTGAATTGTCAGCCAAGAATGCTTACGTGCTGTAACTTTGGGGAAATTATAATAATTTCTTTCAGAAAATATTCTTTTGCTGGATTTCACATAAGGCATAAACTGTAGAAAATACACTGCAATTAAATAGTCAAGAATTATCTCTCTGTTACATACAGAAAAGAAATTTCCCTGAGTAATGCATTTGTATGTTGTCTGGGGCAGTCTCAAAAGTATTGGAAACAATTTGCTTGAGTACTTCTATTGTAGATACAGAATCATATGTCCTTCTAACTATCTAAAATGACATATCAAACTCCTAATGCATTAAACATGCCTTAATAAATGCCTAAAAGGTTAAAATCTTGCAATTTAGATCCAATTCACTGGTGTGAAATGTAGTTGTTAATTTCTTTGTGACCACCTTTGCAAAATATGTAGTAATCTTGGCTTGTTTCTGTGCCCCTCAACCATTTTAATTTGTTAGAGCTTTATGGACAAGTCCAACTGACTTTAATGCAATTGATCAGTATTACATTTTTTGTGAAAACCCCTCAGAACTGGTACTAGTTGTCCCCCTTTATAAGGGTGGAAACAAGTGCGTGGTGAAACGGACACATCAATCTTAGTGATTTCCTATGGCTTCATATTTTTCTAAGCAAGTCACGTTGCATGGCCAGTAAGAGCGAAATGCACTGTCCTTGCTTTTCTACGTATTACAAAGATAATTTGAAAATTTGACAGCCGTGGTACAAATGCAGGAGGTTGCAGCACATTTTTTCATGTAATGAAAAGCATGAGTCTTCAGACTTTTCAGTGATGGTTCTTCAACATCAGAGAGTGTGGTGGGTGTGTATATGGTTTTATACTTAGTAGTTGTGCATGTGTTTGCTTTTCGGGTTTGAGACAGGTGCACCCACAGAGACTGAGTTAAGAGCACTTTGATTCAAGCCATGCTGACAAACAGGCCAGACTGAAATCAACCCTGTGTGCAAACCCTGCAAACTTGCATAAAGTCACATCTTATCAGAGAGCCAGAGCCAGAATCCTGCCCTGAGCCAGAACCGCGGTACCTTGTCTGGTCTGGAACTGGGTGGAATGAAGCATTGCTACACTTTTACACCTGCACACACCAAAGGGACGTTTGACTAACAAGGCTGTCACTTCACACTACAAGTGTCTACAGTCACCAGAGCCCACTGAGCTCTCCTGCACTGAGATCTTTCAGACAGGGATGCTTCTCAGAGTTACCTCTCAAGTGACTGATTGCCTTACCCAGCAAGTGGGTAATACCTAAGTGAAAGATTGCCTTACCCAGAATTTGATGTCTACAATAAGGGATGATCTAAAAAGGTCTAAAACTGTATTGTAGGCAAGACAGTTATTTGTCATACAGTAAGTACCAGGTTGTATGACTGCTGTTCAGTCATTGTTTAATACAACATTTGGTTAACCTCACAAAATTGACCCAGAGCTATGGAATCATGGTGGTTAGAAAAGATGTTCAAGATCACTGAATCCAACCTCGGACTAAACACCATGTCAAATAAACCATAACACTAAGTGCCATGTCCCGGAGGAGTCATTTCTTGAACTCCTCTAGGAATGGTGAATCCATCACCTCCCTGGGCGGCCTATTCCAATGTCTCAGCATTACTCCTGTGAAGAAATTCTTACTGCTATCCAACCTGACCCTCCCCAGGTGGAGCTTTAAGATGAGTTCTTCTCATCCTATTGTCTGGGAGAAGAGACCAACCCCTATCTAGCTCCACCCTCCTTTCAGGCAGTTGTAGAGAGCAATAAGGTGTCCCCTTGAGCCTCATTTTCTCCAGCCTAAACACCCCCAGCTCCCTCCGCTGCTCCTGATAGAAATTGTGCTCCAGACCCTTCCCCAGCTCCATTGCCCTTCTCTGGACACACTCCAGCCATTCAATGCTCTTCCTGAATTGAGGGGCCCAGAACTGAGCGCAGGACTTGAGGTAAGGCCTCACCAGTACAGGGAGAGCTGACTGCTCTAGGAACTCCTCCTGCAACTCCATTACAGCGGTGTTCAGACAGGGTCAGGTACTTCTGGCTTTGCTCCAAGGAAGCTCCAATGTTCACGTAGAAAAATTCATTGTATGTTGTTATTGCATCAAAATTTAATATTCTAATATAACAGTTTTACTGCAGTAAGTTATATTTTATAATAAAGGTTGCTTACCACTGTAGGGAGTATGGTGGGGCTGTGTTCATTTTGTAGTCAGTAAGCATCAGTGGCCTTGTGGACACAGCATCACTGACAGACAGTGTAAACATGGTCCGACAAATGATCAAAGGTAAAGGAATGGAAGCAAACCTCACTCTAAAATATGCTGATTTTTTTTGGGTAAAACATTTCTGGGAAACACTCCATATGGAAAACACTTTGGGTATAGTGGACGTCATTTATGGATATAAGTCTGTCTGTGTTTCTCCAAATTCTTCACTTCTTATTTAGAAAAAAATGTAGTTGAGGTGCCAAGAAGAAATAATCTTACACACACTGAATTCCTTCTTCTCTTGAATGGAAAATATGTTAAATTAATAAAAAGTTCTACTTTTTTAAGAAATATTTTTTTTTAATATTGTGAACATGTTCTTGATATGTTAACTAATGTCAAATTTTTTCTTAAAACAAATTCTATATTCATTTTCAATAAGACCTGTGACTGGGAAAAGTTCCAGCAGTACTTTTATGTGTATAATATCAAATGGTTTGAGTACATCTACACAGCCTGAAGAGCGAGATAGGTATTAAGCTGCAATTGTTGGACATATGCACTCAAATCAGCAAATCATGCATAGTCAATTATTGTAAGTTTGACACCTAAATTTTCTTCTTTTTTTTTTCTTTTTAAAAAGTTTTTTTTTATTATTATTTTTACTAAAATATCTCTGAAAGGAAAAATAGCTGGCTTTAATGCTTTAGATGCACACTGCTAGTCTAATGTTACCTAAGACAATGTTGAGATTTCTTTATATTTTCCATGTCAGCAAACCCATGTTGAAGCTCTTTCCCTATAGAAATGTAGGTTCAACGTGATTTTACTTGTAATAATCAAGGAGTGATTCAGAGAAGTAATAAATATGACTATTTAATTTTCCTTCCTATAGTAGCAGAGTGTGGGATGATTGTTTTTGTAAATAAGCATATTTTGTGTTGTGTTTAGAATATCTTCATTGTTTGTGCTTACTTCAAAATGCCACCTTAGACTACTTTTGAGAATGCTTTCTCATTTTTCTGTGGAGGACAAAGTTCAGTTTCAAGAGTTTTTCCTTATATGTAAGAAAACTGATTTTATATATCATAGCATTGGTTTTGATTTACAATAATAATAGTAGAGAATGAAATTTTGTGATCATTTAATTTTCATTTGGTGTATATTTACATGTTCTAACTAATTCTTCTTCACAGCAGTCTTGCAATATAAAGGAGTAACAGAATTTTTTTAAGACCTCATTCCCTCCCTCTCTCTTCCTGGCCTGAATTGAAACTTTTAAAAATATATTGACTTGATAAAAGGAAACAATTTTGTTTAAGGGTAATGCATGCTAGCCTCAATTAGTTTAGTCAATCTAGATAATGAAAAAACATTTTAAATCAGTAGAAGGCTACTGAGAATAACAACTCTGAAGCCTTCAGATCCTGCAACACTCAGTCCTGGTACCTGTAGCTTAACATGCTCTATCACATAACACACATATTAACATAGATCACTAAAGAGAATCAGGCACTTGTTTGTTCCTCCATTCTGTAAGTGATGAAATCACATTTTTACTTAAGATGATGGCAAAAGACATGTGGAGCCATAGGTTGAAGTCTCATCTTTCTTTCAAAGTCCGGGAAGCAAATAGAGGGAATCCCGTAATATGTTTGTGGTTTCAGTATCTGCAGCTGCTCATACAGTTTCCATCTTTGAGTGAGACTTTTGTGGACTTGTTGATGACTCACATTCTGAATACATCTTAGATAAAATATCTTGGAGGTGGTTAATAGGAGGGCAGTTGTTGATCTTGAGAAGGTTTAAAGGGCTTCTAGGAAGGAACTCTACTATGGCCTCATTAGTGTAGGTGAAGAAGAGTTATGGAAAGTGTTCTGGATATGTGCCACAGCTGCATACATCTCAGCTAGTTTTGTTGCTACTTAGTATAGTATTAATGTAGTGATCAGGAAATTTGATGTTTTTTATTCTTTAATGCACAAAATGGTGTGTCAGAAGGAAGGGAGTTTTGCTTTCTAGGGGAGGCATAGATCTTATTTGCCACCTTTCAAATGTAATAAGATACGATTGCAAACATTATGTGAATTAAAGGTGGTAGCAGAGAGGGTTGGAAAATAGTATTAAATATAATACCGTTTTTTAGCCTTTATCCTGAAATTGGAGAATGTCTTGCTCTGGCTTTCCAAAAATGTGACTTGTACTTTTTTTAACCTTTCTCCTTGCCGTGCCTTGGCATCAAGAGGCTGATCTCAAAAGACTAGGATATAGATGAGATTCCTTTGAATTTATTTGATAAAAAGAAGTGCAGAAGAAGCAAGTAACTGTGCCACCTCATCTATTATAGCTCAGAAATTGAAGTGCACATATCTATGAAGTCTGTTTGTAGCTTTAATTTACAAAACATGCATCTTCATGTCCTTTAGGTTTAGTTTATTCAGCAAACATAACACTTAAATGTACATTTTCCATTGAGAAGGTTAAATGCAAAATCGCTTTAATTAAAGTAGGTAGCTTTTCCTTTTTGTATAACAGACTAAAGATACTTTCACTGTGTGAATAATCTTTTTTTTTTGTGTGTGTGTGTACAGACAACAGGGTTTTTCAAATCTAGCAGGCATGGCTGTGTATTTTCTGGGTCAGATCTGATGGCTCATAGCAATGTCACTATGGCAGAATGAGGAATAGGTCTGTATCCTTCCATGCTGGCTAACTATACTGCTCTGCTTCTACTGGACAGAAATACAATGCAGTTATGCCAAACCAAAGTATTCATATAGAAGTCTTTCTCCAAGGAGCTGTAGTCAGCTGGGCTGTAGTTTCCAAGGCAACAACACTCCGAGACTATCTCTGGGTTTTTTTCTTCCTACTTACTTGGTAGATCTCCTCAGGTCAGTGAATTAAGGTATCAGCTGAAAGCTGGGACAGTTCTGTTAGACACCTTTTTAATAATGAAACTAAACTCATTCAGCAGCATAAGTCTAAAGTAAAACATACTTTATTCATTATCACGTATGCATTTTACATTTTTTTGCTAGGACACTTTAGATAAACTAGCTGTAATTTTTATTCAGTTGACTACAAAGGTGTGTTATGTAATCTTATTTTTAGAAGCATTTATATGTCTGAAATACGATACTTCAACAGTGTCAGGCTTCTACAATTTCTGAAGTGTTTTCTGTTTTCTAAAAAACTAGAACTGAAGAGCATGTTTAGAATAGAATCAAGAAGAGACTACACTTTTACATCTGGTGTGTGTGGGACTTCCTAACCCTTCTCCCAACTTGTCTTCACAAACTCAGTTCCAGTAATGCTCACATGGATGCAAATTAAATTCATCTACTTTGAGAATATGTCCAAACCCATCTTTTATTTTGAAATCATACAACTTATTGTGTTTGGGTTTGCTTATGTTTATCTGAGTGTTAACGCTGTCACAGAGGTTAGTAATATAGTAAATATGAAGGTTATTAGTAAACCTGCAGTAGGTGCGAGAAGCTTCTAAAGTGACAGATTCTGTGTTGCACTGAACCTGTCTAACAAATTAAATCACAGCACTGCTACTTAATCTGAAAAGCTTTCCACACATTGAAAAGCAGGGCTGTAAATATCTGCTTAAAATACTAACAATACTTAAAACCACTGCTTAGCAACACTGTCATTCTTTACAGAAGACAAGTCTTTAAGCGAAAAAATTATAGAATTATGTTATTCTTACTTAGACTTACTGCTCTGACATACTTACTGTCACTTTATTCAATTAGTACAGTGGTTCTCCGTGGCAAAACTTCTTATGAAACGTCTTCCTGTTCCTGAGTGCTAGGAAAATGTGTTAAGAATGTGCAAATGGTGGTAAAGTGTAGTGAGGGAGCCCTTTGATTTTGTTTCATCATTATTTGAGATGATGTCACAGTTGTTTTGACTTCACTTCTCATCCTCATTTCAGATTTAATTATCTGACTCGTAGAAAAAGTACTTAACACTCATTGCAGAAAGGAGAGATTAGAAGTTTTCCAAGGACACACAGAAATAGCACATAGATTTCCGATGTGTAGTATTTCATGCATTCCTTTTATCTTTTATGTTAAATTGCAGCAATACACTGCCATTTCTAAATGCAAAACAAAACAAAAACCCAGGTAGCTGTGTTCTGCTGGAACAGCAGTTCTTACTGCAGTTATAGAAACTTAACCTCAGTTAAGTTATTAGAACTGCAGTTTTTAGAACTTAACCTCATTTTTCAAGCCTTTTAGGGCTGGGGCTTAACCGTGTTATGAGGTTGTGGTTTTGAAGTAACTCCTCACTACTGACTGAGGAGCAGTCGCTCAAGGCTTCCCTGTGACAGGGAAGGTACTAAACGACATTTTAATGTAGCCTGAAGAAAAAAGGGGTTAAAAATGAAAAGGCCTTTATGATAAAAAGCACTTGCATTTCACATATGTTGTTTTAATGTCCTGAGGTCGGCTGTAGCTGCAGAAAAATGATTGGGTAGGAAGGCAGGAACGACGAACAGGATGAGCACGGGAGCGGGTCCCGGAGCCTGGCCGGGGACAGCAGGGGGCGCGGTGACACCTTATCCTGGTGCTTTGGGGACTGAACCCTCCTGAAACTGCGGGGATCCATGGATGGATGGATGGATGGATGGATGGAAGGATGGATGGATGGATGGATGGATGGATGGATGGATGGATGGATGGATGGATGGATGGATGGATGGATTTTGTGTCTTTGGCTGTGCCAAGAAAGTGCTGTGGCTGAAACACACTCATGCTGTCTAGTGGATTTTTAAGATGGAATGATGTTGGAATCCTAGTCCTAAAACCCAAACAACATAAAAACATACAGTAGTTTGCATACTGCTTAGACCCTGTCTTGTATTATAAAAAGTACTGCACCTTTCTCTGCACCAAATAGCTTTGCTTTTAGACTTGTTTGTTAATGGATGAAGTAGTGATGAAGATGATATTTGAAGTCCTCAAGTGTTTAGGAACTGTATGTTTGTAAAGGAATACTTAGTCAACTAAGTGATGAATCCCATAACGACTGGACCCGAGTCTGTCCTGTTCCTGATAGTCTTCACTTGAAGTAACAATGGAATTTGGTGTGTATTATTGCACTGAATCTTTAGAAAGGATAAGCACAATGTATAATAAAAAGCCACACGTGATTGTCGAGACCTGGCCCAGAAAAAGTAAGCTCACAGCAGCCACTCTAGTGTGAGAAGGCAATAAAAGTGCAACAAATGGCAAAGAGGTGAGTAATGTAAAGTATTTTAGGGGCTATTGTGGTACTGCTGCATGGTCTAGGAACCTTCCAGTGGAAAATTTATTTTGTAGCACTGCAGGAAGTAATGTTACCATTGCTACTGCTAAAAACTCCCCATGTTTTCTTGAGTACAGAAACTTTTATTTTTGAACTCACAAACTGACTGTTGGCTTCTCAGTGCTAAAGAGTCACAGGTTGGTTGAACTTGGACCTCTGCAGGACATCTGGTCCAACCCGCTGCTCAGACAGGGCCACTAAGAGCTGAGTGTCCAGAACTATGCCCAGATGACTTCTGAATATTGATTCCAGAATGTCCCTGGGCAACTTGTGCCAATGCTTGGTCACTCTCACAGTGAAAAAGTGTTTCCTGCTGTTCGTAGGGAATTGTCTGTGTTTCAGTGTGTGCCCATTACCCTGTCACTGAGTTTGTCTGGAAAGAGTCTGGCTCCTTCCTCTGTGTGCACTCCCTTCAGGCACTTGCACACCTTAATAAGATCCCCCCCCAAGCCTTCTCAGTGCTCCAGGCTGAACAGCCCTAGCTGTATCAGACTCTCCTCAATGGAGCAGTACTCTGATCCCTTCATCATCACTGCAGCCTTTGCTAAACTGTCTCCAGCGTGTCCATGTCTCTTGTGTCTGGGAGCTGAGAACTGGACCAGCACCCGGGCGTGTTGTCACCAGAGCTGAGTAAAGGGGCAGGATTGCTTCTGTCTCCCTGCCAGCAGCACTGCTCCTCATGCACCCCAAGGTGCCCTTGGTGGGATTTCTTACCACAGGGGCAGACTGCTGGCCCATGGTCAGCTTGGTGTCTGCTGGGACCCCCCAAGTGCTTTCTGTGAAGCTGCTTCCCAGCTGGGCAGCCTCCAGAATGTACTGGTGCCAGGGCCTGTTCACTCATACAGGACTATGCACTTCTGGTTGGACTTCATGAGGTTTGTGTCAGCCTATTGCTCTGGTATTCTTTGTGAAGAATGTATAGATTTTTTCAGAAAAGGTGATAAAATAATAAAAAAAAAATTCTAGAGGTAAATGTTACAGTATTTTTCCATAAAAATTCCACCAGATTTTGTACTGCTGTGCCAGAATATATCCATGAGAGTTTTCTTCTGCTTCCTTGCAGACTTGAATCATCATTTATCCAGCTCTTCTTCCTCAGCCTATAATCATTATGTAATATAAGGAAATTATATTTAAGACTCCCAGAAGTCCACACTAATGGAGTGAGGGCTTAATGCATTATTTCTAGTGCCATAATGACCATTTATCTCTGTGTGTGATACAGAACTTTGAACTGGACCTCTGAAATAACAAGTTGTAGCATGATGAACTGGAACAGCCCCTTCAATTCAATGTTTGAAGGACTTAATTTTTAGGATTTTTCCCTGGTGAATCCAGGCCTTTAATCCCTGACCAAAGCCAGGCTGATGGAGAGGGCCTGATGGGGGAGAGA
This sequence comes from Zosterops lateralis, assembly GCF_965231275.1. Classification (NCBI taxonomy): domain Eukaryota; kingdom Metazoa; phylum Chordata; class Aves; order Passeriformes; family Zosteropidae; genus Zosterops; species Zosterops lateralis. The sequence goes on along the minus strand of NC_139800.1, from coordinate 64,808,485 downwards.
ACGCATATGGCCTAAAAATACGTCTAACGCTATATGATACAAATATGGTTGAAGTATAATCTGTGTCTTTCAAATAAAAAGCTTTCTCTATATATAGAGAAGTTGAGAGGAGGGGCTGTTGAAAAACAACTATTTAAATAGCAAATGAGATAATGCATGCCGAAGATGGTACTGCTTAATTTGCTTTGCAAATTAAGATTTTTATACCGTCTTTTGGCTGTGGAAAGCAAGAGGAGCAATATTTTGTGACAGATTTGTATTATTAAGTCTTCAGAAACAACCTTCCCTGAATGCAGGAAATACTATGAACCTCTAAAAAATTCTTGTAACACTGTTTGATTCATATCAGTTTTCTATCATTAATTGTTTCCTATTTAAACATTTCTTCATAACAGATGGAATGCAGTAAGTCTGGACCTCAAGCTAATAGTGATTGATTTTCAGAACACTGACAGAATGTCTTTTACACTGTGTAGCTGTTTTCTCAGGCTGTCATCCAGATCACTTTAAAAATTCATGATTTTACTTTTTATTATTTCAGGTAAAGAACATTATAGATCTGTGTGGTGTAATATATTCACAGCAGAGGAAAAAGTTTGGGAAGATTGTAACAAACTTCAACGCAGTGTAGTTCAGAATTGCTTTTTATTCTGCTCTTGATTGTCAGTATGTCAATTTTGCGTTCCAGGACTGGAAATGAAGCAGTAAAAGGATGTTGACTTCCAAACTGATTCCCCCAGATATTTATCCTAGAAAAGCATACGTGGAATGTATGATTAAACGAAAAATTCGGATGCTAGAGGACACAGCGTAGCTACCAGAGGGAAGGCCTGTGTATGTATTTTTCTCCTTTTTTGGTTTTCTCATCCTTTGAGCTTCAGTTGCAAATATAGCTGAGGATAGCCAAACTCCACAACTGGATGTCAGCCATCAGGTGCTCTGGTGCAACTCTTGACAGAGATGACTTAGTAACTCATACGGTATTTTACAAATAAAGTTGTGATTTCTTTTTCTTCTTTGTCTTCCTGTTTTATAATTTTTCAGTAGGCAAATGTTGGAGGACAGTTTTCAGTCATCTCTGAAAATGCTCCTAAAATACAGGACTTAAAAAAAGGCTGACAGGGTTGAAAATGTGCAGGCTGTCACCAACTCTTGGATAAAGCAGTTCACTCTGATAAAACAGATGGTGGTCAGTATGTGTTAGTGCCACTTGAAACAAAGGGTTTTACTCTAATTAAGAATAAGAACTTGTCCTCAGTAATGTTCCAGAGTCACTCTTCCTCTAACTACACCCATTTCTGTGACCTATATAAGCATCATAGCTGTCCACATTTTTCAATTTTTAGCCTTTCTTGTAAATCTCTTTTCAGAATTTCAAGGGTAGGAGCTGAACCGAAGAGTTGAATAAGTTCGTGTCACAGTTAAACATGAAATCATTTTAAGATTTACGTTATACTTAGATGACCAAGTTAAATTTGAGGGATGTGTATCTGATACGAGTATTGACAGCTATGTCTTGAAACTATTCTGACAAACTGACAGAATGTCTTCAAATGCCTTTCAAGTAATTTCATTGAAGCCAACAGAGATAAAATGGTTCTTATTAAATGAGAATCTGCAGACATAGCAGTTGTTATTATTTGACTGTTGACAAAATTTCATATTCTTGTTAATTCGAAGGTGGTAAAACTTGAATGTCGTGATCATTAGAAAACTGTAGAAAATACAAAATCTATTTCTGTTACCTAAATGGACCATTATCTAAATGGATACCTGAGTCTGTTGTTTGCATTACCCCATCCAGCTGTATGGGCCAGCAAGAACATGTCTTGTAATGTTTCTCCAGCTGCAGGCAGCCACAATTCTTGGCATATTAGGAAAGAATTTTCAAAATGCATTTTTCTGAAGTTATGTAGTCTTGATTTTTCTTCTTTTATTTTTCCAGTGTTTGGTTTTGGGGATTTTTTTTTTTTTCTTTTTTTAACAGCTGTAGTCAGTATAACATCATAAAACCAGATGTATTACCAAAGCCAAATAATTTTGCCTTTTTTTTCCCACTGTCTCATCTCAGAACCAAATGGAGAATGTTGAGTCAAGGTGATAAACAATGAAATAATTCTCATCTGGTCCCCAGCAAATGGATCCTTCTCAGGACTTTTGGGAAGATACTTTCCCAGTGTTTTTAGTGGTTTTAATACACAGATGGCTTAAGCTCAATTCTATAGAATTAAAATAACTATAACCCCCATCCCTGAAACTGCCTATTCTGAGTTACAATTTGTAGGTTTTATTTTGGGACACTGGCCCAAGCACTGATCACTCTGAGTTACAAATTGTAGGTTTTATTGGGGGATTTTCATATAAAAAAATTCTTGTGCTATTCCTTATTTGGTTTCTTTCTTTGATTAATAGTAAGGTAGAATCTAATTTCTTTTTATGTATGTCTGGAGATGTGAAAGCATTCCAAATGGTCTTTTCTTCTTCTTTTTTTTTTTTTTTTTTTCATTGCAGTTCTTTGTATATGAAGCCACCATGTAGCAATGCACTCATATGCAACCTTGAGAACTCTAAATTCACAACTTGATTGTGTCAAGTCACTGGAGCTTTTCCAAACATGGCTTAAGTTTCCACAAAAACAAGTGTAACATTTTAAGTAGAACATTTTTAATTGTTCCTCCCCCAAGATATTGTCTGTTCAGTTACCATCAAATACTTAACGTATTAAATATTTGCTTCCATTGTGTATGAACCTAGAAAAACCCAGAGTAACATTTAATTGTAAACATCTGATTAGTATTCATTTGGTTAGGATTTTTTGTCGTTGAATTAGTCACAGTGGTAGTCATATTCAGTAAATCTATGTATAGCATATGTCTTTCACATGGTATTTTGTGTGTTTTAGATCTAGCCCAGTTACTAAAATAATTTGTTACTGGAGAGAAAAACCCAACCCAGTGCGCACAATAATAGATGGAACACCTTTTACTTCATCCTTATTTATTTGCATACTTCTATTGCAGTTTTTGTGATTGAGGAAAACCGATTGTGTTTGAACTACCATTAATTTTCAAAGATCAACAAGAGGTCACAATAAGGTGTGTAAATAGTGTCTGTTGACAAATTCATGGAGTCTAAACAAAACATTTGTTAAAAGTTTGCAACTATTGCTCTATAATACCCAGTTGGAGACAAAAATAAGTCTAGGTAAGCCAACATGAAATATATTGAACTGTTGTATACCTCCAGGTGCTTCTTAAGAAGAAATTACCATATTAGGGAACTGAAGAATGTTAACTGTCATGTATTTGTTAAGGCATAGCTGGAAAATAAACTCTTACCTACAGGTAAGAGTTTTATGTTTCTGTTTTCTATTCCTGGATCCATTTGGATGTGGATCCAGGAAGGGGAGAAAACTGGAGAAAACAAAAGTTGTATTGGACCTAGAAGCAAAGCTACATCTGGACTCAGATTTTGGCTTTTGCAGAGGCTGTTTTGGAGGCTTATGTAATAAGCCTTTCCTGCTTTCATAAATGGCTCATTTTGTTACACTTGCATTAGGCTCATGTTGTGATAAAGACTATGTTTTCAGGGCTATATCCTGCTCCTCTGATAATTTTGTTATGTTTAAGCTGGTTAAAATGTGTTTTGCAAACAGTATGAACAAGAGAAAGTGCAGTTGTAAAGGTGAGTGCATCATGCCTATTGTGTATGTCAAGTACATGATAAGGCACCTAATCCTGTGGGTGCATCCTAGTAACAAAACTACTATTAAGAGTGACAAACCAAACACGCCAGGAGAGACAGCTGGTATTTTTGTTCCTGTAAACTATTCTCTTACAAAAAGATGAGTAAGAGCCAGGTCTTACATACTCTTTGCTCGGCAGTGACATAGGGCAGCAGGAAAAAAAGAGCATAACTAACCAGGTACACCTAAAAGTTACTACCTGCCTAACTCTTACTTATCCATTTGATTTCAATACAAGTTGGCTCAAAAGGCTAAGATATCTGAAGGGTATTAGTTCTGGTTCTGGTTTTTTTCCCTTAAAATCAATGGCTCTCCAATAAATCACTGAATCACAGAATATGCTGCGCTGAAAGGGGCCCATCAGGATCACCTAAGTTCAACTCCTGGCCCTGCACAGGATACCAAGAGTCACACCCAGTGCCTGAGATCATTGTCCAAATGATTTTCAAACTCTGATCAAGCTTGGTGATGTGATCACTTCTCTGGGGAGCCTGTTCCAGTGCCCAGCCACCCTCTGGGTGATAAAACCTTCAACCTAAACCTCTCCTAACACAATTTCAGGCCATTCCATTGGGCCCTGTCACTGGTCACCACAGAGAAGAGACAAGTGTCTATCCCTTCTTTTCCCCTCATAACAAATTGTAGATAGCAGTGAGATCTCCCCTCAGTATCCTTTTCTCCAGGCTGAACAAAGCAAGTGACCTCAGCCTCTCCTAACAAAGCTCCTCCTCGAGGCCCTTCACCCCCCTCATGGCCCTCCTTTGGACCCTCTCTAACAGCTCAATGTCTGTTTTGGATTGTGGCACCCTGAACTACCCCCAGCACTGAGGTGAGGCTGCCCCAGCTCAGAGCAGAGTGGGACAATCCCCTCCCTTGCCTGGCTGGCCATGCTGGGCCTGATGCCCCCAGGACACCCTTGGCCCTCCTGGCTGCCAGGGCACTGCTGGCTCATGTTCAACTTGCCACTGACCAGGACCCCCAGGTCCCTTTCCATGGCACTGCTCTCCAGCTTCTTGTTCCCAGTCTATACACACAACCAGGGTTGCCCCACCCAAAGTTAAACCTAAGGCTTCTACAGGATCAGTCATAAGTCCTGACAAGTGCTTTTGAGAATCTTAAATGTTAAATTCAGCAATTCATAGCTGAAGAGTGTCATAGCTGCAAAATAGCATATTTAAGGAATGGATTGGTCTTTAATGATAGTATTGTTTTTTAGGTCTTGTGATCTAAGGACAGATAGGAGACAGAACATACTAGTTTGACCAGATAATTTAGCAGAAAAAATACACAAACTCTAAAGCATGTGAGCACTTTCTTGAGATAATTTTACTACAAGAAAATTTAGAAGACTGGAAGCTAACTTGGAGAGGGTTACATAATAGATTAGGGTGTTAAAATAAAGTTTTTAGGCACATGAAGTATAATAAAGAAGTAACAAATTCCTGGCTAAAATCATTTAGGACCATACTTGGGATCTGCTTTCAGTGTCTCATTGGACCCATTGATGACTGATGACATCTTCTAGGGCAGGTATTCCTTCTCTATGTAACTATGGATTTAAGTGGTGAAATTGGGTTACTAATTATATTCATGAACTAGATTTCAGTGAAAAGGTTTAAACAAAAAGAAACAGAGCAGTCAGCAGAGATTTGAGAAAGACTGTAAAATAATATAAAATTCAATCTTTTCTGCATCAGTGTATTTGGTTTCAGCAGAAGTGTGAATTTGTTTACAGGTTCATCTTTTCTGTATGTCTTTGTTGAAAATCAAGTTGAGACATAAAGATAGAATGCTGCTTTTGAGACAATATTGCACAAGATTAGGATATAATTTTCTTAGTCTTCCTCTAAATCGTCAATGAAGTTCCTAAAGGTCGTGTAGTTGAAAATTTTCTATCTTTGTTACATCATAAGGTAATTTTTCTTTCATGTAGAATTTAATCACATCTGAATATTCTTGCCAGAATATCAGTTTACTGCTCTTAAAGTTACTGTTTCATTAACAACAATTAAATCACTCATGGTACAAGCTAGTATGTTAAATTAGTATGGTTTAAAAAATAAGCAGTGTTAAAGCTGATACATTACAGTAACAGTCAGTTAAAGAGATTGATTTTCATTGAATTTCCTGAAATATTTCTTATTTTAATCTAGTGAAAACAGTAAATTACTTAGTTTCTTAATCCTTTTCTGGTCAACAAGGCTGCTATAAGGATAGTTTACTATTGCCATGAAAATAATTTTGTTGCTGTCATAGAGCATGTTCTTCTAGAATTCAGCTGTGTACTGACCACTCCTGTCCTCTGTAATTTGACAAAGCACAAAATTATAATGATGATAGGTTGATTTAAAAAATTTTTTCCAACCTAAATAATTCTATGATTCTAAAATAAAAAGGCAACTGAAGTTGAAGTAAGTTGAAGTTCAACTGAAGCTGAAGTAGCTTCCTAAAATCATATGTGATGGCATAGAGCAACCTCCCTGTGATGAATGGAGAACACAAAGCTGGTAACTGGGTACATAATGAGTGAAAAGAGAGACTAATATATGCATTGTTCAGATCTATGCCCTCTACTCTAATCTACCTGTCCAGAAGTCAAAGTCTGTCACTGACATCAAAAAATGGTGCAAAATTTGTAGAATAAGAATTGCTAGAGTTCTGTGTCAGGCAGCAGATGCCATGTGAGTTTGATGGACAAAACCAAGGGCACAGCCGGACAGTCTTACATTATGCATAGAGCACAAGAACATTACTTGCTGAAAAGCGTATATACATATTCCTAAGGAACAGAGAGTACAATTTTTGCAGTTGTTTGTGGCAGTACAACTCAAATTTAAGGCTTTTTTATTGTGCTGCAATACGTGTTGTTCTGTTCTGTTTTGTTCTGTTGTTCTGTTCTGTTCTGTTCTGTTCTGTTCTGTTCTGTTCTGTTCTGTTCTACCTTGCGTATATAAAAGATCCTGAATTGGAAGGGACCTACCAGGATCATCAAAGTTCAGCTCCTGGCTCTGCACAAGACAGCTCCAAGAATCTCACCATGTATCTGACAGCACTATCCACAACATCCTAGCTGTAGTTTGTAGTTCTCACTGAAGAAAATCCACTGTAGAAAAAAGTGCTCATAATCTCTCTTGACACTTATTTTGCTCTCTTATGCTAATTAACATGAGCAGTTCCAATTATTTCTACAAAACTACAAAGTAATAATTGCATATTAGTGAACCTTAGCAGAGATGACACAAAATGTGCTTCAAGCTAGAACTGTTCTTGTTTCTCTGTTCCTTACTCTTTGCAACTAGCAGAGAAGGACCTTTATCCCTGACCATCCCTGAGCCTTGGTTATGCTGACAGCCCATGGAGGAAAAGCTCTTCCAGAAGAGATGTAGGCAGAAGGAAGCCTTCTCTTCTCAAAGCCATCTCTGTGCCCATTGTCCCCATTCTGTTCTGTTTCACTCAACTCTTCCTGTTTCACTTTTCATCAATAACTCTCAGGTTAGCATTTCTCTCTGACCCAAGATTCAGGCTGTGGTTCTTTTTCCCTCTGACCTCTGATCTCTGAAGGCTTTAAATTGGTGCAAGAATGAAGTGGAGTCTCAAGGTCTTGGTTTTCTTGGTTTCTTGCGTTGTTTATTAATTCTTATCTTACAAATTCTTTGTGCCTGGCCAAGGTGTTCACAACAGCCTGGACACAATGCGACTCCCCCTGTGATGGGAGGTCGCTTTGATTTTATTCAGATAATTATGTACTTGCTATTTACCATTTCATACCAATGCCTAGTAACTATACTAGAAGGGTCATTTCTACTTTGACCCAATCCTTTCAAACTATCTTGTGCCCACGTCACTGCAGAAAATGGATGCCAAGGGAGCAGAAGAAGAACTCAGGGTACCATCCTAAAATCTCCATCTTGTCCCCAGTCAGCTTCATTCTAAAAACCCAAAACTACAAAACTTTCCATCTGGTAATAAACTACACTACTGTCTTTCACACATTTGTGACTTGTAATTCTTGTCTGTGTTGGAAGTTTTCTCATGGACCAAAATCAAAGGCTGTGTCTTCCTGGGCTCTGTGCCAGGCAAACCCCCCTGCACAGACCCCAGACCCTCTTTCTTGGGTCCCAGGCCTCTCTACCAAGGTCTGTGACTTTCCAGGGCGCCCAGAGGGATGCCCTGGACTCCGACAAATAACTGCAACTAAAATATTTATGGCAATGGCACATAAAACAAAGCACCCATGCAGGTGCAGGAGGTGAGTAGGCAGCAAAACACGTTTTCTACATAAACTGAGTTTTTGCAATCTGGGAATCTTGGGGATAACAAATACCCATCCTGCTGTTAGTTTTTACTCTAGAAAGCTTTTAAACAAAAGCTTTTCTCTTAAATGGATATGCTAGAGTTATTGAGGTACATTGCTGTTACACAGTATGGAAAGCACAGACCAAATCACATCAATAGTGAAAGATTTACTCTCCACCTCTTGCTTCCTCATTTCTTTCCCCCCTAATTCAAGAGGTGTTGGAGGAAAGTGGTTGTTACTTCAGTAACCTCTTTTCAAAACAACTGAAGAATAAATTTTTATTTGCTGGGGAAACTAGAACAAATTAGCAAGCCTTAAACATATTTTTTCAGTTTAAAATGTGATGCATATGTAAAGGCCTTTTTATTGTTCTGATGGTTTGCTGGGTCATGCCTGAGCTTTTAAAGGTCTTGTAGATATGGTCTGTTAGCTGGAGCTTCAAGTACAATTAGAAACAAATAAACACTTACTAAATTGTATGAATTATCTGCTAATAGGACTCATCTGAAATCCCAGACCACAGAAATGTGAACTCAGACTTTTATATGGGTCACCATAACCTTGCTGCAGGCATCTGATACTACTAGCATCTAGGTTAGTAATTCCTTTGACATCTAGCAATAATGACAAATAAAACTATCAAAATACTGATACCTGATATTCTGAAAAGCTGTGTCATTTGATACAATAGGGCTGTGAGTTCCATGAATGCTGGTTCAGCTGGGTCTTGATGGGCCTGTTGAGATGCTGGCCTGGGAGACACCTTTTCCTGCTGCTCCATGCGCAGAGAGCTTTGCAGGCTGGGCACAGGCTGGGGTGCAGTGCAGCAGCATGGGCTGCAGGAGGGCACTCTGCAGTTACCCTGAGTGGCATGTAAAACAGAGCAGAACTAATGACATCTGCTTCTACATGGGAGCAAAGGAGTGGTGTAGCCTGGCTGCCTTTGTTTGGCTGGAGCCCATTATTTACAAGGCTGAGATATTCTAACAGCCAAGGTATTCTTACAGCTGGTCAACATGGACCTGTTTTTTTCCGCAAGTTGATAATTCAGATTTTGTTGAGGAAACTCAACAGGAGGAACCTCTCCCTCTGGTGGGTCTTGGGCCCACAGTATTCCCAGCTGATGCAGGAGCAGTGTCAACTCCACGATCTCAGGCAATTGATGGACACATGGGGCTGTTTCACAGAGAAGGCTTTGTGACTCCAGCAATGTGGCTGCATCTTTTGATTTGCATCACTGGTTTAGGCTATCAAAGCCTGTGTCTCTGTTCACTGCATAGACAAAGTTTCATGCATGAAAAAGATAGAGTTTTCTCCCTCTTTCTTCTTTGGTTTATTTATGTACTTCTTTTGTTTAGTGCTAAGTGCCAGCTTCAGCTGTTTCATAAGATTATTCAGAGGCTGCCCTAATATTTTCAGAGGGTTTCTCATGACCTAGTAGTAACTTTCTAATGAAAATTTTTGCCCACTTTGTGACCTGCTGTGTGGGAGAACTATTTCCAATAAATTCAGTCTACTAAATCTTCTATTTATTTTGTAGGAATTCCTCTTCTGTTTAGGACGCAGGAATCAGAATCGTCTCAATCACTGTCTAAAGAGGCAGAGTAAACCATGAGAAGTGGCTGTTCTTTGTTAGAAATAAATACATAATTGATGCTGATTATGGTATATGACTGTAGAAGCCACCCAAGAAGAAAGACAGATGGCTCCCAAGCCTGGAGATAATAATCTAGTGGCCACAAATTTTAGGTTTTGAGTGGAAACTTGAGCATCAAGAAGAAAAAAGCCTCTTGGGAACCTAGTTACAGAGTAGATGAATGTAGGAGAAATGAAAGCACACAGATGAGCTCCTTTGACATTATTTTCTTTGCCACTGGGGAGTACATGGAAGTAAGTAGACAATTTACTGTAATGACTGCTTTGCTAAAGGACCTTTTCCTATGGTTCATCACTGAGCATCAAGGGAGAGTACTTGTGCTGGTGTGCTCTGAGGTGGGGCGAGGGAAACAAGCAGATCTGTCTGGGTGTTTCAATATGTGGATGTTTACAAACAGGCAGCACAAACACATGTTACACCATGTGTGGCTTCTCTCACCACATGCAGTCCCAGGGGGTCACTGCATTCTGCATGCTCTGTGCTAGGACAGGCAAAATACATCAGTGGCATGATGTTTCATTAATACTGTATGTCAGGGTTTTCACTGTTCCTTTTGGTTTTGTGCACAATCTGCCACTAAAAACTCTTCAGGACAGGGTGAGACCTCTACCTATCCCCAGTTACCCTGTCTGTATGGGAGATGAAGCTGATGGTGCTGATGGTCATCTAAGGCATACAAAGAGGCTAAGTGTTTAAACGGTTAAAGAGATAGTATGAGCTTTCAGAATTTGTTTGTTGATTTTGCTGTTAAGGAAAAAGAAAATCACAAATCTGGATGCCCATTCAGTTAATATGAACCATCTGTCTGCTTTCGTCTACTTTTCTGGCAGAACTTTTACTTTTGTGGTTTTTTTCCTTCTATTTCTGATTATGAAACAATCCCCAGTGGTGTGTCAGAAATCACTATTATAAATGCTGACAATTGTTCTGGGGTTTGCATTAAAGGCTTTTAAAACCCAAAATATGTCTGAAGCTGTGTATGTTGTCATAGGCTTCAAATCCAAGTTACCCTCAGTTGTGAACATGCTACAAATTCTTTTAACACAGATATGCTTGTCAAATGCAAATCAGAACTTGATCTTTGGGACACCACTCCTAAGGGGAAGTGAAGTTTGCCAAGGAAACAGTTGAATACAGTGGGGTGTTTGGAGAGACATAATCCCAGCTGGTGAAGGTGGAGGGAGGCAGAGGTTTTTTGTACCAAAAATCTTTGCCCTCAAGACAAGTAGGGACAGAAATGGTAAATAACTCTCACAGCTGTGCACAAACTTTTAGAAAAGGAAAAAGTATGCAAGGCTGTTTTGCAGACAGCAGATTAGTGCTCCTGCCTAAAAGACTTGGCTTCTTTTGCATGTTATTCTTCCTGCCTTGATTTCATGGGTGTCTGCTGACTTTTATGCCTGATTGGATGAGATTAGGATTTGACCCATGGCCTCTTATGCGCACCTTTCAGTCATAACCTTTCAGTTCATAACCTTTCATAACCAGAGGAAAGAACTAATAAAAACCTGTAATACTGTGTTTAGATGTTCTAGTTTTTTGCTGCTGTTGAGACTACCTTTCTATTTCTAGGGCCGAATAATATTGAACAAACATAAAATAAAATGTAATGTTCTCTTTGTCTCCAGCATATTGTTCAAGGATACATCTTTTCAGTTTGCAGCATCTCTAGGTGACAGAAAACCTTTGCCTATTTCCATTTATATCAAGTGAAAGTCTTTTTCTTCCTTCAGTGGGAGCACAATTGAGTCATTATATACAGTTTCTTGAAGGCAATGTCTGATCCTGTTTTCTTTTACTTTTTACTTTTTCCTCCACATATCTATTATGGAAATTAATTTTTTTTTTTATTCTCTAGCCTTTTACTACACTCTTTTTTCTGTTTTCAAAATTCAGTCTGTTGTTCTGGCACACAAGAATTGTCAGTGGAAGGACTTAGTTACTAAGTTAACTTAGTATTTGGAGAGTACTACAAAAAAAATCCAGGGAAATACATCGCTATGAGACAGGTTGAAGTAAGCTGAGTATTCAATTCTGCCTGTGCTAGCATTTCAGAGGTATGGGGTTTTTTCAACGCTGGTGTTTTTCACTTCTGTTTTCATCAAGAGATTCTGAATCTTCATTGAAATCTACAAGGGAAACATGAAGGGTTAGTTCTATTTTTAAAAGCAGGAGATTGTGTAAAATGTTAGTATTGAACAGTGTTTGACCATAGCAAAGTCAAACATGATTGGACTCTCTAGTGCTTGACATAGTGTATGTAATAGGGTTTCTGTTATTTATACATGTCAAAATTTAGCTTCCAACACTAACAAACTGATGTCATTCTAGTTCTGGTTTGAATTAGCAAAAATCAGAGCTTTTCTTTCTACTCTCATTTTGTAATAACACTGCCAATTAAGAAATAGGACACCAGCCACGAACAAAGAAGCAGTTCCTGCTCTAATGAGTTTGTGGTCTGAATTCAACAGGCCTGATGGTCACCAGCTGTTTTACAGCATCAAACTTGTATTTCCATCTAAAATTGGATGTTCTCATGAAATGTAGTTCCACTTGCTTGGGGAGCCTTTCTCTTGTTTTTGTGAACATACTGGAGATTAGAATTATGAACTGCATAATTACACAAATGTCTGAAGAATCATTTACTATATGTCTGTCTTTAAAACCAGATGTTTTCAGTTCTTCTGCTCACTGAAGTCTCCACTTCTGTTGGTGTTTGGGAATTTCTTTATTTGAAGAAAACCAACACAGGTAGTTCTTAAGTACAAATTATTTCAATGAAAAATTTTGTAAATTTTTTTCAGAATAATCTCTTTCATACAAAAATTTTATTATTTTCTGATAGGTACCACATTTCCTCACAGTCTGCAGAAAGGAATAGCAGCTACTTTCACGCTCATGTTTTATGTGAAGTTGTCTGCACCAATAATGAAAACCTCCTGGCAGGACTGAATCAGGGAATTCCAAATAGGAAGACTTTGTTGATCATGGCATACCTTTTTGGTACAGATTTTCACATGTCTTTTCCATGAAATTTCTGGCTTCTTCAAATTGGGACAGCTCTTCTCAATAGAAGTACACTCACTTTGCATACACACTGTAGATTTTAATTACCGTTTTATATTATTTCTACTACATCCATACTAAGTACTAAGCTGGCCATAATCTTTTTAGCTGACCTCAGACTTATCAGCATCATTGCACGGTGTTATACCTTTAAACATAGATCCTTTTTATTTTAACGCACTCCATAATTTTGGATACTGATATTTTATCTCTATTTCTACCAATTCTATACTTATTACAACCAAAATCTGCAAGTGTTTACTTCTACCTACTGCTTGGTGAATAAGTACTGCTGTCTTTTCTTTAATATACTTACCTGTAGCATAATAGGAAACCACAATGCACAGTCAGGCCACGAATAGAACACCTCATTTTAGGGATGGAAAATGTAGAGATTTCTGAACTTGATATAAAAACAGGCCATGTGTCATGTTTTCAATCCCTGTGTACTGTATGATTCCTTTGAGGAGAGTCTGAGAGAGCTAGGGCTGTTCAGCCTGGAGCTCTGAGAAGGCTTGGGGGGGAATCTTACTAAGGCGTTGCAAGTACCTGAAGTGAGTGCACACAGAGGAAGGAGCCAGACTCTTTCCAGTGACAGGGCCGGAGGTGATGGGCACACACTGGAACACAGACAGTTCCCTACAAACAGCAGGAAACACTTTTTCACTGTGAGGGTGACCAAGCATTGGCACAGGTTGCCCAGGGACACTCTGGAGACTCCATCCCTAAAGACATTCAGAAGTCATCTGGACATGGTCCTGGGCACCTGACTCCGGGTGGCCCTGACTGAATAGGGGGTTGGACCAGATGGCCTGCAGAGGTCCTTTCACCCTCAGCCAGTCTATGGTTCTGTCCTCTGCATGCCTTTCCTAGACTCTCCAATGAAACTGAGCTCAATTCACTCATGTTTTGTTTTACAGACTGATTTCTACATTGTAGAGGTATCCATAACTGCTGTTTAAATTTTTGATGCAATATCATAATGTATTATGAAATAGAAAAGACAAGTTTTCAAGTGAAAAGCATAGAGATCAAATTTAAAATTAACAGTACCAGCAAAGGAAACAATAGCAAATAAACAGAATTATGAGGTGAGTTGATTGCAAATTTGTACGGCTTAAGCAGCTGTAAACAAGAAGTTACTGAATTTCAAAAATAACTAGAGTCTATTGATTTTTAAAACTGCACATTGATAAATGGTCGCTGTGTTCATCTAAGATAGTTTAACCTCTGATGATTTTATGAAAAAAACTTGCAATTCAGCACTATTCTCCATCTGCTTTTGCTCACAGTTTGCTGCTATTGTGGCACAAGTTTCTTTTGCAAGGTTCAAATTTTCCGTTGCAACAGAAATTTAATTTTCATATGTGTTTAAAAGTCAGTCTGGGTTATTTTGCAAATATCACAATTTGCCAGCTGATATAACAAAGGATTGTATATACTTGCAATCATTAGTCATAAAAAATAGCTGCAGTATATGCTTAGATTTCTTTGTTCCTGCAGCCAGTCTCATCTTCTTCTGGCTCTGCTGTTGTTTAGAGGTTAGACCTCCCTGCCTATCCTACTACTTTGTATTCCTCCCCCTTTTTCTAACAGTTTTCTTTCACTCTGCCTGTTCCTTACAATGTCATGAGATCACTGACCACATTAACACCACAGAGGTGTTCAAAACGCCTGGTAAACGAAGATGTGTACTGTTTCTTGCACCTCCCAAAAGCAACACAGCTCATCCCTTTGCCTTAATTGATGAACTCTCTAGTCCATGTGGGAAAGAGTTTGTGACACAATCCAGTGTCATTGTCTCTATGTCACCATCCCTTTGGGGCACCTCAGCTTGCAGCACTGCAGTAGGTTCTCAAGGTCCTGAAATTCTTCCTTGGCTTACAACTGTCTCACAAGCAAGCAGGGAGTTTCCTTTCTCCCTGTTTTTTTCTGACTGACACCAAAACAGAAGTCAGACATAACATATTCTTTTAGGGTTACTTAAAACTAAAGCGAAGCGATTTTCACATGTTGTGGTTTGAAAGCAAAAATCAGTGATACACTCCAAGTCAGAAATACAATTTAATAGGAAGAGAAAAAAAAGTAAAATAAAATAAAAGTAATAATACGAAAGACCACCGACAGAGTCAGAATACAACCTGACACCCTGTTGGTCAGGGTGTTGGAAACAGTCCAAAAGTCAGCCATCCTGGAGTGGCAGACATGCTCCTGTTGGAAGTAGAGATGGTCCTGTAGGGAAAAATGGTCCAGAGATGGGTCCAGCCTTCCTTCAGGAGTCCTGTGGGAACACTGGATGTCTGGTGACACTTGTGGCTCCTTTTTATCTAGATGGAAATGGCTTGGCTTTTCTTCCCTGGGTAGAGGATCTCACAGTAGGATGATACAATGTGTCATGTCATTGGTAAACTTTAATAGCCCATTAACAGAAGATATCTTCTCGGAGGGTGAAAAGAGATAAGAAACAATCCTCCACCCCGTTTTAACATCTGGCTTGTTATCAAAAAGGCAGTCACCCCCTCCCTCCTAGACTTGAAACAGATAAAGAAAAAAAACCAAAACACCTCCCCAGCCAGGTTTCAATAGATGGAATGGAATAAACTTTTTTTTTTCTTTCCCCCCCCCTCTTTTTTCCTCTTTTTTGTTTTGTTTTGTTTTGTGTTTGTGTTTGTGGGGTTTTTTTTCTTGTTGTTTTCGTTTTGGTTTGATTTGGTGTTTTTTGGTGTTTTTTTGGTTTTTGTTTGTTTGTTTTTGGTTTGGTTTGGTTTTGGTTTTTTTGTTTTTTGTTACAAAACCCAAGACACCACAAAAGGAGTTACTAGGGAACACTAAAGAAGTAATTTGCTATAGTGCTCAGTTATTCCCTTGCATTCTTTCTGTTTCCATCTAAGCCTGGTGCTTCCACAGGTCTTTGGAGTGAGCTGGAGAAGAGATCTCATCTTCTTGTTTATGGTTACAGTACTTTTATTCCTAAAGGACTGTATACTAGAAGATGAAATAGAGGTTAAAATGTGACAATTTTTTTCACCCTCTCCTTTGGAATTAATTACCTATTGCAGCTTGGAGAGCAAACAGCAGGTATTAGAGATCAATGTGCACTTGCAAGGTTACAGTCTCACTGCAGTCATCTTGGTGTACTGGGATTACTCACATGGCTAGAGTAATGTGGAGGATGGAATGAGATTCATTAGGAAGGACAGGCTGGGAGACTGAGGAGATGGAGCTGCCCTTCGTACAAAGGAGCAGCAGGAGTGCATGGAGCACTATCTTGGAATGGCACATGCACATGAGGGGTGTTGAGGAAGGTGTCTTCTACAGAAGACATGCTTAGGAAAAAAAAGATCTGCTTCAGAGAAGATCTGAAGATCTTCAGATAAGGTCTTCAGACAGCTGGAAAAAACTTCACTTTCACCTGCCATGGCCCTCAGGGGGCTCTTCAGCCACCCTGGTGTCTGCTGTAGGGTTATGCAGTAGAACACAAGCAATTCAGTCGTTTTCTGGACTCCACTGATTTTCTGATGTTGGAGACTGAAAAGTTCTGTTGTTTCTGTTAATTTTACAGAAAAATTGGTTGGGAATGCGAATGTGGGAGGAGCTATGAGTACAATTACCACAAGACAGTGTAGATCAGTGTTACAAATACTCAATGAGGGGAATAAAGAAGATAAAGCCAGACTCTTCTAATGGTGCCCAGTGACAGGACAAGACACAAAGAGAAATACGGGAAATTCTGCTTAAAGAGAAGAAAAAAAGATTTAGTGTTTTGACAATTAAACAGTGCACCAAGTGTCTTAGGCAGGTGGTGGAGTTTCCATTATTAGAGATATTAGAAACCCAGTTGAACAACAGTCCTAATAAATTTGCTGTAGCTCATACTGCTTGAGCAGGGATGTGGACTAAATGACTTCCAGAGATACCTGCCAACCTCTGAGATTCTGTTAAATGAATCTGTGATAAAAATATATTCCAAAGCACATTTCATGGTAAATTTTAGAAAAGCTTATTCATAAAGAAATTACAGGGAGGAATCACAGCTGACAAACCAATTTGAAAGCATTCTTTTTAAAAAAAACCAGGAGCATGAGATTTCTTTAGCCTGTTCGTGCAATGCCATACAAATAGCAGAACATGCTCCCGTTTATACTCTCATACACTTCTGTGGGGGCCCTTTCAGCCCATGGCTTCACTGCTGTGCAGAAGGTGAGCTAAGTGTCACACTCAGCTGTCATATAACTGGGACTAATGTGCGCCATCAATTAATACTGTTATTCACAAGCTGTCAGTTGGGGTGATGACTTCTAGACCATCAGCCAAGCATAAAGGAGATCAATGCAAAGTTATTTAGGAGATGATGTGTTGACAATGCCCAGCTCTACCTTCTCATAGTGCTAGGGCCGGACAAAGAAGTGAGTAGTCCAGTGCTTAGGGGAGGTGGAGCAGTGATGAGCAGTGGCTCAGTCAGTCTGAGGAAGCTGATGAAGTTGTTGCTATGTTACAGCGAGGGTTGTAAGATCTGTGTGGGAGCTCTGCAGCAGACCAGTTCTTGTTGGCCCACCTGTAACTGAGCACTTCAACCCTTAGTCTGGTTTGTTTCCTAGGTGCCTATAGATATTGGCACAATATAATCATAAACCTCTCTGTGATATTTCACCTTGGAAAAAAAACAGTTTAGGCAATCCTTCATGTCTCAGAACATTACTCAGAAGTAAAAACCAATGTCTAGAAACTAACTGATGGAAACAGGGGTCTGGTAACTTGATAGTTATTGAACCCACCTTGTCATGATGCTAGAAATAAAAATGGAGTATTCTTAATCAGAAGAGAGCATAACTCAAAAACATATACATGTATTGTGTAAGTCAGTCATAGGACCCAGTCCACAACAGCAAATCATTGTGGAAACCTCATATCCTTTGTCATTAATTCTTAGTCATTTCCCCCCTTGGACTGTGCCATATACTGTAATCCTCACTCACTGCTTTTGTCTCTATATGGTTACAAGAAAGCCACAAAACTGTCTCTTTGTTGACAAATGAAATTTTCTTGTTTACCATGATGTCCAGCTTTTGGTGCAAAGACCACTACTTGCTCATCTGACAGTTTATCTGTGTGAGATAGCCAGGGTGCACACACAGATTGTTGGAGACATTGTTCAGATCAGCTGACAGGGCAAAACCACAGCCACAAGAAGGGGTGTAATTTTGGCTTTTTTTTTGTCTAAGTAAAAAACTTGAGAAGAAATAGCCTCATCTGTTTTTTAGTTTTAAAAACAGGAAGAAGAACTTCTAAAGTTTCTAGATTTAAGTTTTTTTCTTCAGAGATGATCACTGTGAGTCAGTCATTCCTTCTGCCAAGCTGGAAGTATTCATAATGTCCAACAGTCCCTAATAATTACTAGGGAACAAAGATCTTAACCTGTGGAAGACGTTTTTGTCCTTGCAGATTTTCAAACTGACAAGGCTTTTTGGTTGGAAAGCATATCAGGAATGACAAAGTGATGTTCTCTCTTTCATGCAAATTGGCTTTTAAAGAACAGAATATGCTGGGATTTTTCTGTACCTCCCCTGTCTGCATTCTTTATGTCCAATTTTTGGGTCCTATACTCCCTTAACTTAGGCTACATAGCATTTCAGTTTGGGAAGCTGCACTTTTCTCACACCAGCTGCAGGGCAAAGCATGAGGAAGTAGATTGAAGTATAAAACTGGGATATAAAATGTCAACCAGTTAAACCTTAACTGTTTAAACAACACTAAATATATAAACATCTAAGCTGCCTTCTTGCTGAGGAATGAAATGGATTATTCCAAACAATAAACAAACACCGTTTTTCCAAGATTTTCAACAACTGCTGGAGTGCCATAACATTTGCAGATAATGGTGTAGCAGGGAAACAAACGGCCAGTTTTGTCCATGAAACAGTGTGAAAGTCAGATCAATTGGCTCTGCAGGAACACTGTGGAGCTACCATTCAGGTTTTTCATCAGGTAGCTAACAAGTTACAACCTGTAATCAAAGTAAGCAATACATTACTGAGATTTTTCTTTGTTGCATGTAATCTGTTGAAATGCTGGCATTTAACATGAGTGGGCTGGGGTACCCTGTGGCAATACCTGCCTGTACAGCTTTAAATATACATTTATCCTGTGGCCCATAGATTTATGCTATCTATATCAAATAGAAAAACAATGAGCAGCTGGAGCTGCCTCTTTGGAGGGTTGTAAAAGTGAAGCTATACATTTTGTGATACTCAGCGATCTCTAGCGTTGTGTGAGTCCTGATTTCCTTTGCAGTTGTTGTGAAAAAGAGAGTATGCTTTATTTTGGTAGGAATTTGTAAAACTGCAGCCATAGTTCCTTCAGGCAAAAATGCCATATGTATGTCAGCTCTCTTGTTTTTGTGGTGGTGGGTTGGTTGTTTTTTGGTTGTTTTTCTTTTAAATCTCATACATTTCCTATTTGCAGTTGCAACTGGGACTGCTATTGCTGTGACTGTGTCTTTCATTTATGTACATATGTACACATCCTTGCTCTATTCAGCATGTTTCAACAGAAGAGATGGTACCAGTGCTGGCAAAGAGAAAGGTCTGACACAGGCAGGAGGAGACACCCAGCTAAGAGATGGAGTACTGCATGATTTTAGGCCACACAAAATTCCAGCGCAGCAGCCAGGTGAGTGCATTATCTTCCAGCTGTAGGACTCCAGACCCCAAGGATACAATGCTGACATGGTGTCTGCTAGTTCTTTGCTGACTCAGGAGATAGAAAAGGTCCTGACACAGCTAAACCAGTCCTGTGACAGGAGATCCCTCTTAAGGAGGGTAATCCTTCTTTGCAGAATTTTGCTACTTTTTTTGGCAGAAAGTTTACCCCTGACAAGGGGGTTCATTACCCTATTTCAGTCTCAAGAAGCCCCTCAAAGCTACTTCATAGCAAGATAAGGCACATGCAGGTCCCCTGCACTGAATTCTAAAACATAGGCACTAATGATTTTCAACAGCACTGAATAAATCTTTCTTTTCTTGTCTCACTTCCTTTTTTCCCCTCCCGTTTTCCATCTCTGCACATATCGTCATATTTGGCTTTGTCCTCTGTTTTCTACAAAGTTCTGCAAAAGTAATGTCATTTGAGGGAGAAAATGTCTGCAGGGCATTCATTTGTACACAAATAATATTTTACCATGGCAACCCTAATTTTTTTCATTGTGCAGTCCTCTGTATCATGAAATAGCTTTTGAACAGCTGGGCATTCCCCTGCTTCTTCTGCAGCTGATATCTCAAATAAAGCTTAAAAGTATATTTTTACAGGCACAGAACCAATAAAGAAAAGAGATATCATCCATAGAAAAGGTTTTCTGCAGTTGTTAGTGGCTTTTGTTCATGGCAATAAGTAAGAGTTACTTATTTTAAAATAATCAGTGATGTTACTTTGCTCATATTTGATGTTATAGGCCTAATTATATTTACTTTTACACCTACTGTAGCATCTGGTACAAATTACTGTCCACAGCGTTTTGGTTTTTTTGGGTTATAAATTTTTATTTACAATTTTTCTCTTATGTGATTCATTCTGCAGTGTCCAAAGAGGATAATGGCACTTGAATGTTTTTTGAGCACAAAAATACTTTTCTATTTTCAGAGCTAAAATTTGCAGCAGAATACAGGGTAGTCTGTATAGGAAAGAACAGTTTACTTTAGCCAATTGGACACTGCTCCAATGTGGTCCTCAGATAACTAACCCAGAGCCTAACTTTAAACTAGCTATCCTTGCAGGGAATAAGACCCTGTACCCATCTGGATTTTCCTGGCATTTTTTCTTCATGGGAAAATGTTGCAATTTACAAGGTAGAGTTACACTGGTAATAATTGTATAACTGCCTGCTCCAGTACATCTTTTCAGAGTACTGTGAATTCCTTTTAAAATGAAAAATATACTTGTGTTGGAATTAATATTTAGACTATATTTAGACTAGATTTTTTTGCAAGTAGTCGCTATTCTGTATTTCACAGAATCACAGGATATGGTGAGTGGGAAGGGACTCACAAGGCTCATGGAATACAGGTCTACAGGTCCTGACCCTACACGGGACACCCCAAGAGTCACATCAGGTGTCTGTACTTATTTAAACTGATCTTTTCATGTAGACCAGCAAAGGCTTTTTTTTTTTTTTTTTTTTTTTTTTTTTTTTTTTTTTTTTTTTTTTTTTTGTCTAGAAATAATTAACCTTCAGTAACTGGAGACTCACAGGACATCTTTAATTGAAGCATTCATTTTTGTTCTCACCTGAGTAGCTGAGATACTCCCAAAAATGCCTGAATCTTTCTGTAGTTCTGTGGGTTTGTCCAGGAACCAAAACCTCCTTGAATATTGATTCCCAACACCCAAAATATGGAATATTAATATATCTTCCTTCTTTTTCCTGAGTTCATTTCCTAACTGCTCATCTCTAGCAGAGTGTCTGGGGAATTCTAGTGCAGAAGAGCTCAGCTTTACCTTGTGAGGTCTTCTCTTGTGGTGGTTCCAGTCTCTTGCTAGTGAAGCAAGGTGCTGTAGCTTAGATTTATGCCAAGAAGCTTCCTTACATGCATGCATGAGGAAAGGCTGCTTTTTCCTGCTACTTTTTCACCTGCAGTTCTCATGACTAGGAGATTGCCTGTCACTAGTGTATTGGGGACAGCTGAATAATGACAGGAGACTCTCAGGTCTCAGAACACAAGATCTCTGACTTCATCAGAACTCACATCCTTTCTAGACTGTTTCTAAAGAACTGGATGTGCTCAGTCCACAAACTGACACCTCACCATTACTGGCTACTTAGGAACAACACCCTTCATAAACACCTTACAAGTAAACAGCAAGCTGGAAAAACAGTAGGTGCAAGGATTGTTTTTAGTTCCTTCTCACAGCTTTCCCACAGGCTCTGCTGCTGCCTTGAAAATTTCTCTTTGATGAGGCTGTCAGCATCCACAATTGCCCATCTCACTTTGGCTCTTCTGCTTCACCAAGGATGGTGCTATTCCAGCTCCTAGCTGCTGGCTTCCTTTTCTCTGTAAGATTGACTAGCCTGTGGTGTGAGGATGTAGACTCTTGTAGAACTGCATTCCCTAGGATGGATCAAGCATGGGTATTCTCATGACATTCCTGATCACTTATACCAATTGCAAAATCAGTGACTTGCACACCCTCTGTTGACTGAAAAGGACAAAATTTGCAGCTAAAAGGAATATCCAGTGGCTTTCAGCAGCAATTACCTGGCCAGCAGGCTCACTCTCAGCCTTGTAATCAATGTTTAGATACTGTACAGTCCAGTTACAGAATCACAGAATCATAGAATGGTTGCAGTTGGAAAACATCTTTAAAATCATCTGGCCACTAATCTAACACTGGGTCCTTGACTAAACCATGTCCCTAAGAGCTACATCTACATGTCTTTTAAATTCCTCCAGGGATGATGAATCAACAATTTTCAATAATTTGCTAGCTGTCTGGTTTAAAAAAAAAAAAATAATCATAGAACTCAGATGTGAGAGCAGTTGTGAAACAACCATTAGCTATTAAACTGAGCATTTTTGTGGCTAGCTATCTAGCTATTTCTCTGGCACCTGAATGGTGTCCTTTTTTTTTTTTTTTTTTTTTTTTTTTTGAAAGAGGAAGTTGCAATTTGCTGGTGCCAGCAGAGATTTTACAAAGTGACAGATCATTGGGATTTAACTTATTTAGTAATTTCACATGCAGGTGTCATTCTCGACTGTTCCTTTTATTCTTCTTCATGAAAACATGATGATGTACAGCAAGAGCTTACTTAGTTCAAGCAGCTGGTTTTCCTTTACAGGGAATCAAACAAGGTCTGAAAAGCATAATCTTAGTAAAATAATACAAGAATTAGAAAAAGTAGCCTGATTCTTTTAATGTAAGAGAGTCCTTTAATATAAGAGAGGGTTCCTGTAGTCTCTTTGTTGCCCCTCACAAAGAGTCAGCTTTACTGAGTAGTGCCTTCATGCCCAGCTTTAACTTTTCTGAGATTAGCCTCCTCATCTTTTCCTTACTTTGAGTAGCCTGCATATTGCAGAATGGTTGAATTTTTTTAAGGATCGCTCAGTTCAGCCACTAACTAAACTCTTAGCTGTAAGTACAGCTACTTGCAGGTGTGCATATATCTCATATATATACATATATACAGCAAATGCTGATTTGACACAAAACAGATTAACTCCCTCCTGTCTGTTGTTGTGGCTCTGTATCACAACCCTCAGCAGCAGCTGATCTTGCCAAGCTCAGTTGCAGCAGGATTCCCTTCACTGATGAACCAGCACTGGACTGATTGCAATTTCCATTAACAAAGTCAGGTGCTCCTCAAGATCAGTCACCAACTCTCAGCAAGCTAGAAGTAGTAGAGAGCTCCCTGGGTCTCCACGTGTAGTTTTTAGAACATCAATTAGTAGATACAACTTCAGTGAACAGAAGAGTAAATACACAGAACCAAGACACAGTATGTTATATACAATATGACAAACACATGCACTTTGTTAGGAGTAAACCGTGTCAGGCTGTGCAGAGCAGGGCATTCCAAAGCATTACACATTCAATCAGTTCAACAGAATGTGAACGAATTTCCTCTCTGAGCTATCCCCAGCAGCACACAGATGTACCTGCTTTGCTGACATACATGTGCCATAGACAGCAGTAGAAGAGCTTTCCCCAGGGCTTCAGGTGGCAGTTCCAGTTTGCTGCTAACACTACAATGTGACAGCAACCAGAAAAATGAAATAATAGTGCCAGGAGCTTTTCCTGCTCATTCCATGGGTACACTTCTTCTCTTACCCCACCCTCAAATAGTAAAACATATGGGAGCAGAAATGTCCAGCATAGCCACTGGCTGCTAGTACCTTCTACCTTACCAGTGGAAGTATTCCTACAGCATGACATACTTCCAGAGAATGGAGAAGACAGCAACTGCAGAAACTGGCTCATAGGCAACATCAGAATCAACTGTAATTGTGAAGCTCAGGATGCAATGGGCAAAGGACATAAGAAATATGGATATAACAAAGCAAAGTTAGATCAGACGAGCTTGGCTCAAATTATTGGTATTTTTTTTATTGAAGATAAATATAAAAAGAAAAAGATGCCAGGACTTCTGCCTAAGTAGACTTGTAAAGTGTCATGCATGATTATAGTTCCATTAAAGAATATAAAGCATAAAATAATAATATTAACACATGTATATAAGAAGACTGAAGTTTGAACAGTGAAAGACCTCATTTCCTTTTCAAGTCCTGATGTCCTTTTCCAACTCAGAAAAGCACTGGTGTCCAATGTCTGAGAACAAGTGGAAAGTTTGGATGTGCCTAGGCAGGCAAAGAAGTCCTTTTATGAGGTATATTCTCCAGGATTTCGAAACAACCACTGTAGAGGACAGTTATCTGTAGCTGTGCAGAGAATCTGGAAAAGCTCAGACTATAATTGCTGCTCATCTGCTTCTCTGGTGTTGCAGTTAATCTGCAAAAATGAAAGGAGTCAAATTAATAAAAGTCAAATGTTAGCCTGTGGATTAACTGTGTACTTAAAGCAAGCTCACTAGTTCTGGGAATTGACAGGAGGTGTAACTGGCCTTCTGCCTTGTCCTGGATCTCTGCATTCCCTGTCTCAAAAGGCAGTAAGGACAAATGTGGCTTACCCATTTCCTGCCCGGTCAGGAACAAACTAGGCAAGTGCTTATGGAATTAAACTCTGGCATCTGTAGAAGCCTCTTGTACCTCTCAAATACTCCTATACAACAATTAATGATGCTTCTCACATTAATTTTCTCTTGTGAGATTGCCTGGTTAGTATAGCCTTGATTATGTACTCTCTGATATTAAGTGGACAACCTAATTAAGTCAGCAGCAGGAAAGGATGGGGTGAAATTTCAGGAAGCATGAGTCAATAAGGGGAAAAATGCTTTTTTAATAATTCATTATTAAGGAAAATATCTTCTATATAGTTCTTGGAAAAGAGTGTAATGGGTCACTCTGAGGTTTTACAACAGTTTAAAGAATCTTAATGTCATCTCAGTCACACACATCTGTTAATTCCTTGGCTCCTGAGAGGTTGCAGCAAGCTGGAGGTGCCAGTTTAAAAACCAGTTTACTCATGGTGCTGTAAACATTGGTGGCTGACGTGCAGCCAAGCCATCTCTGCTAAGAGGTGGAATATCTTGAATATCAGCAAGGAAAAAACTGAGGACATTAGCCACCTCAGCTGTTCTTAGTGAGTGCTTATATTGGTGAGTCATCGGTATCAGTTGGCTATTTGTGCCATCAGCTCTTCAGAAGTGCTGTATTTTGGATAATACCCCACACTCAGTTCTGTGTAAAAATGGGCATATGTAAAAGCTTCTCGATAAATTTAGCTAATCAACTGCCTTTGTACTGAAATTAATTCATGAAGATCTGAAATTAGCTAGAATAAACTTTCTGACACAATTTGAAGCATTAGAAAGCAGGCATTCTTTATCTGCACAGGACACACAGAGGACCAAACTCTCCTCATTCTGTGTGTGAGTTGAGACTTTACAACAGGGGTTTTATCCATCATAATCATATGTATAAAATGGGTTTCCTATCTAATATATAAACGTCACTTTCCTAGAAATAATTTGCATGCATCCACCTGCTGGAAAGTCCTTTTATGGTCCTGTAGAGTAATAAAAGGGGTCTCTGGTGGTTGGTCCTAGTCACTGAATGCTTTGTGATTAAAGCATGCCAGTAAAATGCAATTCTGTATTTTAAATACTACTGTGTGCCACCAGTCAGATCTGAAAAGTATGCTATGTCTGCAGCCCTGACTAGACAAATAATTCAGAATTTCAGTATTTGCAATGCAACAAATTAAGTGATCTTAATCTCTTTTAGATGTGAGGTGAGGGAAGGCCACTGAGACAATGAGCCTGCCCTGCAAAAAGAGGCTCCCAGAACCAGGTCTGTCTCAGCTGGGAAGAGAAATGACTTTGGCAACACCCAACAGCAGTCCTAGTATGGACAGGAGAGGGACAGAGGAAATGCAGTGTCAGGACTCATCAGAGTGGTGTAGGGTTGGAGAGTGAGAGGGAACAGCACAGCTGAAACAGTGTAAATTCAGAACATTCGCAGGGAAAAAACACTTTCCCCACAAAAACAGCCCAGGACCGGAGCCAGGGCCCGGGTAGACTGTGCTTAGAGGTGTTTGGTATCCTCCAGCCTTGGAGGATATCAAACCCCAACTGAGCAACCTGGGTTGAGCTCAAAGCACAGGGTTTGGACTGGACATCTCTCGAGGTCCAGTCCTGAGTTATTCTGCAAGTCTATAAACTACAGCGCTTGGAGCATCTCAGCAGCTGCTGCGCCATTCTTAGCTAAAAGTGCCCGGGTGGCCTGCCATGGAAGGGCAGGGTTAGTGGGAGGGTAGGACAGAAGGACAAGCTGTGGTAACACAGGAGCTCTGCTGGGGTGCGAGCCCCTTTGTCCTCTGCAGGCGTGTTTCAGTGGCCATCTCACTGTTGTGTGCGAACACCTGACAGGGCGGACATCAGGCAGAGCCAAGCTCTTCGAGTGGTACCCAGTGGCGGCGTGCGATGTCGGGAGCAACGCCCTGTGTACAAGCTGAAACACGGGGAAAAAAAAATACTCAAACGTAGGAAAACACATTTTCTCTGTGCGGGGGGTGATCCCCGGGCAGGCTGCCCGCAGCGGAGGCGGCACCCCCACTCTGGAGGGCACTGCAGCCTCAGCCACCCCGGCCTGGGGCCGCCGTGCGGGGCCGACCCCGCTCCCTGCGGGCGAGGGACGGGCCGCCCACCGCGGTGTCCTCCCCTGCCCGCCCCCCGCCCGGCCGCGCTGCCCTCCCGCCCGCCGGGGTCCGAGCACTGCGCTTTCCCCGCCGCCAGCCCGGCCCCGGCCCCAGCGGAAGATGCTGCGGCTCTGCCTGCTCGCCGGGCTCGGTAAGCGCCGGCGGGGACTCCTCCGGGACGCGCCGGGCGCTGCTCCGGGGGCGGCGGCGGCTCCCATCCCGCGGTGTGCGGGCGCGCCGTGACCGGGGCTCCTTTTGTCCTTGCAGCTCTCGGGCTCGCCGGGGCGGCCCTGCTCTCGCCCGGGTCGTGCACCTTCGAAGACAGCGCCTGCGGCTACCAGTGGGACTACGCGCATCTGCCCTGGACGCTGCACGGGGAAGGTGAGAGCGCTGCCCCCCGGGCTCCCGGCTCAGCCCCCGCCCGGCGCTGCCGCACCCGCCGCGTCCCGGGTCTCCTCGGGGAACCCCCAGTTTCCCCCGTGCGGGGGAACGACCCGACAGCTGGTGATGGGCAGTCCCTGCGGGGAGGCGTCTGCGCTCCCCCGGTACGGGTATTTCCGCAGGTTTCTGCAGGATGCCTCAGGAATCTCCTTTCTTTCTCTGTCTGTCACTTTTTTTTTGTTGGGAAAAGGTGTCTTTTATCAAATCTTCTTTCTAAAAAACCCTCCACATTTGTCACATTCCCATTAAGCTGCATTTTTTTTTTTTTTTTTCAAAATATATTTTGGGTTCTACTCCAAAAGCGGGTGCATTTCCAGGGCAAGAGACAGTCTTTGGCAAGAGTGTCTTTACAACATGCCCAATTAATGCTTTTCTCCATTTTATGGTACCTGCAGTTCAACAGAAAAAGTCAAGTCTTTCAGTAAGTTGTATTAGGCTTTACAAGACTTAATGCTATTGAAAAGAGCAAAATCCAGTCACTGCACAGAGTTTCCATGCAACTATAACAACTTTTTGTTAAGTTTTCAGTGTGGGCTTCAATTTTTGACAGAATCTGCATGAACAAAAGACTAAACAAAAACATAGACAGCGTGGTTGTAACTTGGTAATAAAATAATTAAATTTTGATTAAGTGTTCACCAAATTGTCATTCATGAAGTGAAAGCTATGCTCTCACAGCAAAAGGGACTATGTGTTTTTGAAGTTTTTAAGCCCAAAAACAAGGGCCAAGAATAATAAAGAGATGAGTACAGATACAAAGAGACAGACACCCCCTCAGAACCAGTTAATGCTCCATTCGAAACTGGCTTGTCCAGTTTTGTATTCCACTTGTGTCTCAGTTGAGAAAAACGACTTTTCCCCCCCCCCTGATTCATACCCAGTTCTCACCTATGCAAAATAAGTCACCTTCCTTGTTACTTTTTAGATTGGTCAGTAGGCTTTGAGAATGTGCAAAAACCCCTAACTCAGAAGAGCCTGCAAGGATGTCATAACTGAAATACTTGCTTTTTATCTTTTTTTAATTGATTCATATATCTTAGTTTATTTATTTATTTAAATATACATAGATTTTCCTGTATTTTTGAAGGTACTAGTGGAAATTTAGTAATTATCTCTGCTCTCCCAGCTATGCTTCCTAATGCCATGCCATGTCTATCTGTCTAAGTGCAAAGCAGCCCTTACTTCTTCCTTGTGATTTACAGGGAGCCACATGGTAGTGGTATTGATTCAGCTCCAAGGGACTGTGAGTTGCTGGGAACAATACCTGCAGAAATGGGTTTGTATCACGTTGTGCACATCCACACTACAGTGCTTCCAGATAGGACATTTGACTAGAGGTTTGGATCAGCAGCAATCTGCTTTGTCCGGTGCACAGAACACAATTTTTGTTACTGTAGTTTGATCTTGCTGTACAAACACCCCTATCAGTGGCTGCACAGCTTCTGTTATTGCACATCTCATTTTCAGAGATACATGGCTGAGCTGTTACGCTCTGGGAGGATATGTGGTATACCAGCTCTCGTAATAGGAATAGTTCTGTCAGCATTTCCATTATAAACAGTTTTTCTGCAGTCTGTAATTTGATCATAGCAAGACATTCTGCGCAAACATTTGGCACACATTATATTAGTCTCCTCAGAAATACATTCATAGAATCAGAACTAAATCTAGCTGAAAATAATTAATTTAAATCTGCACAGCAGGTGTGCAAAACTAGTCTTCCTTAGCTGCTCTTTCATTCTTTTGTCTTACAAAACCACGCCCCTTCTGGCAGCGCTGTGTCCTGGTATTTGCTGGGCAGTGTATGTACACGTGGTAATTACTGGGACAGCAGAGGAAGTTAAGGATGGGAGAGGCTTAGCTTTAAATTGTTCCACTTCTCCTTGCATTGCTTCAGAGTTGCTTTATTATTTCAAAATGTTATTTGTGGTGTAGAATTACATTCAGCAGGTCTTTCACGGGGATTATCTGACTTGCAGTGCAAGTTTTTGCATCTTATAAATCTCTCAATAGTATAGTCTTGTGCCAAACTGTCAAGGTGATGTAAATATAACTAAAACTGTGCCCAGAAATTTCCACTCCATACTTGAAAGTATTTTGCCCAGTTGCCAAGGAAGCCAGTATCTTCTGATGGGCTAGGCACACAGAAAGGAAGTGTGAGAATAAGCTTTGCTTTTGTTTACAGCTACACAGTCACACTGAAATGGATATGTTTCTAAGGTTCTATGTTTTAAAATTTTTTGTGTGTTTGTTTTTTTTTTTTTTTTTTTTTTTTTTTTTTTTTTTTTTTTTTTTTTTTTTTTTTTTTTTTTTTTAAAGCCAAAGTTTTGATACTTGTAACTGGCATTTTAAGGCCCATTTTAATCACATGCAAATCAAAAGAAAATAATGGTGCGAAGGATAGCTGTTTCACTCCTTAATGCTTTACTCAAGACTGGCAAATCAGGCCCCAGGGAAATGGCTGTTTGTAGGAACAGCTACACAAGAAACAATTCAGGCATGTGTCCAGTCAACCTGTGCTCCCATAAAACCTCTATTTCAGTAAAACCCTTCATAAGCCTCAAGCTCTCTCATATGACTCTGAATTCAGGAATAAGACTTTCAAACATATCAAGGTTCTTTTTTTAGCTCTCAGCTTTTTCAGCCACTGGCTAGTTCAGTGTTTGCCTTATAGAACTGTGATGATTTTAGCAGACAAAGCATGCAAGGAAAAATGTAACACACAGAAAAAGCTGTGGATGTAAATTTCTAGTGAGGCTTGTTATGGCTGGGAAGCACACCCAGCTGAAGTCATGGCCCAGGCTGGGTAAGTACAGCATCAGGCTTGAGGCAGCATGTTCCCTAATGAGCCACTTCTGTTTTCAGTGTAGCATGGGAAATTCCATGCAATATGTTGTGCTTCATGTGTTTGTAGGATACCAACGACACAAGAAACATAGTAATGTTGTTGCCCAGGAAGAGATCATCATCATGTAATCCTGGTTCTGAAATGAGCAACAGATGAGTTTGTATGTTAGCAGTGATAAGATCTGAAAGCTTTATGTGAGTTTCTCCTATACATTAACAGAGGGGACAATAGCTCATCTTCATTTCAGTGGTGTAGGCACGGCCCCAGGAGTGTTCTTGCATTTATGATGCCTCTGAACAGATAATTTATCTTTGAGTTCAGAATATAAGACTAAGATTAACTCTTGAACTCAACCAATGGATAGGAAATTTAGAAATCACATCTGTATTCATCACTACTATAGTAGTTACAGATAGTTGAGAAGTTTGAATACCATGTTGGTTTTACCAGCACCTACAGGAGTACAGACCATGAGTTCAGGTCCAGTTATTTTGGGGCATAAAGCTTTGCAGATGCATAGTGGCTGATTTCCACAAGAATTCACTTCTTTGTCAGCAGCATATGGCTGGACAATGGAAATACCAGTTAATTCTAATACATTCTCTCAAACTGTGTAGGGTATTGTTTGTATTAATCAAATAATCTCGAGATTTTCTTTAACCAAATTGCGCAATTATTTTAGAGGACAGACATGCTTTGCAAATGCAAAATGGTTTTTGAAGCAAAGGAGGATGCTGTTGAATGGGCAGTAGTAATCCATAGTAGAGTAGTAAGTAAAGCCATGCAGACTCACTTGCAACAGCAGTAGGAAATACAGAGTCAGTTGTAGTCATTCTAAAGTGTTAGGTTTGGGCATTTTTTTGCATTCCACTTAGCCATGCCCAGCACAGACCTGGCTATAACCTGATGATGAGAACATCCTGCTCACAACATCATTACAGATAAATTATATTAGACACAATAATTATGGCATGTATTTTCTGTGACTCTGGGCAATGTTTACATTTTTTGCTTAGAATATCTGCACAGCACTTTGTGTGAACTGTGGATATGTTTTGTTTTCCATTGCCCTTCACTCTAACAGAGACCAGCTTAATAGTGCTAAAAATAATGTGCATTTTGGCTGTCAACTTAAATCTGCTCTAATGGAGTTTACTATGCTGCATCTGCTTGCCTGGATTTAAGCACTAAATAAGAAACTTGTCTATTACAACGGCAACCCATAGGGAAGAGAGATTGCTTATATTAGCAATGTGCTCCAAAAAGCAAGTTCATTGTTTAATGTGCCCATGCATTGCCCAATGAGTTTTGTGGCACTGAAACACTAAAGGTGTAACTGGTAGTTGATACGGCTCTATGCACCTGGCTCTCATGGGATAACTGACAGCTTCAAATGCATATTTTTGTGAGCGTTGCTTTATTTCAAAAATTCTGGAAATGTGTATTTCTTCGTATATCACCAAGGATACATTTTAATAGCACACATTTCAGGAGTTTTAATAATGTTTTCTCTTTCTGCATCATTTTGAAGGAAAAGAGATCTATTTCACTCAGAAGAGTGATGTAATAGATTACATTACATACAAATATGGCCTTATTTTCTTATTCTTAAAGCATATGCCGATTTTTGCCACATTATTCCAAGACTCTGTTCCTGTGATATACTCCAAACAGGCATCCATCAGCTAACACTTTATGGAAATCTGGTGAGCAAGCAACATCACTAACAACAGTTTCAGGAAACTTAAGATTGTCTTTTGGAACATATTTATCACATAGCTGCACTTAAAAATATATGGAAAATAATTTCCAGAGACAGGACAGCTATTGCCATCAGATAAGTCAGGCATGAGAGCAGCAGCATAAGGAATCTCAAATCTAAACATTGCCTGCATACCATTTTAATAGCTTGTATTTACAGCTGTGCTGTATGACTTAAAACTGACCTCTTTTGTTCTGAGCTCTCTGATCTTGAGTGTCACTTCATGTGGTTCTAATATGCAGAGTAATGAAGCAGGTGAAAATTGGCAATCCTAGATTTTGTGGCGCAGCAAACACAGTTCATGTCTGATGTGTGCTCTGTCATGCTCCCTTACAAACCTACTGGCAATAAATTAGCACATCTGAAGTCTTAAATTTTCTTTCCATCTATCTACAGTACTTACCTGTACATTGGGAAGTACATAATTTGTGAATGTAAAAAAAGTTGTACCATTGCTGCCTTTGTACAATTCTTGAGACAAGTGGTCTCGCATGTTTGTTGTGAGATCACTGTGTACTTGGGAGTCAAGGAGACTCTCACCAGCTTGTACCTAGCTGCAGCAGAACCAGGCTGGCATACCCCAGTGCTTGTTTGCTGGCAAATTATCAGCTGATAAATTCACCCTGCCACAGGAGCTTATTGGTTTGGGATTTCCAAATCTGTAGCCACGGCATCTCTGCACTGAGTGCTGTTTGATGGAGGGTAGAAGCCCTTAGTTTGCCACATGTTCTGTTTTGCCTTGACCTGCTAATTAAAATGTTGGTGTTCCTCGCCAAAGCAATTGAATTTGGAGTGACAACTGTCCTTCCTGAGGAGGGGGGAAGGAAAGGCTGACTCACACACTTCTTTTACGTTCATAATATCATGTTCTTCTTGTTTTCCTTTACTTCCAGTGCCATTTCTCCTGTACAGTCAACTTGGACTACTCAGCCAGCACTCTTGTGTTAGCAACTGGTTTCTTCATACTATTTTTCTATTCAGGCTGTACCTGGAGGTTTGACAGTAGAACAAGGTGTGAGGAGCATTCCATCTTGCTCCAGCGTATCCCTTGTCTTGCTGATGCCAGTATTAAATCTTACATTTTGCTTGCCCAGGTATAACTTCCATCCTAAGCTCTTGGGTAATAGCATTTTTATTTAACTATGCCCACATTACAGTTATGAGCATATTTTTTCCCCATCTTCAGAGGCAGGTCTTGTGCAAGAAAAAACCAGACAGCTGAGAGGATTTATGTCCATCAAGAGCTTCAGCAGCAGTTGCCTATGCATGATGACACTTGTGATAAGTCTGCCCTTTCCATTTGCAGCAGGGGAACAAACAAAGCCTAAATTGTTGTCAGTGACTCACTGCATGAGAGATGAGTTTCAAAGCATTCCTCTTCTCCACAGAATAGTAACATTCTCATAAGTGTATTTTCACCTACAGCTGTTACTGATTCAGTGCTTACAGAATCAACAACTGCTATAGGGCATTTTGTGCTGAGCCATGGAATTTGGCCACAAGAAAGGGAGGATGACTCTTAGGAAACTCAAGTTTACTGACTATACCTTGCACTTCTGACAATAAGCTGGACTTTGTTTTGCATGGAAAAAACTGAAAATACATAATTTGCCACTTAAATTTGAAAAAAAAAAAAAAAAAAAAAAAGAACCCAAAACTGCAGGAGGGCAAAAGAGTATTTGGGAGTTGTGATGGAAGTGAAATAATCTCAGTCAAAAAAATCACTTGCATGTAACCCCTGGTCTTGCAGATGATGTTGAAGTTTCCTAAATTCAAGTACAAACATGCAGATCACTTGCTGAAAACTGCTAGGAATATTTTCAGCTTTCTGAAAAAGAAGGAAAGATACAAATAAGCTGAAGTTTTTTGCAGGAATTTCAAGATGCAACATGGCTTTTTTTTTAATCAGTAAAAGTACTGTCAGGCAGTACTTTGTGGTTGTTACACCTATTACACTACATATGTAATCATCTTGAAAAATAAAGAGGAAAGCAAATCATTTGCCAATTCAGTTTTTGGAGGGAAGGGAAGAAATTTATTCACTATAAATTTTGGTCAAGATCCAACGTGAGTCAGGATCTGTAGTGAGGAAAAGTAAACTTGCACTTGTGCTGAAAGAATGATCACAGACACTCCAGAAGCATTTTGACTACTTAAGAAAACTTGTTCATCTTGCACATGGTACAGAGTGTTCAAAACTTTAGTAGAATCAGTCTAAAAGTGCCCTAATATTCTTATTATATAGGATGCTATTGAGTCGAAATATTTGGAAGCCTGTTGAAAAAGTAAGTCCAAACCCATTACGGCAAGTTGGTTTTGTTTGGTTTTTTTTGGAGTTCTCCCATTACATTACCTTCTGAGATCTTTCATCCCCAGCCACTGTGTGCAAGAGCAGTACAAGCAAAGTTAAAATTACTTGACTAATTGAACTTACCAAATGGGGCCAAATCTTCTATGGTTACGTCTCAAGAAAATATACTTTAAAAATTAGAGAGATTTTCCTTTAATGTGTGAGTTTTTACTGTCTTAATAATACTTTTTAGCAGTTACGCTACAGAAGGCCAGATAAAAGGCCACAGTCATCATGTAATTTTGTATAATGCTTTGATTGCTTAGAACGCTTTGTATCATTTATATAATATACAATTTTATTCCTGCTATTGCAAAGAGTAAACCTCTTTTGCCCCATCCTTCACTGTGTCTCTAGACAGGCAGAGATTAACATGTGATTATTCTAGTCCTCCTTCACATCACAATCAAATCAAAGATTCCCACTATTTTACGTAACAATATACTGGTCTTTGGTTAACAGAGTGTCTTCTACACTGTATGGCTGCTTCTTTCCTCCAGCACATTCTCTTTTCCCAAATGTGGCTCAAGATCAGTGTTTGAGACTACTCTACAAGTATGAGTAATTGTGTTGGTGTACTTTGAATGGTGTTTTAAATAGATATATCCTCTGATAAAGTATGAGCTGCATGTTACTAGCACTTCACTCTGTTCTGAAAACCTTGTGAGTCTAGTATGAAAATAACCATGAATCATAGTAATTAGATCTCCATTTGAAACATTAGCCGAAGTCTTTTAGGAAACAGAGTCTTCACAGTTTTCAATTAGCAGACCGTTAAAATGTTTGAAGAGGCACTGTTGTGACGTGCCAAGTTTCTTCAATTTTCCTGGCCCACAAACTGTATTTGATATTAAAAATGCATAAAGAGCTACGGAAATGGAAGGGCAGGTTACAGCTGTTGTATACAAAACCATAGCCAGATACAAAGCTATTGAAGGAGACTCAATAATTATCCATCTTTCAGATTCTCTTAGTTTTTGGATATTACATCACTAAAAATTGATCAATACTGTGGGACTGTTGCCTTGTCTATCCCTCATGGTTCAAAAAGGTTGGAGCAGGCTTCTGCATGACAGTGGAGTCTTGGGAAATGCTAATGCATGTGTGGCAAGATGTTATGCCTGGAGGGCAAGGAAGGCAGGCAATCGTAACTGATCTGTGAATAAACAGATTTCTCTGTTTTCTAATAATAACATTAAAGATCACTAAACATTACTACACTAAACAAAATTTAGATTCACTCTGTAAACACTTCTTGTCAGTAAAATTATAAGTGTTCCACAAAGCACTTTCCACTTGCAGTAGAAATCCTGATACAGAGATGGGGAACCTTAATTACCCATTGTACTTACTAATTCATTTCTGCATCTGGCAATGAAAATGTGACTCCCTTAACAGGCCTCTTTCACAGTTGCTAAACAGTGTTTATTCCAGCCTCAAATATAGTTTCTTGCTTTTCACAAATTACCATGAGCACGACTTGAGAAGGTCCTTGAAAAAGCTCCAGTCAGCAGGTGGAATGAGTGCTTTCTCTGGGTTAGAGAGCTGTGGAATGCAGCAAACACCATTTCAACATCTCTCTGTTCAGGGTTAGACCATGAAGTTGGTGGCTGGCCATAAGAATCCAGCCAGCCTCATAGAGTTGTAGGTACTTGTAAGGCAGTCTCTTCTGACTTAAAATCTTGATGGATACTGCAAGACTTGTGAGCACTGGCAGGTCTTTTGGGAGAACATTCCACATTTTTTATATTGTGGCCTTGTTAGAAGCAGCTAGGCAGAAAAGCCCCTGGGGGCCTTAGTGGATACCAGGGTGGACATGAGCCAGCAATGTGTCCTTGTGGCAGGGACAATAATGGTGCAGTATTGACTCTGAGCTGCTCTCAGCTCATCAGAATAGGTTCAGGCAAGTGATGAAAGTCTGTGCTCACTCTCCTGCATCTCTTTGGGAAATAGAGTCCTTAATTCTCCCAAGCCATGTATCCTCAAGCTGACCTGCAGTTCATTATCAGTATTTCTTGCTGCTGCCTCCTCCTAGCAAATCCCTTCTTCTCTCCTTCCTCTGAATGCCAGATGCCCTGTGTACGGCATGGTGTATTTCCTGCCTTAGACATGTAAACACTTGAGGCAAACAATCACAATTATTTGCAAGCTCTAGGAAGGAGCTGGAACCAGCAGACCAGGTACCTGGTGACATGTTTCTTCATGTTTCACAATCTTCCTGAGATATTTTTTATCCCAGGAGAGTCATATTTGTGTACCCAAGTGTCGGGTGATAGTTAATTTTGTCCTGTATGGTTACAGTAGAACAACAGCGAGAATCGTAGAACTAGAGTAATGCCATTGTTGTTATATTTTGCCTCTACTTTATAGTAAACAATTTTCCGTTATAGAGCCTGACAGTTTGGTGTCATCCTTAGCTATTCAGTTCAGAAAATTTACTCAATAAAGACTGCAAGAAAATGAGGAACTTTAGTATTCCTCTGGCTTTAAGCTGCAGCTTAGTTTACTCCCCTAGCTGTGAACAAATTTGGATATGGTTTTCTGTAGTGTAAACTACTTTTTGAACGTGCAAATTCCTGAGTTCTTGAGGAAAGTAAAGTCTGCCTTGAGTGCTAGAGTACACAGAGATACCCAAAAGCAAGCTGCAAATGCAGCTATCATGGTACCTGGATCTTAAAAGTACAAATATAGCAGCAATAATTTTTTATTAGAAAAGTGGATGTACTAGATCTTTCCTTCTCTTAGAGGTAGGTCTTACAGACATGATAATATCATGCACAAGCAATAATAAAATCTGACACTATACAGAATAAATTATGTTTTCTAGTCTGTGTCAATATACAGGTTTGCTTAATGTTTGCATCTGCAGCTTAATATTGAGCTTCACAGTGCCTACTGTCAGGTATTAATATCTTCGCAGACTGCCTTCAAAATTTGCATGTAGCTATAGCATGCTTCATTTTAAAATGTCATTTATAGCATTTCAAGTCAGGTGACCTTTAACATTTTAAATATGTGTCCGTATAGCTAGGCAGTACTAATCTAACTTGTGCTTTATAGAAGCTTAGAAGCTTACTAACAAACAGGAGGAATTAAAATGAATGAATCTTTTCTAGTTTCTATATAGTCATTGTTTTGCATTCGAATTCTTACAAGACCTTTCGCAGAGGGATTTCTTTCTTGGCCAAGGATATTCTTCTGTGCTTGAGTGGAAACATGAGAGGCTTTATACTAACACCAGATTGTTCTCTAAATATAGCCACTTCTAGTGGTTATTTTAAACTGAGTGTCAAACTGGAGAATTATTAGGGCAGTAACTGTAGTTTGTTTGAAAAAGAAGAGAGAATGTTGCACAGTGAAGTTGTCTTATATGGAAATAAGATGAGTGGTATGTGTAGTTTGGATTACCACATGTAGGTAAAAACCAGAGAGCTGTAGTCAGTGTTTGTTTTTATATAAATTTGGAGCAAATATAAAGTGAATATAAATTCACAGCCAATGGGTGTTGAAGCCAAAAATAGGCTTCAGCATGATCAATCATCCCTTGCTAACATAGGGATGAGAATCTTTTCCTGTGCTGGGTCAACTAGATATTTTTTTGCTAGTTAAAAAGTTCTCTTTTCGTGGTTGCTTAGATTTTGTGTTTTCTGTTAGTTATGCATCCAGAAGGGAGTTTCATTGTTATGCCTACAGTTGATCTGCAGGTTAGTCCACCATGAGAGAGAGAAAGTTGACGCCCAGAGCAGTAAGAAGTCTCAACAGAAGTCCATAGCGTGAAAAGTATTGAAACAATTCTGTGAAAATAAAAAAACCCCTACTTTATCTTTGAAACTTGCTGAAAAGTGGAGTTGTTGCCTGCTGGACATCTGCACTAGCTGAATCATCCTCCTAAGATCTTTTCTAATTCAGTGGTTGTACCATCTGATTTTGTGCAGTGTGTGTGTGAGCTGTT
Source organism: Zosterops lateralis (assembly GCF_965231275.1). Taxonomy (NCBI): domain Eukaryota; kingdom Metazoa; phylum Chordata; class Aves; order Passeriformes; family Zosteropidae; genus Zosterops; species Zosterops lateralis. The sequence continues at coordinate 64,770,564 of NC_139800.1, read as the reverse complement.
TTGTACTGCAGTGTACCCCCAGCAGGGAAGGGTGGCAGATGGAAGGGGCCTCACAGGGACATTTTGCTCTAGCCTGGTGGAAGAGGGCTAAGCCTCTCCCAAAAGCCTGTAAGGTCTTTTGGGAGAGATTATTTGCATAGAAGGCAAGAAACCTATCTCCAGGGCACGGATAACTTACCTGTAGAAAGGTAGCTCCACAGAGCCCAGGTGCTTAGGACCAGCCCACTTCCGGGACCCTGGACACCCCAGCTGGTTCAATACTAGAGCCAGGACTGGTGACATCTTTTTCTTTCTCCCTTTCTCTCTCTCTCTCCCTCTTTAATTAAAATCTCTCTCCCTCTTCTCTTTTACCCTACCCCTTAATCCAAAACCCACTGCTCTGTGTTTACGTAAGAGGTCAGGAACAAACACACTGATTTCTTTGCCAATGATGTAATTTACTAACAAAATTTGGTAAGCTTTTGCAGACCCTTTGACTTTTGTCATTCCTTTTGACCAGAAGCCTCTATGAATCTTACAGAATTTTTCATAAAGTTTAGTTACCTATTTGCATAATGTATTTTATTGACACCCCCCCGCCCAATTTTATATATATATAAATGGAAAAATAACAATAAAGCATATTATGAAGTAAAATATATAAAGCAAAGTTCTTTGCAGCATTCTTGTGTCATTACATTTTCCTGAATTCAGAATGTGAAGATCTTTTGCCTTGGATGATTGTTTTATAAGGTCAGCTTGTATCAGCTTCTTGGTAGCTTGGCCTGGTGGAGACCAGGCTTTTGAAGACTGGTATGTGGGCTCTTGTGCTTTCTTTCCTTCCTCAGAGCACTGCAGCTATAGGAATACTGACTCAGTACTTCAGGTTATTTCAGTATCATGCATCAAAAAGTTGTTTTTTTGTTTTTTCAAAGTTCCCAATGATTATAATTATTATTCTTGTTTTCCAAGATGAAACTTGGCAAGCATCTACTCTTGTGACCTAGTTTACTCTCAGCTTGTGAGGTGTGGAGGAGCAACAGCTCTGGAAGTTTCCCCCTTTAAGTGCTCTGGAAGTGGGTCTTTCTCCTGCTTCACAGTAGACTGAGAGTCTGGGGACCATGTCAGAAGGTTGCACTGATACCATGTTTTGTGACAAATGTCTCTTGTGTATTCTGAAGCAGCTGTTGATGCTATTTGAGTCTGTAGCTTGGAGCAGAGGCTGGGAAAGACATTCCCACACCTTTTTACTCCTAAGAGTCAAGCAGCCTGTGTACAAAATCTGAACCTAAAATAACCAGCTCATCTAATCATTCAATAACATTTAATAAGGAATTAATTGTCTCCGTATTCCCAGAGATGTCCATTGATACTTCTTGGATGAGCACAACTGAAGATTTCTTCAGTAAACAATGAGCTTTCTCTGCAAGCGGCAGAAGTTTCTGACTCCTCAGTGTGACAGGCAAAACTGGTGGGATCAGCTGCAGGGACAGGCTTGAAAATCTGTTTCTCGAATTGTTTCAGTAGAAACAAAGCAGCTAGTCACTGCCAGTGACCAGCCAGACAGGCCAGCACTGCTGTCAGTGCTGTGAGCAGCGTGTGGGAGCGCTCACATGTGCCCAGCACGAGCTCCTGGCTCTCATTTCCCCTCAAGGGATGTGAGTTTGCAGAAAATAACTTTTGTAGCAGAGAATTCACTCTTCCTGGGGAAGCTGCAAACACAGAGGAAATGTGTTGGGATCGGCACTGTTTGTTGATGCTGTATGAACTTCGGTAATGCCTTCAAGCATTCCAGCATTTGTCTTGTCTCAACTTCTGGATTATACTTCAGAGCAAATAAGACACTAAAAGACAGTCTCAGAAAACATGGACTAAGGAATGTTTTTGGAAAGACCACACAAAGCTTGGCAGATAGAGCAAAGTTATTTCTTCAGGGTTTATGTTCTGCATAGTTTGTTTTTATTCAGAATAAATGTGAGGCACATGCTGCTTAGTTAGGCTTGTGTGTTCATACAGTTGATACCATAACCAGCACATGCAGCCCTCCACACTGAAAAATGGCCACAGGAACTGGGAGGAAACAGGAGAGTAATGTCGCAGTGTGCTTATTCTACACTTTATTCATACCTGAGCATCCATCTGAGGCCACTCTTGGGTACTAACAGCCAGCTGGGAGGAGGTAAGGTCAGATCTGCTGGCACATTTTGGGGTTCTTTAATTGCATTGTGAGCAATACTCAAATGCAGGTTGCACATTTGCAAGGGAACCACTCCTTTAGGGTAGTGTTAAGTGCCCAGTGAGATTTAGCACACCAAGTGTAAGTCTATTTAAATAGTGTTTTATGGATTTATGTAAACATCACTGATGTCTGCTCGATCACCCTAGGATCACAGAATCACAGAATATGCTGAGTTGGAGGAGTTCCATCGAGTCCAACTTGTGGCCCTGCTCAGGACACCCCAAGTCACACCATGTGCCTGAGATTGTCCAGACTCTTCTGGAACTCTGTCAGCCTTGGTGCTGTGACCACTTCCCTGCGGAGACTGTTCCAATGCCCAACCACCCTTAGAGTGAAGAGTCTTTTGCTGATATCCAACCTAAACCTCCCTTGACTCAGCTTTGTGCTGTTTTCTTGAGTCCTCTCACTGGTCTCAAGAGTGCAGAGATCAGTGTCTGCCCTTCTTCTTCCTCTCATGAGGATGTTGAAGAGCACAATAAGGCCTCCCCTCAGTCTTGTTGTCTCTAGACTATTTGGGATATAAAATAAGTACAATAGGGCCTAATAGCCATAGTGATCCCTTAGGGGGAATAATAATAATATAATAATAAAAAATATCTAATGAGAGGGTATCAACTCAATTACTTTGGAAAGTTTTGACAAGCTTTTACTTTGACTGTGAAACAGGAGTCAGTGAAGACATTTTGAAGAAAACAGTGTCATGAACTGGCAGGGCCAGATTGATAGATTTTTTTCAATGACTCATTTATATCTCAGGTTTTACTTCAGTCTTGATAAATGTGTCTTACAGATCAAGTGGGGTATGCTGAGTTCCTTTGTGAGCAATTGCCCAAGGATAATACAGGATATTCACTGGAATGACATTGCAGAAAGCACTAAAATTCACCAACAATCTTGTGAGCTTTTCACTTCAAAAGTAATCTAGAAAAAAAAAAAAAAAATATATATATATTTGAGGCTTTTGTTACAAATAAAGTCTTAGTATCTGTGATGACAAGTGTCCCAGGGCAGCTGGAGAGCAGTTGAAGGGGATGCCTGAAGGAATTAATTTGTTGACTGTTGCCTAGCAAGGGGAAGAAACAGAGAGACCAATGTGACCAACGTGTGAAGACTGGACTGGGACAGACAGATGGCAGAGCCCTGTGCCTGGTGACATCCTATGGCCTGAAGTGAATTCAGATATGTCAGGTGGTTCACTGAGTTGGACAAAGAAGGATTTGACTAGCTATTTTAATTAAAATAAAACCTAGGAAAGTTAAAATATATCATAACTCAGTTGCTTGCAATCATCAGTTAGATATGCCATAAAAAGCCAAATACTGTTTCCAAAATCTCCTAAATGACTAAACATTCTTACTATTGACTGGCTTCTATGTCTTTCTCTTCCTCATATCGGAGTATGCACAAGGAGTTGTCTTTTGCTTTTGATACTAAGTGATCCTCACTAATTTTGATAGTTCAATTATCTAAGCTTCTGCAGAAGCTCCCCGACTGAATCTCCTTCCAGGGGTTCTAGGAACTGCAACTACTCAGGGACAGGAGAGAGAATCCTAGGGCATCAGCCCCTCCCCACAGAGGCCAAGAGCGTCCTCTAAAATACTTTGTGAATTTTATGGATATTGAGACCATTAGTAAAAAATTCACCACTGTATATGTGAGATTTCAATTATATATATTGGCACTGTTTTGATAAACCCTGCTCCAGTTCTGTGGATTTTGACTCAGTCTGTCTGTACACCTCATACACACCCTTAGTTCCTACCAGCTCCTGCCAAGCAGGAATGATGTACAGGACTGCAAGCCTAGAAGCATCCCTAACAAACTGAAGCCAATCTTTGAAATGGTTAATTGATGGATATAATTGTGCAGAACTCCAGGAAGTGTTAGCCATGGGCCTGGTTGTTGTGATGTTCAACATCGATAGATGTGCTCCTTGACTGAAGGTTTTGGGATTGTGCGTGTTGAATCTCCACCACTGCATACGCCTGGCTCAGGATGAAGCTTGCTGGGGCAGACGATGAGTCACTGCTGCTGCTTTTTTGCTTAGGGTCAGTTACTGAAGAGTCGCCATGAGGTGAGTAGAGCAGGAGCTAAGGGGCTGCTCAACAGCAGCCAGTGATAAACTCAATACAAGACGGTGATCTCCAGTGGTTTTTGGAAACTGATAGTGTGGCTAGGCCAGTTCCCTCAGGTGACCTGTGACCAGGTTACTGCCAGCACTCATCAGGATTTGATTAGCTCACCTGTAAGTTCTTCCTATAGCCAGCTGTTTCAGCTCATGTATATAAATATGTGCCTCACGTGTCTGCAGTTCTGTTTGCATTTTATGATGTGAGATCATCAATCAGCCCACCATAAGTCTGCCAGTTATCCCAATGGTTCTGGTATAAAAAAGAATGTGAAACCACTAAGCTTATGTAAAGCAGGAAAGTGAACTCATGGGAGTTCAACTTCTGGTGCCAGTGAAACCAAATAGATATTTCAAGTTTTGTTTCTTTTCCATATGTGTAGGACCTGGGGCCCAGCCAAATATCAGAATAAATGTAATTTCTATAACCCAAGCAGATCTGTAGTTTCCCTTGGAGAGATAAGGCTTGTGGAGAAAGGTTACATTTTAGTTGATCTGATGTAGCTGAGGGAGACAGACAAATGTTCAGGCAGATGAGCTGTTTTCCAGGGTAATGCAGTAGGCCAAGTGATTTGGCAGATGTCTAGAGAGCAGATCCAGGCACTAGGAAAGTTTAGCTTTTATAATCTTGCATTTAGTGCATCCACATGGTTTGCAGATGCACTCCAGAAGGCCACCAGTTAAGGGGTTTTTTATTTTCCCGAGGGAAAACCTGGTCCAGGACCTCCCATGCATGCTGTGATCCTTCTCTGTCAGGCACCAAAGCCAAGTCATGATGGGCAGATTTCTGTTCCCTGCTCATGTCAACTCCAAAGCTTACTTGCACTCTCCCTCCCTGGGCCACTGCTTCCTGTGACCAGAGTCTTCCTGCTTCCCTGACTGAGTCCAGATTGTTTCAGAGCTTGGCTTAGATGGTGAGCACTACGGGCTTTTAGTTTAACCCCTTTGGAGTACACCAAGGACATGACTCAACCAAGAAATCTTTACTTATGATGTACATCTGATCTTCCAGATGATAGAAATCCAGAGATGCAGAAACCAAAGCAGGGTTGATTGGGTTGGAGTATCTTTTTCTCCTCTCTCTTAAACTCTTACTCCCCATGGCTGTTCTTGTCACTCTGATCTAAGGAGAAGTGAGGCCCCATAAATGCCGTCTTCTAAAACACAGCAAGAAGTCCCTTGTTTCATGGTCTGGCTCACTAAATCCCTAATGCTGGCTCCCTGTGGGGTGCTGGGCTACAATTTGATGTGGATTGCAAGTTTGATAGGTTTTTTTTCAGAGATGTGCTACCAAAACTGTATGGACTACAGTGCCAAGGTTTGCCTTGGCCAGGCTGAGATGTGCTCATATCACAAAGCACATAATGTGCACATAATACAGAGCAGAGCTCATAATATGTTACCCTCATACTCCACCACATCACACCATGTGCACCTGTGTAAGCAAATAAAAGGAGTGATGAGCAAATAGACAGTATTATTATATTGGAGTGAAAATTTATATTTTTCTGCTGAAGGAGGGATGCAAGCAGCTGTGCTGGAAGAGACATCACAGTGTATTCCCCTGTGTGCTTGATCCTGGTGGAAACATGATTTAGCAAAGAAATAGAGCTAGTAATGAAAGAGATGAGAAATGTGAACAAATAAATGCCTGGTGATTTCTACTGTATCTGCTTTTAATCTTTAATATTCCCTGTGCACTGGGGGCAATGGAAACTCATATAGAATGCCAAAGAATAAAGAAAATGCTTTTTTCAGTTATTTCCCAGAAATTCACAGCAGAGAATCTTCTGTCTCCAAATATTACCTACCTCCTGTTGACATATACCAGCTAACAGAAGTCATGCGGATGTCTTTTGGAAAGAGCTGTTTCAAGGAAAATCAGAGATACCCAACAAAAACTTGGCAGCCTTTGTGTCAGCAGATGCAAAGTTGTCGAAATTATGTAATGAGTAGCACGAAAATGAGAACTGAGTGGTGTGAACAGCAGATTACTGAGACTGATGGGTTGGTTGGAACAACAGAAACAAAATTTGAAAGTGTATAAAAATTGTTGAGGTCATTGCAAAAGGAAAAAACCCACATGCTTGTGGCTCAGAATAAACAGGAGATCTGGTGCATGATGTAAGGACCTTGGGACTTGAAGGAGAACAAGGAGAGGAAGCATCCCCAGTGCAATGGAGCAACTCTTTTAAATCAGAAGCAGAAAACAGCAGCTCAGGCTGGACCCTTGCCAGACCTTCACAGGCAAGCTGATGGATGGAGCCTGGAAGACATTTCCAGGATGGTAGTAGCTGCAAGAAGTTGCAGAGTGTTTCAGGGCTAATCGTATTAGTTTTGACAGGCTTGCCAACAGCTGTATTTCTGAACTTCCTGGGGGAGCAAAGGCCAGGGCAGAAGGTGGAGCTGGTAGTTAATTCATAAAGCTATCCTTTGGGAAAGGAGCTTTGGAAGATTTATGCCCCAGGAGTGGCAAACAGGGGTTTTCTGGCCTGGTCTGGTAAATGTGGCAAGAAAAAGATCAAATCATTAATCTCAGTCCCTGTAGGGAGACTCAGTTTGTAAAGTAAGTTGAGTTGGAGAGAAAGCTGCTGGAGGAACTCCTGTTGTCAGGTTTGTCCATTTGTCCAGAGGAAGGTGGGTAACTACCTGGGTGAACTGCCTGCGTTTTCATCGCACCAGGCTGTGCTTTTCTAAAAAATTATTTTGTTTTTAATAAATACTACTCAGCTTTGTGAGAGTTACCTGGAAACCCTGTTGACTCCCTTGAGAAAATGACTAGGACAGGGGCAGGTCTGGTGGGGTATTCAGGTTTCCTCCCTGCCTGGAAGGGCAGCCAGCAGTGGCCAGGTGGTGATACAGTCTTTTTCTGCAAAAAGTGGCAGCTTTAGGCTTGAAACTGCTGCTACCCCTGTAGATACAGAAGAAGACGAAAAACCTTGACAATAGCAATGCATGTCAGTCACTGCAGACACCAAAAACAAAGACCCACCTCCTGCTTCTCTATCCCTCAGCTATTTTCACAGAGCTACTTTTAAGAAACCATGGAGGAGACAAGGACGCTTAAAGGACAGAATATTTTTTCAGTGTTGACAACACTGATTAGTCCCAGGGTATACCATATAGGTCATCTGGTGTGAATCTAACAGCTTGCCAGAAATAAAATAATCAGTGGCTTGATGGGAATGAAAACACCAGTTATACCCTGCAGCATGAAGTAGCTTTAATCATGTCACCACCCTGAATGCTTTGGGAGTGAGTCTCTATGTTCATTAATGTGGGCCAGGCTTTTCCACTCAGCCCTCTGTGTGTTGTGAGGGCATCCGTCTGTCCAGGGGAGAAACTGCTGCTGCAAGTCTCCCAAGGGCCAGGGATTAAACACCAGCTCTGACAAAGTGGATTACTGTTTGTCTTCTTTTAAGACAATTTAATAAGCGGACACTCCGAAATGAGTAACCTATCCATATAGTTTCAGTCAATCTCTTTCCACCAATGAAGAGAAACACGAGTAGATCTACATGAAGAAAATAACAGATTACTAACAAAATGAGATAGCAACAGGCAAAAAATAGCACTAATAGTCACTAGGTATAAAGGTGCTGGAATCTCACTGACTCCTGGGAGCAAGGGGAAACTCAAAATGGGGGAGTGACCCTCCCTCCCCCCAAGCAAGAGGGCTCTGCCTGTGTGACCCTGGCTTTAAAAAGACCCAGCACCTGCTGGTCTCATGTTTCCCACTGCGCTGCTGGGTCTTAGACAGTAACAAATTTGGGCACAAATGTGGAATAAAATAACATTTTGGGTTATCCACCACATTATTTGCTGCATTTTCTTACCTGAAGGATCTAGCTGGGGAAGAGGGCATGGGGCCTCCATGTGCAAACATAATTTGCAAAATTTTGTTACTTACTCCGGCTCTATTGTTAATATTTCCAACTTTTTCTGGAGATGTAAGAAGACTTCCTACGTCTCAAAAACATACTGCTTTTCTACCTTCCTTTTTTTTTTCCTTAAATAAAATATAAAAGAAATCCCAAAACTAAAGCCAAGACCTAAAATTGAGATTTTGAGAATCCATAGAAGACATCAATAGATCAACTTTTGTCCTAAGAAACCCTGGCAACATTCTTTCCTGTTTCTGTATGGGAAATACAGAGAAAATCAAAACAGGACTCTCAAGCGTTACACAATTCTTGCCATGTTACTGTATAATTGAGTACCTAATCAAATGTAGATTCTCAAAATTTTCCTGCTTCATATTTCCTTATTATTGTTTCTCTTGGAACTTGCTGCTTATATTCAGTTTTTCTTGCAAAGCTGTACTGTGGCTGAACTAAGTGAACAGCTGTGTCAGACATAAACTCCACAAAGAGACAGAACAAGTCTGTGGTTACCCTTCCAAATTTTTACAGAGGAAATATATAATTGAAAAGCTAACCGGTAATTTTATTTGTCTCAGTGGTTGGTTGGGTTTTTTTTTTCCATTTTTTCTCAACACAGTTTGTTTTAGTCTATTAGCCAGCATCTGGCTTTTTGTCTTGTTTGTGCTATTTACAGAGAAAGCAATCAGTGTAGTTTCTGTGATCTTTTTTAGAAAAAGCACTTTTTCTGGTCTCAGCAGCCCTTATTCCTTAGCCATTGATATAACCACTGCTGACTGATCTACTGATGCCCACCTTTATATATATATATATATATATATATTTGGAAAACTAGGGTGAGTGACTCATGGAGTTAAAGCATCACCAACTGTGATTGAGAGAAGCTCTGTAGAGAACTGCTTATTAGAGCAGCAAGATGACAGACATTGATACCAGAGGATTTTAAAGATCTCGTTTTGACAGTCTTGCTGCTGCAGCACATTGAGGAGGGATTGGCTTGAAACACAGTGTCCTAATTCCCCCTGGGCTCAATGTTTTGCTTGGGCATGGAGGAATGTGAAATGAACGCATGCTTGGTCCTGTGAAGTTTGATTCAGCTGTCAAGCAGAAGACAGTCAATTACATGGTAGGTAAAGCATCATCATCGAAATGTGAGTAAAATGTTCATTATGCACTAACCTGAATAGCAGGAGAGTGGTGAGGAAAATGTATCTGTGTTTCCTTTCTCCCATCTCTGGTCCTGGCTATAGGTATTTGTCTTCACCAGGCATCTGCTGACTGTTAGGGGTCAAAGGTAGTTAGCAATCCCTGGCTTTTGTCATGTCTGCAGAAGCTTGGCAAGGAACTAGCAGGGCTCATTAATAGAGCTTTAAACTAGATGTGTCAGGGAAGAGGACAATGTCAGGCTTGCCCTTGACAAGCTGTGGGGTGACATACCAAGGTTAAAGGGATGGGGTGCAGGTGAGGGCCCTCAGCCAGTGGACCTGAGATGTGATAGCCACAATGGAGCACATTTGATGTCTTACAGAGACAAGCTAGGGGCTCCTGAGGTAACAGAAGCCAAGAAACACCAGTAAAATATCTCAGTGAAATTAGAGGGTATTCTTCCAAGAAGTCAGCATGAGCTGACAGCTCAGCTGAAGTGCCTTTTTACCAGTACACACTGTGTGGGCAGCAAACGGGACAAAAAGGAAGGCACTGTGCTGCTGTGAAGTTATAAGATTATTGCCATTACTGAAACTTGGTGGGACAAATCCCATGACTGGATTGCACCTATGGATGGCTACAGGCTGTTCAAGAAAAGTAAGTGTGGAGGGGTTGCCCTCTTTATCAGGAGGATTGAAGGATTCACCTTCAGGTTCTGTCTCTGAAGAATAGGCATGAGCAGGTTGAAAGCCTGTGGGTAAGAATCAGACAACAAAGAGACAACAAAGAGAACTTCATGGCTGCCCAACCAAGGGGAGCATGCTGACAAAGCCTTCTTGCTCCAGCTGCAGGAGGCATTGTGCTTGCAGGCTCTTGCCTGGCCTGTTACAGACAGCCTCACCAGAGGGCATGTGATACTGGACCCATGGGTTGCCAACACAAGTTAATTTGGGCTGTCAAGATTGAAGGCAGCTTGGGCTGCAATGATCATGCATTGGTGGAGTTTGCGGTCCTGAGGTCAGGCAAAGAGTAAAGTCAGAATCATGAATTTTAGAAAAGCAAAATTCCAGGTCATCAAAGATGTAGTCAATAGGACCTTCTGGGAAACTGCTCTGAGAGACAAGGGAGCAAAAGAAGTCTGGCAGATCTTTAAGGATGCTGTCTGTAGAGCACAAGAACTAGCAAAAGGAGGAAAAGTTCAGGCAAGGAAGGCAAAAGACTGGCATGGGTTAGTCAGGACCTGCTAGTCAAACTAAAGGTCAAGAAAGAAATCCACAGTCAGTGAAAGCAAGGACTGGTATCCAGGGAAGATTATAGGGTCACACCCCAGTTGTGTAGGAAGAAGGCAAAGCCAGAGCTGGAGCTGAACTTCACAAAGGTCACGAGAGCAAAACGAAGAGCTTCTACAGGTGTATCAGCCAGAAAAGAAAGGTCAAAGAAAGCATTTACCCCCTTGATAAGCAAGGCTGGCAAAATGGTAACTAGGGTGAGGAGAAGGCTGAGGTGCCCAAAAATCTTTTGCCTCAAAAATGGCAGGTTCTCTTCCCCACACCTCTTGAGTGAATGGGCTGTAAAATGTGGCTGAGGGTGCCAAGTCCCTCAGACAGAATCAGGTTTGTGGCCACCTGACGAATCTGAGCGTACATAAGTCTATGGGACCTGATGAGATGCATCCCAGAGTCCTGAGGGAATTGACTGTATAGTTGCCAGGCCGCTCTCCATGATACTCAAGAAGTCACGTCAGTCAGAAAATCAAAAAGTTCAGCTTTCCTGTATTTGCACAGCCTCTTACACTACTTAGGGCTGCATCTACCACCTGAGCAAGTAATTGCTAGAAATTGCTTGCTTGTGTTTCTGTGTCATCAGGCTTTTCCTACAGTTTTGTGACTACTCTCATCTGCATTCCTGTGATTTTGAAGAGTAGCCCTCTCTTGATAACTCCTGGATGACTGCTGCAAATTAACTGTCTTGGGCATTTGCAGGAGGATTGTGGCATGCTGCAAAATGAAGCTGCATGTAACATTTTTGAAAGGCTACACCACTATGCATTCATTAAATCCTCCACAGACTGGAAAATAACCTTCTGTTACTCCCACAAACAAGTGTGGAAAGTTGTCTGCTTTTTTACTCCAATGAACCCCCCCTTTGCCTTGCTTTGCTCTCACAATTGCTCTCTGTCAGTCCTCGAGGTCTGCATTGTGAGACCTTCCTTTGTGCATCAATGGCACGCCACTGCTGTTACTGAAATACAGTTTAGGGTAAAGGCCATTTAGTCAATGCCACCATTCATTTGGAAGAAATTTAACATTGGTGTTTTCTGTGCTTGGTACTGCCAAGTGCCACACTCCCTGATCCTGATTAGCAAAGCATTTAAACTTACACATGAAGCTCTCTATCAGTGCTCACACTGATTTCAGTGGAGCCAACTACACATTTAAATTTTCAAAAGAAGCTAAAATTATTAGGTTTGGAGTGAGAGCAATCTGTTTCTGGAGAGTTAATGAATATGTAAAATTAATCTTTTTAGAAAAAGCAACCAACCCCCATCCCCAGTTAAAAAGGAGTTAATGATCTTTGCTTTCATACCTGTGGTGAATCAGACAAAGTGGGAGCAAGTGCACAACACACAGACAGCAGAGTCGAATTTACAGTGACATAATCATCCCAATTGGAAATTATAAGAGGTTTTCTTTTAAACCACTATTTTTGTAAAAGAAATCTTAGCCTACATATAATTAAGTTTTAAAACCTAGCAGCTATTACCAGCTCATAGCTGGTAATTTGAGGTCTTCATGTGAATGTATTTTCCTATGTCAATGCTAATTTATTCCTGAAAAAAAGAAAGAAAAAAGAAAGACGATTACTATTATAAGAAGGATCTGTTTTCTGTGGGATTTCTCTTGAAGTACAGACAAAAACAGGGCTGAAATCTAAACTGAAATTGCCAGGCATGGATTCTGAATTGTAGGTTTCTTTTTAAGTAAAATGATCCAAATTCAGGCTAGCCTAAAAGCATAAATTCTTCATCTGAATAGGATATTATCAATTACATCAATTAAAACCAAATGTGCAAGAAGCATTTGACTTCTGATGGAGTCTTGGTGATTTCCCTCTATCTTCCTGTGAAAAAAACATGCGTACCTTGGGCAGGCATGTGCCAGCAAATAAATGCTGTCTGTGCTAACTTGTGTGAACTAACTGGATAAATGAAAGTGGATGCTATGGACTCCCATGTTATGTAGTGGCAGATTAAGTATTTGGCATGCACATTAGGTGCCTATTTTTAAATATTTGGTCCTGTGTTTATTTTTCTTTCAAATACTGCTGCAGTAACAAGTTACTTGTACTTAACCATTGATTTTGTAATCACTTTCCCCAATAGACTAAAACCAGACAGTAGATATAAAGAGAAATTATGATAAGAGGCAAAAAAATTCCATTCCCTAAAAAGGGAAAGAGAATGCAGCTTTTCTGTATTTGCACAGCCTCTTACACTTCTTAGGACTGCAGCTATCTCTTAGCAATCATTTATCTTACACCAGTTAAACAAAATGTGCAGTACAAATGGGTTGCTGGGCACTGTGTCTGCAGGTGATAAAGGGAGCAGATGCAGAGGGATGCTGTAACATCTGTTCCCAAAAAGTCAGGTGTTGTCAGAGTGGCTGTCTGGCATTTACCTGGGGGTCTATGGGAAAGGATTTTGGGACCCTCATAAAGCAGATCTGTAGCTGCACTTTGCCTTGAGGGGTTAGTGACCCTCCATGCAGATGATTTTTTTCCATTGGAGAGAATGCTTTTGAAAAGACAACAAGAGAGCTTCTGGGAGGCAGCCCCAGGGTGTCTTGGTAGAGTGAGAGGGTTCAGGCAGGATTTGGGAGGAGATTTTTGTGCCTCAAAGGCAAGCAAGATATTTAACATCCGTGTGACTGCTGACATTTCTGAGTTATCCAAGTATTTACAAATGCATGGAAACTGACAAGCTCTGTGGTCAAGTGAGATGAGATCAAAGAAGTATGTGCTCTGGAAAGTGTGATGTGCTGCGGGGTTAAAGGGGAAATTTGACACAGGCCCTGGCAGAATTTTTAACTCATACTTGCAGCTCGGGTGATGAGAATTAGTATCAGAAATTGGATTTGTCTAATATACATTGACACTAAGTTAGAAAGATTGTTTTCCTGATAGGCTGTGGGATAGCATTTCAGTCATGGGTATCCTAGTTTGTCTTACTGTTTTGTTTTGTGGTATTTTGGGTTTTTAAAATTTATCTTTAAGTTTGTTTTTTGTATCACTTGTTTCTGGCATTGCGTTTCAGGTTTCTGTGACCCCTGTAGTCCATTTTACTCTTCTGATCTTGATTTTGATGTCTTAGTAGAGCCTCTAGGACCATCCTTATGCTTCACTGTAATTTATTTACTGTTGCCTCATTTTTCTACACATTGTTTGCACTTTTTTGCCTCCTCATGCACTTTCAGCTTATCATTGCACCCTTTCATTTTTATATGGAAGGCTGTTTTAGACCTTGCCCGAAAGAATAATTTTAAAATATTCTGGGACTGCTGGTATGTTTAGATGTTGCTTTACATTTTGCAATTTTTTGAATCAGCAGACTTGAACTTATTAATTTTACTACTTAGAAGTGTCTTTCTAGTTTTATTCTTTGAAACCAGAAGTGCCTTGGGAGTGTTTAGCTGCAATGTCTCATTTTATGTATTTTTTTAACCTATATGAAAATAAAAACTTTTGATCTATAAAACAACTAAATGTTCCTGCAAAATAATTTCTGTGTGCACAAATTGTCTTGTCAATCAAATTGTCTATCTACAGTTACCAGTTCCAAAGAGTACTACCTAGTAATCTGCTTTACGCTGATTAAAATATCTCATCTCAAAGTTTCCAATAATTTAAAATTGTGTTTGAAAATGGTGGGAGACACATGAAGTCATATTTGTGTGAGTACAGTAGGATATCAAAAGGTCAAGTGACTTACCAGATGAGTGGTGGTCTCAGCCTCCTGACCTAGTCCCAGAACTACCATTCCTTCCTACATAAGTACTTTTTCCAGGGATGTAAAAGCAGAGCCTCTGACATTTATTATTCTGGTGTGTGCCTTTTCCCAGGACATTACATTTCTGTGGATACGTCTTACGAGGGTGAGAAAGCAGTGCTGTCCAGCCCTGACCTGTACTCTGAGGAATGGAGCTGTGTCAGACTGATCTATCAGATAGCAACTTCAGACACCTCACCTGATCCTGCCAGGCTCAACCTGTACCTGAGGCAAGAAGGAGAAAGTTTTGATCGTTTGCTGTGGTCAGCCAAGGAGCCGTCAGACAGCTGGCTCATAGCTAGCTTAGATTTAACAAACAGCACAAAGAAGTATAAGGTAAGCCCAGTTTTAAAAGATGCCACAAGCTTTCTGGTGCATATGTTGAGCCAGGAGGATGCTTCATCTCCTGGTATCCCTGCGGAGCTGCTTGTGCCACGTGGCAGATATGGGAACTCCCAGGTCCTGGGACTGCAGCTGCACACGCTTATTCCTGCCCTCTGTGCCTTTCTGGAAGGAGTCAAATGCTGACAGAAGAGTATTTCTACCCAGAAAACCATCATGTTGCATCACTCACAGTAACATCTTGCATAACCACAGCTGAGGAATATGGAATTCCATACTCTTAAATGAAGTGTGGGAATTTTTTTGCCTTGTCTCATTGCCCTTCATCATGTCTTCTGTGGCTGAAGAAGAGCACTGGCTCCATCTTTAATGTGTTCTGCCAAGCTCTTTAATGTATTCTGCCAAAGCACACCTGACTGTAAGGATGATGGCTCCCTAAAAAACCATTTAATTTGTTCTCCTGTTTACCCTGTTTAAATATTCAAGATACTAATGAAATTCTAAAATTGACAGTTTGGTTTATATTGTGCAGCTTGTACTGGAAGGTGAAATGGGACAAGACAAATCCACCAGTATAGCAGTTTTTGAAATCAAAATAACTTCTGGATATTGTATTGGTAAGTACTCTCTGCTCAACTCTCATATTCTCTGCATAGAAAAGTATGCCTTGTTGGCAATTTTGAGACTGGATGGAAGGTCTGGGTTTAAAAAAAGACAATTTTTTTTCTTAATTGAAAAGTACTCTGCCATATTCAATACTTAATTGATATTAGATAATTAGATAGATAATAGATATCTTAAAAATAGATAATTTTTAAGCTAAGTGTGCACAAATTAGTAAGTGGGTTTTTTCACCTGTCTCTGTGATATATATATATATATATATATACGCACACACACATATTAAATACAACAATATAATTCCAAATCTATTCAAGCAGAAACAACTGTTATATTTTAAAAAAAACTTTGCACTGCTTCAAATACTAGACATAACAGCTGCAAGATTATTTCTGTTCTCTGCATGTTCGTGGCTTCCTTACAATGTCATCTTGAGGCTGCAGACTAAAAACTCTGCTGATATATATATTTACACTTAGTGCCATTTCCTCACATCATTTGCTAAAAGCTGCTGATGAAGTTCAAAAATTCCAGTGTCTAGGAGGCTGGGAGATCTTCACATTTCTGGAGAGCTCTAGTGGAGTCCAACCAAGCTGTCACAATTCTTTGGCTCTATGAAGGAGACAAAGCAGTTGCTTTACTGTTACGAAATACTTATCCTGCTTTGCTTTTGGCCATCTCTGATTTACAAGTGAAAGTTCTTCTTTGACTATTTACTACTAGGAATTGGTATATTTAAATCTGCTTTATTTGGTTCCAAATTACAGCAGTCCTATCCTGGGAAATGATGAAAAGACAGATTTATCCAAAGAGGATGGAAAGGAAAGTTTTGTCCAAAATTTATCAAAAAATTTGGATAGGTTTGCCTCTACTTATTATGACCGATTTATAGATACAGGTGTCATCTGCTTTGCCATATGTGAAGTGAGGCAGTGCTTAGAAATTTGCTCTTCCTATTCCTGTAATGAAAATGTGTGCACTCAGCTGGTGGGTCCTGCAATTGCAGAATGTGACTTTGAAGAAAATCATCTTTGTGGCTATGTGAACCGGTGGAATCCTAATGTCAACTGGTTTGTTGGTGGAGGAAACATTCGGAATTCTCAGTCTATCCTGCCCAAAGACCACACACTTAACAGTGCACTGGGTAAGCAACAAATGTAGAGCAGAAATACAGTGAAAAAATCTGAGTCTGTGATTCATGTATGACTCTCATACTGCGAGTTATTTTTATGTGAGTTCTTTCCATTGTGGGGTTGGGGCAGGGATGTTAAGAGTGATTTATGGGAAAGAAATGGATTAAAAAGAGATTGGAGGGTTTTGCAGAAGGCTACACAAAATTTCCTGTAAGCTTTATAATAAGGTTGTTACACTCTTTGCTAGGATTAACAAGTACTCAGAGGTAAGGATAAAATTTTCAATGTTAGAGGTGGAAAATTCAACTTTCTGTGTATTCTAAATGTATGGGCCACTGTTTTAGATTCATTGCTTGCCTTAGATTCTGCTGCTTTGTACATCTCGCAGGAGTTTTCTTTCCAATGGCTATTGAGAAAATTGAGTAGGAAAACTAAGGTATTAAAACATGCTTTGAGAACCTTGGGTTAAACAGTACAGTTTAGAATTTTTACTTCTTTCAGTCAAATGTGGTGCTGTTAGTACAGCCCCTCAGAGGCATGATTCTGGGAAGAATTATTGCAATTTCTGCACTTGCCTTGTATGATTGCTTGTCACCTTGCTCAGGGAAGAGTTTTTTACACAGCTGTGAAGAAGGCAGGTGATGGTCAGGACATCTGGCTGCTGCTGCACACTGTGTGTCTTGGTCGGCATGATGCTTGTGGCAGTGCAAGCAATCACATCTGTCCCGTGTTGGGAAGACAGGTATCTGCCAGGGAAAGTTGGAGCTGCCCTTGGAATGGAGAATGTAAACCACCCACCCCTTTTTCCAATTATACCTTTGCAATTAGAAGCTTTTAGGCAATGATTTGGGGATAGAAATAGCAGTTCTTTACTAGTATGTAAAACAAAGCAAAACAAAAACAACTACAGCATTAATAACAAAACAATACCAAGAACCTTGAGGGTTTTGCTCCACAAAAACCCAGGGCAGTTTTGGTCTCGGTGCCCCTGCAGGAATTCTCGGAACACCAAGCTGGAACAGAGGAAAATCCCGGGCTGGTGGCTGTGATGGCAGGATGTCCCAGCAGGGCAGGGGTGGGGACAGGGTCACACTGTAGCAAGAGGGGCAGCGCTGAAGAAGATGAAGGCGGGCAAGGCTGTCCCAGCTCCAGCAGGGCCAGTGGAGGAGCTCAGAATTCCAGGGCACAGAGCAGATGGTGGCGGATTTCCTAGGACTGGACTCCTTTGACCACAGTGAACTCCTCCTGCAGCAAGCAGCAACCCAGCTGCTCTCTCTCCCTGAACCGGGAAACAGAATGCGAAGCTGCCTCAAGCTCTGTCCTTTTCCTGCCCCAAACTCCCCTTATCTGCCCCTCTGAGCTTTGGCCACCTCTTCGTTTTGGTCAAGTACTCTTAGTATCCAACACTTAGTTTCCTTGGTAACTTATGGGGAAAAAATTCTTCAGAATGAAAAGGAACAAACCTAACCCCAAACAACATCTCATGAAAAGCAGAGTTGATCCTTTTTCCTTAACTCATGCTGCTGTGCCTTTTTATTTGTTTCACAATTGTGTGAGTTGAGTATAGAGTGTCACTCTATCTCTGTGTCACCCCCTGACACTGAAATACTGGTAAAATTTTGGTGGAAGTTGGAACTCGCCACAATTTCAACAGGAGACAGTGGATCAGCCTATTAAACAAGTACTGTGACAGGAAATGCTCCCAACTGGGAGGGATGTGTTTTCTTGTGGCCACAACACTTCTATTTCACACCAAGCCCTCACTGCTGACCCTTTACTGAGAAGACCTTGAGAAGTCTAAAGTCACAGAAAAGCCTTCTTTTTGCAAGAATTGGGCTGTGAAGTGCATCACCCAGGGAGATTGTAGCTAAGCTATGAGATGTGCTAAAAGTGCATAACAAAGGTGAAGCAGGCAAATATTGCTGAAGTCACCAGTGGACAGTCTGGAGGAGACTCACAGCCAAGCAAGTCCTTTCCCCTCCTTCCAGCAGAATGAAGTGAGAAGTGACATCTAAAGGTCTGACATTGCTGTGTGCTAATTAATATAGTGCTGCCCACCCAAACTGAATGGCACCATTTGCAGGGTTCATGCTGAAGTACCCGACCAGTCTGACACTTCAGTCTTCTCCAGGCTTTCCACTTGTGAAGAGCCTTTTATTTGTTTATCAAATAACTGATGCTGTGTTTCTGGGAGTGCAAAAGAACAAAAGCTACAATGCACAGCATGTTTGTGAACATGTTTAAATTGAGATAGCACTCCCAAAATCAAGGTATTAGAAGCTATACCATTAGAAAAACCTGCAGGTCTATTGGCTCATATTTGTGGTGGGAAGGTACTCTCATATGTAGTGCATTTTTCTGTTCATTAACACCTCCAAAAAATCTTCTTTAAGGATTTTACATTAAAAACTGCAGTCCATGCAGTATAAAGCAAATCTTCTATAAACTAAATCCTAGATACACTGCGCAGATATGTAAGGACTAAAAGCTATTTGGCAAAAAATTGATATATTAAATGAACTGCTGTGTAAAAGATGAGAAAACACATGGCTTAAATCTTGTTCATTTACTCGGATTGCTTCAGTAAAAGTTGCACTTGAGAGAGACTAAATACTATACTAAGCTGTTGGGAGGCAGGGACTGGGACTT